>NW_025767190.1:4242500-5442500 GCF_003918875.1 Haliotis rubra
GCGGTGGTAGTAGTTGTTGTAGCAGCAGCAATGGTGGTCGTGGTGGCGGCGGTGGTAGGAGCAGTAAACACATATGCATCTAACCAGAGACACATCGCCCAAACAGATCATATAACTCCAAGGCTGCAGGAGATGAATGTTGGATCTCCACGGCTTGACACAGGCAGCGTCGGGAAGGAATATCGCCCCTGCCGACATCTCTAGCGTCATCCAACAAGCCAGTGCCAATTTCTATCCTCTGCCTCTCCAGGTGGTGGAAGCATACACTCACCCTTACCAGGCGATCGATAAGAGCTGTGTTCGGGCCTATCAAGGAAGGAACACCACTAGATCACGTTGATCAGGATAATTAAGCAACGACATTGAGCGGTGGCACATCCAGGATACACATGAGGCCACGCGGTCGGCAATTTACAATCTCGGAGATGAATATTCCACCAATGCTAAAGATTAGATAAAGGCACAGTTATAACATCATTGGTAGGATTTGATCCGTGTAAGAAATGTCTCAATAGAAATTGGACATTATTCATTTAAGATGTACCCTCAAAAAATCAATATATTTCTCGAGTGATGAAATTACATAATCATGGGTGTCCGACTGGATGTAAGGAGTAGAATGAGGGCACTTCTAGTGCAATGCTTATTTAAGTTGTGCTATATCGTGTTTGTTGCTAACGTATCAAGCCATTGGTGGCATGGTGTTTCTCGAAGAATTTGGAATTTGATGATTCCTGCAAGGCCAACGTGACTTGATGTGTCCTAGTGACCTACTCTTGTACATCTGCCCGTGGGTAGTGATTATATTAGATTCTATGGATTATTAATGTACCGTTAAACTACAAACAGCCGTTGCCCTTTCAACAGAGACGTACGCTATGGTTCCACAAAGGTGTTGAAGCATTTGTTCTTCATGGGGAGACCTCTCAAACCCATTATATACTACTTTCCGCATTTTGTGAAGAATATTGTCAATAAATCTTTGAAAACAATCTTTATCTTTGCAGAGCTTTGTTCTAAACGGCGGTTGAGCAGGAGACGCTCAAAGTTTCGCAAACACCTTACTTTTTGATAATGAATCGTATAGATGTGTGTCTGGTGGAGTCTGAATTCTACAAGACCCCTGCTTTATGTAATATCAGTTCTGATTATTGTGACACTTGTGTCACATTTGTTTGTTTGCGTCAGAAGAAATACAGTAAGATACTTCACAATTAAAAAAAATTCATAAATCACAACTCATCTCTCCCAACATTCATTTCTGTAAATACGGTGGTGCGCATGTGTGTCTTTTCTCAGTATGTAAACACAAACTGGATAACAAAACTGTATACGTCCATGCATACGTCAACTCACACGTGACGTGACTACCAGGAAGCATATGCCCCTTCTCATGGCGGTATGCTAATACACGCTCTCGTATACACAACGACAATCCCCTGAGGGAAGCTCGACAAGATCGCTAAGAATGGGATAATCCTTCTTCATATTTCACAGACACGCAACAGACACGTAACAGACACATTCCAAACAAGAATCAGGCAATGGCCAACTGTCGAAGCCAGGGTATTTCATTCGTTATTCTAACCAACCATTTTCCAAGGTCAAGGGACTTTTTGGTCAACTATTGTCCCAAATGCAGCCTTTTTGGACGTAAGCGCTTTTCCAATTAGTTGTCTACAGACAATTCAATAAAGACAATACGATAGTGAACGATATGCAAATTAACCCTGAGCAATAGAACCCGGATGTAACGGAAAGGTCAGAGGAGGTCACAGTCTCGAGCGCACAAGGGAACGGTGTATATTTGGTACCGAACCAGTTCAGACGAGGAAAACGATAAAAGATTGTCTTGCACGAAGGCATTGTATTTGAATCAATCAGTGTTGTGTGTATGGCACTGGTACGTTCACTCGGCATTGTACCAGCCATAAAGAGTCTCACTGTACCATGAGTTGGTGCCAGTTATGTTCCCGTTCTGTTAGTTCGTGACGGATTCCACTTGGCTTGTGATTGCCTTGCCTTTTATATTCAGACAAAAACCTATTTCATTTATCAGGGAGATTGCTTCAATTTCGACGTGTGTCCAACGGCCACTCCACTGGAATCATTATTTTGCTACTGGATACTGAACCGTCGCTTAGATGTGTACAAGGGTTGGAAATCATTGTTCTCTTAATTCAATGTAACTGTAACAATTGTTTGCGGAATTGAATCTGTAATACGGGATGAAGTATATTTGTAGGGGCTTAGCCGCTGCAATTGCTCTAAAAAAACGCGGATGCATCTCAGCAAGAAAAGAAAGACCACATCGATAAATACCCACACAAATATTTAATAATCATTAATGTGATTATTAGAGTTTGTTATCATGTAACACGTCATACCTCTGTTTTTGATCTTTTCTTATAGATGTTGGAGTATGTAACCCTATATCTTACATTTCAATAATTTATTTTTTTTTAAAATGGTCAATGTTAGTATAATTGTTGAACTCAAATATGTTGGATTGATGGTGCATAGTATAGATAGTTGTTAGGGAAGTAGTTGTTCTGTACATGTAGTGCTTATTCAAGGAAAATCGACAATAGGGTAGCCTTGTTGTAGACGTGGTCGCTCGTCAGAATCTCATTCGATTCCCTACATGGGTACAATGTGTGAAACCCAAGTGTTGTGTACAGGACTCGACATTACTGCAATATGGTTAAAATCACTCACTCACAAGCACACTCATAATATAAAATGACCCTTCCACTGACATCATATACAGATACAGGCCCTTTTACTTGCAACAAAACACACACATTTAGTTACATAATTTACAACTTCTTTAATATTTGCTCATTATTATTGAATAATAAAAAAGTTGTAAATCCATATCCTTTTTAGTTATGTTACCTTCCAAGCATCTGACAAATTCAGTTAGTTATGAACATGATTCATTGCTGCAAAGTTCGTCAGGTATATAAAACATATATTAACTTGACGTAAAACACAATATATATAGTTTGAATGTGCGACTGGAACAGCAAGCTTTTTGGCCAGTAAAACTGATTATTTTGCACGTGCTTCATTAAAACATGAGGCTTACCTTAAAACATGAAATTAAAACGACTAATCACACAAAATAAAAAAGCAGTTAACTTTGTAAATGTTCTTTTTAAAGAGAAGGAAACTAAACAAAAAGGTCTATTTGTAAGTGTTCCGCAAGAACATCAAGTTAATCCCGATATAAACAAATTGCTTTGTAAGTGTTCTGCTGGAAGCGAATCGCTGCATTATCATCTGACACGTGGGCGACAACTCAACGCTATCAATACGTGACAGGTATTTTTGCATCTATGCCTAAATGAGACACATCTGCCAACAGTGTAGCTGTACAATACCGTGTCATACGCTGAAACTGACGTCACACTTCCACAGTCGACGTATCTTGTTAATTTCGTTTGTATATTTGCCTGCACTCTAAATGCTCTACTCAATAACCGTATAAGGCGTCGGGGAAGAGCTCTGACGTATGTGTGACCTTAATTGCAAAATCGTAATACCCAAATATGGTTTTAATACTACAGCGATTGACGGAATGAATGTTACGTCAGTTTTAACCTTATATAGACATAATACTATCATCGGTTTGCGTCATATGCATGTTCAACCACACACGTGTCTATGACATCTTTTACACTGTCAAACGATGATGGACAATGTAACTGAATTATTGAATGAACAATATTATCGATGTCACTCCACGTGATACGAATTATTACACCATAAATTCTCATTGACGTAGTGACCATCGGTCGATCTCAGATAAAAGTATCAAATAATATTTTCATTGTCTGACAGCACTTTTCTCTAATCCACTTGAAGTAATTCATCGGAAGCAAAATCAATTTGCTTCAATAACTGAACCAATTTGATATGTTAATGCAACTGAACAATTGAACAGCTAGAGTATTGCTGTTGTTCTGTACCTTGAAACAACAATATGTTTGTTTTCAAGTAAAAGGTATTGAACAAACACACACAAATGACTACATAAAATTACGAATAAAATACATTTTATCGATATTTCTGGAATTAGATTTGATAAAGTGCGTCTGTGATAAAACTGAATACGTCATCGTGGCAAGGGGTTGTAATCATTGCTGCCGACATTGGTTCAAGTATCGGTTCAGTATTACGTTACACGTGTTAATGCAACGTCATTGTTAACGTTAACAAACACATAACGTCTGTTTCTTCTGCTGGATTGGGTTTCCTTGTCGTCAGGTTCCGGTTCAATATTCATATATTCCAGACCAAACCTGTCGTTGGCTCTGAAAACATTTTACCCTTGAATTCATTAGCTCGAGCGCTCTATATGTCATGTTCACCCTAACTTGCTGAAAACCAGATTTTTCTATCACAAGTCATTACCAAAGTGTATTTACGTCGACACAGAGAGGCTTCAGTCAATATAATTTTGCTATAGGACGTGTGATATATGATTTATGACATGAACTAATATTTAGTTCTTCAGAATTCGTGTATTATCATAGCGCATTATTCTGAAGTGGGCCTATCATCGCCGAAGAATGATAAAATCCATTCAAAGGCTGTTTTTGGCGTGATTATTTAATTTTGTCCCAAATCGATTGAACCCTTGACTTGCCTGAAGGCTATCCAATAAATTGAATGTTGAACCATTTTAATGAAGCCGATAGAAATCTGCTACAAATACTGTTATCGGTTATAAACACTCAGGCTTATAGTTCTTCCAAAATCGATGCCATTAAGAAGACTAGGATTAGCATTACTGTATATGCGTTTGAGCATAAACTACAACCTTAACGCAGCATCCCATTGAAGGGGGGATGATGTTGTCAGTTTGATGGTACCTACAACATGGCTTTGTGGATTGACACGTAAATCAGCGTTGTGTGGACATACTGGATGCTACATTTAAGGGATGCATTATTGAGTGGTTACAAGTGTTACGTAATAATAAATATTTTAGAACTGATTCAGTCATTTACATATATAATCACCGGTCATGTTTTATACATTCATGTCTGGAGTGCGGTGGGGTAGCTTACTGGTTAAAGCGTTCGCTCGTCACGCCGAAAAACAGGGTTCGATTCCCACATGGGTACAATATGTGAAGCCCATTTCTGGTGTCCCGCGCCGTAATATTGTTGGAATATTGCTAAATTCGGCGTAAAACTAGACTCACTCACTCACTCGTGTCGCCATTTCAATCTTTGACTATGTCACCTTAAGGTACCGGTGCCAATCTTGTTTAGATGTCTCTAGTTTCAGGACAAATAGTCCAAAGGTCAACCTGATTTTACTAATGTAGATATCTATCGCTGCTCCACCTTTATCATGAATGCTATATGTAATTTCGATGAACTATTCTGATATCTTTAGTACAAGAATTGAATGCAATTTGTAGTAAATGCTACATACATCACACGATCTTGTCCAACTCCAACACCAAACTTGCAGTTGACATGCAATTGACTTTGTGTCGATGGCAGTGAGCGGGCGGAGCGGAGATTAATCACTCTCGTGTTTAGAGTTGTAAATCACACAGTCCATGCTACCCCCAGTCCCATTAAGCAGTTGCTCGTTAATCACTGGACATCTCCACAGTATCGCCGAATCTTGCCGAGTATTCCAGTTCGGTTCACTCACAGTTAACTTAATATAACGTGTGCATTGAGAAATGGATACAGCCGATAGTAACTGATGTTGAACTTCCAAAGGTCATTTATGATTACGTTTAAATATGTTCCATGTTTTGATGGAAACAATGGGTTTACTATTTGGATGTCAAGTCATGATGAAGAAGATCACATTTCCACGACATTACATGTATATCCTGTGTCATCAAAACACGAAATATTTGGTAAGTATCCATGCTGTTAATTACACACTATTCCATGCAACCTCTTCGCCTTAACGTTCCAAGATCCTTTCTTCAGTTGGTCCAGATACACTACTGTGCGAAAGTAAGTACTCCATTAAAGGTTAAAGAGTTCACATGTCCTGCACATCTTACACACCTTCAGATGACATCAGTATGTTTGAAGAGCATCTGTATGTATTATTGTGTTGCTATTTTGTGTATTTTAGGGACATCACAAGCAATATATGACCTCATATGACCTAAATAAGCATACCCTTCTTCAAACTACAAACATACTGTTCTAGGAGAAATGACAATAATGAACGATGTTTGAAATACATTTCAGGATATATACACTGTCAGATCGTTGGCAATGAAGAACTTTCAGGCGTTATATGATGATTAAGTTAGTATGTTACATTACGTCGCCACGCCATTAACAAAAGAGCCTGATGATAATCAGAAAACAATAAAGAATTCACTTGCAGAATGACCCCAATGAAAGTCTTTTGTTTATCTGGTTAACGTGTGATACATGATATAGTATGCCATGTCCATTCATGGGACATGTTCACCCTCTTCTGCCTGGTTTAGACAGTGTTATACATCACTGCAATATTTTATCAGGAGGTGATCTTCCTGAAAGGTCACGGGGACTAACAAGATCCATCGGTTCTAACAGTTATGTGCCATTCATGTGTTTCTTCACAATCCCATACAATAGAGGACTGTGGTCTTAAAGTATTTGCTAACGGCTGACTGTATGAGGTGTTAGTGTCGGCTTCTATCCACGAAATACTGAGAACCTCTACATCGTCATCGGTGCTGGTCACATCTTCGATCCCATCAGTTGCAGCTCGTAACACGTGTATACCTACAGTCGACTGCGCAATCCTAATCATACAATGGACAGCCAGCAAGCAGATATCCTTGTCTTACACCATTATGTGGTGGCTGCACGTCGTAATGCACACGAATGGTTTAAACAAACTACATACGTTTCCTTTATAACTGAATTCCCCAATCTGAATACCGCATGTCCATCGAGGCTATCTTATAACACCACCCTGGACCACATGTCGAACACCTTCTTGGAATGTATTCCCGCACATGATAGCCAAGTCATGTACAATACATATTAGAAATGTTTATACTCGCACCTTTCGGCACTTTATTCTCCGCTTATCGATTCGGGAAAATATGGGTCAGCTCCTCCATCACGTTATAAGTTCCTTTTGCGTCATAAGGAACCTTGCTTCAAGCCCTCATCGTTCATCATGTTGTATTTGTCTCAATGTATACTGTAATTGCACTGTATAAATTTGACAGGCTCATGGCAAACATATCTAAAACTAAGCTTGAAATAATTTCGCACAATAGGTGTGAGTATGGCTAAATGTCGTGTTTTAGCAATGTTCCGTAAATATCATGACGACAATAACAAAAACTGGGTTTACTCATAGATGTGAGGAATCGAACTCCTTCGGCGTGATGAGCGAATGATTTAACCATTAGGCTACACAACCCCATCTTTGCAACATGGGAACAAACACATTTTTCATGGTGTCCTGTGCAACTTGAGTGTGTATTTATGTCAAGTTTGAACGTTAACTAGAGGTTTAACCCTTAAAAGCCCCTTGTTAGATGTGTTAAACTCGTAAATGTCGATCAGCTTAATAATTGACTCTTATATATGCCCCATAGATTCTACCAGTAAGTTGGGATACAAGAATATCTAACAAAAGCAAGAATATACTTTCAATCAGTGATATGGTGCATTGGAGCTTTTTCTATCATACCGCTAATAAAAAATATATATACTTATATTGGTAATGCTGTAATACGTATGACTATTTATGTGGCCCTCCATTACATAAACCACTTACATATCGCATGACCGTGTTTCTCTAACTATGTGTTCCAGTACTACATGGCACAGATGAATAATATTTTTTTAATTATTATTTTTATGTTTTTTCAGGGTGTTTGTGTTTGAATTGATTTCATTGATATAATATCAACACTACCTTGTGTTCACCTCACCGCCATGGAATAGCTGTACTCATGGTTATAGTAATCCTGAAGTGCCAGTTAATTTGCAAATATGATTTAATGACATTCTCGATAAAACCAGAATTATCCATTTTAATGTTGCAGAGTCCATTGTCCTACCTAACAGCGTGTAATCTCTTCTCCAGAGTCATTCCTTTCTATGCAATTTTCAATAGACGTTATTATCACCTATTGCTAAGATATCCATAATAACAAGCATCCAATAGTGCTGCACATTAATATTCGTTATCGTTATTAAACCACAGTTGGTCCCAGTGAGTGTTGTTTTAATGAAGACTCTGTGGTCATCAACTGTCAATCTTTATACACAGCAGCTGGGGCGAACACTTCATCAATGCCCTCTTCGACGCTCTAGTCATTGACGAAGATTCCCCAGTAACTTGGAGAGTCGGCAGGTCGTTCACCTTTACAATGGGAATGATCAAGGCTTCTGGAGGGATTCCCCTAGCAGTCTCGCGATATCTTTGAGCCGCATACATATCATGAATAAGATTTATATCTCAGATATTGTAGTACCGATTGGCATGGATTGTGTTTCCATGTTGGTTGATTAGTCCACAACGTTAGTAATGTGAGTAGTGGTCATTAGTAATGTTGCTGAGGCGTTCATTAAATGCAATGCTTTAGCATTAAAATATGATTTTCTCGCAGAAATTCTGCAAACCAGATGACGATGTTTGACTGATTCCGTCATCTGTAGCTTTTGATTGAACTTGAACAGGGCAGGACATGCTGACACAAAGTGTCATTGGCGATTTTCATTAATCTATTCTATAAATTTTCACCGCCATTTTTGTATTTACGCCTGGTGGAATCTCTGTCAGAGGACAATGAGACTGATTATTCTGTGATGCTGATGTTTCATTTTGATATTGACCATAGGAAACCGCATTGACTTGATGGAATACGTGAATGGTTAGCTGCAGGTGCAAACATTTAGTCGTGAATGGAGAAAGAATCAATAACGCCCTTAGTCTCATGTGTCAAAACGTATATCCCTATCATGCTAGGTGAAGACCTTTGTCTTGAACATGTGGTAATTCCACCAGCGCCGTTACCTCATTAGTTCCACCATTACATAAAAACAATCCATTTTTGTGTACATTACAACCAATCTCTGCCAGGTCGTGGCACTATGATCGAGAAAGCATTCTAGCATACGAGGCTAGTATTTCACATGTTCATTCACAGAAAATAAATCAGAATGATCACGTGATCGTTTGAAAAGATTCATCGCACTGACGGTGTTGAGGCTTTTGTTTCAGATACACCGGTCTGTCTGTGCGGAACGTTCGCAAGTCTCTGCATTAATGATTGATGTAAAGCAAATATTGTCAACCATCCTTTACCGCGGTGGTAACAAACACGAGCAGTGCATGCACTCGCTTCTCTCAACCACCCTCAACCATCTCACGATATTTGATAGAGTGATTACCGCTTCTCTAGAGCTCTCAGCAAAGCACGAATGGTCTAATTTTACGCCCAACTAGATAGATAAGAATCACAGGCTCTTGAGCAGTAGCGAAAGACCGAACAGTGGGTAATTGAATCCGAAAGAAACCGTTTAACATTTTCTCAGAGAAGGTGGTAACATTTTCATTCTTCTGGAGGCTGGTTTTAAAAACTGAAGCCTTAATGCGCGAGAAGATGTATGTTGAAGATGATGGATGGTGGTTTACAAGTCTTTATCTGTACTAAAGATGATGAATCGAGGGATGAGGGGATGTGCTGCGGTAGGAATTACTGCTGGCAGCGAGTCGAACTGACTGGCTCGGAGTTAAAGAGACGGGGATGTTACACCCAGACACCTTGAGATGGACAGAAGTAATAATGGAGCTAGAACTGGAGTTAGAACCTACCTTTTTCCTCACACTTCCTCCACAGTCCTGAGTAAACCTTCCGGTACATGGGGCTAGTTGAGTTAAATTCGGACTCCTTCTTCTTTTCTTCGGTGTAAAGCCAGTAATCTGTAGCAACGGCAATACACAGTAAGCCGAATGCCGCACATGCACAGATACTTGTCATGACTGTTAGTAGTCTCTTCTTAGAACAACAGTCCATCGTCTAAGCAGCGGTATCTCTAGACACACCTCAGATACCGGGGAAATACATATCCCTATATCCGTTCGAATTTGGCCACTTACGATCCACAGAAACAAATACATCTGTGTGTCTTGAAACAAAGGGGTAGGCTCTTACCTCTTGTTCGTATGAGAAATAGTACCACTCGATGAATCTCCCGAAGGGTTGGCTTCAGCGTGTTGTTCCCTGCCCTTGCATACACCGAGACGAGGAATTTGTCGTCAGCATAGTAACGGTGGTAGAATACCGGTGGCAGAGATAGTCAGACATCTAATAGACACGGCCCCAGCTCATGGCGAATACGACTGCAGACATCACGGCAAAGGAGAATGGAGGCTAACTATAAATCGACGTTCATTCCAGCTAAAGGCAAATCACTCTCTCCCCCGGTCGAACACTGGCAGCCCGTGTAATCCTAGCAGTAGCGATTGACGCCATACTCTGTTCGAGAAAAGATCGCTAACATCGGCTGTTTCGGCGTGAACACCATTACAAGTCGCTCCCAGCGGAAGGCATGGCCGGGCCTTATTGCATATGCACGCATGCGCGGGAATTAGCTTCAAAGTCCTCTGAGATTCGAAGTTTGTTGCAAGACCACCTCATTGTAACGTCCAAATTAGGCGCTCTCGACCTTCTAGTCGCGTAATGGGTGGGTAATTGTGCCATACACACTTTACCCAGCGCTGGGAGAAGGTTCTGTTGGGTTTAGAAATATGGGAATGTCGGAGAACGTTATAAACAATTATTGACAAACACATTAGGGACTTTTCTATGGTGAATGCCTTTCGTCGGATCTAACATTATTGTCATTTTTATAAACACGCGTGTTTCAGCCGCGTTGTTGGTGGAGGCAGAGCTGGTTGAGGTGTGACTTTTCATTACAGATGCTGACAATCAATAATGGTTTATCAGAGGCACAGGATTAATGCTGAAATTGACACCTCTGAAAGTACTCATTATTTTCAGCATCGTCATGAAATCGAAACTGTTACTTTTATCAATTACAATTTGTGGAAGGATTTACTGGATTTTGTGTTATTCGGAACTGGTTTTGTTCAAAGAAACAAAAACAAGATTTGATATGATGTTAATGAAAAACGTTTCGTTAAACATGAATCATGTTCATAGATATTATCAACCAGCAACTGATGCATGATCGTAACTAATTAATACCAACACTGAAAGTGTGGTTACCCTAATAAACGCTTACAAAATTATTGCAATAGTTTGATGCTGTCATACAGAAAATAACCTTAAAATATTAATTTGATTTATTATCAGCGAGAAAGTAGACGTGTTCTTTGACCAGAAACGCTACTCCCAATACGTGTCTCTATCTCCTATATGATGACACCATTTCTCTTCCATGCACGTGGTACTAAAAGTGACAAGCACACTGAAGAAATACTCTCGAGTCTACTTCTAGGTCCATTACGACCTTTAACATAATGCGCACGCATTATATGCGTGGGTAATGCGTTTCCAGCATGGTTGGTTTGTTTGCTGGGAAGGAAAAACTTGAATTACGATTTTCCCCGTCCTTGATTTCTGCTGTATAGCTCACGATTATGTAAATTGTTATTGCCTGAGAATTGGGAATGTCACGAATTAACCGTTAGAATTGTAGTCGACATGGACAGTTATCAACGTCAATGGATAGCGCAACGTGGGCAGCAACAACATCGTCAATTGCGTCAGTCGTGCTACGTGATAAGCTCGCCGCTACGTTAAATTGAATGAAAGGGTTTGTATGTAGTTGTGACTTGATCTACCTACACGTGATCAGAGCCTACATCAGACATGCTAGGTCAGGTTCTACTATCCTGAGATATTTAAAAGATGAAAAGGCTATATTTAATTTCATTTATAAAAAATACAGTAACTATTCGGCATTGAAGTAAAAATCCGGCTTTATATATATGGTACCAATATGCACTTGAAGAAGGGGACATGATTGTGGTTGTGTGATCAGCTGGTGACTACATGCCTGAGCGTCTGTCTGCTCTTTTGCAATGAAACCAAAACTATGTTTGGCAATCACGTTTGACGTGTATTTTAATATTGCGACTCCTGCTTTTTATGTTGGAACCAATACTTTTATATTTTGGATTGGCGGAATGGTTTAATGTCTGGACGTATCATATCATACTACGTGAAATGACGGTGCTTGTTCTTTCCGTGCCTGGGGCTCAGGATTGATAGGATAAACAATGAAGGGTCGGATAGGATATTCTACGTCTAAGTAGGGTGAACAACGAGGAGAGTTCTATGGATATACAACTTCTTTAATATAATCTGAGCGACGTTTCGGTGTAGCTACTAACACCGTTATCAAGCGAATGATGTACAATACTAGAGGCAAGGTATATATATACATAGTAAAGTTGAACAGTAAGTGATTGATGTTTGCACAATTAATGAGGTTGATGTACAAGGTTGGAGGATGTTTACACAAGAAGGCAATTGTTACACAAACAGAGTAAGCTATGGGGGATTATTGGGAGGAAGCCAGTGATATGACAGATTGCAGGAGATAGGCAGTGAGGATGTAAGATTGCTTGGTCATGAGTTGAGTCTCTTGATGTGAATGGCAGTGCTTTCTGATGTAGTGGGTGTGGTTCCTGGTGGTCTCTGTTCCATAGGATGTTGTGGCCGGTGTGAGTCAGAGATCTTGTCTGTCTTTAGGTACTTCTATACAGAACATCCTAAAAGCCAATGGCAGACCAACCCCCACAACTAAAGAAGACCATTCAGGCACAGTTTACCACTTAAAGTGTGACTGTGGAGACTCGTACATCGGTGAAACCTCAAGACCCCTCCCTGTAAGAATCAAAGAACCTCAGTCCTCTGTGAAGAAGAAAGACTCCAAATCCGCCATGTCTGACCACACCCAAGCTCATCCAGACCACAACATCCTATGGAACAGCACCAATGTACTCTCCAGTAATCACACCCACTACAAGATCAGAAAGCTACTAGAAGCCATTCACATCAAGAGACTCCAACCGGCCATGAACAGAGACCAAGGATATTACATCCCCACTGCCTACAACCAACTCATCACCAAGCAATCTTAATCCCATTATTCTCCTGTCTGTCATATCACTGGCTTCCTCCCAATAATCCCCCATAGCTTACTCTGTTTGTGTAATAATTGCCTTCTTGTGTAAACATCCTCCAACCTTGTACATCAACCTCATTAATTGTGCAAACATCAATCACTTACTGTTCAACTTTACTATATATATACACCTTGCCTGTAGTATTGTACATCATCTGCTTGATAACGGTGTTAGTAGCTACACCGAAACGTCGCTCAGATTATATTAAAGAAGTTGTATATCCATAGTAACTCTCCTCGTTGTTCATCACACCAACTTCTAAATGCCACTCAAACAAGTTGTCTAAGTAGGGTATCCACACATAAACATGCATACACGTCAGTATATAAGTGTACTTAAATTCGAGCGAGGCGATAGCCTTGTGGGTAAGGGACGGTGGGGTGGCCTAGTGGTTAAAGCGTCCGCCACTATTCCAACAATATCACGGGGGACACCAGAAATGGGCTTTACACATTGTACCCATGTAAGGAATCAAACCCGTGCCGTCTCGGCCTGAGAACGAACGCTTTAACCACTAGCTTACCCACCGCCCCTGTTACAAGGAGGCCCTTTTACAATTACAATAATAATACAAAAAAGTTCTGATGACAATATTATGTAATCGTTACAATACAAAATACATTGTTACAGGCCAAACAGCTATTCAGTCGTGGCATTTATTCGATAAACTTGATAACATTTGGATACGATCGTCATGTACCATTTGGGAAAGTATGCACTATCGTTAGAGGGGGGATGGAACTGCTGCAGCATTATTTGTGGCACAAACGTGACACGTTATGTTATTTTGATAAAACACGAAAAAACAAAATATACATGTCACCATGACAAGGAGATTCAGTTCGGCAAACGAGACAGGAATGATTCGTGTTGCAAAGGATCACGTACACTCGTGACCATATCTCACGTACGCTATATTGGTGAGGATATTCCAGGAATGTCACGATTTCTTCATCCAATATCGACATGGAAATGTAAATTGGTTATTACCAAAACAACATAAGATATATAAACATGTATCTGCCACCCGATTTCTAAACGCTGATATATATCACTCGGCCTGGCCAGCACACTGGGTGTCTAAACCTTCGTGACCTTTCCATGACACATCAATCAGCCAATGAGATGGAATCACTTCTCTGAGCGCGTCTCCCGGCCTACATGGAACACACGTGTGTTGAGCGAGGAAGCTCGTGCCATAGCCAAGACAAACTGTCAAGCAGAAAGTTAATAAACGCCATTAGAGCATTCACATCATATTTACGGGCGACCAATTGTCTCGAATGCTCTTGTGTGCCATGCTAATTGTACTAGAAATCGGTTTAAAACCGGCTGCTTCCTGACGCGCTACGTGCACCCAAATGCTTGACAGGGAAACATGACGATTCCTGGATCCAAGCGGTTGTGACGGAAATCGATTTTGCTGTTAAAAGGATCTGTATTAATAATTTTAAAGCATTCTTGATGATAATCTTAAAGCATGCTTGATTTCGGGGAAGATCGTCTGGCAGATAACACACACGCATATGTCTTCATGTTAAAAACAACACATAACGTTAACATCTCGATGTCATAACGTGACAGGTTTATATGATAAATAGTTCACATATTAATGTCTGAAGATGCGGTTTACTGTACTGCCGCATGCAATATGGAGATAAATTATAACCTTTTTCGTTTTGCGATTATTATTGGCTATTTGCAGCCGGACGTTCTCGACAACAAAAGGTGTTAAATATCACACGATTTTCGCAATGAATACAAAGTATTTATTGATTCTTTTGAACATTCAAAGCTTCATTTGAAACCGACAACCTAAGAAATAACTCAAACAGAAAACGTACAATTTATCGGTACATTGCTGTAGTATTTCAAAGCCTTGTCAGCTTTGTCGTCACTTTGACAAATAGTACGTATATATTCTGTCATAAAATGAGTCACAACATGGCATGTATGTCAACATTTTGAATTGACAATGAACATGTAAGGATGAAGGAGTAATGATATATCCTTGTGTTCCTCATAATAAAGAAGTTGACAAAAAACTCTCTTCCCTATATGTATCACTTCTATATGCAATTCAAAGAAATGATTACATATATATAATGAAAATGAAAGATACGTTCCGTATAAAATCGTTTAGTCAGTATATCGAACTGCTGCACAACAAACTATTCTTATTTACTAAGGTTAAAAATACCTATATTTACATTCTGAGAGTATACAGCTTATCCAAGACAAGAATGGCTGTAGATTCTGATCAGATAACAAGGTGCATCAACATCAGTGTAGTATGTGACGTCATATCTTGTTATCATGACGTCATTTCCACCAACGTAATTTCCACCGTGTTACATCAGAATTTGTGTCATACTATAAAAAAGACCCACAACAGTGGACTCTTTCATAACGAACTATTACGACATACAAATTCTGATGTCACAAGGTGGAAATTACGTTGGTGTAAATGATGTCATGACCACAGCATATGACGTGATATGTACATGCAAAAGAAAAATTCGTCATGAATGAAACACATTTGTCCTGAATGTTAGCAATTTCATTTCGAGGAAAATTCAGGAATCAGGTTTGTAAAAGAATATTTCATGGGATCACGTTACAACATACGTATTCCTATGGGTTGTTATGAAGTTACATTACCTAGTTTCACAAAGAGACCGAGAACTCCACACAGTTGAACAGCCAGTGCGAAATATCAAGATATCAGATCAGTAAATTATTTAATGCTCAAAGAGAACCCATGAATATATACGGCATGATAAAAGGATTTCTTGAAGTTTGGAATAGTATAGGTATTGGTGGAAATGTTTAGCTTTAGGCCGCACTCAGCAAACATTCCGGCCACATGGCGGCGATATGTAAATAATCGAGTTGGGACCAGACAACCCAGTGATCAACAGCATGAGCATCGATCTACGCAGTTGGGATACGATGACATGTGTCAGCCAAGTCAGCGAGCCTGACCATACGATCCCGTTAGTGACCTCTCATGACAAGCATAGATTACTGAAGATTAATTCTTACCCGGATGTTCACGGGTTCACACCATTTGGAATAATATGGGCGGTTTATTATTTTTGCAGCCCTTATTTCAAACGCTATAAATATGACATTTCCATTAAATTTCGAAATGCAGAAATTATTAGGAAATTGTACGAGATAAGAGACGTATGAGATAAGATTGGCACCTATACGTTTGGTATAATCAGAGCAACACAAGCCTAATCAATTTGTATTTGTTTCATGACCATGTATAGGCATCAATGCTCAATCACACCATGTGAACTCTTTTGAAAATATAAGGACATTTAACTAATTCATCTCAGCAGGTGTTCTGTCTCCTTGTGGCGTCTCAACGAATCCACAGCTTGTTACTTTGGTCAAATGATGCTAAGTACGTCTAAGTATATTTTATTGGTGGTGGACAAGGGGAATGTTTAATGTAAGATTATTTGTAACTTTGTCACAGTGGTCTATTTCATACAGAACTATTACGACAGAAACGTTGTGGGGTAAACACGTAAACAAAAAGGTGACTAACTTTATGGGCAACACAATTATATTCCTGCACAATAGTTACATAATAGTTTGCATTTACTATAACGTTTATAAAACTATCTCATAGGTTTCCAGATCGGGTGATCAGGCTCGCTGACTTGTTTTATGCAACATGGTTACTTAATGATAAACTGACATAAACAAAGGAAAGCAGCTGAACAAAACAGCTGTTCATTAAAAGCTTCAGTACCTTACACCACCATTAATCCCTCTGGTTCCAGCTTGGATCGTAGACAACCCGTATTAGGTACCCCATAATGACTGTCAATAGCAAGGTCTGGTTTGAACATAACTTTTCAATAAACCTCAACATTGTATAGTAGGGTCTCTTCCTCGTTTATGCATCATTACATGAAGTTAAACTAATTGAACATAGATACATACATCCGGAGTGCAGTTCATTTCGCAAAAAATACCCAACGTATAATCATTAATTCTCACAGAGAATACCCAATTTCAAACACTCAAATTGTGAAAAAAATATAGACATTATTTCTGTCACATGTTGTTGCTGTTTTATTGAGGAAAGTGTCAAGAACGAAAATCAGAAATTGAAGCACTTAAGGGGAACTTGTAAAAATTCCATGCAACAAAACCCTACATGATCGTTGTAATATACGTGACTTTTCTTTATGATGACTGCATTACACAAAGTATAACTTTATGGTATACTGTTAATCGCAGGTCTTTACGCAAGAAGGAGACAAAAAGAATCAACACATGAGAGGCAATGTAATGAACTTCACTGACAATACAACCGCATTCTGTCAGAATTGAAAAATGATATCTTGTAATCTACGCTATCATTGGACGTAAAATCGTCCTCCAATAGACTTTATAGACTTTACAGACGGATTTCATGACAACTTACCATGTATGAAAGACATTATAGCCACTTGATCAGCAATAAATAAAATGTTCCTAACAGTTACCGGAACACGTTGTAGTTATGACGGTATTACTATCATTGCTTTGATGAGTAAATACAAAATTGAGGGGAAAGATATGTTGCAGTTTTCTCAAGAGATCGAAATATTACACATTTACTGTTAATATCAATATTTCTAAAAAAGCTATGTGGTATTAACCAAATTGATACAGGCTTCATGAAATACTTCTATCAGTCTTTTGAAATGATGACTACCGACACGCAAAATATATTCATCATTTCCAAATGCTTCTACCGAAGAAATTCTCTAGAGCAGAGCAATAGTTTTGAAATATTGTGAAACAATATCACTATAATGAAGTCAATTAACAGTCTTACCTGTTTCATAAAGGAATGTCCCGAATAAAGCTAAAGTTTCCCTTCCAAATTTGAATTTGAATAAAACCTTGGATCAAAGGCTGTACCATAACGAGGTTAATTACTTGTCAAAAACATCACCACAACAACCTGTCTACATGGTGCAACAAAGGAAATTTTGTTTGTCTACGTACCGGGCGAACACCCTTCCACTCCACGTTCTGGCGACCAACTCGCGTAATGGGAGATTAACTGAGCATTCGGGGTTTGAATACAGGTTACAATGTACACAATGTACAATAACATTAAAGTGTGCCCAACATATTTCAAACATATACAACTCAAGAGATATGTTGCAATAAACATTCCCAATGCCGTTTCATCATGTTTGGACATATGTGTACATATGTGAACCGATTATGTGTAAATAATCATTTGCTCACTTTCAAACCCTAATGAAACAGTTAAGATATGGTTGTGTATTTCCTGTATAAAAGTCAAACATAAAATGCCTTCAGTCCGTTATGCATGAGTACATGTAAATACTTTATGTTATAACGACACATACCAAACATTTGGCAAATAAAGACATATTTGCACATGCCAATATCATTTTCCACAGGAAGTCGCCTATGGGCATAACATCCAACAATTTTAAACTACGTTTCCAACATGATGGAATACATGGAAATGCACTATTTCATGTAGTGACACCTGTTTGATATTCGTGTCATTATTGATAATATATAAACATTAAAAGACTGGTGCTCTCTTCTATGTACTTCACAAAATGTAATACTCTATATCCAGACCAGGAGGTGGGACAATACAATGCAGATACAATTTGAACGTAATATTACTGTATTCACATTTTAAAGTTTCAGGTTTGTTGTTTCATTTTTTAAAACAGTGTAATGGTGAAACTGTGTAACTCTCTAGTTATGGGAAGAAATCGTTTGCATATGCTGCAGCCACTGCCTGGAACAATCTTCCCCCTTGATGTTCGCCAGTGTCAAACCTGTCCTGCCTTCAAAACAGCTATAAAAACCCATCTTTTCCGCCAAGCTTTCTTCTGATCAAATCTCACTGCGCTTTGAGCATAATATCCAAGTATGGAAAAGCGCAATACAAATCTACTATTATTATTATTATTATCATAACGTAACACTAGCGTAGCGGCATGAGACGTTACGTCAGCAAAATGTTGTCTATATTACGTTTAGGACATTTGAATTACGAGAAAACGTCCAAACGCCCAAATCGCTGGATTCATTGTCACAGTTATGGGGAGTTACACGGATAAAAGTGTTATGGTTTTTGCAATATACTTCCCAATTTCAGTATTTTTTGTATGGGCACATAGTAGTTCTTAGCATTTAGTTAAACACGTTTTATAAAAATCGATGTCATGCAAGTGAGAGCAAAATAGGTTAAAGAATCAGCGCATTTTGTTTAACATGTTTAAACAAGAGTAACTCCTTGACCTTGGCTGATTGTCTCAGCTGTGGGACATAGAGACCAATGTTAGAAACAAACAGTACAGCCATTACCGTGTGCTACCTACATGTAAATACTTAGTTCGTCTCGGATGTTGGACGAATTTTCCGTTTCATTAATTTAAGCCATTCTTGGCAATTTGAACATGAGAGAGAAAAACAGAAACTTACCTGTGTAAGAAGAAGTTTACTTGTCAGATATTTCAACATTTCTGAAACTTTTCCAACCATTTTTCACAAATCTTCTCATTAGTGTCAGTTTTGACATTTCCAGTGATCTAACAAGATATGTTAACATACCCCGTCTTTTGGAAAGTGGAAGTCACTGGTTTAAACTTGAGGGCCCTAATCACTCCAATCCCAATACATACTCCCTCGTGACACAAAAGAAATGTTTTGAAAGTGAAACGGCCATAAAAACTAAACTGTCCCTGCAACAACAGCTAATGTCCTATTTAACAGCACAAATGTCCTGTCCAGCGCAGATCAATGTCCTGTCCATCAGCGAGTAATGTCATATCCACCAGCTACCTATATCATGCCCAACAACTTTCAATGTCCTATCTAACAGATAGTAATGTCCTTCCAGCAACTACTAATGTCCTGTCAAACAGCTAGATTAATGTCATATCAAACAGCTTGCAATGTCTTCTCCAACAGCAAGCTAAGTCCTGTCCCACAGCAAGCAATGTACTGTCCTGCAGCTACCACGGTCCCGTCAAACAGCCATTAATATCCCTTCGAACAGACCTCAATATAATAACATGTTCTGACAACTAGAACAGCATACCAGTATAACTGCAACATGACAAGAAACAAATGTGATGGAATCGTAACAGGCATAAACATTAAACAGGATACTTACCGACAATGACATAGTGGTAGTAAGAAACAGATATAATTGTGACAATATGTGAGTGGTTGCTTTGTTACAATCGGGTTGGCAGGAGCGAACGATGTCCTGTCCAACAGTGTTCTTTTAAACCTGTTTGGAGTCAAAATTGGGGCCGCAGAAAAAAATCTGGAACTTTTGTATTATCTGAAGCGATTTGAGGACGAGGACATTATCAAAGCCCAGCATGTTTACTTGTAGCAGAACGTTATAGTTTCCAAGCCACTGTTATGTCGAAAATGACATTGCCATGTAACAAGAACATAAGGATGCAGCGAAAATCACTGAACAGAAGATCAATGACTATATCTAACATTTGTGGTGATTATATCTAAAAATAATAATCTTACGCTCACTAGTCAAGCGACGCTTACTATTTTAGTGTTCAAAGTGTTTACTTGTCAGACATTTTGGCAACGTGACGTCACGTAATGGCTGATGGCATGTGATAAGAAGTCCCATTATCAAACGATGGGAGAATCTCCCGTAAGAGGGCGTCGCGGCAATCCTTTACCACGTCTCCTTACTAAAATGACCAGGACTGGTTTAATAAAACACCCTCTCCTGTTCTGAATTACAGAGTATCTGTCCCTCGTGAAATATGACTGTAAGCCCTTTGGCAAAGGCTTGGGACTTACGAGAACGAATCGCTCGAGAGAGATAATCCTTAATTCCTCATTGCTCGTTTATTATTTTCTTCCTTGGAACTGGCGTAGATGACCAATATTCTCTGCACTGTAACCCAGAACTGATAACACGATGCAACGAATCATAGGATCCAAATGAATCTATCGATTACGAAGCCTCTTAGCTAATAGTAAAAGATAAATGAAAAACAGATCAAGCATATAGACGCAAAGGTTTCTTTCTCTCCTTTGACGATATAATCAGCAGACAGTGGGGAAGGTTTTTCTTCTCAATAAGGGATTGTTACGTTAGCGTATTCCTGTATTGTCTGTTACGTTTTGAAAAACGTAAATGTAATAAAACATGTCATGATGGTGTTGGGAGCAAACAGCCATGCTACATTTTATTAATAATATTTGTGTAAACAATCCTTTAGTATGTCCGTTAGGCTGCGTTATTTGTAATATTACAATACTAACTTGGGGAATTAGTAGTAAGCTTGGAACTTGAGTGACTGTTCGTCTTGAGATTAAAGCAGTTGGCTCTATGATGAACCTCTGTTACGGGACACACACGCACACGCACACGCACACGCACACGCACACAGATTCTTCCATGTTTCCAGGTTTGATAGTATCTTCCCTCACTCGTTTCACCAAATCCGATACACCTGAGGTCTGCATGTACATCACATTGCTTTTACCTTAGACATCTAGCTGAAGACCGCCCCGTGGTGTAGTGGTTAGAACGTCCCCCCGGAGAGCGGAAGGTCGCGGGTTCGATGCCCGATCGCGTCATACCAAAAGACGTTAAAATATGGCACTTGTTGGTCCCTGCCTGGCGCTCGGCATTAAGGGGTACAACAAGTACTGGTCGGCTCGGAGTCAGTATAATGTGTCTGAGTGGGGTATTCATGCTACACTGCGGCATGATATCTCAGTGGGCTAGCACTATAAAACCAGCTTAAGTCTGGGCTAGTACAAGCAGCCGCACATACACATACACTCGCATGCACGTCGTCATATGAGCGAAACATTCTGAAGTACGACGTTAAACCCCAATTCACCTCACCTCCAGCTGAAATGCAATGACATGTTTGAAATTTAGGATAAACAAATTACACTTTCTTCCCTATGAATCAATATCAGGAATATCGTTGTTCGCGAAAAGGTGAACATATCCTTCCTCACTGGTGACATACGTCACAAACGAATGCCAAGGCAAGTCAATAATCTTTAAGGCATGTGTAGTGAATAAGAAACTACGTAATGTTGATCACAGATGCGTCAGATATCAACATGTCCTCAACATGACCACTATCATAAAAACATACTAATTATATGAATACTATAGCCCTGAACCAAGTACTAATTTGTAAGAATCGTGTGTACCCTTTCGAAACCTTTTCGTTTGAAGGGCGTTCTCACTGGCATGTACACACACACAATGATTAATGTATTAACCGAATATTCTATTGCTAAACGTTCACGTGGTCACTTTCAAACAGACACATACAGGTCAGTTTGTCAAGCTTTCGTCAGTTTTCGGATCCAAGCTTAACCCTACTGCAAAGAACACCTGTAATCAACACGATCAAACACGGTATACCTGTCCAACCACCCACACACTCATTATTCATCCCACTCATTTCAACCATTTAAGGCCCCAAATTGGAAGTGGTCGAAGACTCACTCTGTCTGAACTCCCTCGGGGTGGCAGTGTTGGAATGATGAACATTTTTATAATTGCCGTCTGTGAAACGTAAGTCAGATGAGGCGAAGGCATAAAGAGTGACACTTATAAAACACTCCAGAGAAGGCCACCTGTCGGTTAAAGTCTCTTGAAAGTAAATATATTTCATCAGGATAGATTTGATGCCACTGTCTGCATGATTTCTCTTTCTGTTCACGCCCAAAGTTTATTGACCGCTTGGATAGGAGATAGAAAATAAATTAATCACCCCTCCCAATACTGACCAAAGAGTTGTCAGGGCCAAACTGGCTTTCCTCCAATGTCTGGCCAGTGTCCACCACCAATGTCCAGTAGGTCAATTGCTTGAAGTTAGGCTGTCCCACTGGGGAAGAAGCGGTTGATTTGTGGGGGAAATGATTGGGCGAGTATTTATCAAATTCTATTAGAGAACAAAGGAGCGAGGAGATTGTGGGTTTTCGACCAAAATGTCAATCAGATGAGCAAATAAAAGTTTTGTTTGGCAGGATACTATCACAACTGAAACATACTATATAATGGACTCAGGGTAGGTGTTAAATCACCGAAGTGACCTTTATATTTGTGTGTTTGGTGTTTGGACACACGAACCGTAGACAGTTCAATTAATGTTACTTGTTTGTTAGTAGGGACCGTAAAGGTGGCCATCATAGAATGTGCTTTTCTGTAAGTGTGGATCGGTTCAGATGATTAACCTTAAAGAAACCTTTTTGCACAATCATTTTGGTCGGTGCCGTAACCGCCAGTAAATTAAATCACAACTACAACCAAAATCACAGCAACGGTGAGTGTGAAGATCATCATAGTCTACTACCACTACAACTACCACTACCACTACCCCAACATCAACCATTGTCACTACCACTCTCTTAGTCACTTCAAACGTAATCTTTGCCCCTGTTTCTATCAGAGTTAGAGTTCACATGACTGCTGTCATAATCATGAAGACCACAAACACTTAAATAATGACCAATACCGGAAACAATCAGCTGTTGACACCTCAGCTATCATAACAGCCCTCAACCAGTTTTAGTACACTAACCACTAACACCGTGACCACTCAACGACTTACATTACCACACTGAATCGTGCCACAACTGTAGTTCTACAATAATCGTTGTTACAGCCGCTTGAACAGTTACAACTAGTACGGTAACTGTCGGCACCGTCACCACCATCGTCTTTGTCAATCAACTACAACTGACATGGCTACATCCACCACGACTTCAATGACCACTTCTACTTCCAGGACCACTGCCAGGACCACCACCATTTCACATCCACGGCATCTTCCACAATCCCTTCCAGTTCCACTTCCAAGACCACTTCCAAGACCACTACCATTGAACCTCCACAGCATCTTCCACAACGACTTCCACTTCCATGACCACTTCCAAGACCACTTCCAAGACCACCAAGACCACTTCCAAGACCACCCATTCAACCTCCACAGCATCTTCCACAACCACTTCCAGTTCCACTTCCATGACCACTTCCAAGACCTCTTCCAAGACCACCACCATTGAACCTCAACGGCATCTTCCACAACCACTTCCAGTTCCACTTCCATGACCACTTCCAAGACCACCACCATTCCACCTCCACGGCATCTTCCACAATCTCTTCCAGTTCCACTTCCAGTTCCACTTCCATGACCACTTTCAAGACAAACACCGTTCTACATCCACGGTATCTTCCACAACCACTTCCAGTTCAACATCCACCTCCGCGACGACTTCTACTTCCACTTTGACTTCAACGAATACTTCTACCACATCCACACCCACAGTAAAGATGTCGTAACTTAACACTCCCAATGAAGTACACGAATGTTAAAATAAACATGCACATGATTGCGTTAAAATGTTCAAAACACTCATACAAATTATGAAGAAAACAGAAATAATTAACAAATATTATAACCAACATACCATCAAAGAAATGCAAATGCTATATTACACTGCCGATAAAGTCATAATGGATTCGGACTGGCATAACACCGTTTATGATCAGAACCAATGATTGTATTCTTCACATGTGGTCGGGATGAGAATTATCAATATTATATTAATGACGCATGATTCAATAACCAATACATTTGTGTAAATAATATCCTTCTTGCATGAACTAAAAGATCTTCATACCCCATGGTTGACACCGTCATATTTGTAGCTGGGTCTTCCATTACTGGGAGTGCTCATGCCATTTAGACACACA
This sequence comes from Haliotis rubra, assembly GCF_003918875.1. NCBI lineage: Eukaryota > Metazoa > Mollusca > Gastropoda > Lepetellida > Haliotidae > Haliotis > Haliotis rubra. Next base: position 4,267,456 of record NW_025767190.1, read on the forward strand.
AATAACATCAAAGTTTTCCTCTCCAGCTAGGCAATCTTAAACATCCTTACTCGGACACAGGATCCAATTTGATGCCACATAAAGTAATTTTCTTGTATGGGGCTTACAACAAATAATAACATAATGACAGGTCCAAACGACAGGGATCGCCCATTAAACACCGTTAACTTAAACAACTTTGCCTTAGGCTAAAATCAAGGCTAAAAAAGAACTCTGCCTTCGCTTGAACGGTGTGAATGGACGTCCACGAGGCAGACAAAATCAATTTAAGGGACCGTAGCGTTCTAGTTTTCAAATAATGAGAACGGTCCGTGGACCGATTCCCATTTTCTGAAAAAAAACCCGACTGGAGTGTTTTCAGGAGTTTATTTAAGGTGGTGGGCTCTTGCTTCACACCCTCCCGCTATTTGATAGAGGATAAACGTTATTTGAGCAAAATGCCTCCTCTGGCTTTGGAATAAAGTTATCGTCTGTGAGTTGGAAAGAACTAATCATAGTGGATGCTCAAGCAAGGCATGATAGAGCTTGCAGAAAGTGGAAGTGTGTTAAAACATCACTAGGGTTACTCGACTTGTTTAATGATATTTGGATTCAGTCTATTAGTTGGAAACCCTCAAATGCGTGTTCCAGAAAGAAAATGACACTCATTGTTATCCATATATCCACTTAATTTAAACACATGATAATAATTGACTCGTAAGACTCAATCTTAAGTGTTCTGATTAGAACAACAAAATACATCGCAGTTTTACTCGATTTACATATGAAGATTTATTCCTCCACCTATCCTCGATTTGATGAGATGATCACCGACCTAGTTTGCATCCATGTGACCATTAAAAGCTTCTGTCTGTATGCCTGATATATTTTGAGCGTGTATAATTATATATATATTATAACTATCTATCATCTAACCCATATATGTTCATTCACAGAGATGGATCTGTCGTTCTGTTGGTCTATAGCTGTCTGTCCGTTTGTCTGAACGACTTTCAATGAATGCTCGCATCATCACTCGTCCAACCATCTGTCCGTTTGTCCATCTTTCTGTGTGTTGATATATTCTGTTTCTTCATCTATCTGCATTTGTATCAATATCCGCTATTGCGTACATTATGCAGCTGCCTATGCATTCAAGGAAACATAAATACATGTCTTTATACCTGTGTACATGTGCATGGAAATGTGGGCTCCTTCCTTCAATACATGTGTCTCACCAGCAACGCTATCAGTGAATGCTTCTCACCTATACACCCTCCATCAGTTTGTCTGGTATCCCCACATCCTAGTGATATGTAGTTGTTTACATATCTAAACTCTGTGTATTTTTACATGTTTAAGAATTGGTGTCAGCACATTAATACATTTATTGCACTTTCCGCAATTCATCACTGACAGCCACACATTTTTTATCATCCATCCATCCATCAAATAATGTTCATTTCATTTATAACATTGTTTCCGTATACACAGCAATCCAGCTCATTTACTATCAACTTGCATTTACCTTCGATCTGATTATGCTTATTCTGACTACCACTCTACTCAGTGTTATGATGTTTTGTAATGGTAATCATAACACTAAATTCACAATAATTCATCACAACAGGATCTAGAACCTAATCCCCTTTGTCTGCATTGTGACAATGCGCAGCATCATCCGTCAGAAGTCTGTACGTTTTCAATTTCAGTATCCAGATAAACTAGGTGAGGCCTATCGACATAGTGGCTGGGCTTTTATCGCGGGAGGAGTACGTAATTTGGACACTTTCCTGTCATTTCCCGCTTGAGAGGACATGGCAGGTCCATTCCAGTGACTTCCAACACCAGTGATGGATAATTATAGAGGCATCGATTTCAGATGCTGAATGTGTGGTATGGCAATAAGATATAAAATGCTATTAGAACCATCAATCTATGTATAAACAGTTATTAAGAGGTGCATTAAGACGAAATAATGTGATATCGCGCAAAGGAATATCACGATAGTGGTTAATTACAAAATTAATGTTCACACTGTTGGAAGGAGACAATGTTGGGTTGTTTAAATCTCATGGCATAACGCAAAGTCAGAAGAGGTATTATCGCGTAATGGCTTCCTGTCCACACATTAGGAATTATTTCTGTGATAATGTGTGTCGTAGAGGCTTCACGGGGAAATAGAAAGGATACTTGTGCTTAATGAGTGAGTGAGTGAGTGAGTTTAGCTTTACGCCGCTTTAAGCAATATTCCAGCAATATCACGGCGGGGAACACCAGAAATGGGCTTCACATATTGTACCCATGTGGGGAATCGAACCCGGGTCTTCGGCGTGACGAGCGAACGCTTTAACCACTGGGCTACCCCACCGCCCCCTTGTGCTTAATGATATGTGTAAGACGGTGAGATGGGGCGGGTGGTGTTTGAGGCGTCACCAGCAATGTCCTTTACCTACTCATGTTTGGACAGGTCAGCACCCTAACCACCGCCTTATGTGCAAACACAGTAAGAAAGTTAATGAATATCTTTTGACATATGCATTACATAATGCGTACATTGGGATTGCGTTAGAGAGGGCGGGTGGGGTGGGTCGGGGGCTGAAAGATGATGGTGGGGTTGGGATGTAAATACTGTTAATATTCCAGCAATATCATGACAAAGACCCTGTCTGTTCACCACTGCAACTGTCCAATAATATACAAAATCGTTTATAACGTTGGACATTCTTTATCATCAATATCATTCCTAACATAAAAAGAGTCACAATTTACGTTTCGGTACGGAATTATTTGATACAGAAGTTTTCAAATGATAAGCCATGATGCTTTGGATGTATTTTTGCCGTATTGATTTCACGAAATCTAACCTCTGTGATACAAACTGTCGTGAGTGCCTTCTCGGTCCTATTGTTTATATGGCTTATGGAAGAAACATGTTCCTGTCTGTTGAAACGTACTGATCAAACCGAGGTTTAGTTGATCACCTGTTTAACACCGATACATACATTTGTGCAATAATGCCGACCGACTATTCAGATATTTAACAGAAGCACACCAAACCTCGGATTAATTTCTCATTTGTGGTAACATTATTGAAAACGGGAACACGCTTATTCAATAACCTCCCCATTTACCGCATGCCTGTGTACAAACCCAGAGCTTGCATTACTACCAATCACAGGTCAATAACCGATACCACTGCTCTCATCATTGCCTCTCGCTGGCTTTTATACTGACAATTCCCAGGTGCTAGAATCAGTAATTGCGGGGAAGGCATGGTTTTATCAAATCCCGTTCCTTTGCATGTAATGAGATTACGGGATTTGGCGAGAGGTGTGAGCGATGTACCTCGAAAGTGCCATGGCTCTGATCAAACACAAGGTCTCCAACTCTTGTGTTCTTCCTTCCGGTCCAAGAAGATCAATTCCATGAACCTAGACGGGAACATCTGAACTTTAGGAGGAAGGAATGCATAATTCAAGGCCGTTATTGTATGGTAGGTCTTCTTCACACATGTCCGGACCGTGTACTTGGGTTTTCGTACCGGTTCTGACATTACGAAGATGCGAAGTGCATGACCTCATTGATCACAAAACTCTGATCACTGTCTGGCTCTGTCTGCTCGACTCAAACTTCACGATGCCGCGATTTCAATTCAGGTTAGAGCCCCGCAGTGCAGTTTTTTCTACTGGCAAAATGGCTTCAAAGAGCAAAGACTGAAGCATGTATGTGCAGATAATGCATCGAAGGCTCGGCACCAGTAGCTGAAAGCAGTAATAGACCTTTTTTCGGAACTCAATAATATCTCACAATGGAATGGATTTTTTAAAAAGTCTGTTCATTTTTTTTATTCAGAAATTGTCCAATATTGTGCAATTGTGAAAATGCGGCTTGACAGAGTTTCACCTCGAGAATGTTTATTCTTTTAACAGTAAATTGAAATCACATAATCTAGATGTTCTAAATTCCATTTGTATTGTTACTATAAGGGATTAGAATAATATATCGTATCTATGTACACATTCAAAATATCATCGCCCGCAAAGAGGGTTTCCGGACAAACAGTGTTTCGACGTACAATAATCTGGCTTCAAACACTGGGCGAATGTATTTAAAGAGAATGGACTATTCGCCAGTGCTTGAATGAGATGAGTCTACTGTTTTTCAGTTATGTCATGGCGTTTGAAGAGAGACATCCGAGGGGAGATGTCTACCTCAATTTGAAACTGAATAGCATGGGTGTGTTGCTGACAGATCAAAGGCAATTACCATATCGAATGTGAGATCACTGGAATCTGGCACGCCCAAGGGACGAAACCTTGCATGACCGTTTACGCCGTCTTGGACGACCGAGCCACCCGTGCCTCTGAATAGCGATCCTCTCCAAACCAGGTTCCTGAGAAGGACGTGATTAATTGATAAAGATAGAACAAGGAAGTGTTAGAAAATACTTCTTGTTTTTGTTTTCTTTTAAGATAAAACTAATCCATTGCAACTATAAAGAGGCAGTTTGTTGGGAACTTAATGCCAGATTTTATACATTTTTTCAGGATTTTAAGATTGAAACTGACATTACCTAAAACAAATCTTCCTTGTATTGTAAGGTTGAGTTCTTCGAACTAACCGCCTACTAACAGATCTGATCTTACTTTCCAAACGTTCTTTTGAACCGGTGTTTTATTACTCCCTTTATCTGGGGGAGATCCAACCGAGAAGAAAAACAGCATTATAATTAATCCAAACATTTGCATATAAACAAAATTCATTAAACCTTCACATCTTTATTCCTGCGGAAAGATCTATAACATCCCACCGTACACCACTACAGAAACGATAACAACGAGCCTTCCAAACTAAGTCTCCCAAGCCTACAATAAACTACGACAAGGGTCTATTTCCACACAAAATTGTCCAATACTACACACAATCTTCATCTCGACTTCTCATAACGTTCACAATTGGAGGTCGGTAACAATTTCCCAAAGCACACAGAGGGCGAGAAGCGTATCCATTGAGCTATCCAACAAATCAATACCCAGAACTCAAGACCAGGAAGAGGACCTTGGTCTATCAGTTCACCCAATACGATAACTCAAAGGGTTTTACCAAACATTGAATAAAGAGGTCTAAGCATGGCACAGTGTGTACCCATTTGTGTGTTTGTTAGAAGCAACGCTGAAAGTCCCTCTTGTGACAAGCCCAGTGGACCTTAATTGACCTATCATCAAGTAACCCTTTTCCAAACAGAAGCCAGACGCGGATGTCGACAAACCCTTTGTGGAGGTCCATCTGACCAATCAGAGCTGGATATTTGATGAGGTCCAATCAGTGATTAAATATGTGAATTGACCAATAGACAGGGGGGCTGTGATGTGGTCTGAGTAGGGATTATACACCAGTATTAAAAGGTAATATTGTATAGCAGAATCGGGAGTCCTCTGAACGAGAAAGCTGTGATCCAAGAGCTATAAATTATATGAGATAATATGAAGAAAATTCAAATGATAAAGGATTTGTTAGACGTTAGTTTCCTGTTCTATTGAATAAAAGGCCAAGACGCCAGGTTGACGTACGTGTCTTGTTTGTTTTGTATATGCATATAAAGGGATGCAACAGTCTGTTACTGCCAACCATTACTTTATCAGAAGACGTTGGAGCATACTTGTAATGCATACTTCAGTTTTGACACATTTATTCAAAGGCGTCAATCATTGGATTGCCTTGTTCAGATTCGATTGTTTACAGACCACGTCGGACAGTCGTAATACTGATGATTGTGGCGTCAAACAAACACATCATACAGTCAGAATTGTACAATCGAGAGATTTCTTATGGATTTGGGAAAGGGATTTTTCGTGTCTATTTACTCTAACAGCACTGCCATTTTTGTGTGAATATATATGTTAAACTTACAAGCTTAAACCTGAGAGGAACAAGGAACTGCTATCTGTAACCGAAGATGTGTTTGAACGTTTTGTTGCACATTGGATTTAACGCTATTTAAAAAAACTGCATGCTTAGTTGTATTTAAGCGTAGAATAAACTGTTTTCTAAAACGATCATCATGATGTTTGTATTGTATGCAGAGGAATTTAACGACAACGTTGTGTGGTTATCACAATATCACTACTACATTGCTGGACGAAGTTTTAGGGTGGTGGCGAAAAATGTCGAGAGGTTCGGAATGCAAACAGAGCCTTGCGGCTTAGGCAAGCAAATTTGCGAAATCTGACCCTCCAGTTGTTAGCCGTTCTCTGGTAAGTATACGTTGAAACATGTATACAGTGAAATTCACTCAATCTGTTGCTTCAGGTCGAATACTCATTGAATTAAATGTATAATGTAAATCTGAATGACATCGTAACGAGAATGAAGATAATTTATATAGTCAGGTCTTTGAATGGCATTTAGATACACATAAGGAAGGGGAGTTTTATGGATGTCAGCTTCTTTATTATGAGGAACACAACGTTTCAGTGTATATCCTTACTCCTTCATCAGGGGTTGCACATGAGGACACAACGTTTCAGTGTATACCCTTACTCCTTCATCAGGGGTTGCACATGAGGAACACAACGTTTCAGTGTATACCCTTACTCCTTCATCAGGGGTTGCACATGAGGACACAACGTTTCAGTGTATACCCTTACTCCTTCATCAGGGGTTGCACATGAGGAACACAACGTTTCAGTGTATACCCTTACTCCTTCATCAGGGGTTGCACATGAGGAACACAACGTTTCAGTGTATACCCTTACTCCTTCATCAGGGGTTGCACATGAGGAACACAACGTTTCAGTGTATACCCTTACTCCTTCATCAGGGTTGCACATGAGGAACACAACGTTTCAGTGTATACCCTTACTCCTTCATCAGGGGTTGCACATGAGGAACACAACGTTTCAGTGTATATCCTTACTCCTTCATCAGGGGTTGCACATGAGGAACACAACGTTTCAGTGTATATCCTTACTCCTTCATCAGGGGTTGCACATGAGGAACACAACGTCTCAGTGTATACCCTTACTCCTTCATCGGGGGTTGCACATGAGGAACACAACGTTTCAGTGTATACCCTTACTCCTTCATCAGGGGTTGCACATGAGGAACACAACGTTTCAGTGTATAGCCTTACTCCTTCATCAGGGGTTGCACATGAGGAACACAACGTTTCAGTGTATATCCTTACTCCTTCATCAGGGGTTGCACATGAGGAACACAACGTTTCAGTGTATACCCTTACTCCTTCATCAGGGGTTGCACATGAGGAACACAACGTTTCAGTGTATATCCTTACTCCTTCATCAGGGGTTGCACATGAGGAACACAACGTTTCAGTGTATACCCTTACTCCTTCATCAGGGGTTGCACATGAGGAACACAACGTTTCAGTGTATATCCTTACTCCTTCATCAGGTGAATGAATGGTATGAGACAGATAGCACATGTACATATATATGTATCATTCATTCACCTGATGGAGGAGTAAGGATATACTCCGAAACGTTGTGTTCCTCATAATAAAGAAGTTGACATCAATAAAAATCCTCTTCCTTAATGTATATAGTCGTAGTGAAATTGACAGTGATTGTTCACTCTGCTTTTGAGAAATATCTTAACCACCGTTAACATTAACCACAAACTGGAGTTACTGTACCATCTGCGAATCAGCAATAACATTTCTATTGTTTCTAATGTGGTTTGGAGTCTTCCGTTGAATGAAACGAACTTTATATTTCGTATCTATGGATTTGATAATGTTACAGTGGACGTTTTGGTGTGGCAATGCCTTTGAACGTCATAACAGGGATGTGGTACCAATTTACTGTGTAGTTTCCCTTATTTAGCCCCATCCTGGTTCACTTGTTATCTTGATCTTGTTCCAACTACAGATAGTTCAGTTGTTGAAGTACTAGACAAAACCTATTACAGATAGCCACGTATGGGACCACAGTGCTAATGTCCACACAACCTATCGCAGCCATTTCAATCAAGTCAAATCGCTGGGCTTTGGCCCTCTGCCAACATGGCCCTTCTCTCAGTCGGTCATATCGCGACCATCTAGCCACTAAAGTTTAAACAGTTGGAAATGGTCACTTATAGAGTTACTTTGTTACTTGAGTAATTCCATGGATCGTCGCCCTCTCACCTGCGTTATTGTTGATGATGAAATATTACCAAGGCGGTCAGATCAACGAAAGTTGTCAGGTTGTGGGATGGCGTAGGTAATGTTGTGGATTGGTTTGAGTTGGGTGGGTGGTAATGCTGGTGTGGTTTAACTGGGTGGGTGATGAGAGTAGTGTGGTTTGAGCTGTATGGGTGATGAGGGTAGTGTTGGTTGAGGGGATGGATGGTGAGGGGCAGTGTGGTTTGAGGGGATGGATGATAAGGGTAGTGTTGTTTGATGGGATGGATGATGAGGGTAGTGTTGGTTGAGGGATGGATGATGAGGGTAGTGTTGGTTGATGGGATGGATGATGATGGTAGTGTTGGTTGAGGGAATGGATGATGATGGTAGTGTGGTTTGAGGGAATGGATGATGAGGGTAGTGTTGTTTGAGGGGATGGATGATGAGGGTAGTGTTGGTTGAGGGGATGGATGATGAGGGTTGTTTGATGGGATGGATGGTGAGGGTAGTGTTGTTTGAGGATGGATGATGATGGTAGTGTGGTTTGAGGGAATGGATGATGAGGGTAGTGTTGTTTGAGGGGATGGATGATGAGGGTAGTGTTGGTTGAGGGATGGATGATGAGGGTAGTGTTGTTTGATGGGATATATGGTGAGGGTAGTGTTGTTTGAGGGATGGATGATGAGGGTAGTGTTGTTTGATGGGATGGATGATGAGGGTAGTGTTGTTTGATGGGATGGATGATGAGGGTAGTGTTGTTTGATGGGATGGATGATGAGGGTAGTGTTGTTTGATGGGATGGATGATGAGGGTAGTGTTGTTTGATGGGATGGATGATGAGGGTAGTGTTGTTTGATGGGATGGATGATGATGTAGTGTTGTTTGATGGGATGGATGATGATGGGTAGTAGTGTTGTTTGATAAGGGATGGATGATGATGATAAAAAATAGATTATTGCTAATAGGATATATGAAATAGTGTTATTTAAAAAGATAGATAATAAAATTAAATAGGATATTTAGTTAGATAGATAATAAGTTGGTGTTGTTTAAATATTATTTAATGAGATAGATAATAAAAATAAATATTATTGAGATAGATGATAGATGGTAAATGTTGTTTAAATAGATGTAATGTGTAAAAGAATAGATAATAAAAGATAAATATTAAATTTATTTGAGATAGATAATAAAAGTAAATATTATTTGTCGAATAGATAATGAAAATAAGTATTATTTAAAGAATAGATAATAAAAGTATTGAAATGTTAATTGTCGAATAGAATAATAATCGTAAATATTATTTAAAAGAAATAGATAATGAATCGTAAATGTAATTTAAAGATAGAAATAGATAAAGTGCTAAAGAAAGATAATAAATATAATTTAAAGAATAGAATAATAAAAGTAAATATTAGATTGTCGAGAATAGAATAATAAAAGTAAATATTATTTAAAAGAGATAGATAATGTCGTAAATATTATTGTCGAATAGAATAATAAAAAATAAATATTTTATTTAAAGTAGATAGATAATAAAAGTAAATATTATTTAATCGAGATAGATAATAAAAAGTAAATATTATTTGTCGAGATAGATAATAAGATTAAATATTATTTAATGTCGAGATAGAATAATAAAATAGTAAAAATATTAAGATTAGGATTAAAGAGAGATAATAAAAAGTAAATATTAGTTGTCGAGATAGATAATAAAATTAAATATTATTTAAAGAGATAGATAATAAAATAAATATTATTTGTCAGATAGATAATAAAAAGTAAATATTATTTATGGATCGAGATAGATAATAAAAAGAAATTAAATATTATTTAATCGAGAATAGATAATAAAATTAAATATTATTTAAAGATAGAATAATAAAAATAAATATTATTTAATCGAGATAGATAATAAAATTAAATATTATTTAAAGAGATAGATAATAAAAATAAATATTATTGTCAAATAGATAATAATGTAAAAATGTTATTTAAAAGAGATAGATAAAAAATAAATGTTAATGTTAAGATAGATAATAAAAATAAATATTAGATTTAAAAGAGAATAGATAAAAGTAAATATTATTAAAAGAGATAGATAATAAAATAAATATTATTTAAAGAATAGATAATAAAAGTAAATATTATTTAAAAGAGATAGATAATAAAAGTAAATATTATTTAAAGAATAGATAATAAAAAGTAAATATTATTTAAGAAATAGAATAGATAATAAAATTAAATATTATTTAAAGAGATAGATAATAAAAGTAAATATTATTTAATCGAGATAGATAATAAAAGTAAATGTATTTAAAATAGATAAAAAATTAAATATTAATGTCGAATAGAATAATAAAATTAAATATTATTTAAAGAGATAGATAATAAAAGTAAATATTATTTAGATAGATAATAAAAGTAAATATTATTTAATCGAGATAGATAATAAAAGAGTAAATATTATTTAAAGAGATAGATAATAAAAATTAAATTATTTAAAAGAATAGATAATAAAAATAAATATTATTTAAAGATATAGATAATAAAAATAAATATTATTTAAAGAATATTTAAAAATAGATAGAAAATAGTAAATATTATTTAAAAGAATAGATAATAAAAGTAAATATTATTAATAAAAAAGAATAGATAATAAAGTAAAATATTATTTAAAGAGATAGATAATAAAAGTAAATAAGTGATTATTATTTAATAAGATAGATAATAAAAGAATTAAATAGTATTATTTATTTAAAAGATAGATAATAAAAAGTAAATATTATTTAAAAGAATAGATAATAAAAAGTAAATATTATTTAATCGAATAGATAATAAAAAATAAATATTATTTAAAGAATAGATAATAAAAATAAATATTATTTAAAAGATAATAAATAATAAAAGTAAATATTATTTAAAGAATAGATAATAAAATTAAATAAATTTAAAAGAATAGATAATAAAAATGTAAAAATATTATTTGTAAGAATAAATAATAAAAAAATAGAAATATTAAATTTAATCAGAATAGATAATAAAAATAAATATTATTTAATCGAATAGAATAATAAAATTAAATATTAGATTGTCGAGATAGATAATAAAATTAAATATTATTTAAAAGAGTAATTAAAATGAATGAATAATAAAATAAATATTATTTAAAAGAGATAGATAATAAAAATAAATATTATTTAATAGAATAGATAAAAAAAATAATATATGTAATCAGAATAGATAATAAAAATAAATATTATTTAAAAGAATAGATAATAAAAATAAATATTATTTAAAAGATAGATAATAAAAGTAAATATTATTTAAAAGAATAGATAATAAAAAATTAAATAGTATATAAATATTAATAAAAGAGATAGATAATAAAATTAAATATTATTTAAAAGAATAGATAATAAAAATAAATATTATTTGTCGAAGAATAGTAAATAATATTTAAAATAGATAATAAAATAAATTATTGTCGAGATAGATAATAAAAGTAAATATTATCGAATAGAATAGAATAATAAAATTAAATATTATTTAATCGAATAGATAATAAAATTAAATATTATTTAATTGTAGAATAATAAAAAATAAATAATATTATTTAATCGAGATAGATAATATTTAAATTAAATATTATTATTGTCGAATAGATAATAAAAATAAAATATTATTTAAATGAATAGATAATAAAAATGTTAAATATTATTGTAAAAAGATAGATAATAAAATTAAATATTATTATTTAAAGAATAGAATAGATAATAAAATAAATATTATTTAAAAGAGATAGATAATAAAATAAATATTATTGAAAGAGATAGATTGTCGAATAGATAATAAAAGTAAATATTATTTAATGAGATAGAATAAATAAAAATAAATATTATTTGTCGAATAGATAATAAAATTAAATATTATTTAAAAGAATAGATAATAAAAGTAAATGTTATTTGTAGATAATAGAATAATAAAAGATAAATATTATTTAAAAGAGATAGATAGATAAAAGTAAATATTATATTAATTGTCGAGATAGATAATAAAATTAAATATTATTTGTCAGATAGATAATAAAGTAAATATTATTTAAAGAGATAGATAATAAAAATAAATATTATTTAAAGAATAGATAATAAAAAGTAAATATTATTTAAAGAGATAGATAATAAAAAGTAAATATTATTTAAAGATAGATAATAAAAATAAATATTAGTTTGTCAGAATAGATAATAATAAATATTATTTAAAAGATAGATAGATAATAAATAAATATTATTTAATGAATGAATAATAAAATATAAATATTATTTAAAGATAGATAATAAAAATAAATATTATTGTCGAGAATAGATAATAAAAATAAATATTAGATTGTCGAGATGAATAATAAAAGTAAATATTATTTAATAAGATAGAATAATAAAAAGATTAAAATATTATAATTAATATTTAAGAGAATAGATAATAAAAATAAAATATTATTTAATAAAGATAGATAATAAAAAGTAAATATTATTTAAAAAAGAATAGATAATAAAATAAATATTATTTAATCGAGATAGATAATAAAAATAAATATTATTTAAAGAATAGATAATAAAAATATAAAAAATTAGATAGATAATTAAATTATTTAAAGATAGATAATAAAAGTAAATATTAATTGTCGAATAAAGATAAAATAAATAATAAATAGAATAGATAAAATAAATTGTCAAGATAGATAATAAAAATAAATATTATTTAATAGAAAAGAATAAAATAATAAAAATAAAATAATATTATTTTAATTGTAAAGAATATATTATCGAATAGATAAAAAAATAAATATTATTTAAGAGATAGATAATAAATAAATATTAATAAAAATAAATAAATATTATTTAAAAGAATAGAATAGATAATAAAATAAATATTATTTAATCGAATAGATAATAAAAATAAATATTATTTAAAGAATATAATAATAAAAATAAATATTATTTGTCGAATAGATAATAAAAAGTAAATATTATTTAATAAAGAATAGATAATAAAATAAATATTAGATTGTCGAATAGAATAATAAAAATAAATATTATTTAATAGAATAGAATAATAAATAAATATTATTTAAAAATCAGATAGATAATAAAAATAAATATTATTTAAAGAGATAGATAATAAAAATAAAAATATTAATTTAAGAATAGATAAATAAAATAAATATTATTTAATAGATAATAAATAATAAATAATATTTAATCGAGATAGATAATAAAAGTAAATATTATTGTAAAATAGATAATAAAATAAAAATATTATTTAAAGATAGATAATAAAAATAAATATTAAAAATGAATAATAATAATAAAATTAAATATTTAATTAAAATATAATAATAAAATAAATATTATTTAAAGAATAGATAATAAAAAGTAAATATTTAATTGTCGAATAGATAATAAAAATAAATATTATTTAAAGATAGAATAATAAAAATAAATATTATTTAATCGAATAGAATAATAAAATATTAAATATTATTGTCGAGATAGAATAATAAAAAAATAAATATTATTTAAAGAATAGAATAATAAAATAAATATTATTTATGAAAAGAAAGAATAGATAATAAAAATAAATATTATCCGAATAGATAATAAAATTGTCGAATAGATAATAAAAATAAATATTATATTAATGTCAGATAATAATAAAAATAAATATTATTTAATAAAAGTTAAATAGAATAATAAAAATAAATATATTTAAAGATAGATAATAAAATAAATATTATTTAGAATAATAATAAAAAATAAATATTATTTAATCGAATAATAATAAAAAAATAAATATTATTTAATCCCGAATAGAATAATAAAATTAAATATTATTTAAAGAATAGATAATAAAAATAAATATTATTCCGAATAGATAATAAAATAAAGATATAGATAATAAAATAAAAATATTATTTAATCCGAATAATAAAATAGATAAAAAAATAAATATTATTTAAAAGAGAATAGATAATAAAAAGTAAATATTAGATTGTCGAATAGATAATAAAATTGGGTGTCGAATAAATATTAGATTAAAATAAATAGATAATGTCGAATGAATAATAAAATAAATATTATTTAAAATAGATAAGATAATAAAAATAAATATTATTTAAAAGATAGATAATAAAAAGTAAATATTGTGTCGAGATAGATAATAAAAATAAATAAAATTAAAAGAATAGATAATAAAATAAATATATTATTAATAATAAAATTAAATAGATAATAAAAATGACTAAAGAATAGATAAAATAAAATATTATTTAAAGAGATAGATAATAAAATTAAATAATAGATTGTCGAGATAGATAATAAAAGCTATAAATATTATTTAATCGAATAGATAAAAATAAATATTATTTAATCCGAGATAGATAATAAAATATAAATGTTATTTAAAGATAGATAATAAAAATAAATATTATTATTGTCGAATAGATAATAAAAATAAAAATAAATATTATTTAATCGAATAGATAATAAAAATTAAATATTAATAATTGTCGAATAAGAATAATGTCGTAAAATATTATTTAAAAGAAATAGATAATAAAATAAATATTATTTAATAGAATAGATAATAATAAATAAATATTATTTAAAAGAATAAAGATAGAATAAAATAAAAAATAAATATTAAAAATTAAATTTAAAGATAGATAATAAAAATAAATATTATTATAATGAATAGATAATAAAAATAAAATATTATTTAAAAGTAAATAAGATAATAAAAATAAATATTAGATTAAATAAATAGATAATAATAGTAAATATTATCGAATTAAAAAGAAAAATAGATAATAAAATAAATATTATTTTTAGATAAGTAAAATAGATAATAAAAGTAAATATTATTTAATCGATTTTAAAAGAGATAGATGTATAAATCGAGATAAGATAATGTCAAGTATTATTTGAAAAGGATAGATAATAAAAGTAGTGTTATTGTTTGATGGAGATAGATAATGAAAGTTAAGTAAAATTGGTTGATGGGATAAGTAATAAAAATAAAATATTATTTAAAGATAGATAATGAGGTAAATGTTGTTTGATGGGATGGATAATAAAAATAAGTATTGTTTGATCGAATGGATGAAAAGGGTAGTATTATTTGATGGGATAGATAATGAAATATAAAGTATTATTTAAAGGGATGGATAATAAAAGTAGTGTTATTTGATGGAATGAAAATAAAATAGTATTGTTTGATGGGATGGATGATGAAATTAAGTGTTGGTTGATGGGATGGATGATGAGGGTAGTGTTGTTTGGATCCGGATGGATGATGAGGGTAGTGTTGTTTGATGGGATGGATGATGATGGTAGTGTTGTTTGAGGGGATGGATGATGAGGGTAGTGTTGGTTGAGGGGATGGATGATGAGGGTAGTGTTGTTTGATTAGATGGATGATGATGGTAGTGTTGTTTGAGGGAATGGATGATGAGGGTAGTGTTGGTTGAGGGAATGAATGATGATGGTAGTGTGGTTTGAGGGAATGGATGATGAGGGTAGTGTTGTTTGAGGGGATGGATGATGAGGGTAGTGTTGGTTGATGGGATGGATGATGATGGTAGTGTTGTTTGAGGGAATGGATGATGATGGTAGTGTGGTTTGAGGGAATGGATGGTGAGGGGCAGTGTGGTTTGAGGGAATGGATGATGAGGGTAGTGTTGGTTGATGGGATGGATGATGAGGGTAGTGTTGTTTGAGGGATGGATGATGATGGTAGTGTTGTTTGATGGGATGGATGATGAGGGTAGTGTTGTTTGATGGGATGGATGATGAGAAGTGAGTGTTGTTTGAGGATGGATGATGAGGAGTAGTGTTGGTTGATGGAAAAAAGATGAGAGGGGTAGTGTTAGTTGATGGGATGGATGAAGAAGAGGTAGTGTTGTTTGATGGGATGGATTATGAGGGGTAGTGTTGTTTGATGGGATGGGTGATGAGGGGTAGTAGTGTTGTTTGAGGGATTGATGACGAGTAGTAGTGTTGTTTGATGGGATGGATGATGAGGGTGGTGTTGGTTGATGGGATGGATGATGATGGTAGTGTTGTTTGAGGGAATGGATGATGATGGTAGTGTTGTTTGATGGGATGGATGATGAGGGTAGTGTTGTTTGAAGGATGGATGATGAGAGTAGTGTTGTTTGATGGCATGAAGATGAGGGTAGTGTTGGTTGATGGGATGGATGAAGAGGGTAGTGTTGGTTGATGGGATGGATGATGATGGTAGTGTTGTTTGAGGGAATGGATGATGAGGGTAATGTTGTTTGAGGGATGGATGATGAGGGTAGTGTTGTTTGATGGGATGAAGATGAGGGTAGTGTTGTTTGATGGGATGGATGATGAGGGTAGTGTTGTTTGAGGGATGGATGATGATGGTAGTGTTGTTTGATGGGATGGATGATGAGGTAGTGTTGTTTGAGGGATGGATGATGAGGGTAGTGTTGGTTGATAGGATGGATGATGAGGGTAGTGTTGGTTGATGGGATGGATGATGAGGGTAGTGTTGTTTGAGGGATGGATGATGAGGGTAGTGTTGTTTGATGGGATGGATGATGAGGGTAGTGTTGGTTGATGGGATGGATGATGAGGGTAGTGTTGTTTGAGGGATGGATGATGAGGGTAGTGTTGGTTGATGGGATGGATGATGAGGGTAGTGTTGGTTGATGGGATGGATGATGAGGGTAGTGTTGGTTTGATGGGATGGATGATGAGGGTAGTGTTGGTTGATGGGATGGATGATGAGGGGTAGTGTTGGTTGATGGGATGGATGATGATGGGATGGTTGATGGGATGGAAGATGAGAAAGGTAGTGTTGGTTGATGGGATGGATGATGAGGGTAGTGTTGGTTGATGGGATGGATGATGAGGGTAGTGTTGTTTGATGGGAATGGATGATGAGGGTAGTGTTGTTTGATGGGATGGATGATGATAGGTAGTGTTGTTTGATGGGATGGATGATGAGGGTAGTATTGGTTGATGGGATGGATGATGAGGGTAGTGTTGTTTGATGGATGGATGATGAGGGTAGTGTTGTTTGAGGGAATGGATGATGAGAGGTAGTGTTGTTTGACTGGATGGATTGAGGGTAGTGTTGTTTGATGGGATGGATGATGATGGTAGTGTTGTTTGAGGGGATGGATGATGAGGGTAGTGTTGTTTGAGGGAATGGATGATGATGGTAGTGTTGTTTGATGGGATGGATGATGATGGTAGTGTTGTTTGAGGGGATGGATGATGAGGGTAGTGTTGTTTGAGGGATGGATGATGAGGGTAGTGTGGTTTGAGGGGATGGATGATGAGGGTAGTGTTGTTTGAGGGAATGGATGATGAGGTTAGTTTGGATTCACAAACTGAATGGATATATAGGTGCAGATGTTGTTGCTTGAGGGATTGGATACTTACAGATCAAGATTGGTTCGAGCTCTTGCCAAGTGTAGATAGTATCAGTTTTCCGTGGCGTAGTGCAGAGCAATCACAGAACCACGTTATACCAAACTACATCAAATATGGTACTTTTTGTTACCCTGCCTGGTGCTCAGCCTATCAAGGGCATCAAACAAAAACTGGACAGTACACATTGCCTGGGTAGGCTGTCCATGTCAACCTGCGGTTACGTCAGAGAGAGAGCCCTAGCACAACCAGCTGCAAATAGACCACAGCTGGTCAAATAGAGCACAACTGGTCACATAGAGCACAGCTGGTCATGTAGAGTACAGCCACAGTAGAGTCAAGTAGAGTCACTGTATATGGCATTGTGTAAAACCCATTTCCCTGAACCTATTTTAAGTTTCCATTTGTGTCATGGATAAGATAAAAGCAATAAATCCGTTATAATTATAAGACAGCAGAGTCTACTGCAGCAGCTCGTACAGGTCCGGATGCATGTCACTGCCAACCTTCTGCTGCAATATATCAGGGATACCCTGCTCAGACACAATCTACTCAGTGGAGATGAGTCTTTGTTTTTTTCCCTTTGATGCCGAGCGCAGGTCCCATCTCTATTATTCTTTTGGTATAAAATATATACAATATAATATCTGTTTTGGAATGAAACCGACGACCAAAAGGCAGTCAAGAATGAAGTCTACTGGATTAAACGCAGTGTTTAGTGATGACAACGAAACACACTGCAACTGACGCCGCACCAAGCAATACTCATGCTCTACGACGTGATTCGGTAGTAATCGAACGTCAGTCAAGTGACTGATATAATGAGCATCAAACCCTCTGGGCATTATGGATCGATGATGTCACGTCACCAGGCCTTGATTCTTACAACCACCATAGATTTCTGGGGACCAATCCTGAACTGGAATACTCACCAACGTATTTCAGCGTGCTTTCACAGTACCACTTATGTACTTTACCGAAACGGTTCCCTTAAGGCAGAATCGTATGAGGTTATTTTAGGCGGGTTAATACCGCAATGCAGTAATTCTGTGAGTTCGCTGTTTTAAATGCTAAGCAGACTGTCAAGGGGATTTCGTTATTACCGTTGCCTATTTGCTGTGCCACACTGGCTATAGTGCCATTTCCACCTGGAACTAAACTTTTAAGTGCATGGAATGTTTTTGGTGTACATAGTCATAGTGGTTTGTAATGTGTATTATCGATGTTTCGTACAATGCATCTAAGTTTCTTGCAATGTGTCGTGCAATGTGTCGTAGTAACTTGCAATGTTTCGTATAATATATCTTAGGTTCTTGCAATGTGTAGTGCAACGTTTTGTGCAATGTGTCGTAGTAACTTGCAATGTTTCGTATAATATATCGCAGTTTCTTGCAACGTGTCGTGCAATGCTTTGTGCAATGTGTCGTAGTAACTTGTAATGTTTCGTATAATATATCTTAGTTTCTCGCAATGTGTCGTGCAATGTTTTGTGCAATGTGTAGTAATAACTTGCAATGTTTCGTATAATATATCTTAGTTTCTTGCAATGTGTCGTGCAATGTTTTGTGCAATGTGTCGTAGTAACTTGCAATGTTTCGTATATCTTAATTTCTTGCAATGTGTCGTGCAATGTGTGGTAGTAACGTGCAATGTTTCGTGCAATGTGTCGTTCGTAGTAACTTGCAATGTGTGGTAGTAACGTGCAATGTTTCGTGCAATGTGTCGTTCGTAGTAACGTGCAATGTGTCGTAGTAACGTGCAATGTTTCGTGCAATGTGTCGTTCGTAGTTACTTGCAATTTGTCGTGCAATGTGTCGTATAATATATCTTAGTTCCTTGCAATGTTTCGTACAGCAAAGGTATATTGGAAATGTGAATGTGTAAGTGGTGGCGAAAGTGAACAGTGTTTGCAAGTCTCCATATATTGTTATGTTACACTTTGTGTAAATAAGATACAGTATTTACCTCTTGACGAGACACAAGTTTGCATTTGCATCTTGTGTTGAAGTATGCGACTTCACATTTACAATCTGACACATCCAGCAAGGCCTCTTGTAATGCTGAACATATAACAATACGAAGTTCTTGATTGTACCATCGATTTGCATAAACTGTTGTTGATACACATTTGTCGCTCAAAGTACCATGGTGGCTGTATTGTAAGAATGACCAAAACGGAAAATAGAACCCGATGAATAGCACTCATGATTGCCCATGTTGGTATGGGATTTCAGGATTCGTTACCAATCTTTTCATGGAATGGTAAATGGCGCAAGTCGACAATGACTGCGGGTCCCTGAATGGGGTCATATCCGTGACAAAAGTCCCACTTGGGATAGCTACGGATATCGACCTTAATTGAAAGATTTAGATTTGGGGTTGAAATGGGACGATAGTGGATTGCGAGAGATTTACAAGTCAAGGATCGAATCACTTCCGATTCTACGAATTATTTGCAAGCACTGTCCTTCCCAACTACACCATTACGTTAAGTAAACAGCAGCGACAACTTGCATTGAATACTCTCAACCTGTTACTGGACCTGGTACTCAAACCTCGGAGTAAGTCACTTTGGGGATTTGTGGAACAGGATGGTTCCAACACCAATGGATGTATGTTTTAACAAGTTTTAACAACTGCACACTATAAACAAACAATACGCTGTCAAATGATCTCAGTGCCCGCTGGAGAGGTGTTCATGCAATGCGCTGTCTTTAATCTGCTGAATGTCGAGCCCACCTTAGGGTTATCTCGAAGCAAACGCTTGGTCTCTGCGTGTTCCTTCAGCCATCAGTTTGCGGCCGGGTCCCACCTCGAATAATTTCGACACAGCGGTGTTTAGCTGGACATTTGCAATTGTTGTCATTTAATAACGTGTTTAACATTAGTGAATGTATGTTGTTCTAGAGAGCCTTAAATGTGTTCTAGTCACTTTGATAATATGCAAATATTGTAAACACACATATGTCAACCTTAACCCGTGTCTATCCTTGAGGTGTAAGTGAGGATATATGGGGCATTAATCAAATGTATCTGTCAGTCTGCATATATCAATGAAAGTAAAACCTCCTCCCTGAGGATAACCCGTCGTGATTAACGGCAAGATATCTGTGAATATAAATGGGTCACTAAAAATTAGTGATAACACAGTTTGTTCGGGGGCGGTGGGGCAGCCTAGTGGTTAAAGTGCTCGCTCGTCACACCAAGCACCTTGGTTGGATTCCTTACGTGAGTACAATGTGTGAAGCCCATTTCTGGCGTCACAGGCCGTGATATTGCTGGAATATTGCTAAAAGTGTCGTAAAACCATACTCACTGACTCACTGAAACTTTAAATTGCAAATCAGCCTCTGTGAGATGGGTAGAATTGAAGCGACGTACAACCTTACTCACTCACTCACTCACTTTGGTCGCAAGAAGAGTGAGCATGTACTGCCCAACCAGTAACATCCGTCACTGACTCAATTTGCATAAATGTGTTTCTTGCTTGACACCGCTCTACAGGACTACAGTCACGTGGCAACGCCATCAACCAAACAAGGACGTACAGCATCTTACGACACACATTGATGAAGAACGTCATCTCACGTCTTTTAACGTGGCCACTGGTACTGGATGTGGAGATTCCGTGATAGAATAAATCCCCAACATCTCAAATATTGGTGGCTATAACTGACAGAACTTTAGACTGCTGACCGGACTCTGAAAGACTGGACGGTGTGCCACTGTACCACAATCCTGCGTAACCTGATCTGTTCATTCACCAGTTCGGTAGAGAGTCAATAATTTACAGGCCACAATGCAGCTTAAAAAACCCAGTCCGCGGCATAAAACATAACTCAATCATACAATGACTCACTCACGTCATTGACTTTTTGTTGTGACCTGGGTCAGATATAGAAATAAACAATTATCATTTATCAGAATATAGCACTGCTTTTCAGCCACTATTCACTATTGTTGTTAAGCCAGTTTTAAACCATTCTGGTCTGTTCTTTCCAAAATACAAATAAATTACCTAGCTCACGCCCTGTGGTAAAAACACCCAATCTGTTTGACTTCAGAAGTGAGAGAATGGGACATCCAGGTATTACCTCCCTTGACCTCTTTCTGTTCATCAGTGTATAAAACTAACGAACAAAAAAGAGCTTCCCTGGATTAGTGTCGGTTTATTTTAACCTCGACATTCGAATCAATCTTTCTGTCGCTCACCTAATCTGCTACGAAAACTCTCACCACTCTGAAAAAATCTCTTTTCGACTTAGATCCATTTCAGGGTTTCATGTGATTGAAAACAAATCGCTTTGAAGCCCCGGACCTATTGCTTTCCCGCTATCACCGCCTTTACGGCTTTCAGACAACGTTATGCTCAGAAAACCAGTCACTTGTTTCTGCTAAAGAAACACTATTTTTTCTGCAAATTTCTTCATGAGATACATCACCAGTTACTCCCGAATCAACTGACTCTGATCGGCGATTCATACACCGAGGTTAATGCTGCGTTCATTTAATTAATATCCTATAAAAAAACCGATTGGAACAGGGAAACGAAACGAAATTCTCCCAGTAAAATAATTTCAGTCCAATTCGTATCGAAGTCGAGGCTCGGAAAATTGAATTTGTCTCCTGCGTTCAGCGATAAAGCAGCGTGTATGTGAGAAATGACGCTTGCTGGAACGTGCTGGAACGCCGCAGTAAGGCGTTGTTGAAAGCCTACAACTAGAACACTATCCAAAATCAAAGCGTACCAAAGGGTCGGTGGGTCATAAAATTAATTTCTGGCGAATTAAGGTCATTTAGTGCTTCTTATATGATTTTTTCACCACACTGGACTTTGTTTTTTCCACATGAGAAGGTGCCAGGTTTCAGGAAATAACACCTCAGACGTTGAGAAGACCTAGAATGAAGGCCTATCATGTAAGCTCGTTGAGGGGAATGTTTGCTTCAGACGAGCCCTCAAGCGGTTTAGTCGCGCTTGTTATTGCCGAGAATTTCTTTTTTTCATGTATTTTGCTATGGCAATTGCGCGATAAAAAAACAATATATGTTCGACTGGTTATCGTGCAACAAGACATCACCGGGCTAATAATACCGTATGTGGGCCGGAGTGGGTTGTTTTTCAAATTAAGGCTCACGTTGTGTTCTCCAGCTTATTTTGTTGGTAAATATCAATGTAGAAGCACAAAAATGAAATAATATATATACTTAAGTTCGTTAAAACAGTTCATTTTTGTTGTGCCATTACCCATAGACCTCATATCAGCAATATGTTATAGATACACGCGTAGCAATGAGTTTTTGATTTTATGAAGTCGACTCCCTTGGTTCTAATTTGGACCCGCGGTGTTCAATGGTACATTTACTGATAAACTTTGTGCCCACGTGGAGTAAAACATATCACCGATATAACCTGAGGTCACATGTAAACTAAACAGGTATTTGAGATTACGTAGAGTACACCAGGATAGAAAATTAACCTTGAGTTACCATGGAATTAAATATGCATTCGAATTTATCTTGAGTTTACACTGGAATATGACGAGCATTCTAGATAACCTCGAGTTCGCAAAGAAATAAAACATGCATCCGAGATTATTTTCAGTTTTCTTGGAAACAAATCACGCCTTCGAGGTGATCTTCGGTTTACAACGAGCAATCTAAATCACCTTGAGTTCACAGGGAATTATAACATCCATTCTAGATAACGTTATAATTACATGACATTAGTTTAATTAGTGTGACACTTATTTGAAATTGCTTGATTTTCACAGAAATATGACACGAATTTTTAAAGTTCGCCTATACAACAAATGCGAGATCTTATTTAAGTGTAGTTCGCAAGGAATCAATCAAGCATGCGGGTAGTCTGTCTCACAGTCCCTGAACCACATTGTCTTTACCCCCGTCGAGCCCTTGCTGCAATGCTAAAGCTGTAAATGAAGTCGAGATTTCCTCAGGTTCAGGCTGAACTACCCATCTCACAGAGGCTGATTTGCAATTTAAAGTGAGAGAGTCAGTGAGTATGACTTTACGACACTTTTAACAACATTCCAGCAATATCACGACGGGGGACACCAGAAATGGGCTTCACACATTGTACCCATGTGGGGAATCAAACCCGGGTTTTCAGTGTGACGAGCGGACGCTTTAACCATTGGGCTACCCCACCCCTCATTTTCAGTTTAATAGGAATTATTTGTTTCTATGAAAATTCAGAGACTAAGTGTTAAACCGGGGTTCTAGTCGATAAAAATCTGAAGCAGACAAACATGGTTCCGGTACATCTCTGAACTGGTTTGGTACATCAGGAACTAGTTCCAATACATACAAAAAGCGCTAATGTAATGCGATGATGTTGCATGCGTTCGCTGACGTCCAAACTCTTTGTCCGTCTTTTGTACTTCCGGAACTTTGAACCGAACTATGTTTTGTGGAATGAGTTTGGGATAGGGCTGTTTCATATGCAACGACTGACTGACTGAGTTTGGTTTTACGCCGTTTTTAGCAATATTCCAGCAATGTCACGGCGGGGGACACCAGAAATGGGCTCCACACATTGTACCCATGTGGGGAATTGAACCCGGGTCTTCGGCGTGACGGGCCAACGCTTTAACCACTAGGCTACCCCACCGCCCCCATCATATGCAACGAATCACAGTTTAGTTTACAACATTATGTTATACAATGCGCTGCTGATATTTTCTAATATTTATTTTTGTAAATTTCATGGCCGTATCACATTAAGATAGGCGCCCAAGGTCGCCATAATGACTTGACTGTTATGATTTACAAACAGCGTTCAGTGAAAAAGGGAAAACTAGCGTCAAGGTCAGAGTGTTCTTCAAGGTCATAGAGGTGGCGGCATCGTTCAACACACTTCGATCTTTGTAGTATTACAATAATTTGTAGTTTATCATAATTTGAAGTTTTAGAAAATGTCTTCTATAATCTGTTCATGCATTTCTTCTCTTTTAAACTGCATTTGTATTTTTTGGAGCAAGGATAATGTTGTATTTGCTGTTGTAGGAACAGAGGTGACGATCGGTCTGCTCATTGTCAATGTTCAACTGAATCTTAAGATTTATTGATATGTGCTTCTTTTCTTCGTAAATGAATCAAGTTAAACTTTGACAGGAATGCCATTTTCCCAGCCCGATTGTGATTTGTCCACGATAACGCAACATTGCTTTACACAACACAGTCTATTGGCGACTGATTACGCTTGACCTTAACTGACCACAAACCACATTTGGGACTGTCCAGCACCCATCACCTACAAAACTAAGGCTGGTTGGGTCAAAGTGAGACAAGCGTCTAGCCAGTTGTAGATCTAGATCGGCTTCTTTTGCCCAAACGGTTTCTTGTATAATAGTGTGCACTTTAAACCTTCCCTACAGGCCTGTCTTGCATGGAAATGAAAGATCGATTCAATAAGTTGCTATAAAGAAGCATGCATTTACCCTCGGAAAAAATCAAATCGACCATCCACAAATTAGGACCAAATAACACTGAAGGTAATTCAATAATGGCATCAATTTGTCTCAAATAACACAATAATTTTCCAAAAGCCCCTGCTGCGCTTCAGACGGCGATGTCAGAGACGGTAGACCAATGCCAGATCGCCCTCAAACAGCGTCTATCTACCGTTCCTGTCTTGTGCGATCACCCTTCCCTCCCAGAGGTACGGGGCCATGAGCCGACCTTTGACCTATCGACCACACATGACCTTTAATGGTGTGATTGACGTCCCCGACGTATCAATGACATTCTACGCCCCCGCGTGCGCATCTCAGCGCCTGGTGTACCTCATACGTCATAAGACGAAGGACCAATGCAATTTCGGATGAGAGCTTGCCAACCCTATTTGAGCGGCAGTACCACCTTGGGCTTGTTACAGGGCAGTTGTTTATTATCTATGTATTGCAATAGTGTTTCTGGGAAATAGTATCTGTTTTAATGTTTTTATACGTGACCTTTTGCAACCATTGTCACCTGTTCCTAATAGTACGGCGGATCTATGTCAGTAGATTCGAAATGCTTTCTCAAACAACATGCTGATATAGAACGGAGAGGTTGGGTTGTGCTCGAATATGTCATGGGGACAGCTTGGAGATGAAATGTTGTGTTTTATTGATTTTTGCTGTGTAGGATTTTGGTTTGTACAACAACCTGAATCTTGAGGAAGATAAACCCGACCACGTCGCCGTTAGAGGGTTGTTATGTTAACGCGATATTTGTTTGCTTTCGCAAGTTAACGATAATCTGTGAGAACTGCTTATTGTGTTTTGAGATATATTGTTTTCTATTCGATTTTCATGTTAAGGTTATGTGTTTTTAGAGAAAACGTAAAACCACTGGATGAAAATCACGGTTATTGCGTAGCTGCATATATGTCACGTTTACGGTTTATATTTATTTGAATGCGTACAATTCGATTAAAGCATGAACCGTGATGTAAGTAATGAGTTATATTCATATTTACGAACACCTATAATAAGATATATGTTCCGTCAATAAATGTAGGAATAAATGATCATAAATGTATCATGTCTGATTTCTGATCATGTCTGATTCTGCGACGGGGACAGGGGGTCATGACCAATCGTCTAATTATAAAGCACTGCAATTCGTTGTACTATTAGAGTTGCCTCCCTTGAGCACGCCAGGCACCTATTATCGTAGATTCGAATCCAGGTTAGTCACGGTATGTTTCTAACTTTCTAGGTTTGCCTGCACCATATTCGAGCTCGAGGGTATCACCAAAGGGGTTAATCTGTAAAACCTATGTCACATAGGGTTTCCTTAAACATCTAGCCGGCATGTCATCGTCTAACTGGAATACTGTTTAAAATGGCGTTAAAACCAATTCCCTCACTCACTCATTTTGCGGCATAACGTTACAAGCGTTGTGATGGGTGGTACAGCTGTCAATGACGCAACCATTTGGAGTGCAGGGTTTCGTCCCTTGGGCGAGACACATTTCGCTTATAGAGGATTGGAATTCTTTATGAACCCTGATGAATATTTTTATCATTTAGCAACACTATCTTCGTGTACGTAGAGTTCGGCTACACAGTTAAGACCCGCATTCTCATCAAGCTGATGATGCCGTGATATAATAGACATACTGGTCAACGCAGTGTTAGATCAAACTCACTCATTACAATCCCTGCAATTTCTTTTTAGAATATGTTTCACAATCTGTCCCTTGTACAAAAAAGCGTTCATCGTTGCCCATAATATCGACCACTGTGCTAGACAAGGTTCTCTTCAAATCTCATTGATGTGGCTTGTTTATAGAAGTGTTGATTATAATATATTATACGTCTCTGGGCCATCTTTGAAAGCAGAGCAAATAAGAGAACTGTACCGCAGAACCACATTAATCCTAGCTCAGTCAATTGGATACCTCACCCACTTTACCGCTATAGCCTTATACATGAAAACAGCTTCATAAGTCTAGGAGCGCTCATTGTACATACTCCCCAGGAAGTTTATATCACAAATTAAATGCATACTGGGACTGCATGTTTGACTATTGATATCTAGTGAAACATGCATGGTGGGTGTTCTGTCGTGTGTCTTTATTCTCTGATTGGCAGACAAACTCGAAGAACCACATCATCAACAGACGTACACAACATACTGACCAACGACGGTTAAACTATCAGTATCTCTATAGACAAATTGATATTCTTTAGTGAGTTAAAAATGATTTTAAAATGATTAATCTGAGTGAGTGAGTTTAATTTTACGCCGCTTATAGAAATATTCCAGCAACATCACGGCGGGGGACACCAGAAATGGGTACCCCACCGACCCAGATTTATCTGAATTTGATGAATCAATAAGATTCAGGAAAAACATCCTCACTAATTTCAAAAAAATAGTGAATGACTCATCTCTGATTTTCAATTGGTAAAACGTGTCAGTTCTCAATATATCAGTTCTGAGTTATGCCAGTTCCCATGCAAAGGGATGTGTCTAGTTTGTATCAAAGCCTAGCTTCCACTGGAAATGACCAAGATGAAAACTTTACTTTGCTATTGGCTCGTGGGCATTCCTGCCTCAGAAGGTGACGGATGTTCAACGGTGTCTCTCAACATTAGTATATATTTCACATCAATAATAAAATACAAAACTCTGGAACAACAAAACCGATTTCACAACCACTCGTGTTCAGTAATTCCATGATGTGATTGAACTATCTATTACTATCAATGACATGCTTGACCCAGACGTTTTAGGGTCATGGGGTACTACGGTTTGATTTCTGTGAAACATATCTCTTTGCTGAGAGTACGATGTTTGAGTTCGAATTTTCTGACATCTATATAGACGGTGCTTGTCTGTAAGACATAGATTTCGACCTTGTCGCATTTGTTTTCACAATTGAAAGTAAACTCTCGAATACTCGATTTTTTCTAAATAACGCTTCTGGCGACAGACCTTTATTGTCCTTGTAGACCTCCACTGGAACTTCTGACAGCTCGATACTGAAGGCCGATCAATAGGATCGTTCGGGTACCTCTTCATTGCGGGCTACTGATATTATATCACCGTCGAGGGTATTGTTTTAATCAAGCATTATCACACTGGTATTTATACGTGTGGCTTAAGTAAAGATTAGCGATGTCATAAAGTAACAGTAATGGACAGTAATGTCGAATTTTTGAACGGCATTTAGAAGTGATACACATAAAGGGGCGAATTCACGTATGTCAGCTTCTTTATTTTGTGTATTTTCTTAATCCTTCCTCGGGTGATGACAGTAATGTCATTATAAGTATTATGAGAAAAAAGATTTGAACCAAACCACATATCAGCACATGCATAAGAATCTCACTGACATTTTAACAGTAAGGGTTTGAGTTCTTCACTGCTCGCTCATGGTAACTGACACCTATTGAACAATGGGGAATTAACACTTATACAATCAGTGTCAAGTGATTCTAGACATCCACGCGTGTCTACATGGTAATTAGCCCTTTGAAGCAAATTTTCATTCAGAAAACAGTTGTCGTGTTGCTTTCAAAAGTCTTAGACGAATAGACACCTGAGCAGCTGAATAACTACACGTTTGCTTTTACGACTTATGTTACTCAGTAGATGAAATATAGTTGTATAGTGATGAGACTCGAGTCTTAACCAGATCTACGAGGTTAAACATGTTATTTTATGCAAATCGAAGAAAGATTAAAATATGTACAGTAGGAAATGGCCTAATATTGCTAAATGACATTTCTCCGAGAACCGTGTATGCACCCATATTAAATACTGGCTAAAAAGAAAGAAAAACCAGTTTGTTTGTGATATATTTAATATGGGTGTCATAGTTGTGTTTCAGCGAGTGTTTTCAGCCTAATATTGTTTTGATAGTATTTGATACATATATCAGCCTAATATTCATTTGATAGCAGTTTCCAAAACATCCTATGTCCATCAGTTGTCACCTGTTACTGCGTCTGACTTATCTTGATTAAAGATGTATATGTAACATTTATAAAAAAACAACTCTCAAAAGCATAAATATAATTGTATGATACTAAACGTTGTTTGTTTTGTTTTTTGTTTGCTTTTAAAAGTACATTAGAGACCCATTTATAAGCATAATCAAATCTTGTACACATTATTAGCATTATAATAGAGTAAATCTGTATTGTATTGATGCCAGTCTGTAACGTACCCAACAAGCCATGGCGAATGTGATTGCAGGTAAACACAGGCTTTTAGATGTACACAATGTAATTGTTATCGAGCCCCGTCAGTCAGCAAAGATTACTGCTTCAATAATGCACACTGCGCTAATCTAAGATCAGCTTGACAGTGAGATCGGGGCTTCCCCAGGGCTTGGTTTGTTCCGATTGTGACGTCATCAGGCAAGCGGCAAGGTGAATGGAATTCTAAAAATAGCATCAAACCGGTTACTTCTGAACAGGTTGAAACCGCGGCGCGCCGCCCGAGCAGATGTCCTTGCCACAGGAACGAAATTGACCGACATTCAACGAAACCCAGAAGCTTTCCTCATCGATACAGTTTCAAAATGACCAACCGACAATTCAGCTTTCTTATTTTTGTCCTGTTCCTTCTCCTAGCGGCTCTAACACTGACTCTGATCGGAGTGTTGACGGAATACTGGTATTATGTGGAAGCTGATTCGAACCTTAACGAGACTATGCAGCAACACTGGAATTATAACTATGGACTATGGAAAAAATGTTACACTGACATTCCTCGAGGTAGGTGGATATTTATACATGTGTCAACATTAATGTACATTTGATTTAAAAAAATATTAATTAGGTCACATGTCGAATATAGGACAGGTGCTGTTCATATAAGCTTACGAGACCGGACCTTTATATTTTCATAAGTTATTCATGTTTGTGTACCTGCGTAGAATAATCGTCAACATAGGGTGTGTTTATATGACAATACTAGTATGTGAAAGTATTAATTCAAATATGATACTGGTTATACTACACAAAAGACCACGTTTTTTCCGAGTCATGCATTCCTGCCTTGAAAATTTCGTGGTCGCCATGGCAACCAGGTAGATATCGCAACTATCAACAGGGCGAGTTGACAGTGCATATTTAACACTTATGGTCGAGGGAGTGTTATTGCTACTTAAGTACGAAGTTGATATATTCTAGAAACGTAGGTGATCGTGCGAGTATATATCGATTTGTTTACATGACATGTCTGTCCCACACACGTGACCTAATGCTTGGCTTGTACGTGACGATAAAGTAGTATTGAATTTTCTCGTATGGCCTCAATCTCGTCACTGTGTGTGTACTGTAAGCGAGGGATTTTATGCTTGTGGACAGTGTCCTGATCAAACTTTAGCCAAAGTGATAAATGTAAATAAACAAACACACATCAAATTGAATGTTTATCTTGGCATCAGTTTATGATAAAATCGCAGGCTAATATCCATTTTCTTCAGTAAGATTGAATGAAAACGAATGGTATGTTGAAGAGGTGCTGGGACATGCCAATCAGAGCATTGCTATCGGGGCATGGCAATCAGGGCGTGAATATATCCCATAAAACACGGTAATAAAATGCTAATGCATAGAATAAATATTACAAAAAATGTCAATGTACTCGTGAAAACATGTCAGTGTGTCAGCCCAGTGGTATCCATGTGTTAGCCCAGTGGTATCAATGTGTTAGCCTAGTGGTATCAATGTGTTAGCCCAGTGGTATCAATGTGTTAGCCCAGTGGTATCAGTGTGTGAGCCCAGTGGTATCAGTGTGTTAGCCCAGTGGTATCAGTGTGTTAGCCCAGTGGTATCAATGTATTAGTCCAGTGGTATCAATGTGTTAGCCCAGTGGTATCAGTGTGTTAGCCCAGTGGTATCAATGTGTTAGCCCAGTGGTATCAATGTGTTAGCCCAGTGGTATCAGTGTGTTAGCCCAGTGGTATCAATGTATTATCCCAGTGGTATCAATGTGTTAGCCTAGTGGTATCAATGTGTTAGCCCAGTGGTATCAATGTGTTAGCCCAGTGGTATCAGTGTGTTAGCCCAGTGGTATCAATGTATTAGTCCAGTGGTATCAATGTGTTAGCCCAGTGGTATCAATGTGTTAGCCTAGTGGTATCAATGTGTTAGCCCAGTGGTATCAATGTGTTAGCCCAGTGGTATCAGTGTGTTAGCCCAGTGGTATCAATGTGTTAGCCCAGTGGTATCAATGTATTATCCCAGTGGTATCAATGTGTTAGCCCAGTGGTATCAATGTATTAGTCCAGTGGTATCAATGTGTTAGCCCAGTGGTATCAATGTGTTAGCCCAGTGGTATCAATGTGTTATCCCAGTGGTATCAATGTGTTAGCCCAGTGGTATCAATGTGTTAGCCCAGTGGTATCAATGTGTTAGCCCAGTGGTATCAATGTATTATCCCAGTGGTATCAGTGTGTTAGCCCAGTGGTATCAATGTATTAGTCCAGTGGTATCAATGTGTTAGCCCAGTGGTATCAATGTGTTAACCTAGTGGTATCAATGTGTTAGCCCAGTGGTATCAATGTGTTAGCCCAGTGGTATCAGTGTGTTAGCCCAGTGGTATCAATGTGTTAGCCCAGTGGTATCAGTGTGTTAGCCCAGTGGTATCAATGTATTATCCCAGTGGTATCAATGTGTTAGCCTAGTGGTATCAATGTGTTAGCCCAGTGGTATCAATGTGTTAGCCCAGTGGTATCAGTGTGTTAGCCCAGTGGTATCAATGTGTTAGCCCAGTGGTATCAATGTGTTAGCCCAGTGGTATCAATGTGTTAGCCCAGTGTTAGCCCAGTGGTATCAATGTGTTAGCCCAGTGGTATCAATGTGTTAGCCCAGTGGTATCAATGTGTTAGCCCAGTGGTATCAGTGTCTCAGCCCAGTGGTATCAATGTGTTAGCCCAGTGGTATCAATGTATTATCCGAGTGGTATCAATGTATTATCCCAGTGGTATCAATGTGTTAGCCCAGTGGTATCAATGTATTATCCCAGTGGTATCAATGTATTATCCCAGTGGTATCAATGTGTTAGCCCAGTGGTATCAGTGTGTTAGCCCAGTGGTATCAATGTGTTAGCCCAGTGGTATCAATGTGTTAGCCCAGTGGTATCAATGTGTTAGCCCAGTGGTATCAATGTGTTAGCCCAGTGGTATCAGTGTCTCAGCCCAGTGGTATCAATGTGTTAGCCCAGTGGTATCAATGTATTATCCCAGTGGTATCAATGTGTTAGCCCAGTGGTATCAATGTGTTAGCCCAGTGGTATCAATGTGTTAGCCCAGTGGTATCAGTGTGTTAGCCCAGTGGTATCAATGTATTATCCCAGTGGTATCAGTGTCTCAGCCCAGTGGTATCAATGTGTTAGCCCAGTGGTATCAATGTGTTAGCCCAGTGGTATCAATGTGTCAGCCCAGTGGTATCAATGTGTCAGCCCAGTGGTATCAATGTGTTAGCCCAGTGGTATCAATGTGTTAGCCCAGTGGTATCAATGTGTTAGCCCAGTGTTATCAGTGTGTTAGCCCAGTGGTATCAGTGTGTTAACCCAGTGATATCAATGTGTTATCCCAGTGGTATCAGTGTGTTAGCCCAGTGGTATCAATGTGTTAGCCCAGTGGTATCAATGTGTTAGCCCAGTGGTATCAATGTGTTAGCCCAGTGGTATCAATGTGTTAGCCCAGTGGTATCAATGTGTTAGCCCAGTGGTATCAGTGTGTTAGCCCAGTGGTATCAATGTGTTAGCCCAGTGGTATCAATGTGTTAGTGAAATATGTTAATGTATCAGTTAAAGTGTGTCGACATATTAGTCATAATAGAAATCTTTCGATGTATTATAGACTAATGCTTAGTCTCTGAATATATATAATTTTGATAGTAACAAACAATCCCATTTAAATTGAAAAGGAGCCCCAGGGAGACCAGAGATCCTGAACCTGAGGAAATCTAGACTTGCTTCATTTAGGACTTTAGCACTGCAGAGAGGGCTAGGCAGTAGGGAAAATAATGTGGTTCAGGGACTGTGAGACAGACTAGATGTATTATTGAAACGGCCTGTTTCAGTCAAAAATGTCGATGTAGTAGTCAAACGTGATCTTGTGTTTGTCAAATATTGTCAATGTTTTGATGAAGCTTAATTATGGATGACACACAACGTGTAAATGTATTAGTCAGGCATGATAATGGTTTCGTGAAAACAAATGTACTTTTGAAACATATTATCAAAGACAGAATATGTCGTAGCTTTCATGTATAATAATGTTCTAGACAAAACATGTTGATGTATAAACCAGACATATTCAGGTATTAGACAAAATATTCAAAGGATTAGCCAAAATAGTTCAATGCAGTAGACACACTATTTCAATGTGTTAGTCACACAATAGTGTATAGGTGAAAACAAATCAGTACATGTCAGTTTAGTAGACAAAGTATATCAATGTATCAGTGACAACTTATAACTCCACTGGTCAAAACATATACTTCAATATATATACATAAAACCGTTCAGTATATATGCAAAATCATGTCAATGAATTTTATGCTATTTCATTAGACACTCGCCAATATTATACACGGAAGTATAACAAAGAACAAGTCTATTATGGCCAAGTATACTGCGAGGACAAAGTCCAATCGAAACACACAACAACATGTCAATTCCTGCATTTATGCCATCGAAAATGTCAGTACTACACTCGTGTTTGAGAATCTCATGTGGATGTTGTTTTCTTAAAAACTTCCTTTTCGTACAAAGTGGGTTATTATCTAAAAAGCTAATTGTTTTATTACCCAATGAACAGTAACAAAAATGTAATAAATATCAACAGAGATCTATTGCATGAATAATTACCCGTACCAAGTGACTTGTGAAATGAACCATACAGTTATTTGCGTCTGACATAGCATTGTGACGTCAAACACGGTTAAATATACGTTTCGATATGTTGCACAAAACACACATGCACCACATGCCAGACTCGTGCCTCACGCTCTTTTGAAACTTCCTGTTCACAACGAAATTGACATAAGAAGGCACCCCAACTGCCTGCTTTCCATGCCTATTCAAATAGGATCGACTAAGCGTTTTATTCGCGCATGAAATATGTAAACAGATATCACAATGAACAAGACGTATATAGTCAGTACATGAAAGAGGTATGATATTTAGCTTCAGGTAGGGCTGTTGAAGGAAACTAAGAGCCACCCGGATCTAACCGCAGAGGCGGATAATCAAGCAGCATTCTAATTCATGTACAGTCTCGTTGCCCTTTCTGTTGTGTAACTTGCTTGTCGATCTCATAATTTTTATGTACCCGTGTTTGTCTGTTGACGGTGTTTGTGATTCAATAAATCAGGATGGTTTATTATACCCCAGGGCAGCTTAAGGACTTTATTACAGTTTTGTTAAGACGATATTCTGAGCGTGAAATTATACATCGCGTGAATTGTAGGGACTGTACTAAACCGAAACCCACCTCATAACGATCGCCAACGCATTGGTCAAAAACAATTTTTGGTGACAATTTTGACATTTAAACGTTTCTGTCGTTTTCAAATAACCATTTTGACTATGGTTTCGGCAATTTTGACAATTGGTATGGCCGTTTAGACGGGTGTATGTGGCCCTGTTGATTTGTTCCCCTTATATGCGAGTTTGAGGCCAATAGGACTCTTCATTGTAGCCGTTTTGAGCGTTTAAAGTGGACAATTGCACTTTTCGGTGTGTCAGTTCTGACTAGGGTGTCCATTTTGATCTGGTCCCTAGCTTTAGGATGTGTGGCCAATTTGACCTTTCAGTGTGGACGTTTAGACTAGTATGATGGTGTCCCTTGTGACCTATTTCCGTAGAAAGTTTGTTTATACATTTGATTTCAAGCTCTCTACCTCGCAAATTGACATAAATGATCATTTGTTCTAAAAAATGAAATATGACTCATTTCGACACATAAATGGAACGTGTTTACGCATAATTTTCTGAATTCCTCATAAATGTAGGTCGCGTGTGAAATCAACAACCCAAGGAAGACATTTCAGTTCGCCATGTCAATTTCATCCAACATAGCATAGACTTCCCTTTGTTCGTTTCACTGTGATGTGAACTGATCTAGGCAGCAGTCGTTTCCTTACACAGATAATGCGGACGCTAATCTCGTGTCTCCATTTACGGGTGTTGCCTGTACAAGATGAACTTCCCTCTGCATGTTATTAGTTGAACTTCCTTTGTCGTGAGAAAATCCGAGAATAATGAGCAGGCATGATATGTAAGTGATATCGAGGAGAATAAAGGGTGTGGGTCGCGAGACTTTGATTGACTGGTGACAGGCTAGGCTTCGCATCAATGGACAAAACACAACGAAGAGGTTCGAGGACACAAATAACTGTCTTTCAGTCTCATGTTTGTACTGATAAACACGTTGTCTTGTTAAGCATTTCCTTTGGGGAACATTTTCTAACGATTATGTAATAGGTCATAGTGGGCTGAAGCTTTTGAAATGAATGGAAGCGTTCACCTAACATGATATCACGTGCTTTGGATTATCTGGATTAAATATTTGCATATCTGGTGTCCAGAGTCATGGACGTCTAAAGGTAACCGTAGACAGTGATAATAATATTTACCTGGCATAAGTTGTCAGGTTTCCGAAAAATGCTCAGGTTTGATATCCAGGGTGTACATGCCGGTCTTCACCAACGGCTTGTCAGATGACAGACGCAATCGTGCGTCTCTTTATACATATGAATAAACTCCAAATAAGTGCTTTTACAGAGCTGAATGATTCCAGCTGCTCTAGAAGGCCTGTTCTGAATGTTAACGTACACTATGTAGCAAGGTTTCAACGCTGTTTTACGATTAATTACATGGTCACACAACGTTCTAGTATAAATAGCAGTATGACAGGACTTTACTGGGTTTCTTCTGAAGTCTCCACGTGTAACTTCCCCAGCACAAGGTGCAATTCAGATTAACGATTACATTGTTTGAAAATATGTATTTATGAAATGGAACAAAGAACAAGGCTTAATTTTAGGCAAGAGATACGATAATCGAGACTTGGCAAATCGTTCTAAACAAATGGGATTCATATTTTAATTCATTTTCCTGGGCACGACGTAAAACCCAGTTTTCTTTTTCCTGGGCCTTGCATACAGGCTATAGGTGTCCTCAGTAACCCATGCTTGTCACAGGAACCAAATAGGGTGATCGGGTGGTATGTGATCTGTCGGGTTGTCAATCATGGTTACCGATAGCGTGGATGAAGGAAGTGTTTACTCCCCAGTAAGGACTAGTCATGCTGAGTGAATCATCATAAGTGTGTGCTGTTTGTCAGCAGTTTTACATCTATATCATTGTCGAAATAGCATGTTTGACTTCACAAATCAGTGGTCGATAGCTCGAGCATCTTCTGCAACGAGCCCCATATTCTGACCTTGACAAAACCCAGACCATGTTCCTGCGAGGAGCATTATGCGCCTATATAACCAACAGATCATTTTCTTTTCATCATACAATTTTGTCTGCACCAGCATAAACGCTGTGCATGTACATGTATTTCAAACAACAAACACTCCCCGTTAAGGGGCGGTGGGGTAGCCTAGTGCTTAAAGCGTTCGCTCGTCACGCCGAAAACCCGGGTTCGATTCCTCACATGGGTACAATGTGTGAAGCCCGTTTCTGGTGTCCCCGCCGTGATATTGCTGGAATACTGCTAAAAGCGGCGTAAAACTAAACTCACTCACTCCCTGTTAAACTGGACAAAATAAGGCCTGTTTTAAGCGTCGAATTGACGTTTTATGTCGTCACTGCGTAATCTGTAAAACCAATAATACTATTATATAATGATAGAAATTGACACCAATGACTCACCATGTAATGTTTAATACGTTATATTTCCTTATAATGATTCGACATGCTACTGTTAATAAACCTGACCACATGTTACTGAACATTTGTTAATGGGAAAGATTACACTAGATGCCCGAGTTGAAGGGGGGTTCACAGTGTATATTCCCCGAAACAACAACTTGGTTTGTATGCCAGCATCGGCCTCCACAGTCACCGGTTATCACTGACGGGACAGCGAACGGTGATTTATGACATAAGAAACATGTTAATTGACACGTAGTACAGCTATGTAGTTTCTCACATATGTTGATAGATAGACACTAGAAACGCCTCCAGCAGTTAGGAAAATAGCTCTCCGCCATGTAATTTATGGTGTCATGTTAATGCATTTCAACCTGACATATACTCTGCCAAAAAACGAAATGCATTTTCCCCCAGGTGTATACATCATGTATTATATAAATAATCAACAGATCATAAATACAATTTGGCACCAGTCATTGTAACTGACCGAAGTTCATGGCACACAGATGACGATGGAAAGTCAAGTTGAAGGTCACCTTTTATGTCCCCCTTGAGAGACAAGACCTGCTTTGCATCGTCTCCCCTTATGCATGAGAACCAGTCTCATTACGAACTGCGGCTTGCGGAATGTTCATCCGCCAGTCAACCGGTGGCTTGTTACGTTGAACTTCTGTCAGTCGCGGTATGTTTTCAACTTTTCCCTTGCTATACATGCGTGATGATAGACAAATGAAAACCCATGATAGTTTTCACAATCCAGCAATTCATGAAGCACGTTCATTCCATTTTGGTGTGTTTGGCCGTGACGCTCTCGTTTTCCCCCACGTTTTTCGGCCGTTTTCGGCCGTACTTTTTTCTACCAACGACTCACTCCCGATGCCTGCAGGCAAGGTACATTCACATTTGGTGTTCGTTTTTAATTAATATCCGCACCTTTGCGTTTCTTTTCTTGGCAGAGTATACATATGTTTGAAGGTATAGTTGTTCAGTTCATTCTACTCGAGCTTCTTGTTGTGAAGGGTGACTATTGGATTCGGGTGGTCACGCTCAAATATTTGGTTGATACATGTCATCGTGTCCCAAATGCGTAGATCAATGCTCATGAGGTTAATCACGGGATGTCTGCCCGCATGGCATATGGACATGGCATAACTGTCAATATTTGTAGACATTCGCGTTACACACATTAAGAAACTGCAACTTGTGCCTTTAACTTGTTTCGTCATCGTTGCTCTGAACGACACAAGCATCGCGATGGAGAAACTCTTGTAATTCTTGAAAGCATTCTGACCCGTTATTCATGCGTACGTTATTCGGTTTATGTTCTTACGTATTCACTACAAGCATAATTTGAGCACTTTCCTCTGCATTTCGTTTTTTTTCGTAAGACCGTATGAATCTTCAACCTGTTTCCGTGTTTAATGACGTACACGGGCTGTGCCAGTTGAACTTTAATATGCTATATTGATCATACAATTTACTTCAATATTTATCTACTATCATAGCAAACTATGCACATATCGTCTATGCACTCCACACTGAGTATTGATATTCATAACAGATAAGACCGTGTACATTTCTTTGATAGTTTTTCTTTAGCCATTGAGGGAAAGTAAACACTTCCTAGTGGCTGCGGGAGGTTGTATTTGTTCCCACATGAGTGATAACTGTAGCTCAAAGTGTATGGATATTGCCATAAAGACACGTGTCAAAACTTTCCCAAGAGCCCAATGAGCGCTTGTCAAATTGTACTATTAACCGGGGTATAACGGTGACAGGTTTTGGGCCTTGGGCAGATTGTGTCCCCCGCTCCCTATTGCTGGCCATGAGGTGGCTTCATTGGACACCTGTACTGATTCCGGGTATGAATTGGCCCCTAGCATCCAACATCTTGTCGTGAAGGGCGCATAAACAAAAAGCGGTCAGGTGGATGTGGTAGAACGCTGAAGATGTCAATCACTATTTTGTCTGGACCTGACCCGGTTTGCTAAAGTCAGAAGACGGGTAAAGGACCACGCGCGCACGCATACGGACACATCCGCACATACTCACGCACGCAAGATAGAACATCTGGTTCAAGTTGCGTGCGTTTGTCATTATCCCTTCATCTTTTCTTATAATATTTGTCTTTGAGTTATACAAACAAATCTTGAACATTACTGTTGAGGGGGGCGGTGGGGAAGCCTAATGGTTAAAGCGTACGCTAGTCACGCTGAAGAACTGGTTTCGATTCCCCTACATAGGGAAGCCCGTTTCTGAATTCCCCAGCCGTGATGTTTCTGGAATGTTGCTAAAAGCGGCGTAAAACCATACTCACTCACTCGCTACTGCTGAAGTGTTTCTCATGTCTCAAAATTATAAGTTTTAAATATTACATTTAAAGTATTTTCAACACATATAGAATTATGTGACTCATGAATGAAGCCGCAGCCAATTTCCTCAACAAGACTTGCATTTTGAATATGACAACAGCGGATTCCTCTTATGTGTTGTGTCACCAGCATAGACTTGAACAGCATGTTGGCAACTGTCCAATACTCACTTACTTCCGCATTCCACAAAGGGACATAACTGTTGATGTTGTAGCAGGCAATACATCAGCTGTTGCGGGTATCGCCGTACAAGGGTTGCCAGACAAGCTTCTGTATTTATGTCAGTTTCAACATTCGACATTCACAGCGCATTTATGTTCTAATTGAAATAAACACCCTTATAGATTCTCCAGGAAGGAGCGTGTTTGATATGAGATATGCTGGCGTAAACTGCCG
Source organism: Haliotis rubra (assembly GCF_003918875.1). Taxonomy (NCBI): domain Eukaryota; kingdom Metazoa; phylum Mollusca; class Gastropoda; order Lepetellida; family Haliotidae; genus Haliotis; species Haliotis rubra. Next base: position 4,307,157 of record NW_025767190.1, read on the forward strand.
TACGTTTGAGTGAAATTGACACGTAAAGCTGGGGAGTAAGTTTGAAGGCTTGTAATCTTCATAAAAAGAGGCGAAGATCGATTGTCTTTACATTTGTCTCACAGTCAAGGTTCGGTGTATTTATTTTAAATCTGACAGATGAGAGTCGCTGATCCTACTAAAGTCAAAGATTTGCCACTAATCGATATATATTTGGCCGTCGTTCCCGATAGTATGAGGGTATGCTCTGTGCAAGTGTATAACAAAGGGTATGAAAATAGAGGATTCGGTCAGTAAAGGATTCTGCCCGTGTGAAAGTGATACAGGCATGTGTATACATTTATCGTCGTGTTTGATAGTTAAATTGGGACTGATTGATTTGTTTTTATTCGATACGTCTGTGAGATGTGATGCAGCTGTTTGACTGCGCACTGAGCCATTGGATGTTTGGAGCAGTTTGGGTCAATTGCCATGGTAGGAGATTCGTAACAATGAATTAGTGTTAGTGCATAGCTGCCCAGGGTTACTCCCGGATTCAAAGGGCAGTGGGGTAGCATAGATACACAGGAGGCTCAGGTTCGTTTTTCACAAGGGTATAATGTGAAGCTCTGGTGTTCCTACCTAAATACTGCTGGAATACCGCGGTGTAGAACCATACTCACTCATTTTGGAGTGAGTGAGTGTAGTTTTACGCCGCACTCAGCAATATTCCAGCTATATGACGGCAGTCTGTAAATAATCGAGTCTGGACCAGACAATCCAGTGATCAACAGCATGAGCATCGATCTGCGCAATTGGGAACCGATGACATGTGTCAACTAAGTCAGCGAGCCTGACCACCCGATCCCGTTAGTCGCCTCTTACGACAAGCATAGTCGCCTTTTGTGACAAGCATGGGTTGCTGAAGACCTATTCTACCCCGGATCTTCACGGGTCCACTCATCTTGGAAGCGCCATTGTTCAAACATTTCATTCTGAAGTGTGATTGGGAAATCACATGCTGAAAACTATTGCCTCATCTTCCGAATTTAAACAGGTTGAAGGATGAACGATTCCGTCTAGGGCCCAAATGTCATCTGAATGATTGTCATTGTATTCCGAAAACACTAGCACTGTGATTGAGTGAGTGAGTTTTACACCGCACTCAGCAATATTCCAGCTATACGGCGGCGGTCTATAAATAAACGAGTCTGGACCAGACAATCCAGTGATCTACAGCATGAGCATCGATCTACACAATTGGAATACGATGACATGTGTCAACCAAGTTAGCGAGCCTGACCTCCCGATCCCGTTAGTCGGCTCTTACGACAAGCATTGGTTACTGAAGATCAATTCTAGCCTGGATCTTCACGGGTCAGTACTGGTATTGAGGGACGAGTGTCACACTGGGGCTACCAAGTGGATGCTATCTTTGAGCTACCAGGTGGCATCAGATTGAATGATGGCATACGGTTGAACGATCTCCTGGTATTCTGGGGACACATAGATTGAAGGACGGACACATTTGAACTACCAACTGCCATCTGATTAACTGCATGTAGGTCTTTGAGCGGCAGTTTGTTCCACTGAGGGAACATATCCACACATCACTTACATAACGCCACATACACGCCTTCTGAGACAGGAAGAAAGAAGAACAAGTCATCACGTAATTACGTAAGCCAACCAGTGCTGCTCAGTATTGTAATACAACCATGGTCTGTGTACTGGTTCGCTCCTAATCTGTTCTACCTGAAGAGTAGGTCACAGGTCGAGAACAGTCATCTTGTCATTGTGATCGAAAATATTCCAAAATATGTTTCTCAGTTTCAATTCCTCTATTATAACACGTTACGCATATGACGATATACGCGGTGAGGTTTCTTTGCCTTGGATTGAAATAACCCCCATCCTAGTTATGTAAAATGCACAAATTATTTGAAAGGTATCCTAACGTCATCAACGGTCGATTCATCATTCTTTTATAAAATTATGTAAAATTTTACATTCTAAATCATATTTCCCCTAACGAAAATCAATACCAAATCTCAATTCGTCTTTTTTTGCGTACTTTATCTCAAAATCTGCAATTTAGAAATAAGCTGAGCATATTCTTCCTACATAATAGCCTCGTTTTCGGCCAAATCTCGTCCATGTGACAAGTCACGGGAGATTTCACTGCTAACTTCAATTTACTCGCAGAGTAACTGGTCAAATTTATTTTGGCGTCGACCTCCTCCGTTACATCCCAAGAGAACATTGATGATCGATTTTACACGAAAAATGATGTATTCTGAAATGTAATTTCAGCACAGTGGGATCGGGCGGTCTCCGCTGGGGTTTGCGTCTCATCTCTTGGACGGTCTTAAAGTAGGACCGACCTCGCGCAGACTCCTTCGTATCACATACAGTTCAGAGAATTCCTTGTCTGGCGGTCTTGGAATGGTTCATTATTCTTCACTGCAACGGGACACGTGGTGCCGTGACGGGCGGAGTATGCTTGTCCACTCCTCCGTTTTCGTCGCGGGTCATTCAGGTTGAACTTAAAGGTTATCTCCCTTTGATGATCAAAACTTTCAGTTGATGCTGTGGGGTTGTATTTTCATTCCGATTTTACTCATGATAATAAGTTATATATCTTAATTGTCTTAGATCAACGTATACAGTGAGTGTCGCAATACGTACAGTTCTATATGCATACTAGTCAAACACAGCTGTGTCGAATGCGTAAATACTTCGAGTTACCCGAGGTTCGAGACAACCGCAAAATGATGACTAAAGAAAGAATATGCAAGGACCAAGCTTTCACTTCGGGACAATCGTAAGTTCGACTCATCGGTATTTGGCAGTTTACTTCGAGACATCCGTCGTATAATCGATAAAGGTTCCCGTAAGTCGGTGATACTAAAAGACGTTAAACTATGGTAGATATTGTTACTTTGCCTAGCGGTATTTAGGTCATATAACATGGAATAGTCGGGTCGGAGTCGGTATATAATGCCTGTCGTATCCATGTGAAACTGTGGCATGGTATCTCAGTGGGCTAGCACTACCCAACTTAGCTGGGGTTAGCACACAATTACTCGCATGTTATACCCTTGAACGTAAAACCCAATTTCACCTCGCGTCTTTGTCTGTTACATTGGGGTTTTTTCATAAACAGCGTCCAGCATGCACATTTCAACCCAAATGATGTTCCTCTGATATCGTGTACGTTGTGATCCCACGGTTAAGTAATTGCCAGATTGGATATCTTATAATACAAAGGAAACTGCTTTCTTGTCATCAGCTGCGCTAAATACTCCAAAAACCTAATTTTAACCGGCATCGTATAGTGGTGGGTATCTTCTTGGTTTACACAGCTTGTAAGATGGAACTATTTTCCGATGTCGTAGAAGCTTTATTTCGAGCCTCCGATTCCGCAGAAGATTCGTGTGTCAAAAAATATCTTATTGGCATAATATCGTAACTGTATCTTCTCAGCACTAAAACGTCATACATGTACCTCACAAATTAATGGAAAGTGGCAAGTTTATATTTGGGCAACTGTTTACTTTCAGTACCGGGTTGTTTTAGTTCTGTCCGGATGGTTTTGTGCAAACATTGATGTAAATCTGGTATGACAAACATATAGATCAGTATCATAATTCGGAAATCACTTTCGTAAAACGTGACTACATATTTTATATAAACTACAAATATCAATGGACAAATTGTACGTATAAAACCAATAACACTACAGCTTCTACAAGAGCCATGGTGGATTAGCTTAGCATTGTAAGCGTTCGCTGGCCATTCCGAAAACCTAGGTTCGAATCCCCATGTAGGTACAGTATGTGAAACGATTTCTGGTTTTGGAGTCCCGCATTGTGACATTGCTGCAATATTGCAAAAAGCTGCACAAAAGCATTGTCACTCACCTCTGAGATCAGTGACTCCGAAACAAAAAATAACTCTCTTGGAAATTCTTTCGTTGACCTGGCCAAATTCGGTTAATGTGGAATCCCAGATGATTTCGGTGCATCACTACGAGGTGCTTCCACGCATGCCCGATCTTATTGATATCATTTCTAATCTTATTACAGCCGAAATGAATTATGCAAATGGTTTTGCTACGCTTCTGCGGACTAATGAAATGCCTTAAAGGAAATTATGAGTTGAAGTTTCATCCGTCACCTGTCAGGCTAAGACTGCTGTCGTTCAAACACAAATCGTGTCCCAGGTTCCCGGTTTTATTGAATCAGATCACAAGCAGACAGAGGGATGTAACACATTTAATACAATGGCTTCCTTTTTTCATATCAAAAGAGCATTATCAAACACGAGGCAATCATGCGTCAACTGATTTAATTCGAATTTGCCATCAAGTGAAACTGATTAAAAAACTATGTCAATTTCTACACAAAAACTGTCGATTTCAGATATTTGTACATTCGCCTACACACGTGATTACTAGGTCGCCCATTTTCGGAAGATAAACGGCGAAAGATTGAAAGAACAATCGTACCCGTGTTTTGCCACTTACGCACTAATGTCAAAACGTGGTTCGTCTAGGATTACTACGAAGCTTGAACAACCTGTCAGCATGGGATGTGAAATTGGTTTGCAATTGACACGAGACGTCTGTCATCTCTGAGTCATCGGCAATGAATAGAAGAATGAAATTGACGATAGAGTGAGCACTCTGTGTTCAGGAAACAACACCATTGTCACCGACCCATTTTCCCGGCCATCAAACACATAACCAATGTTTATTAGGGGATGCTTTTATCTCCAAGAGCAAATATTCAATTCTCTTGCCTGATCAGACAGCGAGAAATCCGAGCTAACAGACTTTATGATGCAACTGACAATACTAAAATGATCCAGACAGGTGCTTGTCTTATAACGAGGTAGGACAACGAGCGAGGTTGTGTGCGTATTGATCGTTATAATGGGATATCGACACACTACATCTGTATGAAAACAATCGCGTCCTATAAACCTAAACATTGAATATTTATATTGAGAAACATTATTATTTAACCTAACTGTAATGAAAAAACTGCAATAAATGTTTATTAGATTTGTGGAAACCCGCTGTGATTCGCACTCATCGTTGAGGTGGAACATATTCGTGTCTATCTACAGCTGACCTCCATCTCTGTTGGTTGGGTGTCGGAAGGTCGAATAAACCAACCCAAATAATCATAGATTTACAGGTAGTGGTACTTACCATACTCTAGCGATGACGTTAAATGTAACCCGTGATATCCCCAACAATGACGTTACCGGTAACCTGTGATATCCCCAACAAGGACGTTACCTGTAACCTGTGACATCCCAAACAATGACGTTACCTGTAACCCGTGATATCACCAACATGACGTTACCGTAACCTTTGATATCACCACCACCACCCAACAACGGCGTTACCTGTAACCTGTGATATCCCCAACATGACGTTACTTGTAACCTGTGATATCCCCAACAAGGACGTTACCTGTAACCTGTGATATCCCAAACTATGACGTTGCTTGTAACCTGTGATATCCCAAACAATGACGTTACCTGTAACCTATGATATCCCAAACAATGACGTTACCTGTAACCTGTGATATCCCCAACCAATCCCAAAAGGACTTTAACCTGTGATATCCCAAACAATGACGTTACCTGTAACCTGTGATATCCCCAAACAAGGACGTTACCTGTAACCTGTGATATCCCCAAACAATGACGTTACCTGAACCCCCGTGATATATGTTCCCCAACAATTTCGTAGGACGTTACCCCCAGCGAGAACCCTGCTTTGCCTGGTACGGATTATGCAATGTTCAACCCGCTGAGTATTTTCGTAGTTTTGTGTAGTACTGACATATTAGTTTCCGTTCACTTAAAGTTCAGCTTACAGTTTACCATCGATGGAAGCGCCACGCGTACAGGAAGCGAACTAGCGTTTGGAAGTCCTGTGCTTAAGTGATAGCTTTTCAAGCCGCACATCTGAGACAGGGTGCTTAGTGATGCCTCGCCATAACAAAGTTGGAATAGTGACAAACACACTCACTCACTCGTTCACTCAAGGCATTGTAGATGATCACGTCGAATGTGATGGTCTGTTCCTTTCTTTGCTGATGTTCTTCATCGAATTGGACATACTTCTATTGGGAGTTTTGTTTTTGGTTTTTGCCTTATATCTATCGCTTCAACTGTGGTATGCCATCTGGATGTTATATTTGACTTTCGGTGATATTCTTTGTCGCGTTCATTGTATCTGTGTAATGAAAGGGAATGCGTTCCTTCCGTTCCCCTACTTCTTTCCTCCGCAGATTAACAGAGGTAACGCAACGTGGTTCGACCCTATATTTTGTAATTAATAATTAATTTTTGGGCTTTAATTATTTTTGTGAGTTATCTAGTAATTGTTGTGTTAGGTTTTGATAATAATTTTAGTATATATCAAATTATGAATATTATTTGGGATGGGGGAACGGGAGGAACTCTTAACCTCACTCACAGTTGAAAGGCCAAGTCTGGTGGTTCTATGCACTGCAATCTGTCTTCGACATCACACGTGAGCAACTGTGTGTGAAATGTTTGCATAATCTCCTTCAGTGACGCTGAAATGAGTACATTAGTACCCAAGAACCCAACTCAACCAGGCAAAACATCTCACATTTTTCTCTCAGTGACAGTAGATCGGAAATCATGCATGAAATGTATTTGCTTTTCATCTCGCACCTCAGCCGTACACCACCCGGCACCTGAAATGAACAAGAGCATGCTGCATGCACGTGGTTGTTGATTGCAATCAGCTGACAGCAAGATCACGTCAGCTCGTGACTCACGCTCGGCTGTCTCGTGTTTTTACGCCTGTTACTACAACAACTATTCCACGTGGTTAGAGCCACTCATCTGCTTTCGACTTGAAAGCCTCCGCCGAAAGTTCACATGAAGATTTGGCTGCATGTAAATCAATAATTGGAATGACTATACTTCTCGACACTCGTCAGAGTTCTGGGGCATGTAGAATGTATGACATGCTTTTTGACCCAGTTGCTTTGAAGAGTGATCTCATAGCCTCCCTCTGGTACGTGAACATGCATTGAACCTTTAGTTCGAGTCGGGCTTGTTCTTGCGGTAATTATTTGCCAGGGACATATTTTGGAATTATGGAATTAGTGAAGAGTTTCTTCACTGATCACATAAAGTCCGTTTCCTGAATCTTATTGTCATGAGTGGATGCTGCTGGTGAGACAGTGCTTAAGTCCAATAAAATAATTGGCGGTGGGTAGCCTAGCAGTTAAAGCGTTGGCTCGTCACGCCGAAGGCCCAGGTTCGATTCCACACATGGGTACAATGTGTGAAGCCCAATTCTGGTGTCCCCCGCCGTGATATTGCTGGAATATTGCTAAAAGCGGCGTAAAACCATAATCACTCACTCAATAAAATAATACAAATCTTATTCCTTGCCACAATATTATCCTCCGCCAGTAGATGACCTCGAATCCACTGTGGGGTGATTTGGGTGTTTATTTAAATATACAAACCCACCATTTCACGGTACTTTTCTTATGCAGGCGCTTTTCACTGATTTGTTATTTGAACATTTTTCAGACAATACACGCCTAAAAGGACGCGACTATATTTATGTTCCGAAATTCTGCGATGTGCTGCTTGGCATCTCTTCTTAATTTGATATTGACCTCAGTTTGCTAAAGTCTATAACATTTTCGAAACAATGATGGTATGAATACCAAGATGGTGACAGGAACCATGCCATACGACGCAAAGAAAAAAAGCAGCAATCATAGGGGTAATCAAATCACCCCTGGCGTGGAGTACTTTCCAAAAAAGTCATTTCGAAATCGATTTCTGCTTCTGTATTACAAGATACAAGAAATACAAGATACTATTATTATCAGTATTTGTAATTTTATATTGAAATGAACTATGTTATATAACTATGGGCTGTTAGTAAGTAGCACGTTGTTATATTTGGAGTGTATGTTGATATGTGGGCCTGACGTCATATTTAGTAATCAATTCGTGATCACCTGAATATTATCAATGTTACTGCAAACCACACCAATTGTACTGCAAGCTTGACAAATCGTACTTTCCATATATGGATTTAAGCCTGTCGTACAAGGGGTCCCACCAAGTTAGCTAACTGATACGTTTGAAATACGCAACCGAGATTCATGAACACTTTTAACGTTGACCGAACGCAAAGACATGAAATGTTTCCTTTAAAATGGTATCCAGTTCAAAGACCACGAAATTGTTTTCGGTCCTTTTAAAAACAATATTCCCATCGGCATATAAATTTTCTTAAACAAAAGGCTTTTTGAACTTTTTCAACTTGGGCTTCGAATCGTTGTCATTTTGTAACTGCTCCTTCCACGTAAAGGTGTCCTGCTCACTACTTTGATGCTGAGCAGTGGGTACGTTGAAATTACTTGAAAAGCTTAACTCTCTAAAGGTTTTGCCTTCTATAGGTTAACGGCCGTTTTTTAATTGCCTCTGTGGGTAACTTTCGTCCGATTCCTATTCAGTAACGTGACCGCGCGTGACCGAGATATCGCGAGATCTTGCGTCCATTTTGCCTATAGACCCCTGGGTAATGGATCGGTTAGGATCAAAGCAAGAAATTGAAAGATGAGGATGAAAGAATGAGGTGTAATGGCATTCGACACGTGAGATCGACATAGTAGCGTCGAGTTCACCGTTTGTATCCCCGGGAGCTTTTATCTTTAAATAAAATCACTGGAACTTAACCATTAACAATGACGTCGCTGAGCTAGTTATGGGCCCTGCGTCACACCGACACACAACTTTCATGTAATGTACAGCGAAAATAGTCACCCAGTTTGGTCATCTGTAGATCATTCTGGAAATCAAGAAAACATGTTTTACAGTCTTTTATGATGGGAGATACCAACGATTTGGGTCGAAATGGGGTTGAAAGTCACCACAACTGCACGCACGTGTTTTTTCTATCCAACAGGATATACGATGCGCAGTTTTAACATGACTACCCTACTCAATATCATTGTATACTGTGTCAGTCTTTTCAAACCTTCGATGGTAGGTCTCAATCCCTCTCCATGGAACACAGATGGAACCGGGAACTCACTGTGATGAAGTGATGTGGTTTGTTCGTGGTGTTGTCATGGTGGATGATGTGGTGGTGATGATGGGGTGTGGTGAATGATGTGGTGGTGTTGGTTGATGTGGTGTGTTGATGTGGTATGGTGGTTGATGCGGTGTGTTGGTTGATGTGGTGTGTTGGTTGATGTGGTGTGGTGGATCATGTGGTGTGGTGGATCATGTGGTGTGGTGTGTTGGTTGATGTGGTGTGGATGGATCATGTGGTGTGTTGGTTGATGTTGATGTGGTGGTGGTGGTGGATCATGTGGTGTGTGTGGTGATGTTGAGATGTGGTGTGGTGGTGTGTTGGTTGATGTGGTGTGGTGGATGATGTGGCGTGGTGGTTGATCTGGTGTGGTGGTTGATGTGGTGTGGTGGATCATGTGTTGTGGTGGATCATGTGGTGTGGTGGATCATGTGTTGTGGTGGTTGATGTGGTGTAGTGGATCATGTGGTGTGGTGGATCAAGTGGTATGGTGGTTGATGTGGTGTGGTGGATCATGTGGTGTGGTGGATCATGTGGTGTGGGGTGATGTAGTGTCATGATCCAACTGAGTAATATTTGATGTAATGTTTATTAAACAGCCCAGCACCACTTCACAAGACACGACCGGCGTATTTTAAGTCAGGTAGCAATTGAATGTTAATGTCTGTGATTGAAATCGCTTTTCGCTGCAAGACGACTTTTTGTGCCTCCCAGACATGCGCAGTGCAATAACTCATAGCTGTCTCCCGTCGACCAAAATTTGGAATATTGCCCCCAACAAAAATAATTCGTTTCTGCGGGGAAAACAGCAACCTCTGTTCTGATAATCCAGCGTCATGTCTTCCCAACGATCTTAGATCAATTTATCAACGTTTCGCCGCTAGTTATTAGAAAGATACTGCCTTCCTTTGGAAAGATTGTCTCATAATTTAGCGATTTCAAAGTGGGCAGAAATGCCCTTCCGTTTCGTCTCACTCCGCGCCGTCTATGTAACCAACATCTTCGACTGCCTCCACGGATCATTTCGTCATTCGTTTGTCCTTGTCAAAAACCGTTGCCATAGTAACGACCGATTTTACGTAACGTTTCTGCGGGCTGATTTATGGGGCGTTAAGTTGGGTGTTTTATCGCCCCCGCGAAAGAATCCTTACCGACAATTTGAAGAGAAATAACTGGGAGTAACATGATTCTGTACTTTGACCTCTTCCCCATCGTCAGATTAACTCGGTAATTCGGAGACAAATCTTGATATTGCATTGCATGAAATTGCTCAGTCAAGCGTAATGAACGCATTGCATTGTGCGTAGCGCTTGTTCCGCGCTCCGTCCTCTAACAACGTTAACCTCTCCGGTGATGGCGAAACACGAGCGGGATTGTACAAACGGAATAAATCGTCCATTTTGTGGACGTTCCTTGGCATGTTTTTGCTGCCGCGCCCCATCAAACTCGCTTTTATTATGTCAGATTTTTGCCCTGGGATCTCGTTAATCCAGTCAGTCCAGATTCTGACAATTATCCACATAAAGTATTCTTGGTATATTAAATCACAGCACGGCGAAGTGACGATGTATGAGCCTTAGGTTTAGGGTCATGATTTAATATGAGTGAAGTGTAGTATTTTAGATGTTACAATGTTTTGAATAGACTTACAGCAGATGGTAAGTCACCTCCTTGTATTGTACACATACCCTGGGGTTTTTCCTTACGTGGGGAAATATTCACTTATGAAGTTATTTGCAAGTTGAGTGAGTGAGTGATTTGGATTTAAAGCAACATTTAGCTATATAATATATTCCAGCAATATCTGGGCGGGAACACACATAGTACCAATGTGGGAATCGAACCCGGGTCTTAGGTCTGGCGATCTGCAGTATATATTTCAGATAGAGTCATATCTACAACTTTAGTAAAATTGTTTATCTCATAGACATATAACTTTCACATCAATTGTAATTCGTTAATCTGGAAATGTGATGAGGGGGTCGATCCCTTACTCCGTCTGGAATGGGTTAGATATGGCCTATTCTGTGATACGACCATTCTTCAGTCCATTTGGGGTTGCCGTGGTGCCATTCCGCGTGTTCAGTGTCATAGGCAGCATCTACTACGTCACTTGTAGAAATTGTCAATCAGTATCACAGCAGAGACACCAGAAAAGGGCTTCACAAGTTTCTTGATGTTGGGAATCGAACTCAGATCTTTGGCGTTATAGGCAAACGCTTTAACCATTAGGCTTCCCCACCGCCCCTGAAGGCAGTTTGAAGTTGTGGAACATATATACAAAAGAAATTGCGTAGGCGAACGTTAACCAAGTACAAGGGCACATAAATTTCAATTTAGTGAAAGCGATGACATCTTTATGTCCCGAATGTTCCGACTGGTTGCTTCCCTTCAACGTATGGCTTGTTATACGAAAGTCAAAAACAAGCCGGAAACCGACGTCTTGATCTAATAAGTGTTTGGCACGCAACAAGTACATTTCAAGCCTGTGATCGATGTGAAATGTGCAAGCTGAAAACCTGAATTTGGGATGTTTGACAACGGAGGAATGGATTCTGATTGCCACAAGGAACATGTATATGTTCCTGTGAGTGTATGTGTGTATAGGTCCTTGTACATTTAACTTAATGTCATGCAAACAGGTAAAGGCCATATGGAGAGGGATGCATTTCGTTGGTGAACTGGGTAAATATAGCATTGCTTCCCTAAAGGAAACGGATGGTAAAATCTGCGTATCTGCCCAATGTTCAATAAAAGCGATAAAACCAGTTCCGCATACACGAGAGCGAGCAGAGTCGATGATACGATTTCGACTTTATCATGAACGTGTATTTACGAATCACTTGTACATTGCTATGATACCACGTGGTTTCTGAAAGGTATATATTTACAAAATGGACTTCGAAAGCATTCATAATTACGTTAAATATGTGATCCCAATTGGCAGCATGATGTTCACCATATTTGTGTTCCGTATTTGAATAACTTATGAAAGTTGTTATTGTCTACACTTTTCGTTGATTTGTTTCAAATTTGATAACTGTATTGTCAAATATTTTAAAATGTTGTCTGGTGATGATAACGTCGAAAAACAGTTATGTGATTATAACATATACATAAGTTAGTCTGTCTCGACTTAGCTTGCCGACCGCGTCATACCAAAAGAAGTTAAAATATGGTACTTGTTGGTCCCTGCCTGGCGCTCGGCATTGATGGGTACAGCAACGACTGGTCGGCTCGGAGTCAGTATAATGTGTCTGAGTGGGGTATTCATGCTTCACTGCGGCATGGTATCTCAGTGGGCTAGCACTATAAAACCAGCATAAGTCTGGGCTAGTACAAGCAGCCGCACATACACATACACACCCATGCACGTCGTCATATGAGCGAAATATGCTCAAGCACGACGTTAAACCCAATTTCACCTCACCTCACCTCGACTTAGCTTGAAAATAGTCCTGGAGTGCATTACAAACATTGCTCTTCTGGATAGTCTACCATGGCTATTCGCCTAATTTGGACCCCTGTCTGTTACCCTACTCTATATCGCGTTATATCAATCAAATGATTGTACTATATAAATCAGATAATTTGTATTCAATTTGTCAGTCCTTTTCTTTCGTGTATCTTTCAGATATCGTGAAGAACAAGGTTGGAAGCTGTGTCACCATCTACCAGGACCTCATCAAAAGGGATGAAAGCAGTTTGGACAAAGATGGCCAAGTCTACATGCGTACGTATTTCAGCAGATTGTATTGTAGACGGGGAATATATTAGCACTTCAGCCAGATGGTACTGATCGGTGGTCGTGCAGAACATTGGTGCCCAGGACACACAGCATTGAACAGGAGCCGATTCTAGGAGTACTGGATGTCCACAATGTATGACGTTGGTATAATGGTACCCCGACGTTGTAGATGCTCATGCTATCATCCCCTGGTTTGTCTAGTCCAGACAAGATAACAGACAGCTATCAGAAAGCTGGGATGATTTGGAGCGTCATTTCACTGAGGGTGATAGGTTCTCGCTACTAATGTCTGAGAAAAGTGGTGCACGAACTTATACGATCCGAGAACTACATGGCCTGTCGTTGAAGATCTGTTACTGATACAGCTGTGTTGGTAACTGTGTATAATTTAAGTCACTAGTATATCTGTTCTGAAATTTGAAGGCGCCCTTGACATATTACTGAATAACATAGGTCAATGAAAGTGAATATTTTGCGAAGTTTATTTAAATGTGTACGATATTTTAAGATATTTCAATGATCCCTAATTTGTTTGGTTCGGTTTTGTCGGGGTGTGTCTGCCTGTTATGTGAAATCATTCTTACTCTGATCCCAAGCGTTCCAACACCATGTTGTGTTTATAGTTCTTGTAAACTGACATGTGATATATGTCCTGTTCCCTAGACCTGTCCCGATCTGTTGTGGGTTTCGCCATCGCCATGGGAGCTGTCCAGCTCGCCGCTGTCTTCACGCTTATCTGTGGCAACTGGCCCGGTAACTGTAAGACTATTCGGAAGGGCAAGTTGTACCTCAGTGCCTCCCTCATCCTGCTGTTTGCCAGTAAGTACAACTTAGGTGTGTCACGCTATTTGCCAGTAAGCACAACAACGGTGTCTCACGCCAGTAAGTACAACATAATGTGTCACGTTGTTTGCCAGTTAGTACAACTTCGGTGTGTCACGCCAGTAAGTACAACATAATGTGTCACGCTGTTTGCCAGTAAGTACAACATATGTGTCACGTTGTTTGCCAGTAAGGACAACATGTGTCACGCTGTTTGCCAGTAAGTACAACATATGTGTCTCGCCGTTTGCCAGTAAGTACAACATATGTGTCACGTTGTTTGCCAGTTAGTACAACTTCGGCGTGTCACGCCAGTAAGTACAACTTCGGTGTGTCACGCCAGTAAGTACAACCTAGGTTTGTCACGCCTGTAAGTACAACATAGGTTGTAAGGAAACTCTCCAGTGTGTCAAGCCTTGGCACCAGAAGCCCTCTCCGCACAACAGTGAAAGGCCAATGCTGCGTTTGTTATCTTCCCGGGAACAGAATGCCAAAGAGTTCTTGCCTCTTGATTAATGCTTCTGTCTCATCAATCATGTGTTATAAACACCACATACACTGTTTACAGATATTTTAAATCAAAACATCTAGCCTAAATAGATATTTAAGAGACAACACCTGCAAGAATATAATATTTAGCCAAAAAATTTCATTTTGTCGACACTCTGAAGCTTTTTTCATTTCTTCAAGCATTTTCTGGGACAATGTATTTTTTGGGACAACAATTTAGTCTTTTCTCCCACGTGATCATAACCTAATTTCAAAGAGGTCGTGAACGTGCTTCACTCACTCATGCATCGTAAAACTTGTCGCTAGTGACGCGTGGGTTCGATAGCCCACGTGGATACAATGTGTGAAGTCAGTTGCTGGCCTTCCCGGCCAAGATACCGCTAAACGTGGCGAAAACCCGTACTTACTCATTCGAAATGATTGTGTTCTCAGTTGTTCCGTAAACGTGTATTTCATCCTTGTGTGTCGTGTCACTTTGTATTAAGCATTTTAATTCTTCAACCCGTTTGGAATGGTTCCATTCCAATGTACCCTTACAAAATCAATCGTTATTCAATTATACGAAAATCCATCTTTTTAAATGACACATTGCTTTCATCCCGAACGGCGTCACATCACGTTGTAAAGTGCGCCATTAGCGCGTGAGCAGGGGGCACAACCTCGGATAAGTGCGATGAATGGAGCTACTTTTTTAGCTTATAGATATTCATCTATGTCAAGACTTCATTTGAAGTGTGGCCACTGTCCTTTTGCATTTGCTCAAACCAAATGTACTTTAAAATTCTAACCTTAAGAGGTTACAGCAAGATGGCAATATATGTCTTAGTCTGAATAACATCTGTGCTGTCATGGAAACGGGTTATGAAATAGTGAACGATGCTTAATGACACGAGGATATCTGTTATCAGTTTAAAGGCACAGTACAAAGCCATGTTGAAATGGAACCATGAAAATATTTATTGTCCGTCGGGGGATATTCTCACGCAAATATTCTTCATTTTGAATGTAAGTGAATACATTTTGTAAGACCCTTGTAATATGACGGGTTGGCATTTTCCTGATATTCTCAAAAAGTAATGTTACATTGTAAGATTACACACGTAGATTTCATATGTCCGTATTACTACTTTTCTTGTAACTTAATTACACTTCAGAAACGGCTTTACCTTTGGGATAAATTGTTGTATTTTCTTACTATCATTAATAATTATGTAACCAGGAATTATATTTGTCGCTAGATTAGCCCACTGGTTCATGTGTTCGTTGTCGCATCGTACTTGGTTCATCTAAATAGTAGGAGAAGGCACTTTACGAGTTTCTGTCTGTTTGTATGTGGTGTTTTCTGTACAAGGCCCGCTACTCTGTGCGCCAGGCCGGAATGTCAGTCAGTCCCCTGTTGATGGACAGTAGCATTACAAGAAAGCGTTATGAAACGTGTGAATCTGTCTTATGTCTTGAGATAAGGGATAAGTGAATGAGTAAGTTGAATTAATGTCGTTTCTAACATGGTCTCAGTTAAATCACGTTATATGTTTCGTGAGAATATAGAACACCGGTGCAAAGAATACCCAGTCTTGCCTATCCTCTGAAAGGGGCGGGTAGCCTAGTGGTTTAAGCGTTCACTCGTCACGCCGAAGACCTGGATTCGATGCCCCACAGGGGTACAATGTGTGAAGCCCATTTCTGGTATACACCGCCGTGATATTGCTGGAATATTGCTAAAAGCGGCGTAAAACCAAACTCACTCACTCACTCACTATCCTCTGAAACACATTAAAGGAGAAAATAGCTGTGAAAATCACCCGAACAAATCACCAGGTGTTCGCGAAAAAGTAAGTATGTCCTGCCCCACCGATAGCACCCGCTGTTTAAAAGAAATTGTCTCAAAATGGAAGTATTTTTACCCTGACTCTGCACATCAATACTTCTGCCAATCAACGGCAGGGATATAATGCTTAATCGACGTGAATCTGAGATGCCCCTCCAACGATCAACGGTTACTGGCACAGCAGCGGACACAACTACAGAATCTGTAAAATGAGCTATTCACGTTTTAAGCAATACAACTAAAACTCTTCTTCTTTTCAGCAATGTGTGGCATCGTGAGTGGTATCAGCTTTATCGCCCTTCGTGACCTTGACCGGAAAGATCGTGGTATGTACCCGTATGGCGTTTCCTCGCAATATGGTTGGTCATTCATGGTCACGTGGATATCCGCCGGCCTCAATATCGTGGACAGCTTCATCCTTCTGTGTTTATTACGGACTGTGTATGATGACGTCAACGAAGGAAAAAAATACTACTACTATAACATGGGAAACTAGTTCCAGGCCAGAATATGCTTGCCATATGTATACATATATACGGTCCGTTAATAGCAATATATACTCTGATGGCCACGTGTATGTTTGACTGTATGCTATCGTTGACATACGACGTGCTGTCTCATTATATACCAGGTTCAGAAACACGAATGGGATATTTGTGCTTGTACAAATTAGTATTTATTATGCCATGACGTTTTAACAGTATTTGTAAGTTCAATAACTATCTGGTAATTTGGTCGTAGTGTGTTCATGAAGACGTCGCGATATCCGCTAGGACATTTTGGCTCAACGCGTAGCGTTTTCCTTCGTGTTTTGACTTAATAAACGGACACTTCGCCATACACACGGCACCACTCTTCCTTTGAATTGAATAGATAAAGAGATATATCTTTCGTTCATTTTGGCGTCCATTCGTCATATGTGAGCGTACATTGATTGTTCATATATCCATCAGTCCAACGGGTTCACCTAAACTGGCACTCTCCTGAAATACGTCAACATATATTATTCTTCGTCTCCTAGTGTGGGTGTTTTAAAGAGTAATACGGTAGCGCGTTTTTTAAGCAAAGCGTAAGTACACTACACCGTAAAATCTCCATTTCATGCATTCCACTATCATACATTATTTTTTCTTTATGACATATTTTCAGATGATTCACGACTCTTCTCATGTATTTAGTTATAGGATATCTTTGCCACAGGCGATCAAGACAGTCGAACTATATATTCGTTTCTTTTTCAGTTCATAGTTAAATGATTGAAGCGTATTCATTTTTCACAGAATGTTGAGGAAATCTTTAGATTTATACTTTAATATTTTTACATAATCGATTTGATCTCTACTTAAGACGGATTTGCTGACGCAGTACGTCATCTACATCGTGCTAAGTTATGTAACCATACATCAAAGAAACTCCCAGAGTTACCGTTATCCTTTGGACAGCTGAAATAATTGCCTTTCGGGTACTGGAAATATATGTTATCAATTTCATATTAGTAAAATGCATAGTGGAAGTAATTTATCTCTCATTTTAATACCTCTCCTTTGTAAATAATGAAATGTATCATGCACAACAGCTTATTGTTTTTAAAAATACATGTTTTTTAAATACCATGTTTTAAACAAACGTGAGAGCAATAGAATATATGCAAAATGCATCATTTCCCTCAGCATCCTATAAAGGTGAACTTCAGAACCTCGACCTAGTTCCATTTGCCATTGTCTGTCGGCAGCTCCAGGAGGATGGAACACGGGCGTAAACTCATGACCCAGATACAAACATAATATTGAGGTCACAGTAAAAAAATGGAAAATATTTCTGGTCATGTGGCGAACTGTCTAGACGCATGTGTGTTTCCATGGAAAATGTTGTCACGTTGAAGGACAAATCAATATCCATATGTACATAGAAATCAGATATTCATAGTTTCACATTTCGCGTCGATGGATTTGTGTTCAATGTGTCGATAGATAGCAACCAAATTGTATCCACGAAAAATCGTTAACGATATCACACGCAATATTTTTTTATGCTAACAGATCAGTGTTAAGCCTTTCGTCAAGACTACTGTTTCCAGATACTGTGTTTGGACTGAGAATCCCAGTTCTTCAAATCATTCCACCATGACCGTTTCGAAGTAGGTTAAATGAAACTTTGTAAATAAACATGTTCAATTGTTGTTTCTTAATATCAACATGTTATGTATCCGGGTTTTGTAGACAGGCGAGTTGTTATAGGAGATGGCCCGTATTCATCGGATATATACATGCTCAATAAGACATCCCACTGAAGTCAGACTTTTCGTACGTGTCGGGTGGTCTCATGTTCATATTGGGTGTTGATGCACTTGATGCCGTTAACCTGTACTAACGTCAAGCGTGTTAGGAAACAATCCCATAAGTTTGATTAGGCATATACCGAATACGTGACGTTTGAGATTGTAATACGACGTCGCTATACGTCTTGTGATGTCATTGGCGTTACTCTCGGTGTAATGTCATTGTCGTTTCACTCGGTGTAATGTCTTTGCCGTTCCACTCGGTGTAATGTCATTGTCGTTACACTCGGTGAAATGTCATTGTCGTTACACTTGCTGTAATGTCATTGTCGTTTAACTCGGTGTAATGTCTTTGCCGTTCCACGCTGTAATGTCATTGCTGTAATGTCGTTGTCGTTACACTCGGCGTAATGTCATTGTCGTTTCACTCGGTGTAATGTCGTTGTCGTTACACTTGCTGTAATGTTGTTGTCGTTTCACTCGGTAATGTAATCGTCTTTGCCGTAATGTCTCGGTGTAATGTAATGTCATTGTCGTTGTCCTGACACTCGGAGTAATGCCATTGTCGTTTCAAAAGTTGTAATGCTATTAAGTGCCGTTGCCACGTACAATGTAATGTCATTGTCGTTACACCCCATGTAATGTTATTGCCGTTAGATACCTTGCAATGCCATTGTCGTTACACGCATTGCCCTGTCAGCATGTCATTTGTTCATTTTAGAACATCTCAGTCGTCTCAATGTCACTGACAAAGTGTAACAAAATTCTATTTTACAAAGAGAGAATAACCTACCTGTGTTATCTTTGTGGATTAGCTTCTCACATACATAAGAACAGATCAGCGCAATAGTAAAATCTGCAGTATGTTGTACCTAACGTCCTGGAATAGACATTAGGTAACAGCGACATTTAATATTTTGAGATGCAGCAATGTTTGAAAATTACCTGTAATTATAATAATTGTCGGGATTTTCGTAATATGGTTATGATCATTTTAATATACTCGAATGTGATATATGTACAAAGGTGTGTTTTATATGAAGTCAAATTTGATCCTCCGCATTAATCATTTGTTGCCATTCATTGCCATTTTAACAATCACATTTTTAATGTTTATGTATGATATATTTGTTATCATGAGTGCATAATAATACCTGTCATTTGCAATACAAAGTATAGTCAATAAAGGTCTTAATTTTTCGTGTTTGTCTGTAGTAGTTTTGGAAAATATTAAAAATTGAAAGGAAGTTATGTCATGAAAGAGTTAGTGCGTTTAGTTTTACGCCGCACTCAGCAAAATTCCAGCTATATCGCGGCGGTCTGTAAATGATCGAGTCTGGACCAGACAATCCAGTGATCAACAGCATGAGTATCGATCTGCACAAGTGGGAACCGATGACATGTGTCAACCAAGTCAGCGAGTCTGACCACCCGATCCCGTTAGTCGCCTCTTACGACAAGCATGGGTTACTGAAGATCAATATTCTAACCCGGAACTTCAAGGGTCTGTCATGAAAGAAGTGAGTGAGTGAGGAAGTTGGGATTAAACCGCTCTCCAGTTATATCGCAACATCTTATGATCAACTTGATGTGATGCAGGTCTTCGATAGTTACGCTTTGATGGCACGCACAGTGACAAACCTATTTAGGCGTATGGAAATTCGACTTGCCATCATATGTTCCTGACGCACCCAAGGAACGCAACTCTATGCTACGTTTGGCAACGCTTAAGACGATTTGGTCACCTGTGTCTTTAAAATTATACACAAACACAGAGCTTCGGGGTGAAGTTGAGTTAAAGGAAGCACACAAGCATTGTGTAGAATATATATAATCCACATACTGTAGACCAGGGGTGGCGGGGTAGCCTAGTGGTTAAGCGTTCGCTCGTCACACCGAAGACATGGGGTCAATTTCCCACATGGGCGAATGTGTGAACCCCATTTCTGGTGTTCCCCGTCGTGATATTGCTGGAATATTGCTAAAAGCGGCGTAAAACTAAAACTCACTCATTGTAAAACCAGTGATTGGTCCTCTTGAAGGCAAGCTGTTGTACAGGCCTACTTCCGTTTGATGGGTCATCCTCCCAATTCGACTTGGTAACATTTCCAAGGCCGTGGTAGATGTGTGTGATCCAAAGGACCGCCTTGTGCGCCATCAGTTTTGTGTCTTTCCCAGTCTTACCAAACAAACGAAACATACATTTACCCAATGTAGACAGTGGTATGGGAAGTGAGTGTGTGCAATGTCTAGAGTCGACCAACCGATGGTCGATATATGAGCAGATACGTGTACAAGGATGGAATGTCACACAGTCACCATTGAAACGTCCATATATCTGCTTTCCCTTTTTATGAACTGTCATATGGTACTGGTCGTTTCAGGATGTGCTGATTAAACGTCTGACAGCAGTCTGTAAGTGGTCGATTCTGGGACAAACAATCCAGTGATTGAAACCATGAACATCTATGTACGTCACCGGGATACAACAAGCTGTATCGCAGGTGTTTGTAGGTTGAAGCCATATTTCCATGATTATATGGGCATGGAAAACTGAACTACAATAAATTCATTCTCAATATGGTACAAAACAACATAAGCATCAATTTCACAGAAGGTCACGTGCCAACATTGCCTCAGTTGGAAGTATTCATAAAAACATGACACGTGTCACGACATAAACTATATAATTCAAAGTTTCCAAAACGGCCACTCAAGGTTCAAATGAGATAGTTGTGGTCGGAGCTCTTTGGTGGTCTTGGCGTTTTTAAAAAATAGTGTTTACAGTGCTTGGTTTCTTTTCTATCATGAAAAGTTCAGCCCAACAAGAAAAGGCTATGCCTCGGGACTTAAAGCACTGCGTTCAATCACCTACATGTAATTCAAATCTGAAATCCAATTTGACTTAAGACTTCTGGTTGGAAAGTTTATATTAGATATCAAAATTATGACTAAATAATTTCGATATATCTTTTGATATTACCAAAATTAATTTCAGAATTTGAACCATTCACATCTGCCCGTATCACCACCAACTTCCTTTGGTCTGCTTCTTCAACCAACCTGATCCAATTTCGTTTTAAGACGTCTTTCAGACGCTTATATAATCACAAAGTTCGACATTCCCACTTTTGTGAAAATCGATGGCGGACATTAGAGCCTAGACTCGCGCCATCTTGGATTGAAGGTGTTTCATTACCCGAAAGCTAGGAGAGGAAGATTTAGTTATCCGAAAGTGTCATTTCATTTTCTCGGGGTGTGACGGATCTTATTTTGCTCATCAATAATAAACCCAGCAATTTTTCGAATGCAGTGTATTCTGACCCATTGCTAAGGTAACGGGATCGGCACAGACAGAATAACAAACGTTAAAATCATAACCAAATTAAGATAACGATGCACAGAAATTGTGAAGTCATCATTTATACAGACCGGATACTTTAGGTTATCGAACTTCTCACCATGTCTATGCAATCAGCTGTACGCGGATAATCAAAGCCGGAATTGTAACCTCTATCTGTGGAAAAGTCCGATTTGATTTGAAGTGTTGCAAACGTTTCGCAAATCGTTATGGGCTTATTAAGGCATCACGTTTTTCTCTGTTGATGTGATTGAAAATATTACACCAAGTTTGTCGTTTTAGGAAATCGTAGTGATATGCAATTGCTAGCTGGCCGTTTTGTTTGTTGTTAGACTTCGTTAAGATTAATGCTGTGGTCGACGTTTACTTGTCTTATCGTTTAATACAGGTTATGTTAACACTCACACGGACATGATAAAAGTAAGCTTTATGTGAGTTATTCACTCTCCGGCTTAACCGAACTAGAGGATGCTAGAACCTGGAGATAAAGTATGCAATAGTAGTTGTAATGCCGGTTTCCTGGGACGATCCGGGTTAAATTGATTCTTAACAAGCCATGATTGTTGAAAGAGGCGACTGATGGGATCGGGTGGCCAGGCTCGCTGCATGTCGTTGTGTCCCAGTTGCGTTGATCGATGCTCATGGCACCAGTCACTGGATGGTTTGATCGAGACCAGTTTTGACTTACGGGGACTTCTGGTGCAGGAGTTGTGTTCCTCGGAACATTTGGTTTCTCTTCTTCAAAGTACCGATTTGAAAGAAAACAT
Organism: Haliotis rubra; assembly: GCF_003918875.1. NCBI lineage: Eukaryota > Metazoa > Mollusca > Gastropoda > Lepetellida > Haliotidae > Haliotis > Haliotis rubra. The sequence goes on from NW_025767190.1 coordinate 4,329,550, forward strand.
GAACAACAAAAAAATAACAAAACAGATGTTATTGAACACAAAAGTCAATTGTATTGCGGAGTGGGCAATATGAATACTTTGTGCGGACGTTTTTCGTACGTCTATATATAAGATCTACGTGGATCAGCGAGACAATCAAAACAGTTGTCTGTCAATGTTATGAAAAGGAAATTGACCCAAACAAATCAATAATCATGAGACATCTCTATTAAAAGCGGATACCATTGTATCATTCCACTAATGACCCGTGAAGATCCGGGTTAGAATTGATCTTCAGTTACCCATGCTTGTCGTAAGAGGCGACTAACGGGATCGGGTGGTCAGGCTCGCTGACTTGGTTGACACATGTCATCGTATCTCAACTGCACAGCTCGATGCTCATGATGTTGATCACTGGATTGTCTGGTCCAGACTCGATTATGTACAGACCGCCGCGATATAGCTGGAATATTGCTGAGTGCGGCGTAAAATTAAACTCACTCATTCCAACAATGTCATCAGTATTTGTTTAGTAATCACTGAGAACAGTGCTGACACCAGGTGTTCGGTGATCATATCCTGGCATGCATTGACACATTTACACAAGAAATACATCTTGTTACCTCATGTCCAGAAACAGACCGCCCTTCACAATATGTTGGAGTTTCATCACAGCTACTCTTTCCAATAGAAAATTTGCCACAATTTTGTATGATGTTTTAACCTTCCGTCGTTTGACTAAAATATACAAATATTTAGAGAAAATGTTTTCTCTTCAGCAAAGATTTGAGATGATTTCTGGGTCATGTCTTCATTAATGTTTTATCACTGAAAGACCCATTTCATACCCGTTGTTTACGACATAATATTACATGGACGCTGTAGGCGCTGTAAATGGATGTAATATGTGAAGAGATATAAAGATGTACGTTTGACAGATTCAGATCTGGGTTATTAACGCCAAGCAATATCGGTCACCAACAGTTTCCGTGGAGGTCATGACTCTTCTCGAGAATATCGGTCATGTAAACACAACATGGCAGTCTTACTATCACTTGTCCAAACCGACAGAGATACGAGGGATGAAGCTACTAGGTCAGTATCACGTGTGACCACATTTACCGAAGTGGCAAATCAATGTTAAGCGACGATGCAGGACGGTTATTCCACTGTGACCATATTATTTCAAATGTCGTTGTGAAATATGTTTTTCTCTACGGATTGTGAATGAGTAGGGCTTTAGGCCGCTTTTGGAAGTAAGCGATAGAACCACCGTGGGAACAAGGTTTTACCAAAGCGTGGAATCAAACCCGGGCCTCCGACGTAACCAGCGCACACTGTAACCATTAACCTACCCTACCGGTCATGCATATGCAGATTATGGGGTGAATGTATTCATATGAAATAAATTCCTTCTCCCAATACAACAAATTAGTTATAATAACTTACAGAGGCGACCAACGGGATCGGGTGGTCAGGCTCGCTGACTTGGTTGACACATGTCATCGGTTGCCAATTGCGCAGATCGATGTTCATGCTGTTGATCACTGGATTGTCTGGTCCAGACTCGAATATTTACAGACCGCCGCGATATAGCTGGAATATTGCTGAGTGCGGCGTTAAACTAAACTCACTCAGACACCAGGTGTTCGGTGATCATATCCTGGCATGCATTGACACATTTTACACAAGAAATACATCTTGTTACCTCATGTCCAGAAACAGACCGCCCTTCACAATATGTTGGAGTTTCATCACAGCTACTCTTTCCAATAGAAAATTTGCCACAATTTTGTATGATGTTTTAACCTTCCGTCGTTTGACTAAAATATACAAATATTTAGAGAAAATGTTTTCTCTTCAGCAAAGATTTGAGATGATTTCTGGGTCATGTCTTCATTAATGTTTTATCACTGAAAGACCCATTTCATACCCGTTGTTTACGACATAATATTACATGGACGCTGTAGGCGCTGTAAATGGATGTAATATGTGAAGAGATATAAAGATGTACGTTTGACAGATTCAGATCTGGGTTATTAACGCCAAGCAATATCGGTCACCAACAGTTTCCGTGGAGGTCATGACTCTTCTCGAGAATATCGGTCATGTAAACACAACATGGCAGTCTTACTATCACTTGTCCAAACCGACAGAGATACGAGGGATGAAGCTACTAGGTCAGTATCACGTGTGACCACATTTACCGAAGTGGCAAATCAATGTTAGGCGACGATGCAGGACGGTTATTCCACTGTGACCATATTATTTCAAATGTCGTTGTGAAATATGTTTTTTTCTCTACGGATTGTGAATGAGTAGGGCTTTAGGCCGCTTTTTGGAAGTAAGCGATAGAACCACCGTGGGAACAAGGTTTTACCAAAGCGTGGAATCAAACCCGGGCCTCCGACGTAACCAGCGCACACTGTAACCATTAACCTACCCTACCGGTCATGCATATGCAGATTATGGGGTGAATGTATTCATATGAAATAAATTCCTTCTCCCAATACAACAAATTAGTTATAATAACTTACAGAGGCGACCAACGGGATCGGGTGGTCAGGCTCGCTGACTTGGGTGACACATGTCATCGGTTGCCAATTGCGCAGATCGATGTTCATGCTGTTGATCACTGGATTGTCTGGTCCAGACTCGAATATTTACAGACCGCCGCGATATAGCTGGAATATTGCTGAGTGCGGCGTTAAACTAAACTCACTCACTCACTATAATAACTTACATACCAATTACACATATAGCCCATTGCATTACATGTATGTTCACTTTTAATTTTTCTTTAAAAAAAGTGAACATTAGAGATTAGTTTCTCTGTGTGTTTTTATACTCCTTAGGCTTTAATTTCTACAATAAACAATGTTTTTAAATTTTCACTTGCCTTTAAAGTGAATAAAACAACATTATATTTGGCACCCTGAAGTTCCTTCCCAGTTATGGAAGCATGACTAGTTGTAGGAGATTACCGCTGATATGAGTTATCTCCCTTTGTGACCCTGTCGTATGAAGTCAAAATTGGGCTTGATGTTTAGGGCTAAATGTAAAATTTAAAGTGTTTCCAGCCCGATCTTGCTTTTTCCGTAAATTCTGAAATATTTTACTCTTGAGTACACACACACCACTCTGTCCTTCCAGCCTGTCTGACACAAACGTGTGAGTGCATGATTGTAGTCCGTGCACTGTCAGATTGCGTTACTGTTACTTGATCGTGTTTGTGTTGATTTCCTAGCAGAAACAATTAGTTAATCAGAAATCTGTCTATAATGGAATTCAGTGTGAAAACGACAAACAACAAAGAAATGTTATACAATTGTATTGAAACATCAAGGAAGTTTACAAATCAATACAAATTTCTTTCCGGGAGTAACAATGGCAGTGCAAAATAGAGCGGCAGTTATGAATTAAATGACGGCACATTTACAGGGGCAATATGATACAGAGGCAGAAATTATACCAATAAATATAATAATACTGATATTCATCTATCTGCTACAGATATAATGTGAGATGATAGAGACAAGAGTGTGAATTTCACACACACTGGGCTGGGTTAGACTGCACCGGTATACACCGGTTGTTTCAGGAGCTTCATGACCTTGACTCATGATCTAAATACAGTAACTGACCCTCCCTGAATCTTAACAGAACCAATTTAATACATATACCACATTGTTTTATGACGAACACTGCCATTTTACGCCGGGTTTAGCAATATTCTAACAAACGCACGGATGGGACGATCATCACCTGAACATTGACAGGCATCAAAAAGCACCATTTTGTAAAAGCTAAACTGAACACATTGAATGTTCCTCTGTGGTACATGATCGCCGCTGTACTGCGTCTTGTCATACGATAGCCACGTGAACGAAACTACTTACGTACTTCAATGTTTGTGTCCGAGGTGATCTAAGGAACGGATATGAACCGTCTAGTAAGCATACATGATAAGATAAGACAAATATACCAGTTTTGCATAACGTTGATTAAACCCGGGCTAGCGTCTATTGGCACAGACATTGTCAATACATGTCGCTTAAAGCTAAAGACGTACGTGGTTCTGTCTGTTTGAAGACCCTAGCTGTCTCGGGAGTTGCGCCCCTTAGTCGTGCCAGAAACCAGTGATCACTGTCCCCCATACACACTGACCATGTGACCCGGTTTGTCAGACCAATACACATACTTGTTGGTTTCATCAGAGCAATAGACCGCCTCCGTGGTGTAGTGGTTAGAGCGTCCGCCCGGAGACCGGAAGGTCGTGGGTTCGATGCCCGAACGCGTCATACCAAAAGACCTTAAAATATGGTACTTGTTGGTCCCTGCCTGGCGCTCGGCATCAATGGGTACAACAGGGACTGGTCGGCTCGGAGTCAGTATAATGTGTCTGAGTGGGGTATTCATGCTTCACTGCGGCATGGTATCTCAGTGGGCTAGCACTATAAAACCAGCTTAAGTCTGGGCTCGTACAAGCAGCCGCACATACACATACACATACACACGCATGCACGTCGTCATATGAGCGAAATATTCTCAAGTACGACGTTAAACCCAATTTCACCTCACCTCACATCAGAACAATAAATACAACAGACAGCACCCCCTCCATATTCATAAGAAATCCATGCTTGAAGAAATGTCGATTGTGCACTGCTCATCTTATCAGAAGCATGTGTTTATGAATCATTCTCAAGTAGTGATGGCAACAGGAGTTAGCGAAAAGATAAAGGTATCCTGCTTCACCGGGGACATCCGTCACATTCATGCAAAGGCAAGTTTAATGTTTACACACAACACGGCGCATGACCGTCACTTTGCCATCATTCGGGATTTTGTGACACATTGTCATAAAATATTGAAGGAATTACTGTTCCATGTAGTGTTTTACTCACTCACTCTTTCATTCACTCACTCAAATATTTAATATATGAAGATGATAAACTCCGTCGTTCTTAATCATAGTACTACTACAGAGCGTTTGCTCGTCACGCTGAAAACCCGGGTTCCATTCCCCACATGGGTACAATGTGTGAAGCCCATTTCTGGTGTCCCCCGCCGTGATATTGCTGGAATATTGCTAAAAGCGGCGTAAAACCAAACTCAGTCAGTCAGTCAGTCATCGAACAACCACGGTCCCCTCCGCCCATGCAGTGCCACTATATCTTTAACACTATACAATTTTATCCCTTTCGTGATCGCACGATGATATTGCTGTCATCATCATCATCATCATCTTCATCATCATCATCATCATCATCATCATCATCATCATCATCATCATCATCATCATCATCATCATCATCATCTTCTTCTTCTTCATCATCATCATCATCATCATCATCTTCATCATCATCATCATCATTATCATCATCATTATCAGGGGCGGTGGGGTAGCCTATTGGTTAAAGCATTGGCTCGTCACGCCAAAGACCCGGGTTCGAATCCCCACATGGGTACAAGGTGTGAAGCCCATTTCTGGTGTCCCCTGCCGTGATGTTGCTGGAATATTGCTAAAAGCGGCGTAAACCAAACTCAGTCAGTCAGTAAGTCATCATTATCATCATCATCATCATCTTCATCATCAATAGTAATCATAATGACGGTGGTGGTGGTGATACTTTGAATTAATTTATATCAATACAGTTATTATATATGTGAATTCTCTGTCCCTTTTTACACTAATGTGATTGACAAAACATAGGAGAAACATTGCAATACGTTGACTTCACCGACGAAATGCACCACGCAATGTGCTGCCTGACATTGGAGGAGTGCCGGGTTTGCTGCAAGGAACAGAGCCTTTTTCCCACTCATGGTAACGCAGCTTTGGGGAGTCTTGAAGTTCACGTTCTCCGAAACTTTCCGAGTGGGTTCGACAAGGCAGCACTTGTCGGCTTTGTTTGTTCTACGCGATATTGGTCCTAACCAACGTGACTGTGCCAGGATCACCTGTATGTGTCTAGATTAATCTGTAAATGATACTGATGATCATCATCATCATCACCGTCCGAAGCTGAAAAAAACATAGGCAAACGTTACACACGTATGCAGTTCTCTCCCGTCAAATATATACATAAATATTGATTTGCGTAAATACACAAGAGTGGTTCAGTGTGTATGATTTGTAGAAAGAATATTCATATGATTTATAGTTCTTGTGTATGCACAACAAGTACGGCATTATATCAAAATTGAACAAACCTTATCTTGTCCTATATATAACGAGTACATATAACAGTACTTTTGACATCGTTTAATGCAATAATCTAATTAATGATAGCTTGAAAATAGAATTACTTGTGTAGCAGCTTTAAAATGTTTTGCCACCTTATCACAGAGTTTCTCAGCTTTCATAGTGATACATGTTGGATGCAGAGTTTTTGTCAGGCAATGATATACACTACAAACAAAAAATATGGGAAAACCTTAAAATTTGATAGTCATTTATAAACTTAAACTTGGTGAGGCCATTTATACTCTAAGGTAAATGAAACCTTTTGTGTGCTTAAAGGGCACTTTAAACGACAAGTTAGAACATGCATTGAGGCAACTGGTTCAATATTCGTTGAGTTTGAGTGAAATGAAACATTGTCAAAAACAGCGAAAAACAGGGGGTATTGAAACACACCAGCACCATGTTTGATTCAAACGCCCAAATACAACAGCCTAGTGCATGTTGAAGACAGACTTCCCACCACGTGGCCTCACCACGTTTAAGTTTATACATGACTTTCACATTTTAGGGTGATCCCATACTTTTTGTTTGTAGTATATTTTGGACATTCTGTTAAATACAATTAATAGAGCCGTGAGTCAGTACAATAGAACTGATCATGACAGATCAATGTTTGTCTCAGTCTGTATATAATATTACAACGTCTGACGCCATTGTTATACCTTCATCTGATGCGGAGACAGCTTGGGTTATATATGATGAGGTATATGTAGCCGAAGACTTGAGTTCATTATCCTCATCTCTCCACTACAAATATGTCCACTTGCAACTTCCTCCCCACTTCAACTTAAGCAAATCTATTCATCAGGACGACATCCGCCAGAACTCCAGACATAATTTAGGTCATGATTTTAGCTCTGTTTGCCGGCTTCAGCTACTATAATGATACTACAACTAAATTGCCTAAAGATGAGTAAATCAGTTTTAGTCTACCGTGTACCACTCTATCCCATACTGCAACATAATCTAATACCGAAATCTATTCACTATCTCATAAACTATAACCCTATTTACCACAACAACATAAACAGATCTATTGCTTGACTACCCACCATAACCCTTTCTACCACTACAACATCATAGACTCTACATTGGATCTATTCGCCATCTACCGCAGTGAATAGATCGCCCAAGACCACTACAACATACTATCACGAAAACTGAATCGATACGACTGTAGCTGGACACTTCATTTTTATTAGACCTGAGTTTATCCACCCGTTCCAACTGAAGCCATACACTACCACTAAAGCTAAACACTACCACCAAAGCCAAACACTCTCACTAAACCCAAACACTACCACCCACTAAAGCTAAACACGCTACCACTAAAGCTAAACACTACCACTAAAGCCAAACACTACCACCACTAAAGCTAAACGCTACCACTAAAGCTAAACACTACCACTAAAGCTAAACACTACCACTATAGCTAAACGCTACCACTAAAGCCAAACACTACCACCACTAAAGCTAAACACAACCACTATAGCTAAACACTACCACTAAAGCTAAGCACTACCACTAAAGCTAAACACTACCACTAAAGCCAAGCACTACCACTAAAGCTAAACGCTACCACCAAAGCCAAACACTACCACTAAAGCTAAACACTACCACTATAGCTAAACACTACCACTAAAGCTAAACACTACCACTAAAGCCTAAACACTACCACTAAAGCCAAACACTACCACCACTAAAGCTAAACACTACCACTAAAGCTAAACACTACCACTAAAGCCAAACACTACCACCACTAAAGCTAAACGCTACCACTAAAGCTAAACACTACCACTTAAAAAGCTAAACACTACCACTAAAGCTAAACACTACCACTAAAGCTAAACACTACTAAACCACTAAAGCTAAAACTAAACCACTAAACACAACCACTATAAAGCTAAACACTACCACTAAAGCTAAGCACTACCACTAAAGCTAAACACTACCACTAAAGCCAAGCACTACCACTAAAGCTAAACGCTACCACCAAAGCCAAACACTACCACTAAAGCTAAACACTACCACTATAGCTAAACACTACCACTAAAGCTAAACACTACCACTAAAGCTAAACACTACCACTAAAGCCATACACTACCACTAAAGCGAAACACTACCACCAAAGCCATACACTACCATTAAAGCTAAACACTACCACTAAAGATAAACATTACCACTAAAGCCAAACACTACCACCACTAAAGCTAAACGCTACCACCAAAGCTAAACACTACCACTAAAGCTAAACACTACCACTATAGCTAAACACTACCACTAAAGCTAAACACTACCACTAAAGCTAAACACTACCACTAAAGCCATACACTACCACTATAGCTAAACACAACCACTAAAGCCAATCACTACCACTAAAGCTAAACACTACCACTATAGCTAAACACAACCACTAAAGCCAATCACTACCACTAAAGCTAAACACTACCACTATAGCTAAACACAACCACTAAAGCCATTCACTACCACTATAGCTAAACACAACCACCAAAGCCATACACTACCACTAAAGCTAAACACTACCACTATAGCTAAACACAACCACTAAAGTCAATCACTACCACTAAAGCTAAACACTACCACTATAGCTAAACACAACCACTAAAGCCATTCACTACCACTATAGCTAAACACAACCACCAAAGCCATACACTACCACTAAAGCTAAACACTATCACTAAAGCCAAGCACTACCACTAAAGCTAAACACTACCGCTAAAGCCAATCACTACCACTAAAGCTAAACACTATCACTAAAGCCAAGCACTACCACTAAAGCTAAACATTACCACTAAAGCCAAGCACTACCACTAAAGCTAAACACTATCACTAAAGCCAAGCACTACCACTAAAGCTAAACACTACCGCTAAAGCCAAACGCTACCACTAAAATCAAAGGCTACCACTAAAGTCAAACAACACAGCCATAACACAATTTACGGATTTATTCACATGTTACACCTGAAACTAAACACTACTGCTGGGATTTTGTAAGGAGACGTTTTATGACGCGGCTGCAAAACCAAACATTGTTTTAATTTAAACTATGAGCCTCAACATTTTTAACATAAACACCATGCAACAATGTAACATTCGTGGCAGCCAATTTCGTTTTTTCAACGGTCTGGAGCATAAATAAACTCTGTCAAAAAAGAAACGCAACCCCTGTCCTCAGATATGAAAAATTCGTTTGAATGAAGTTATTGCTTCCAAACTAAATGTTATTCGAATGTATTGAAATTATACACGTAATTAATGAAGATTACCATCCAAACAACTGCATTTGTACGCATAAGTGTATTTTATTGCTTATTCCGTCACAACGCATGAAATGACCCTCATGGTGACTTCGCACAAAAAAAACACATGCAAATCATGAAAATGGCAGTTAATGTAGGGGTGTATAAAAGCCCATGTGCTTTCGTATTATATTCATTCATTTGTCGCCGAAAAGCTGTGTGAAAATGCCACGATTGAGTGCTGCCGACCGAAATATCGCCATTGGTCGTGTTCAAGCCGGAGAAAGTTTTGGAACTGTTGCACGGCACCTAAATGTTCACAAAACAACGATATCCCGACTTTGGAGCCGCTACAACAACTTCAATTTGACCAACGATCGCCCGAGAAGTGGAAGGCCAAGAATCACGACCCCCCTTCAAGATCGGTACATCCGGGTCCATCACCTGCGTAATCGGCATGCCCTACCAACCGTGACTGCCACACAAATACCAGGTTTGAGGAGAGTGTCAGCTCAAACGATTAGGAACCGTCTGAAAGAAGCGGGTTTACGTGCCTGTAGACCAGTTGTTGGACCTGTACTACGCCCCTACATCTCCGCCGACGACTCAGGTGGTGCAACAACGTAAGGATATGGACTTTACAAAACTGGAGGCGCATCTGGTTTTCTGATGAATCCCGTTTTCTTTTGCAACATCACGACGGAAGAAAACGTGTGTATAGGAGACGTCATGAACGTTTTGCGCCCATCTGCGTCCGACAGGGGACAGATTTGGCGGAGAAAGCGTTATGGTTTGGGGATCCATCTCATACAACCAGAAATCAGACTTGGTGATCGTTGAAGGGAACCTGACAGCCCAACGTTACATCAACCACGTATTACAGCCTCACCTTCTCCCGATTATTGACCAACAGACACAGATTTTTCAACCAGACAACGCCCGGCCTCATACTGCACGTGCAACAATGAACTTTCTGCAGAATTCCAACGTCAATGTCTTGCCATAGCCCTCTAAATCACCAGACCTCAACCCTATTGAACACCTGTGGGATACTCTGGGTCGACGCGTACGTCAACGTCAGCCGCCGCCACAGACGCTGCAACAGCTCGGCGTTGCACTGCAGGAGGAGTGGAGAGCCATTCCCCAGGAAAGAATCCGGCGTCTTATCCGTTCTTGTCCAAGGAGATGCCGTGCAGTGATTGCAGCTCGTGGTGCTCATACGAGATACTGAGAAAGACGCCCCCCCTGGTGACAAACTGGTGTCTGTGAGATGACTTTTGAAATGACAATTTTAAACATGCCCATCTTGGTTATTATTCTGCCAAATTTCAGACTTCTGTCTTAAATAATAACAATGCTGTGTCGTCTTAAAACTTCAGATCAAAATCTCTAAAATACAGGGGTTGCGTTTCTTTTTTGACAGAGTTTATTTTTTTGCGCATTTTCTGCTTTGTGGGACAATGCAATGTGCTTTCAATAAACGTGTTCCAAAAGCATCATTTATCAGTTACCGATCAGTTATATATATATTTTACAGGGAAAATGTCTTCAGATTCGTTGTAATGAGGAAACGTTTTTACTGTAAACAAATTGTGCGTTACTGAAACTGGATTAATATACGCTGTATGGTCCGCGCAGTGAATGAACTGCCCTTAGCCTTACAGGAGTTACCTCCCTGTAACCACCACGCTACGTCATGGTGTGATAAAAACATGAAATATGAATATAGTTATTACCTTCAGCACCTCGTGGCGGCTTCACGCTAATGGGTTGGCAAATACAGTGTTCAATGTCCGCAATGCCCCATTCTTCTCACCCAGAGCGTATTGCCCTTCTTGAGGTGTTCCATCCTACCAGCTGAACACAGAGCGTGAAGGGCAAGAAAAGTCCCATACTGCCTCATGCTATAGGCAGATATATGGGGTGTGCGGGAGTTAACCATTAAGACCTGGTTCAGTGTTTCCAGTCACTGAACCTCGAGTGTGTGTGCTCATGGTGTCAACCTCTAGTCTGAATCATAAAACTTGAAGAAATTATTTATCCTTGAATTCTCTGTCCCTTTTGACATGAATGTCATTGACAAGATTCAGGAGAAACATGGCAAAATATATGCGAACCTCGTTTACGAAACGTGACGTTTGCATCCAGAGTACCAAGTTGTCCGGCTCCCCATTGTTGTCGGTTCCTTATGTTTAGGACTTCCCAGGTCCTGACAGTACCCGGGTTTCCAGCCAGGAACACAGCTCATCTGACACTCAGATGCAGGAAGTTGCAGTGTTGCATCCTCCGAAAATGTAGCGGCGAGTTTCGACTGGGCAGCGCTTCCTGGGAGAAGTGACCCGTGAAGATCCAGGTTAGAAGTGATCTTCAGTAACCCATACTTGTCGCAAGAGGCAACTAACGGGATCGGGTGGTGAGGCTCGCTGACTTGGTTGACACATGTCATCGTATCTAAATTGCTCATTGCTGTTGATCACTGGATTGTCTGGTCCAGTTTCGATTATTTATAGACTGCCGCCATATAGCTGGAATATTGTTGAGTGTGGCGTAAAACTAAACTCACTCACTCATCCCTGGGAGAAGTCCCATTCGCTCGCTGGTCTGAAGGTGTAAAGAGGGCAACGACGGTGAGTTGATAATAAACGTAACCAGCTTGACTGTGCCAGAATCACCCGAACTTCCATTGCTGCATTCATTTTAATCTATAAATTATAATGTCGATTACTTAAACTAAACATTTAACACAAAGAACATCATTACCCCTATCAGTGGATCATCGTATACTTGGGCCCGTGAAGATCCGGGGTAGAATAGGTCTTCAGCAACCCATGCTTTAAGGCGACTAAAGAGGCGACTAACGGGATCGGGTAGTCAGGCTCGCTGACTTGGTTGACACATGTCATCGGTTCCCAATTGCGCAGATCAATGCTAATGCTGTTAATCACTGGATTGTCTGGTCCAGACTCGATTATTTACAGACCGCCGTCATATAGCTGGAATATTGCTGAGTGCGGCGTAAAACTAAACTCACTCACTCACTCACTCACTCACTCGTACACTTGAATTCCATTCTCAGCTTCCCTAGGACTACACATGCCAGCTCAATAAGAGCAGGGTGGTTAAAAAACAATACAACCTGTGAGATAAAGTTCCATTCCACTGATGTACGTTATCAATGCTTAGATACTTCCTACATACCTTTAAACTCGCGACAAATGTAGGTCATTATAGACACTTGTTTTCGGCAAATAAACGAATAGTCATTTATTGTGAAAGAAGCGCCCATACAATCATTATTACTACTCCACCACTGCAAAGCGATAGACAAGACCAACTGCCTTTGTTGGAAGAAGTACCTTAATGTAAGTGGCCGGGAGTATATCTGTCAAGATGCTCCTATTCCGTCACAGTCCCAAAGATCACTGCGTGTGTTCAATGAACTGCATCAACTCTCTGTTCCGCATATTATATTCTGACATATTCCAGCGTTTCGAATTCTTACCAGAATGAGAACGTTTCGTGAAATTCAAGAAGATTGTCCTCGAAGAATTCTGGGGTTTTTTTGCGAAAACGTGCCATGATGGCTATTTTATTGAAACGAAATATAACTCGACTACATTCGTTAACACCTATCAGGGCCGGTGGGGTAGCCTAGTGGTTAAATCGCTGGTACGTCCCGCTGACGGTCCTGGTTCGCATCCCCACATGGGTACAAATACCTTCCGCCGTGGTACTAGTATATTATTGCTAAAAGCTGCGTAAAACCATACTCACTCACTAACAGTTATCATCGGATAGAATTTTCAGATCGTAACTCAATTATAAGAAAATACCCATGACTGCATTCATCATATAACATATACTACCCATCAAAAGTTTAAACTCACTAGTGTAAATGTAGCCACTTACTTCAGTCAACTGCTGTGAACTCGATTTTGCAAAATATTCCATACTGTTTAAAGGTACTGTTTACACATGAACTGATGTATTGTAAACAAATTAGTAATGTTGATAAGATTATTGTCATAAGTTAAATAAATGATGAAACTCAGTGAAAATTAGCGAATTCTTAACAAAACGTAACACTAAAACGCAGCTGTTGACGATATTTGCACATGCTTTTCAGCAATTTGATGCATGATCCTCGTGCAATTTATCTGCATAAAGTTTGCAGTTGGTTCCCCTCAGTTAGTGGAGAAATTCATCTTCGATTTAACCACATATATATACATAACTTATAGTGAGTGCTTTAAGTGAGTCTAAACTTTTGATAGGTGGTATATAAATGCCAGATGTTCCTTTATTTGGTTCACAGATTTTACGCCCTAGAATTCAGGTCGGTGGGTCACTGAAGAAAACAATCAGAATTAGGTTATTAAAACACCTGACTCACTTATGGTTAAAAAATGAAAAAAAACACAGCTTTTCGTATCTTTCCCTATTTCATTTTTAGAGACGGTGAACACGTTGAAACATGATTATCCCAGCTCTATGAGATATAAGAGTGATAGTGATACCAGCAACATACAACCAGTTCTATGTTAGTACAGCTAAACGCCAGGTACTTGTAGTGAGTGAGTGAGTTGGCTTTTTACGTCGCTTTTAGCAATATTCCAGCAATATCACGGCGGGGGACACCAGAAATGGGCTTCACACATTGTACCTATGTGGGAAATCGAACCCGGGTCTTTGGCGTGACGAGCGAACGTAAAATTACGAAAATGGTAAATAATCGAATCTGGACTAGATAAACCAATGGTAAATAGTATGAACATCTTCCATCTGGCAACGATGACATTAATTTAAATCACCAGCCTGAGCACCGATCCATTTCATCGAGTCTTACCACCTGCTTGTGCTACTTAGAGTATAGACTAACCTAGATCTCCACCGGAGACAAGTACACACGCGACTCAAGAACAACTATGTCACTTGAAACCGTCTAGTCATTTCTGCGGTCAGGGATTGAACCGACCAGGGCTCTAATTACTAGAAAGCTGAATCTCTCCTCCGATCCCAAGGTGCAGCTCACCGGAAGTTGATCGATCAATGACCTTGAAAGACTGCGCTGACGTCATACTGAATAGATGAACGGTTGTCAGACGACCAGAAATAGACACTGCTTCTAATATTAGATTGGCTTCTGACCAGATTGAACGATTAAGCGCTCCAAATTAGATTTTAGTTCTTCTATCGCAGCTGTATTGAATGGTTGCTATTTTGTGTCTTGTAATGGGGTGAACATGTAATGCCTGTGCCCCGATCAAAAACCACACCATGGTCTAAGTGTTTTTACTCGCTGAGGGTGATCCCTCCTCATCTAGTTGTATGGAAACTTAGACCTGGGTACTGTGCAGATTCAACGACGTAGCGAAGCTTAAAATGTCATTTTCTCAACACCATCTGCTAAAGGATTGCATACAAATTGTTGTTCGTGATGTCTCTGAGAAAATTCAACCCTCCGTGATCAAGTCATGCTCACACAATTACAGTCACGCAGGGTTGGACGGGAGATCTAAGGCGGATTACAAGTGGTTCGTTTCGACTAGGCAGCGCTTCCTGGGAGAAGTGACCCGTGAAGATCCGGGTTAGAAGTGATCTCCAGTAACCCATGCTTGTCGTAAGAGGCGAGTAACGGGATCGGGTGGTCAGGCTCGCTGACTTTGTTGACACATGTCATCGGTTCCCAATTGCGCAGGTCGATGCTCATGCTGTTGATCACTGGATTGTCTGGTCCAGACTCGATTATTTACAGACCGCCGCCATATAGCTGGAATATTGCTGAGTGCGGCGTAAAACTAAACTCACTCACTCACACTCAAACATGTCTGTGATACCGTATGGGAAGTTTAAACCTAAATCAGAAATGGTTGTTGGTAAGATTAGTCTGCCAAGCAGACCCTGAAGCAAATATATCGAATACAGCGCATGTCTGCTGGTCCAGGTTCTCACAATAGATGTGTTTATTTTCTGCATATTTTATTAAGATAATTTATCTTGCGTTTTTCCTATAAAATATTTTCATTTCAGAAAATATGCTCATGCCAATAATGGTTGTCCCCCAACCCCACACACCACAAACCCCACCCACACCCCTCTCCAATAAAAAAACTTGAAGGGGGTGACAACCATTATTGGCATGAGTATAGATGTTATCAAAGCATTAAAGGACACTGTCAATATGTCACACCTGACATCGTCTCCACATTTCACACATCATAAAGCCGGAATGACTCTTGCAGCTGATAAGAGACATTATAACATGTAAGAAAAGTAAACTGTTTTAGAGATAAATAATCTACATAAACATTAATTGTGTTCTTGATCACAAATCACAAAGACCGAATGGACCCGTGCAGATCCAGTTTAGAATTGCTCTTCAGCAACCCATGCTTGTCGTAAGAGGCGACTAAGGGGATTGGATGGTGAGGCTCGCTGACTTTGTTGACACACGCCATCGTATCCCAATTGCGTAGATTAATGCTTATGCTGTTGATTACTGGATCGTTTGGTCCAGACTTGATTACTTACAGACCGCCACCATATAGCAGAAATATTGTAAAACTAAATTCACTCACTCACTCACTTACTCACAAAGACCGAATGACTCTTGCAAATGACATGACTTCTTGTAACTGGTCAGATGCATTCTGGATTATTGTAGACGCAAATTATCCACCCTGTAATGACAACGAGCAGTGAACTTCGCCATTTGACATCTTCTTCATCTGCTAACTTCAAATCCCAATGTGATGACTTACCCATCCCAAATGTGATGACTTCCTGACAACTTCCTTATCTAAAACTTCAATTCCTCATGTGATAACATTCCCATCTGATAACTTCCTTATCTAATAACTTCAATCCCTCATGTAATAATAGTCCCATCTGATAACTTCAATCCCTCATGTAATAATATCCCATCTGATAACTTCATTCTTCATGCAATAACTTCTTCATGCAATAACTTCCCCATCTAACAACTTCCTCACCTGATAACTTCACATGTGATAACATCCACATCTGACAATTTCCCCATCCGATAACTTTAATCACCAATATGACAACCTTCATTTTCCACCGTGGGCGGTGGGGTAGCCTAGTGGTTAAAGCGTTCGGTCGTAACGCCGAAGGCTCGGGTTCGATTCCCCACATGGGTACAATTAGTCTGTCTCACAGTCCCTGAACCACATTCTTTTCCCTACTGCCTAGCCCTCCCAGCAATGCTAAAGTCCTAAATGAAGCAAGTCTAGATTTCCTCAGGTTCTGAATCTCCCATCTCACTGGGGCTACTTTTCAATTTGAAATGGGTTTATTTGTTACTATTAAAATTACATGTATTCAGAGACTAAGCATTAGTCTAGGGCACAATGTGTGAAGCCCATTTCTGGTGTCCCCTGGAAAAGCGGCGGAAAACCAACTCACTCACTCACTCATTTCCAACCTGGCAACGTATTTATCCACCAAATCTATCGAAGCTGCTACAAGAGCCATATTAGGATATATATCTAGATATTTGTACAGTCCTATCAAAACACAAACTTGTCTGGTTTAGACGTGTGAAACAGATCCACTGAAGCTGAGAAAGTGACAGACTTGAGACTGTTCGTGCCATTCAGACAGTACATTCCTCGTCCACTCACTCAAGCTTATGAACACAGTTCGATCTAATATTAACTAATGAGATAGCCATAGGGACGCTTAACCAGTGTGGTTCCACGTGTTCTGTGTCGCAGAGTCTAGGCCTCTTCCACTGACGGAGATGTAAGTACGAATATACCTAAGGCACCGAGTTTTAATTCACAATGCCACGCACAGACTTAATTACTCTGTCTGGTGAGAACCTCAGTATCATGACTTTAGTCCCGCCTTCCTAGAAATGTAAACATAATGGCAGAAGAAATCTTATAGCTTTTCCTTGTTTGAGGTGGTTATCTTAAGACGATAACGCTTGTACGATGACCGTTGTCGATACCGACGTAATGATATCCATCGCATCGACGTCGAGTTCAATCGTCGATATATACACCAAATAAAATATGTATACTCATTCGAAAAGGTGAAATAAACATTTGAGAGTACCGAGGAAGTATTTCGACTGGCGTCAGACCACCGTAAGGAATGGTCAATCTCAAGAAGGACAATGGAGTTAGCGAGTGAGTGAGTATGGTTTTACGCCACTTTTAGCAACATTCCAGCAACATCACGGCGGGGACACCAGAAATGGGCTTCACACAATCTAAATATGTGGGGAATCGAACCCGGGTCTTCGGCGTGATGAGTGAGTGAGTGAGTGAGTGATTGACTTTAATTTTACGCCGCTTTTAGCAATATTCCAGCAATATCACGGCAGGGGACACCAGAACTGGGCTTCACACATTCTACCCATGTGGGAATCGAACCGGGTCCTCGCTGTAATGCGCAAACGCTTTAACCACTAGACTACCCGACCGCCCTGAAGGGCTGTGGAGGTGATGTAACAAATGTACTAGATGTAAGCGACACAATCGATTTTCATAATCTTAAGGAATCATAGGTTACGAAAGTTGTAAAGAATCTTGAAGAAACCAAATTGTGCTGTTCATAAAGTTGTATGTTTTTCTCTTTACTCACCAACTTCTGAAACGGCAATCAAAATATTACGTACATATATTCACTTCAAAAGCCGCGGTCTAAGCGATTAGCTCAGTAATACCACACTTCTGTATTTCATTGCTTGTTTCGAGGTTCGCTTGTAAAAACATGCATGCGATAAATTCGACTCTTACTTAATTATAACCATGGACGATTTTCTTCAGTTGATACCATAACGAATAAATGATGTTTGAATACCCAGTCAGTTGATCGAAGCAAATATTGACTGTCTGTTCGCCTGTAATCTAGAATCATTGCAATACAAGCTGTAAATTGTCTAATTTGGCAGTTGGTGTGATATCCGATTGACGACAGTTGAATCAATACTCGTGTCTCAATCAGAAATAACAGGTTCTACTCGCTTCAACTACGCAAACACGAGTAAACGCTGTAATTACGTAAAAATACACACACTTAAGAATACTGTTTGCAAAGTGCAAAATAAACGACCACGGGAAGCCGTCTGAATATCTGTAACAGCCCGGGGCATTGTCTGGTACGTTCTTGTTAAACATAGATGCTATTTTGACGTTATTTATGCAGCTGAGATTATGGTGAACACGGTGAATGAAAGACAACTAGGTCTTTGATAAGAAAATGAAATACATTTGGCATGAATATCAATTTAGTTGGATCAAAATTCAAAATGGAATACTTTTGCTCAATAGTGTGTTGTAAATCATGTGCCTACTTTATTTATGGTTTAATAAATAAGTTGATGTGAAAAAGGTTAAGGTCGATGAATATCCAGAACGGTTTAGAATTATTATATAACAAAGGGCTTGCGTTGCATTTAATACAGTTGGTGTGCGTGAGCGTTTAAGTGCAAATGTGTAATCTTTTCTATTTTTAACAATGCTTTATCATTATTATGGATAATCGATGCTTCTTTGTTGCTTAAAGCCGCACTCAGCAATATTCCAGCTATATCGCAGCGATCTGTAAAAAAATCGAGTTTGGACCAGACAAACCAGTGATCAACAGCATGATCATCGATCTACGCAATTGGGATAAAGGTGGAGAATCCGATCCAGGGCCCCGTTCCTCAAAGCGATCGTAGCGCTACGACGGTCGTAAGTCTATGTTAAAGTATGGGATTTACGATCATCTTAGCGCTACGACGGTCGTAAGTCTATGTTAAAGTATGGGGACTTACTGACTGACCTGAGTTTGGTTTTACGACGGTTTTAGCAATATGTTCCAGCAACATCACGGGGAGTTACGATCATCTTAGCGGGATTCGACGGTCGTGAAGTCTATGCTTTAACCACTAGGCTACCCCACCGCCCCTAAAGTATGGGAGTTACGATCTTCTTTACGGTCGTAAGTCTATGTTAGAGTATGGGAGTTACGATCTTCTTAGCGCTACGGCGGTCGTAAGTCTATGTCAAAGTCTTAGCGCTACGATCGCTTTGAGGAACGGGGCCCAGAAGTTGTCTCTTACGACCAGAATCGTTGCTAGGGAACTGTAATCCCGCATCTCCACATGACTCTACGCTAGTCTAGAGGCGAATTACTCGTTAGAACAACGTTCCTGGTCGACAATACATTTTATTTAGTACGTGGTATATGTACAGATCAGATATACGTTTAGTTGTAAGAACAGGACCAAATCATCTTAGGCGATGCAGTTTGATGTGTAGAGTTGCGTCCCTTGGAGAAGCAAGCCGCATGAGATATTACAATCGTGTGTTCGAATCCCAGTTCGTGAATGTTATTGTATCTGAGTTTGTCAACGGTATACTCGTGTTTCCCGTCTAAGAAGATATGAGCGGAATACGCTGTTAAAACTCAACCCATTGAAATTGTAAAAAACGGGTGTGTTTCTATTGTGTGTTGTTGATTTTACGTGCGCTTTTATTTGTTGCATTTCGAATTCGTAATTTGCTAACTTGCCACTTATACATCTTCGACGATAAATCTCACAATCAATCACCTCCACTTAGTACGCTAATCATAGTTCCACCATGACATGAAATTACAATAAGCGTTGTTAGGCACTTATCTTTGTATATTTTCGTTTCGTCCATCTATTTAAAACGTTTCATCTTACATAAACATTTACATTAACACAAATCTCTTACGACAATGAACTTCTAACGCGATTATTCTGATTTGTATTTATTAACATGGCTACAATGTTTGAAGCCCATTTCTGGTGTTCCCCGCCGTGATATTGCCGGAATATTGCCAAAGGCGGCGTAAAACTAAACTCCCTCACGTACTCATCCACTTAATGCCGAACGCGAGCAGGGTGACAACAAGTGCAGTCTTTGAACGTCTTTGAATCAGCCGTCAACCATCGACCCTCGTCTCCCCTGGCAGACGCACCATCCTCTGGACCAAGATGATGTTCACTGTTGGAATGCACACAGGACATCATCCTCGATAATCTCCAGGGTATTTGTTCCGATAAATCTCCAGAAGTACCCTGGATGCATCTGTGGCTTGGCCCGATAATTTTATTACCTCCCTTTGTTGGCTCCGCCTTCTAACAGTACCCAGTCAGCTAAGCCTCCGTTACAACAGAGCTTGCCAGTGTCAACAAAGATAGCGGTCGTAGTCGCGAAGGTCTGTTGGCAGTGCGACTCAGATTTTGAGGAAATCATACAGACAAATCGACAGGTCTGAAACTTAAAAAAAATGTATGCAAGAACTCCTTCTACCTCTTTCAGAGTACCTCTGTATCAATTGTGTTGCCAGGTGTAATCGGTTAGATAATTTAAGAAGATCAATTTCCCAGCGAAGACACCTGAATGGACTAAAACGCCAGCCAAGGGAGGTAATAAAATTATCGGGCCGAGCCGTAGATGCATCCAGGGTTTAATGGAGATTTATCGTAACGTATACCCTGGAGATTATCGATGATGACAGGACATATGATTCAGAGAGATGTCAGTAAGGACAACTTTGTAAAGGTCTGACACCATACCATAATTATGTTGGCAATTATAATTTTGTGCAAGAGCCTTACTTCAGATCTATTAGCACATCATTTCTGTGCGGATGTGCTGAGCCGATAACCTCCAACCCTAAATCTGCAGCCTTGCGTTTCTGTCTGAATCCGGTTCGCCTCTAGTGGTCATGTCGAAAAAGCATAATCATCTACACCATACCTAAACACAAATCCATGTTTACGGATGCACTTATACACGGTGACTATTTCACCAAAACACATTTCACTTGATTAAACCTCCCGAGATGATGTATCACTTCTCCATCACTGAGCGTATTACAGGTACAGATAACAGTAAACAAACCAACTTGGCAAGCTGTACCGTAAACAGCGATCTCAATCATATAAACACACTTTTCGGTGACCATAGATGCGCCTTGTCTGTTTATATTTTTTCCATTTTTTAAAATGCCAAAATGAAAATGAAATGAAATCCAGTATATGTGGTTTGATGACGGACAGAGACGTTTTTACGTACAAGCAAGTCAAACAAAGGGGGGTAACTCTGTCTGCCATGTTTAACGCTGGACCCGTACTCCGGTGGTTTTAATCATATTACGTCATTATATTTATTTTATATGTTATTACTTATCTGTTCCTTTTGCAACTCACTGAAGGAATATACGTGGAACAAAGTTCAAATATTCTACGGCAATAGATATATTTTCTTTACTAAACTACCCTTTACTACCCAGGTTATCTCATGGAATGTAAACTACATAACGAGAAGATGGAGATGTAATGTGAAATCAGTAGCTTAATCTCAAGTCTGATTTTGTAATTCATCTATAATGATTCAGCATTTGGTACTCAGGTATACAAACTTGAAAGCTCGCCAGAGTGGCGCCAGGAGTCTCATCATAAGCATGTTATCAACCTTCCAATGAGTAATCATTAGGATTCATTCAGTTCACGTATAGTCTCGCACTGAATTTAAGTAAATTTAAATTTAAATTTAATCTGTAATAATCATGAAATGAACTTATTTTAAGGTTAATTATCAAACTTTTTAATTAAAAGATTTTATATCAAACCGACTTGGTGTTTGTAATCGTTTTAATCTCATCAAATTAAATAGGGATCAAATTTGATATTTTTGAGAATCTTAGGAGGGTATATTTTTAATAAAATGATATCAACACAAGTCCATGACGGTTTAAGTTTAAAACTCATAGTTTTCCTTAGAGGTTTTGTGTTTTATTGGCGAGTGTTTCTTTCGACAGATACTGTTTTTTCATTCAACACCATTCATCCAACCATTGGGGTTTGCAAGTACTAATAACTGGAGTTTGAGTCTTGAGATTAGGGAAGATAAAATATTATGTTGTCAAGGTAACCGGGGGCGTCACAATGGTCTCTGACACGGGCGAGGTCTCCTGGGAAAGCCAGCTTTGTTGATAGAGACGACGTATACAATTTCGTTGGGTCACATGTCATCGGACGTCAAACGGCTCATTATGTCCTTTTTGTACAACCTGAAACTACGTTAATAATAAGTTGCAAGTAGAGAAAATTCTGAAGACAGCAGACAATTCAAACAGACACAAAAATATTCAGGAACCCAAGGAGAAGTGGTATGTTGTCAGAAACGGAGATACCGATCAAGTTTGCCCTTAATCTCATCATTCAGGTAAAACTTTACACAGGGGGGATACACGACTAACACACAATTCGCGTCCTAGGCCATCATCCTAGACTAACGCTCTCTGAATATATATAATTTTGATTGTAACAAATAAACCTATTTAAATTGAAAAGGAGGGCGAGATTGGGGAAATCTGGACTTGATTCATTTAGGGATTTAGCTTTGCAGAGAGGGTCAGGCTGTATGGTAATATGGTTCAGGGACTGACTAGTGAGTACCACCATCCTTTCGTTGTGGAGGCAGATGTCCCTTAACCTTGGTGTGTTGGTTATGGATTTCAAGGTCATTTTCTCTTTTGATACGGTCCTTGATTTGCCGACATTATTAACGTGCCAACCTGTGTTAGTTCGGATTTCACAGTCAGCTGACCTAACATTGCTGGACACATCGATAAACCCGCCACATTAAGTAGTTCACAGTACTATTGGAGAGTACGAATAAGGACATATGATCTGTGACTACTGTAAAACTCTGTTGACACTTGCAAATCGTGAACTGTGACAGGTTTCTGTACAAGTAAGCCTCGTTTATCCGCACTGTCCTCTTGCAATCCCACATTTCACTGAACAGGTCACAAAAAGGTCAGTAAAACCAGCGAAGTGCCAATACAAGCGTTTTCTATTTTGCTGTAGGACGAATTAAAGTCCAATCTGACACAGGTCCGTTTATCCGTTAATTATAAGCGATTGTTTGAGTTTGGTATACGCTTTGGTCAATCATTTGGTTAAACCATGGTATTTCGGCAACTATTTAAAGCCCCACGGCATGCAGTTCTTAGATCATTACCATTTTGGTGAATTCCAGGCGTACCAATACGGTGGTGACAGATCAACGATCTTAAACCGGACAATGTTCACGGTTCCAGCCCATGATCTGCACCTAAGAGAGACAGATCCGGATTAGAATAGGTCTTCAGTAACCCATGCCTGTCGTAAGAGGCGACTAGGATCGGGTGGTCAGGCTCGCCTGATACATGTTATCGTATCCCATTTGCGTGATCGATGCTTATGATGTTGATCATTGCATTGTGTGGTCCAGACGCGATTATTTACAGACCGCCGTCATATAGCTGGAATATTGCTGAGTGCGGCGTTAAACAACAATCAATCAGTCAATAAGACAGATAATATCCTGCCCGATGTCATGTGACAGTAAGTAGATTATATTTCAGAAAAGGACATGATATGACGAACTACTGTTCAAAATGGCACTTATCACAGCCAGGTGATGGTCACCTGGATTATAACAAAACACCGGCATTACACGTTGTGTACTCACATCACACACGGACTTGAATATGTAGATGGTGACCTGTATTGTGTGGTCAGCCTGTGGTGGACAGTTGGGTGGCCTAGTGGTTACAGCGTCCGCTCGACACACTGAATCCCTGGGATCGATTCTCCACATGCGCACAATGTTTGGAACCCATTTCATTTGTCTCTTACCGTAACACCGCACGAATACTGCTAAAAGTGGCGTAAAACATTACTCATTCACTCGAGTTAAGTTGTCGGTGGGATTGCGCAACCGAGCTCGAAAACGTCTACTCTACTCGACGTCAGACACTGCAATTTGTTCCAATGCATCTGAATATTGTCAGCATATTTTACAGGCAAGAAGAGCTTTTGTTGCCTGTGATCGATTGAAGAACTCGCTGCGAAATACATTGAAAAAGATTAATAGAGAGGAAAAGATTAAAAGAAAAATCCGCTGTCTTATATGTTTATATGACAAGCATCGTGGCACTTTTCAGACTGAGGGCGCTAATCATAAACACAACATAGAGTCGAAAAATCATGACAAGGATTAACTTCATCTCCATCTGGCCTCAACTTTTCAATTTTCAGTGAACACATTCTACAATAGAGCCCCCTCTCAGCAATCCACCATACATGGAAAAAAACGTAAGAATTTCAAACTCTATAAATGTTAATTTGTTACTTAAAGGCTGACAGTATCGCTGCGTTACACTTAGCAGTTACATATACTAACCAGTTGTTGATGAATCAGAAACGAAAACATTACTTCTTGAATGTCAACATTTGAACATCATCGCACAATATGAGCTACTATTGCGATAGCACACAATTCACACAGGGGGAATATGGACGAAATGCATCACCAGGAAAGAAGACGCTTCTCTGGCAAACAAGGGTTACCGAAAATATCAAATTAACAAAATACCTAACAATTGACCATCCTTGGGAAAAGGAACTGAATGTGAAGATAGTGCTATACGTTGAAATATTTAGCCAGCACCCTGTCAACAGTGTGTAAAGTTCCTTCTGCCCAGTAACCTAGATCCCCCTCTACCCATGAGTTGCTGACCACATACACGTCATCTGAAGGCGATGGCTTCATCATCATTTCAGCAACCTCATCATCTCTGAAGCCGGGCTTGATGCAGTGGAAGGCAGCCTCGTAGGGATAGCTATCCCACAGCATCATACCGCCACCAAGAGCCTCTGGAATATCAGACTGGCTGACATCGTAGATGAGGCTCAGATACTTCTCAACTCTGTCCTTGACGACGTCTGTAACAGCGTTAGCGCCAGGAAGACTCCCCGGAATGGGTTTCCCGAACTGACTCAGTTCTCGCCAGTATCGAGTGGTTTCTCCGATGTGGTAAGAGGCAAGTATGACCGCCACACCGTTGTCTCCAGTAAACCAGTCTAGTGTGTATCTGGGTGGAAGATCACTGTTGGCTGTGCCAGAGTCGGGATAAACGGCCTTCCACCACTTGTAGGGGTACGCCAGGAATATTTTTCCAGCTGGGTAGTCAAACACAGAGTTGATACAATCCATAATAACAGGACTGTTTCTGAACGTGGGAAAATCCACTTTCGCTAAGCAATTCTTTGGAATTGCCAGAATGACTCTCCTGGCGCAGATCGTCACCTCATTGCCGTCCGTCTGAAAAACATAGTGTCCCCCGTTAGCCAATATCCACTATTGACCAGTATTTAAATATTATATCATATATATTATTCACCATTTCATTATCACACATATCGTACACTATGTGACTTTCTTGTGACGTGATGTGACGATGTGACGTTAAATATTAACTCACTCACTCACTATGTGACGCGAAGATCTGATCAACCCTCAATAGGAGGGTTTAAACAACTGATAGTATAAACAAAAACTACGTTCTTGAGTCAACCGTTGACAGACACCTGGAGTCATTCAAATGATTTGGCAGATATTTTGTCTTTACTTCCTATGGAATATGTTTCTGTGGATAATCGAGACTGAATATTCTTTGACGTTGACGTGTGGGTTTTCTTTCTGAAACCAAGGGGGTGGGGGTTTAGGGTAGCCTTGTGGTTAACGCGTTCGCTACGTCACGCCGAAGACCCGAGTTCGATTCTCCCACATGGATACAGTGTGTGAAGCCCAATTTCTGGTGTCCCCAGGCCGTGATATTGCCGGAATATTGCTACAACGGCGTAGACCTAAACTCACTCACTCTTGCTCTGATATACATGTAAAAGGCTGTTTTATATCTTACTGCCGACGGTATCGACCCATTTGAGTTCTATGATAATTGATAGCTTGAGTGAAAATTGCCCTGGTACCGTAACAGGTGTTGTGACACCATCGTTTGTCTGGGTCTTCCTGAATCTGAGGTTGTAGCCTCCAGCCTGCCTCCTCTCCATCCTCACCAGCTGGTGGTTCAGGCGGAGACTGTGGCTGAAGTTTAAAATATAATACAGTTTATTTATTGACCACTTTGGGAGATACGTCCTCTCCATCCTCATCAGCTGGCTGTTCAGGTGGAAATTGTGGCTGGAGCGTCATTGGTAGTACAGTTAAGTTATTGAACATGGGGCCATTTGGGAAACAATTGTGCTTCACTTTGAATGAAAGAAATATAATGTCATATACAGGCGTGAAATTCGCTCTCAAAATGTAAAACTGGTAATACATCTTGCCACTTGTGCATTGTCAAGTTTTAGTTTTTATACAACATTCACCTTTTGCTTGTTTGTAAGAATCTATCCATGAGCGTTGTGGGTAGTTTCCCCATTCCACCCTGTATTGTTTTAACAGATGACGGGGGCTCGTTTGCGAATTTCAGTCCGAACAGCGGCGTCCGTTGTTCGTCAATGCACCAGTACATAGTTCCTTGTAAATAACGGAATGCCTCCATGGTAGCGTAACGGCTATAAAAGTCGGACTGACTGAAAAAAAGCAAATTATATAGATATGAGTTTTTGGTGCAAATATATACGTGTCAATAATTAATGACGATCGACAGTATCGAGAAGTTTCTCATCGAGGTACAATTGAACGTGATTTTTCTGTCGATATTCCAAAGAGGGTCGGGCGACTCTTGTACAGAAGTTGCTTCATCAAGGTTACAACATTCAAGACCCCAGAAATGTGGAGGATATTTTTTTATTTTGACGCATCAGCGACAATAATGATGCATGATGCTACTCCCAATTTTGACTTTTATGTACCGTGTGTTACTGTATTTCCTTGCCCTTGCATGTGTTTGTTAAGAGAGCAACCGGTGGGGCAGGATACGCTCACCTGTTCGTGAACAAGTGTTCATCCCTCTAAGATAGCGATACATGAAGGCTGGCCTATGCTAGCGGTCCTGCTTTGCACAAACATATCTGTGGAATGGGCGTTGTTGCTTGTACATACGAATCGCAAAAAATAATTGTATCCTACACAACATGTGCTTAAACACAAGCGACAAAACATTTCATAATCATGGAAAATCTCTGCTCAACACAGAGAACGTTCAGTTCTGAGCATGTCATGACCATGTTCAATTAATGTATACCGAACGTTTATTTTACATTATCTACTACAGACCTCATCTTGTACACTGGAACGTCGTCATTAGTCGTCAACGTGTACATCTCGTCCGGATACTTGATGCTGGATACGTTGGTGTTGTTGGTGAAGATGTCCCTACGTGCGAGACAACGCACTATATATGAATAACAAATCTATCCATTCTTTTTGTAGAAGTACAAATACTGCAAACAGTATTATTACTATTTCATGTGTTATGTATTTCGTACATTTCTTTGCCAGCTGTTATGTTTGAAAGGTACACTATTTATCATGACACAACCTCAATGCAGTGTAAATCTTTCCAGGTTTATGGTGGTCTAGACTTTATACTTCAGTTAACGATTCGGAATACATATGGCTGATGTGGCGGCCATGCTTAATGTGGACTGGAAACGTATTAAACAAACCGTGGTCACGACTGGTTGAAACCAGGGCCTAGGTTTTCGAAGCTCTCTTAGCGCTAAGATAGTCGTAAGTGCCATACATTAATATTAACTTACGACTATCTTAGCGCTAAGAGAGCTTCGAAAATCTAGGCCCAGGGCGCCGTTGCACAAAGCACCTGAGATAATCCTAAGATACAGTGTGACAGTTATGATCACCTTGTACAACGACACCCACATATAACTTGTCCAGTAATATCTGACCAGGAAATGTCCAGGCTGCACAAGATGGTTGGTTGGTTGGTTGGGTGTTCAACGCCCCACCCACCATATTCCAGCTATATGTCGGCGGTCTGTAAATAATCTAGTCTATATCACACAATCCAGTAATCAACATCATGAGCATCGATCTACGCAACTGGGATACGATGACATGTGTCAACCAAGTCAGCGAGTCTGACAACCCGATCCCTTTAGCATGGGTTACTAAAGACCAGTTCTAAGCCGGGTCTTCACGGGTCGCTGCACAAGTCAATAAGTAAAGGTCAAACAAAACGCCAACATATGAGACTTGCAAAAGCAGCAGTGACTAGAACAGCAAGTGAGAGAATGGAAGATACCGATTTCATCTCCATTGTCCTAGCGGTTTCAGACGCAGTGTCATTAGATTTGTCGAAACACAAGCAGCAACCAACAAACAGTTCATAGCTAAGGTGAGCTAACATGAAAAAACAATGTCACAGTTTCCATTGTGCATGCGAATTGTTTTTCGGCAACTAGTTCAATTGCTTGGTTGTTGTTGTACATTTGAAAACATAGCAGAACCATATGTGCAAATGTATTCTCCTTCATCTTACCGTATGAGGGCTTCTGGAGATTTTCTTTCATCTGGGTTTAGATTGTAAGGTGTTTTGCATCCTCCCAGATCTGCTTGACCCAAGTGTGTCTCACGCAGATACCAGTGAGTATGGCCCCTCTCGCCATGTACATCAAATGGAATGACCTTTAATCCCATCGCACTTGCTGCATCTAAAAGAATACTATGCTTCTCCAGAAACCTCATCCCCCCCGAAATCAAGATACGTCCCCGGGGCGACAGGCAGCTCGGCAGTGAAGAGTCTCCCCCCGACTCGGTCCGAGAACTCGAACACTGAGATGGAGAGACCTCTGTCCCTCAGCCTCCATCCCGTGTAGGCGCCCCCGATACCGCCGCCGATGACGGCAACGTCGATACAGTCGGTGGTCTCTAAAAATACACAATTAGTACATGAATCAGTTTATTCATTTCTTTGTTCAGTGTCCCCAAATGAAACGAAAATGGAACCATGAATTTTGGTTGCAGGTTAATACCTGACCTACATGATCCAAACATGTTGCAGATTTCAATAAATGTTGGAATTACAGTGACATGTCTTGTTGACATGTGCGTCATACACATGTGATTGTAGGGCAACTATATACAACGGTAAACTCGGTCATAAATAATTGTATGAGGATACAATTCTGGTAGCAACAAAATATTGTTAAAATACAGTCTGTATAGAACCTACCGTCTTCTGCCTTTGTAGAGTTTGTGGTTGCCATGGTATCTGTAAACAAAAAGATGATTTTAAGTAAATTGATTTGAAACCCAATGACAAATGTGCTGGTCACCGTACTTACTGGAGCAGATTATTAATTTCATAACCACCAAAACCATTTCCCCCACGGAGCTACTGACAAAGGTCGACTCTTTCTGATGCATATCGTACGTCAACAGAAAACGAAGGTACCCTGACAGAAGAGGTCGACCCTTTCTGATGCACTTCGTACATCCACTGAACACGGAGGTACCCTGACAGAAGAGGTCGACCCTTTCTTGATGCACTTCGTACGTCCACTGAACACAAAGGTACCCTGACAGTGGAGGTCGACCCTTTCTGATGCATATCGTACGTCAACAGAAAACGAAGGTACCCTGACAGAAGAGGTCGACCCTTTCTGATGCACTTCGTACGTCCACTGAACACGAAGGTACCCTGACAGTGGAGGTCGACCCTTTCTGATGCACTTCGTACGTCCACTAAACACGAAGGTACACCTGACTGAGTGGAGGTCGACCCTTTCTGATGCACATCGTACGTCCACTGAACACGAAGGTACCCTGACAGAAGAGGTCGAACCTTTCTGATGCACCTCGTACGTCCACTGAACACGAAGGTACCCTGACAGAAGAGGTCGACCCTTTCTGATGCACTTTCTGATGTACGTCCACTGAAACACGAAGGGTACCCTGACAGAAGAGGTCGACCCTTTCTGATGCACTTCGTACGTCCACTGAACACGAAGGTACCCTGACAGAAGAGGTCGACCCTTTCTGATGCACTTCGTACGTCCACTGAACACGAAGGTACCCTGACAGAAGAGGTCCATCCTTTCTGATGCACATCGTACGTCCACTGAACACGAATGTACCCTGACAGTTGAGGTCGACCCTTTCTGATACATATCGTACGTCAACAGAAAACGAAGGTACCCTGACAGAAGAGGTCGACCCTTTCTGATGCACATCGTACGTCCACTAAACACGAATGTACCCTGACAGTGGAGGTCGACCCTTTCCGATGCACATCGTATGTAAACAGAAAACGAATGTACCCTGACAGAAGAGATAGACCTTTCGTTATCCACGTATTGCAGCAAAAGGAAGCTAGATACATTGATAGAAAAGGGTTGCCTATCCTGATTCACCTGTTTCATCAACAGCTAGGGTGGCCAGTATGTCACATGGAAGAGTTATATGTCGCGTCCAAAAGAGTGGCAGAAGAGATAGACCTTCCATTTTCCGCACATTGAACCAGCAAAAAGTGTATATACTTTGATAGAAAAGGGTTACCCATCCTTATTCACCTATTCCATCAACAGTAAGGCGGGGCAGTGTGTCACATGGAAGAGTTAGATGTGGCGTCTAAAGTGAGTGTCCCTACTATTAAAATGGAACAGATCCTTTATTGCTTCAGACAATACCTACATCGAAGGTACAATAACGCAGTTACATATCAACAAGCATGAATGGGACACGTGTCCATCTGCGATATATATGAAAACAAACTGACTATACCAGGTTCACTTTCGAAAAAAGAGACACCATGGACATTATTAAAACCAGTGTTGATAAACATTGTGAATGTTTGGATACGCAACGATACTAATCTGTGTTTGGGATTTCGTCAAGTCTTGCATATATATGTACATTTTCTCATATATCAAACCACCGTTATTGGAAACTCACATAAACCGTTCAGTCAGGTGGAATGCAGTAAATTGAATTTTCCGAATGGCATTCGCGAAACAGTATCATTACTAATAGTCTGCTATATTACATATCACTCAGTATTTGCAACTGAAGTTTGCGTTCATACATTGATTAACGCGTGGAAACCAAAAGCTTCTTTGCATGTCAATAGCGGAATGTGTGTTTGTGTATGTTGACGAGTATTACTAAGTGAGAGTGAGTGAGTTAGCAATGTTGCATCTATTCCCAGAAACGTCACCATCACTGACGCTGCACCGTTAACATATTTAAGTGTGTGTGTGTGCAATTGTAATGACCACATTGCATGTATTATTGACAGAAGTTTCTTGTCAGGAAATAAACAGTGTAGATGTATTAATGAGAAACGTTGACTTTTTCAAAAGTGCATGAATGTCATTAAAACGTAATTGTGGAATTAAAAAAGTGCATTTCAGCAAAACGAACATATTTAGTTTCAAAATATGTCTGCGATTGCACCTCGTGTTTTGTCCTTGGTATGGAAACTATTCCAACTTCACCGTTCAGTGAGTAAACAGTGCAGAGTTTCTTGCAAGCACAGCATGTTTTCAGTACCCAGAGCATTCTGTCACAAAGCCTTGTCGTTGAATCTGGAATGTTGAACAAATACGATGTAGCAGATATCTGCCAACTGTTTCTCTTATTGTTCAGTGATTGGAGGTGAGGTAGGAAGGGTGTTGGGTTTGGATGGTCGATGGATTATGTTGAAGATGGACGAGGGATGGTGTAAGGTGTTTGATGGGTGATGGGTGTTAGATGCTCTATGGGTGGTGGGTGTTCTATGGGTGGTGGGCGTTAGATGGGTGGTGGGTGTTTGATAGAGGGTGGGTGTTCTATGGTTGGCAGATGTTCTATGGGTGATGGGTGTTCTATGGGTGGTAGATGTTCTATGGGTGATGGGTGTTCTATGGGTGGTAGATGTTCTGTGGGTGGTCTGTGTTAGATGTGTGATGGGTGTTAGATGGATGTTGGGTGTTCTATGGGTAGTGAGTTTCGATGGTGGGTGTCAGATAGGTGTTTGGGTGTTCTACGGGCAGACATGGGGTAATTGTAATTTGTAATTGTAATTGATTGTAATTAATTACAAAAATCTATGTAATTGCATGTAATTTGTAATTGAATGTTTAAAATGTAATTTGTAATTGTAATTTATTTAATTAAAATCTCAATGTAATTGAATTTTTCAATTACTTTTCAATTACATCAAATTACATCTCACTTTTTATTTTGGTGGTTATCAGGCAACCCTTGCAATTATATTCTGTACAATAAGGAGGACTAAGGAGTGTTTTCAATAAGATGCTTGTTGTCGGTATATACTCTAGCAGGTGTTAAGTTTTGAAAGAGATTTGAATGTCTAAGCCTTTGTAACTATCACCATCTGCATATTTGTGAAACAAAGGGAATCAGTAACGCATGACTGGATGTAGGTTGGTATTTGAGGAATTGGGGGATTAACAGTACTATTAGTCAAGTTCCTATCAAAATGGCCTCTTTGTTTATTTCTCATAGGATATGATATTCAAAATCTTACTGAACTGTAGTCCTATTTTTATAATCATGAAAGGTAATAAGCCATAAATCCAAGTTGACAAATCCTTTAGTATGTTAATGTGGATTATGTCAGATAGAGAGACCGGCTGATTATATATTGTAATGTAGGCCTGTAATGATGTCATGATACAGTACACCTAAGGTAACAGTGGTGGACAAAGTGTTTTTTGCAACAAGAGATGATAGAGGTGTGTATTTGATAATATGCAAAATACAAATTTGATTAAATAGTGTACATTGTAGATATAATCTAATCCTTTGCATTTCACTTTTGATGACAAAAATATGAATTGGAGTTAGTGACCACTGTTTACCAACATCGATATCTTGTTGATTAAAGGAATACAGAAATATATTTGTTTTGTTTTGTTTTGTCTCTTTAACAAAGTAATTTGTAATTGTAATTAATTACATTGGTAATGTAATTGTAATTTAATTAATTACATTTTAATTTAAGGTGTAATTGTATTTGTAATTGTAATTGAGGAAAATCAAAGTAATTGTAATTTAATTAATTACATTTCAAAGTAATTGAACCCATGTCCTGTCTACGGGTGGTAGATATTCCATGGGTGATGGGTGTTCTTTGGGTGATTGGTGTTCTATGGGCGGTAGATGTCTCTATGGGTAGTGGGTGTTAGATGGGTGATGGGTGTTCTATGGGTGATGGGTGTTCTATGGGCGGTAGATGTTTTATGGGTAGTGGGTGTTCTATAGATGATGGGTGTTCTATGGGTAGTCTGTGTTAGATGTGTGATGGGTGTTAGATGGATGTTGGGTGTTCTATGGGTGGTAGATGTTCTATGGGTGATGGGTGTTCTATGGGTGGTAGATGTTCTGTGGGTGGTCTGTGTTAGATGTGTGATGGGTGTTAGATGGATGTTGGGTGTTCTATGGGTAGTGGGTTTTCGATGGTGGGTGTTAGATAGGTGTTGGGTGTTCTACGGGTGGTTGATATTCTATGGGTGATGGGTGTTCTGTGGGTGATGGGTGTTCTATGGGCGGTAGATGTTCTATGGGTAGTGGGTGTTAGATGTGTGATGGGTGTTCTTTGAGTGATGGATGTTCTATGGGCGGTAGATGTTCTATGGGTAATGGGTGTTCTATGGGTGATGGGTGTTCTATGGGCAGTAGATGTTCTGTGGGTGGTCTGTGTTAGATATGTGATGGGTGTTAGATGGATGTTGGGTGTTCTATGGGTGGGAGATGTTCTATGGGTGTTGGGTGTTCTACGGGTGGTAGATATTCTATGGGTGATGGGTGTTCTATGGGTGATGGGTGTTCTATGGGCAGTAGATGTTCTATGGGTGGTGTGTATTAGATGGTTGGTGGGTGTTAGATGGGTGGTCGAGGTTAGATGGTGGGTGGGTGTTTAATGGGTGATGGCTGTTCTATGGGTGGTAGAATTTCTGTGGGTGATGGGTGTTAGATGGGTAATGGTTGTTCTATTGGTGATGGGCGTTCTATGGGCGGTAGATGTTCTGTGCGTGATGGGTGTTCTATGGGCTGTAGATTTCTGTGCGTGATGGGTGTTCTATGGGTGGTAGATGTTTTAGTGATGGCGAATGTTAGAAGGTGGGTGGATGTTTGATGGGTGATGGGTGTTCTGTGGGTGGGTGGTGTGAAATAGTTGGTGGGTGTTAGATGGGTGGTGGGTGTTTGATGGGTGGTAGATGTTCTGTGGGTGGTTGGTGTTAAATGGTTGGTGGGTGTTTGATGGATGGTGGGTGTTTGATGGGTGATGGGTGTTTCATGGGTGGTGGGTTTTAGATGGGTGATGAGTGTTCTATGGGTGTTAGGTGTTCTATGGGTGATGGGTGTTCTATGGGTGGTGGGTGTTTGATGTTTGATGGGTGTTCTATGGGCGGTAGATGTTTTATGGGTGATGAGTGTTCTATGGGTGTTAGGTGTTCTATGGTGATGGGTGTTCTATGGGTGGTGGGTGTTTTTTGGGTGGTGGGTGTTAGATGGTGGGTGAGTGTTTGATGGGTGATGGGTGTTCTATTGGTGGTGGGTGTTAGATGGTAAGTAGATGTTTTATTGGTGTTCTATGGGCGGTAGATGTTTTATGGGTGATGGGTTCTATATGGGTGGTGGGTGTTCTATATGGGTGGTGGGTGTTCTATGGGTGGTGGGTGTTAGATGGTAGGTAGATGTTTGATGGGTGTTCTATGGGTGGTGGGTGTTTCATGGGTGGTGGGTTTTAGATGGGTGATGAGTGTTCTATGGGTGTTAGGTGTTCTATGGGTGATGGGTGTTCTATGGGTGGTGGGTTTTTGGGTGGTGGGTTCTATAGGGTGGTATGTTAGATGGTGATGGGTGTTCTATGGGCGGTAGATGTTTTATGGGTGATGGGTTCTATATGGGTGATGGGTGTTCTATGGGCGGTAGATGTTTTATGGGTGATGGGTTCTATATGGGTGATGGGTGTTCTATGGGCGGTAGATGTTTTATGGGTGATGGGTTCTATATGGGTGATGGGTGTTTTATGTGTGGTGGGTGTTCTATGGGTGATGGGTGTGCCGTGGGTGGTGGGTGTTTGATGGGTGGTAGATGTTTTATGGGTGATGAGTGTTCTATGGGTGTTAGGTGTTCTATGGATGATGGGTGCACTATGGGTGATGGGTGTTTTTTGGGTGGTGGGTGTTAGATGGTAGGTAGATGTTTGATGGGTGTTCTATGGGCGGCAGATGTTTTATGGGTGATGGGTTCTATATGGGTGATGGGTTCTATATGGATGGTGGGTGTTAGATATTTGATGGGTGTTCTATGGGCGGTAGATGTTTTATGGGTGATGAGTGTTCTATGGGTGTTAGGTGTTCTATGTGTTCTATGGTGTTCTATGTGGTAGGTGTTAGATGGGTGGTGGGTGTTCTATGGGTGGTGTGTGGATGTTTTTATGGGTGATGGAAGTGTTCTGATGGG
Organism: Haliotis rubra; assembly: GCF_003918875.1. Lineage (NCBI taxonomy): Eukaryota > Metazoa > Mollusca > Gastropoda > Lepetellida > Haliotidae > Haliotis > Haliotis rubra. The sequence continues at coordinate 4,365,267 of NW_025767190.1, forward strand.
GGTGTTAGAGTGTTCTTTGGGTGATAGGTGTTATGGGTAATATAGGTGGGTGTTCTATGGGTGTGGGTGTTAGATGGTAGGTATGGATGTTTGATGGGTGTTCTATGGGTGGTAGATGTTTTATGGGTGATGGGTTCTATATGTGTGGTGGGTGTTCTATGGGTGATGGGTGTTAGATGGTAGGTAGATGTTTGATGGGTGTTCTATGGGCGGTAGATGTTTTATGGGTGATGGGTTCTCTATGTGTGTTAGGTGTTCTATGGGTGATAGGTGTTTGATGGGTGGTGGGTATTAGATGGAAGGTGGGTGTTTGGTGGGGTGGTAGATGTTTTATTGGTGATGGGTGTTCTATGGGTGGTGGGTGTTAGATGGTAGGTAGATGTTTGATGGGTGTTCTATGGGTGGTAGATGTTTTATGGGTGATGGGTTTTCTATGGGTGGCGGGTGTTCTATGGGTGGTGGGTGTTAGATGGTAGGTAGATGTTTGATGGGTGTTCTATGGGCGGTAGATGTTTTATGGGTTCTATATGTGTGGTGGGTGTTCTATGGGTGATGGGTGTTAGATGGAAGGTGGGTGTTTGATGGGTGGTAGATGTTTTATGGGTGATGGGTGTTCTATGGGTGGTGGGTGTTCTATGGGTGGTGGGTGTTAGATGGTTGGTGGGTGTTCGATGGGCGGTGGGTGTTTTATGGGTGGTGGGTGTTCTATGGGGTGGTAGATGTGTTATGGGTGATGGGTGTTCTATGGGTGGTGGGTGTTCTATGGGTGGTGGGTGTTCTATGGGTGGTGGGTGTTCGATGGGTGGTGGGTGTTAGATGGAAGGTGGGTGTTTGATGGGTGGTAGATGTTTTATGGGTGATGGGTGTTCTATGGGTGGTGGGTGTTTGATGGGTGGTAGATGTTCTATGGGTGATGGGTGTTCTATGGGTGGTTGGTGTTCGATGGGTGGTTTGTTTTATATGGTGGGTGGATGGTTAATGATGATGTCTCGACTACGCATCCTATAACTCATGAGGACCTGTGTTGATAACGGATATTATTCCAAGTGCAACTAGTGTACTCAGAAAACAGGTCCAGCATGTCTATATCAAATAGCAACTCTATCTCGCCTGTCAAGCAGCAACACTAAGTAGCACCCATATTACCCATTATGTTCAAGTAAGTAATCTTGACTTATAGATATTGCTTGTGATTTTCTCGCCGGTGTTGATTCACTGAGAAATTAATACTGACGTTATCATGAAGTGACGGTAACGTCGGATAACGTCATGACCACTTGCTACAACGTTCAAGATCTGAATTCAGTAATGATAAACCTATACAGTAACGCAATGCCTCTGGCACCTGACGTATAAAAGACTTAAGGCGATATATAACATGCACCTTGAGGCCAAACTGTATTAAAATTAGAAATATTTGGGTAACGTCAAAACAAAAGAACTAACAATAACAAGGCCGACAGACAATGGACGGGTGTGGGCTGACAGATGTGTGTTGTCTCCAAACAAACTAATTACTATGGGTAGAGACACAACACTGTACCGCAGCCTCGACCTACGTGCCTCATGGTCAATAATTCACTCATTGTGTCATTTCCAACGTGTTATTAAAGCAATGAGAAGCAGTTTAATGTCAGTTGTTAAGTGCCTTGAAATGTATAGCTGTCGTCGTTACGTTTCCGTCCCTGTATCAGAAAACAGAGCTTTGACTTTAAGTTGTCTGTCCATTTATAATTACTATAACGGAACACGAACTAGAATCTGTTATTGCATCTACATATAATGGCTATTAGCGGACACTGTTCCTCTGTATTTAACAAAATACAATCCAGGTTTATATCGCTGCAAACAAATGAAAATTACATAATGTTTGAAGATATTGTTAATTGTGTCAGTGATTCTAACATACTAGGTGCTCAGACGGTCATTATTTACACTTGACACTTCTTAATTATCGTAAAGTTGTTGTTTACACTAGACAACCCTCAGTGCTAGGACCGTTATTGTTTACACTAGACAAGTCTCAATGCTTGGAATGTTTTACCGGATAATTCCCAAGAAGATGTCCTAAACTTCAGTAAACATCGTATTGCACTGCAATATATTCAGCTGTATACTGTTGCATATTTATGGAGCTTTTAGATGACAGTTTTACATTAGTACATGGTTAACCATTCGTGAATATATTCCACAAAACACACAATGTACGTAACTTAACACAAAAGCTTTGACTTGAATTTTGGCCCTCTTGCCACAACATCATTAATATTTAACTTCACATGAAATGAATAAAGTGTTGTAAAAAAATTATTCTGGGTCTCATGACGCATCCCTCTGTGCGACAGATGTTTTCCAGAACTGACTTTAAGAGTCGTAGCATGCCTTCCCTGATTTATGTATCTGAAATTATCCCTGGGCATACGAAGGTAACTTGCTGGACTCATAGGGCATATTACGCACTGCTTCACACCTCGCTCTCATACGGGTCCAATAGAAACTCCTTCAGGTTGCATTCCGTTTAATTGGTTGAGTGGCGTCACTGACTGTTAATTATGAGACTTAGATATGCCTAATTTAGGAACATGGGGATACTGAGTTTGTGTAACGCCGAGTGTAATATACTCCTGGGATGTTCTGTATGTGGCAGTAACCACAGACTGACTGAGAAAGGGGGAGGCAAGGTGGGCACATGTAGCTTTGGTTGCTGGAGTTTGCCTGTGAGGGATTTTCAAATATATTTTTGACAGATGGTTCATACAAATAGAAGGATATAATGTTTTCTTTGTGCGTTTTTATTGAAACAACTTCTATTTGTCTGGTGATATATACTGTTTACTTATGGACATAAGTACCGGGTACAGTGCCGGAAAACAGAAAGTACACACGTCTATTTTCATGGTGGCTAATGATAAACCAAATAAGAACTGGTCATTCGTTAGTGATGTGTTTTAAATACGGCATCTTGGTTGTGTTTCGGACCTCAAGTTTCGATGTGTCACGACCAATTTCAGCCTAATAAAAAAACAGTAATTGTCTGGTCAAATCTAAGTTTAAGTTTAAACCTTGTTTTGTTTAGTTTATCCTCGTTATATAGCTGAATGCATGGATCGTTATGAAGCTGTTAGGTGGTTTGTCTCGTTCCAGATCTGTTCAGTGTGGAAAAGGTATGGTCTCATTAATGACCACGGTATACTGTGAGTGTTTTACTGGTGGTGGTGATGAACACGTTGGCCACAGACGTTGACGTTCTGAACATAAAACGTCAACCCACACGATTTGCAAACTTAATACAAGCAAAGGTTGTCAGTAAGTTTTCCTGAAATAACTGTCAGGTACCCTTACATTCACAATATGGAGTTGAGTCTGCTCATCCATAATGATGCCAATCTGTGCCACAGCATGTCTTCCGCCAAATCTGTCATATGTTCTGATATTGGCTGGACGTTCATTGTGACGTCGCCAGACACGACATCGTTTATCAAGGAAGCAAAATATGTCTGGACACGTGACACGTGACCAGCCATTATGACCGGGACTGCACATAAGTACCCAGTACCCTTTTTTCTGACGTTGTGTACACTATTGGCGTCTCTTGGCAATAGGACCATTCTCAAGGGACAGCCAAACACGTGGCCGTGGAACATGGTAATGATCTGCATGAAGACGTAAATCAGTAACGCACTGAAAGCAGCTATTGATTCGCGTACGTATTCCATTGTCTGATAAATTAAACAACCTATTGAACTTTGAACGTATTGGCCATTACACCTCAGCCAGATTCCAGCATGAAAATAACCTGGATAATCCCCACGCACTACAACGACGGACTCGTCAGTTCATACACAAGACATCGAATGACATCAGGTAAATCATAACAGGTACTCTATGATAACAGAATAAATGCGATTGATAGATTTAATGTTCCGCAGAGATATCAGAATCACAAATCGAATCAGAAAGCTTCTGAAAGGGTAAATGGTATATAATATACATGATATACATTACGATGTTAAAAGATATGCGATGAAATATGCGATATACGACATATGGTACACAAATACGATTCAAGTAACGATTTGCGATTATCGTATTCGATCCATGCCACGAACCGAGGTTGAGTGTTTTACACATCTTGGCTCGGACGCTTTAACACAACCAAACTTCATTTACAATTCGTATTACAAAATAACTTCAAACCTCCCACTGATAAGGTAAACAGAATTACATATTTTCAAGATTATGAAATAATGTTCCACTTCAGACTTGATCTATTCTGATATTGTCAGTTAAATATTGTTTATCAGTATTACATATACATTATACAAAGATAAACACACATTACGTGAAGTAAACAAAGCTGGAAAAAATATTAAACATCCACAAATACATATTGTAGATTATTACAAAAACAAAATTCCTCAAAGAAATGGCCAACGTGCTATTCCAAACACGGTTACTCAAAGATTACGAAATTAAATTTATTTGCTATCTGACTCATTATGTTTATCTTATTTCATTGCATATGCATAATATGTAGGTACTTCGCTTGGTAAAAAACTTGAATTGCACTCTACGTGGCAATGGTTTTAAAGTCCTTTCTGCGCTTTTACTTGAAGTGCAGAGCCCTTTGTTAGCGTTAGGATCCACAGAGTGCGGGTTTAAATCCAAGATCATTCAAATTACGATTTTTGGTCTCTCAGTACCACGTACCTGTTCATTTTCACAAAGTTGGTTACATAATTTAGCCTCTGTTTATTGGACTTTCCGACATGGCTTGCATATCCTTGTCGGGAACACCCGGTGTCATCTCCAATTTACAGTTACATTCATATACGTTTTTTACCTCTGTAACCTTAAACGCTAAATGGAATCTTTATTTGTAAATGCTCTAACCACATGTGGTCGATATGCCTATATAAAACTGAAATATCTTCAAAGCTGCGCTCAACTCAACACCATAAATCATAAAACCGTTCTTCATTAAAAAGCCGTTGTTTGGTCTGTATGATAATTATTTTCTTTGTGGTTTCTTTATTTTGACGCATTTGACGGTAAACGAACCCTATTTATTCCAAACAAGCTCTTTCTGAAAATAAGTAAGCGAAAATGTTCGTGACCTCGATTAGATATCCACACAAATCGTGAATTACATTTTTTTCATATTTGCACAAAATATGGCAAAGTTGCTTATGTGGTTAATGTTTTGCGGCGACATGAAACATGTAGTTCTTTTCAGGCATGTAATACAGCAGAAAAGAAAAGGAGTATTCACTAAAAACATGTGACTATTTAAACAGCTGTGGGAAAGCTGTGGTTAACTCGGTATATTGCCCCGGTGGAGGAAACTCTGAATGTGTCTGCGATGGAAACTCACTAATATAACCAGCTCGATAATTATCAAACTATATTGACTGATATTGAATTCGTATATAATAACATCAATTCTAGAATAAGAATCAGATTTCCAGTACGACATATTTCTTCTACTTTGTACAACTAAACAGTATAGGTGTTTATGCATACGACACAGTTTTATTAAGTGTTTAACTGGGAAAGAAGTTTGGTTTTAACGACACATCTTTCTGGAGAAACTTGGCGTCCCTTTGACAGCTTAGTCAGCAGTTGGGAAATGTGTCGACAAGAAAATGAAAGCATGGATATTTAATGGATATTTCATACACGGTGTTTAGTAAAAGTACAAGAATCTGTGCTTTACTGAGAAAGTGCAATCTCAGTTATATAAGATATGTTGTAAATCACGGCTTGTCAGCCTTATGTCGTCGAAAAGTCTGAAATTATGCATGCCCTTGGCGTCTCCTGCTTTGATCAAACCCACGAGCCCAAACCAAAGGACATTTTTAAGAAGAACCTGGGATTCGAACACGGGTTTCTGGCAAGAGACAAAACTCTGTTTTCTGCTAAGCTGCAAATTCGACGTACATAGTTGCCTCCCTTAGTCGTGTAAGAATCCGCGTGATCAAGACTAGTGTTTAAAGAAGCGAATTTATTGTAGTTATAACTGTCAGATTATCATCACTACACCTTGCTTGTTGGTTAGAGTAAATGTCAAAGCTTTGTTCCAGAGCTGGTTTAACAACTGCCCCAACCCCACCATCCCCAACCCTACCCACCCTGCAACCTCCACCCCACCGCACCCCATCCCCAACAATATTTTAAACCCTTACATATTTGAGCGAAAAGAGGCTCATTCACACAACATAGTAAATTTATGACATTATGACACATGACATTTATGCTATTGTTAATGTGTTTGCTATCGTCTCCTTAATTTCATTCAACACACCTCTGTTCACATCAAACTGTGAACTTGAATTTAGCTGTCAACGTTGAAGTTTAGCTTTTGAAAGATGCCTGTTACATTTCGCCGTGTGATTTTCTAATCAAGAGTAAAACTCAAGTACGATCTATATTCCAAATCCTGTGATAGTTTTTCAAAACTTGTTGGCAGGATCTTCAAAGACCTTGTTACTTCTTACCCAAGTTTCAGAATTCCTCAGCCATATAATTACTTGTAGGGGATTAACCACTTGAGTTTTTCTTCCTTCATTTGCAGAACACATTGCGTGCTATTCTGACAGAGCGCCATGTTGGGAAACCATCACACTTTGCTCTAGACACAACCTCCAACCCTTTTCTCCTCAAATGTTCAAGTGGACGGGCTGACATGGAATCAAAAGCCAGACAATTCAAAGGCGACGGACGTGCATATTTATTCATTTCCCCAACCAAGTCCATCATGCATGTGCTGCCAAAGATATCGAACGATTGGCATCTCACGGGCGGGCTGTTAAAGATCAGTTTTTGAAATCGATAAGCTTGAAGTAAGGTAGACCCTGTGCCCACTTGCCTTTTGATGTTTTGTTGCAACGAGGTCTAATCTATTCCCACACACGATTAGAAAAAAATTGATACGTTGATGATTACTTTTAAAGTTGTTCCACGTTACTTTTATGCAATCGGACCATTCGAGGGCAATGATACATACATCGGATTTGCCTAATGTGTTAGAAATGGAGCCCGCAGAGAGTTTAAGGTAATGGAATCTTTTGTTTATATAGGATCCATTTGCAGGAACTCTTTGAATGTTGAACTCAAGGTAGGAAATAATGGTTAAATCTGATTAAAGGGACACTCTTTCTTTCTTTCCCCCTTGAACAAAGAGCAAAAACTACCCTTTGCCTTGCTTGAAAAGTGATCTTCACGTTTCAGCGTGTGTTATTGGAATAGGCGTGGGCCCCCTGACAGTTGGCAGAAGACTGGTAACTAAATAACCGCTACATATTTGAATTATTTCAAGTACATCTCTCTGGGTAAATTTAAATCGCCATAGCAACGACTTCAGTAAGCATGGAGTTTGGTGGAATGTGTTCATCCTTTATCAACACCTACAGCTCTTGTGTGTACATTTCAAGTCGGACGACGCAAATCCTGTTTCACATGCTTTAATCCAAACAGATTGTATTTATAGAAAACATGTTCTTTGATAATTCATCTAATTGTCCTTGCCGTCCTGCATACGCGTAAAACACTTCAAGTCCCCACTGATTTCGAAACTTTTCAGTAGTTTATTCATCTTCAATCTTCTCAGTTTTCGAATATGAGTTTAAGCTTGATCAGAATCTACACACCACACAAACCTATATGTAATATACAGACTGGCTGTTTCATGAGGGCTGACTGTTATGTTTTGGATTGGCAAACTACCGTCACCATACACGTCACCAACAATAAGTGGAACCATGGAAGTGAGTCGTGTATTCAAAATGCTATTTTCTGAGGTTCTCCCTGTGTTGTCTTTTACGACACATCTCTAAGTTGGGACAGGTTTCTGTGGTAGAGCCAGGACGTTCGTGTCCCCCAGGGCCAGTCTCTTTGGCGAGAGAAGATAAGGTCTACACTTCCAGGTTCTTCGGAGAGAACGTATCCGTGAAGATCCGGGTTAAATTTGGTCTTCAGCAACCAATGCTTGTGGTAAGAGACGACGAACGGAATCGGGTGGTTAGGTTCGCTGACTTGGTTGACACATGTCATCATATCCCTATTGCGTAGATCTATACTCATGCCTGTTGATCACTGGATTGTCTGGTCCAGACTCGATTATTTACAGACCGCCGTCATGTAGCTGTAATGTTGCCGAGTGTGGCGTTAAACAACAAACAAACAAACAAACAAACAAACAAACAAACAAACAAACAATCGGAGAGTAAACAGAACGCTCGTTTCATGAGCAGTGCGGCGAGGGTGCACGGGACCCACAGTGCCATGCTGTCCGTTGTATGAATGGTCTTCAATACCAGGAATTCCAGGGGCGGCTGGGTAGCCTAATGGTTAAAGCGCCCGCTCGTCACGCAGAAGACCCTGTTCGATGCCTCACTTGGGTACAATGTGTAAAGCCCATGTCTAGAGTCCCCAGCTATGATATTGCTGAAATATTGCTTAATGAGGCGTTAAACCATACTCACTCACTCACTATTTATTACCAAAGCTATTTATTTATTTCAATTTTAATTACCAATGGTAAGCTACATAGGGTTTTATTACATTGCGACACACCTTATTATAATCACGAGGCAAGATGCCATGTTTTATACGCCTAAGTTCACAAGAAAAGTGCATCTAAAGGCACGTTTTGATATCTATCGTGTAACGTGATATCGGATCACATTCGCTGTATATTCTCATAAAAGGGTCGATAAGGATTGTTATTAAGGATTATCAGCCCCCTCCCTCGACGAGATAGCATAAACATTATTGAAGAAGTGAAACCGACGTATCGTCAGAGATACCCGAAATTAGGAGTTATGTGTTGTGAAAGAAGGTGGGTCACTGTGATAAGACTTGATGGGGAGTGTCTGTGGTAACATATACTATTCACACTTTGCTAAGGATCAAATCACGGATTCAACAGAAAACCATGATTTGGGGTCAACTTTGGCTTAAATATTTAAGCTTTATTGTAAGCATGGATCCTAGGTTTCAGCATGCTATGTCATCTCGTGGATCCCATACCTGCTATTGACAGGTGTTGTGTGCTTGTCAATGACTCGTTCCGTGATGTGAAAAATGGTTGATTGGTGCCATAAAATGGTTATGGTTACTCATGTATCAAGTGCATAAGGTTAGATAAAAGTGAATGTTTGCCTAAAGAAGGGTTACCATATCATTATTTTTCCAAGTTTTAAAGGGATACAATTTCAAAATATAAATCTAAGTTTAAGTAAAGTTGTGAATTTTTGTGATCCTTAGCAAAGTGTGAGTAGTATAATACATGAAATATACGCGCTATAGTCAGGAGAAAAGCGGAGGACATCAACACGTGTAGTCGACATATGCCTTGCACAGCGTGGATACATAACGCGCTAATTATACAGTACATCCGAATAAAACCAGACTGAGGTTTGTTGATTTCGACAGTACCCTGTAAATACATTTCTCAGTTATTTCACCGTTATGTGATAACAGACACTGCCTTCACCCGGACGCAAAGGAAAGGTAATATGTAGTGTATGTGTTTTGATATGATTTTATAGTTGAAAACAACATAGGTGTTTCAGAGGCAAGAACGTGGTCTTAGTGTTGTTTTATTAAAATAAGTGGTCGTTCCTGAATGGGAGGTCTAAAACCAGTGTGTTGTGTGCTTATGAACGTGTACCAAGTACGGCAAACACGTGCCCGCTGCGTGCAAGCCACGTCGAATGTTAGCAACAAAAGAAACACGAAATGGAGAAAATGGTAATCTTTTATGAAGATGAAGAAAGCCATTGGGGATTCTGCAGAACTATAATCTTTATAAATGTTATCTGAAATGAAACAGATATATAAGAATGGGTTCATAATTTTAGAAAACAGATCTAGACGGTGCTAATAACACAGGGGAGGTCCGTTCTTAGTATTATACTTAATGGAACTGCTTGATGTGTAACAAGGGATGACATTAAAACTGTCATTATTAAACTGAAAACAATACATACTACCAAAGCCAATAAATGTTCATATTTGATATCTTCCCGAGGACGCTTTAGCAGGTTATTATACAGTTTCCCCCAACACAAATTTTGATCTTTCAACGAGAAGTAAACGTTTTAGCAAATTCTTGACCTGCGTTATCCATTACGTTTGTGAGTTAGTGAGTGGGTCTTCCTCAGCGTCGTTGTCAACGACATCCCAGCACGCTGTAGAAAATGGATTCGTAATAGTTTTTGAATGCTACGTAATAATTCCACCATCGGTAATACCTAATTGCCAAAGTTCGTAGCCGTGGTATTCCGACGATCTATCGTAACTTTGTTGGATGCAGCTGTAGTTTGTTATTTATTTATTTATTTATTTATTTATTTATTTATTTATTTATTTATTTATTTATTTATTTATTTATTTATTTATTTATTTATTTATTTATTTATTTTTTCATTTAAGTAAACGGTCAGTTCAGTCAGTCTGTTCAGCTGTGTGTCGAGGATCTAAACATAATCTGGCCTGCATCGAACAAACCAGTGATTGATATCATGAACATGGCCCAACGTCGTTGGTACGACGTCAAGCAATCCACCGAGCCTGACCAGTACCTCAGTCGACAGACATGTATGTTAAAAAGATCGTTTCTAATCGGGACTAACGTACAATACTATCATCTATAAAACTCAGAGCAACGTTTATTAAAAAGAACGATCTGAAGTCTATCCCGACTTTTTCACCTAAATCACTGATTTCCCCTCCTATCTGTACATCCAGCTTGCGTATTTACACGAGTAATCACTACCTCTGACGACCAGCTCACCGTTAGTACCTCTACATCACCACACTCACAGTTGGACGTGTAACACTCACACCCTACTTTCTCTACCCCCAAGGCTGCGAGACGACCCAGACATACCTTCTGATAAAGCAAGACGATAAATCTTGTAACAATTTACTTCCCCGCAATGGTCCTCCGTGCGTCTTGGCACTACTGGCCATAATATATATATATTTAATTATAGCCTGATAACTTCAGTTTGTGTCAACCATAATGCTTGATGTTTCTAAACAATTCTGAAGATAAATGGTTTTAAATAGGTCAGTAAATTTATACGATGACACAGATCTAAACTTAAAGTGTTTTAAGTGGGAATAAATGTGCATAGTGCAGACAACTGAACAGCTGCATGGCTGCAGTTGAGTAGCACACTTAATTCTGAGTGTTGCAGATAAAACAAAGTTTATCGCCAGGTCTCGCATATGTAAGTGATAAATCTTCATCACTTCGTTGAACTATTCCTGTTCCAGAAACCTGTTTATAATTTATTCGCTTTTTGTGCGGTCGGTGACGAAACGTTTAATCAAGTCTCTTGTTACTGGTTATACAATCGGAATCTACAATCTAATATATACTGAGTCAAAAAGAAACTTCACATTCTTTCTTCAGGGCACTATAATAGAACAAGAGATGGTAAGATGGTTAAATTGTTATTATTTCATTGCTGAGATCTGTGTGATGTACTCGATACACTGACAGTGCCATAATCAGTTCCATTAGGCTACACCGCCGTTCCAAAACATTGGTATACAGAATGTCAAGTCACAATATGGACGTCGAGAATGGAGATTGGCAGCCCGCAACCGATTTCGAATGGTCTGTGAGGACAGTCGACCTCTTAACATCTCAGCCCTGGTTCGTGTAGCCGGCAGAAATCTGTCACGTAGGTGACGTAGGACGATTTGACGGTCTTCTGCTCGTGACGTCACACGTGGACGACCCGACCTTGGGCGATCAGGAGTGGTAACAGTTTGTTGTAGACGACCTCGCAAGTCATACACAGTACGACGGCTGCATCCCATTGCTCTTGCGACGTCAATAACTGATCTTCCCGCTTGCAACATGCCAACGGCACGTTCACGTTGCACATTTGACAATCGTGGCATTTCAAGTACCGTTAGAACTGTGGTTTAAAAGTGTTTTTCAATTCTTGAAGCCAATGCAAACACGTGCATATGAAGAAAACTTCGATGCGAAGATCACGTGATCGACAGCACGTGCAAAACCTGATTTGGCACTAACGTCATTGCACGAGGAATGGATGGGTTTGAGTGGTTTTGCTAACGTTTTTCTAGAGTCGAAAGATAGGGATCCCATTTCGGATACATAGATGTATCATCAGAGAAAAATTATTCATTATTTTCAAATTACATTTTGTGAAGTTTCTTCTTTGACTCAGTATATTTGATATGATCTGTTTCCACACATTATAGAGACATAATAATTGGGCAAATGTGAAAGAGGTAAATTATAGAGATAACTTTAAAGTTGGGATTAGAGGATAGGATTATCACTTACTCAGCTAACTAAGCAACTTTACAGGTTGGTTGGTTGGTTGTTTAACGCTGCACTCAGCAATATTCCACCGATATGGCGGCGGTCTGTAAATAATCGAGTCTGGACCAGACAATCCAGTGATCAACATCATGAGCATCAATCCTCCCAATTGGGATACGATGACGTGTCAAATAAGTCAGCGTGCTTGACTCGATCCCGTTAGTCGCCTTTTACGACAAGCACTTCTAACCCGGATCTTCACGGATGAGCAACTTTGCTGATTCTATGTCATCGAGACCTGATGACGTGGATCGTTGCTCTTACTTTCTATCACTTGTTTGTCGTGATAGATTCAGGCATTATTAACAGAGATATAGCTGAGATGTTGTTGACTGTGGCAACGCAACACTCACTCTCTCACACAACCATACAAGCCATGTTGTGACATCAGCACCATCATGCAGGAGCCACCACACAAAAGGAGCAGAATTCACACAAAAGAACAAACAAATATTATTTAATGTCTGTCGTGTAACGCCACATTCTGCTATATTACAGCTGTATGTCGGCGGTCTGTAAATAATCGAGCCGGTACCAAAACACCCAATGATCAACACCATGACCATTGGTCTACGCACTTGGGAAACGATGACAAGTGGCAACCAAGTCAGCGTGCTTGTCCACCTGATCATGTTAGTCGCCTCTTACGCAGAGCATGGGTTGCTGAAGACCAATTCCAACCCGGATCTTCACGGGTCAGGCGATCTGCAGTTGGATCTTGTCACATCAAAGAAGTTAAACGATGGTTGGCCTTGTATCCCCTGGCTCTCGATTTTAAGAGAGACAATACGGACTGGCCGTTTCTGAGTCAGTATAGCATGTTTATTGGGGTATCCATGTTAATCTGCTACTTGGTGTTTCAGAGGGATACTTGCCCACACGTCGCTATATTAGTACAGCAATCTTAATGTTAAACCCGATTTACCTCATTTTTCGAACTCTCTAACCTTAGAAATAAACACTAATATCTTCAACAGATTCAGTCAATCCAACCATATATAAATAAATAAATACTTATGTACGAGTTGTACCTAGTCACATAACCTTTCAGCACCCACATGTAATTTCATCCCTCATATAAATGTGCTTAACGCATCTAGCTTTCGTCTGTTCCGGACATTTCCGATAAAGGCCGAAGTATCTAAGAGTCAATAGAATATTCAGAATAAATCTGACATCGCCAAATAGGAATGCGTAATCTCAGCATTTCAGAAAGTTTGCAAAAAGTGGATTCCACAAAAATGGCGAAAGGATGTTTCTGTAACAACAACTCTACAACTGTCCTATCATGTTTGCAAGACAATAGATCTGGAACTGCCAACCCCGACCCAACTCAGAGAACTGGTTCGCACTTATCAACTTGACAACACTTCATGTTTACTATTCCTAACCACTCGTAAGTCCGTGACAGACACAATCGGACACAATTAAATCAAAGCGTCAGTCGTGGAATTTATCACAACACAACACCCTTCTAGCGGTGGAACTAAATGGACTTGTTGAAAATTTGTCAAAATTCTTTTTGTCTTGACACCTACTCAAATAAACAATTGGTGTCTCTGGTTTGTAAAAAACAAACCGCAGACAGCGGAAGATAAGAGCATCGTGTTTGCGCGAGAGAATGAGCCCTGTATATATTTACTTAACGGAATGGATTGGAAGTATAAATCCCAAAGAATGCTGATATACTTCGTATTTGTTTATGTGTTTATTCTTCCCTTTTTATTGAGTTAAATGTATTCGGGATATTTGGATTAATTAGATATTTTTCAGCAACGCCCGAATTGTGGGTTCGTTGGAGTCATAGTTCCACTAAGGCTGGAATACTTTATTCAAACATTTATTAACACGGGCGCAAGTGTATCCGGGTGTCAAGCCGTTTACTGGGACAGTGTTAATGTGGATTCCGATCTCACATAGCAACCACGTGTCATACATAGTTTGTACACTGTTTAACAATACCATCAATCGTACAGTTGAATTGTACAGAGCGGTTGGGTGGTGGTGGTGGTGGAATTGGGTTTAACGTCGTGCTTGAGAATATTTCGCTCATATGACGACGTGCATGCGTGTGTATGTGTATGTGCAGCTGCTTGTACTAGCCCAGACTGAAGCTGGTTTTATAGTGCCAGCCCACTGTGATACCATGCCGCAGTGAAGCATGAATACCCTACTCAGACACATTATACTGACTCCGAGCCGACCAGTCCTTGATGTACCCATTAATGCCGAGCGCCAGGCAGGGACCAACAAGTACCATATTTTAACGTCTTTTGGTATGACGCAGTCGGTCAGAGCGGTTGGGAAACCTGGTAGTTAAAACGTTTGCTTGGCATCGGGTTCTATTCCCCATATGGGTACAGTGCGTGAAGCTCATTTCTTGTGTCCCTCTGTCTGCGGTTGCTGAAAAAAAAATGTGCTAAAGCGGCGTAAAACCATACTCGGTCACGCACCTCGTTGGCGTTGAGTAAGATGGGCAGGCGATGGGCTCAGAATTTTCTCGAGCTTTGTTCAAATAAAGGTGACAAAACCCTTAAAGTTTTCAAAACCGCAAAACATTCGATAGTAAGACTCTGAATGTATCATGTGTTTTATGAATCACTGCCAAATAATCATGACACCAGGTGTTCAAATGGCGTTGTTATATAATGTCAGACCTTGTGTTGACAGAAGAGGTGAGGGGAAATGAAGTGGTGTGGTGCAGGGAGAAGGGACTTTTTGTTTATATTTTAATCATCCCAAGATATACGACCGAGTCTGGACGAAAAATGCAGTGATTGATACTACAAACACCGACCCAGAGCTTCAAAGTAGGTGTCGAGTCTGGCAGACGGAACAACGTCAACGTCTCTCACGTAGGTCCAAGGGAATCATGTACTTCATTCTCTGCCAATTGGAAGACCGGGATAAAGAACCTAGGACGCTGGAGAAATGACGAGAAGTCGAAAAGGGAAAGAGACGAGAAGAGAAGATTTACATTTGGTTGGAAGATGTTTTTCGCAATGGCAGTAGGAACTGTGATAATCCATCCACAAACTGTTCCCGCTCTACCATTAAATTAAACCAAAGCTGTAAGCCTTGAACCCAACACAACTTAGACAGAGAGAAAAAGATCCTGAAAAAACACTGGAGGCACTTCCCGCTCTGACAAAGTGTACGTCGTAAAAACATCAACGTTTGGATTTCATCCATTTCTAAACCGTCTCTGGAGTTAAATATGAGATCGGTTCTTTCCCAGCCACGTGTTACACCTCTCTAGACAAACAGGTGTCGTGTGCTGAAAATACTCTCCACCTGGAAGTGATACGATGTGTTCTGCAGGAAGCCAGCCTCCGGAAGCCGACCGCTACTCTGCCAGGTACAACGGGGGAGGGATGAGGATAGAAACATGTCACTAACCTGTGTAACGAAGACAGGTAAATAATACTGTATGTATATGTACATAGCAGCTTGTCATTCATCTTATATACACCGTGTGTCTGTGTATATATCAGCTTATCAACCGCCTCTACATACACCGTGTGTCTGTGTATAGGTCAGCTTGTCACTCAACTTACATACACTGTGTGTCTGTGTATACCAGTATGTCAACCAACTACCCACCTCTACATACACCGTGTGTCTGACAGTTTGTATATAGCAGCTTATCATCCACCTCTATATACACCATGTGTCTGTGTATATATCAGCTTATCACCAACCCCGACATACAGCATGTGTCTGACAGTGTGTATATATCAACTTATCACCCACCTCTACATACACCATGTGTCTGTGTATATATAAGCTTATAACCCACCTGACATACACCATGTGTCTGTGTATATATCAGCTTATCACCAACCCCGACATACAGCATGTGTCTGACAGTGTGTATATATCAGCTTATCACCCACCTCTACATACACCATGTGTCTGTGTATATAGCAGCTTATCACCAACCCCGACATACAGCATGTGTCTGACAGTGTGTATATATCAGTCTGTGTATATATCAGCTTATCACCCACCTCTACATACACCATGTGTCTGTGTATATAGCAGCTTATCATCCACCTCTATATACACCATGTGTCTGTGTATATATCAGCTTATCACCAACCCCGACATACAGCATGTGTCTGACAGTGTGTATATATCAGTTTATCACCCACCTCTACATACACCATGTGTCTGTGTATATATTAGCTTTTCACCCACCTCTATATACACCATGTGTCTGTGTATATAGCAGCTTATCACCCACTTTACATACACCGTGTGTCTGTGTATATATCTGCTTATCACAGACTTTACATACACCGTGTGTCTGTGTATACAGCAGCTTATCACCCACCTTTCATACACCATGTGTCTGACAGTGTGTATATAGCAGGTTATCACCCACCTCTATATACACCATGTGTCTGTGTATATATCAGTTTATCACCCACCTCTACATACACCATGTGTCTGTGTATATATTAGCTTATTACCCACCTCTATGTACACCAAGTGTCTGTGTATATATCAGCTTATCACTAACCCCGACATACAGCATGTGTCTGACAGTGTGTATATATCAGCTTATCACCCACCTCTACATACACCATGTGTCCGTGTATATATCAGCTTTTCACCCACCTCTATATACACCATGTGTCTGTGTATATATCAGCTTATCACCCACTTTACATACACCATGTGTCTGTATATATATCTGCTTATCACCCACTTTACATACACCGTGTGTCTGTGTATACAGCAGCTTATCACCCACCTTACATGCACCATGTGTCTGACAGTGTGTATATAGCAGCTTATCGCCCACCTCTATATACACCATGTGTCTGTGTATATATCAGCTTGTCATCCACCTTACATACATCATGTGTCTGTGTATATATCAGATTATCATACACCTTACATACACCGTGTGTCTGTGTATATATCTGCTTTTCACCCACCTCTATATACACCATGTGTCTGTGTATATATTTGCTTATCACCCACCTTACATACATCATGTGTCTGTGTATATATCTGCTTATCACCCACCTTACATACACCGTGTGTCTGTGTATATATCAACGTATCACCTACCCCCGACATACGCCGTGTGTCTGTGTATATATCAGCTTATCACCAACCTCTATATACTTCTTGTGTCTGTGTATATATCAGCTTATAACCCACCTTACAAGCACCGTGTGTCTGTGTATACAATGTATATCTGCTTATCACCCACCTCTAAATACTTGTGTCTGTGTATATATCTGCTTATCACCTACCCCGACATACACCGTGTGTCTGTGTATACTGTATCTAATCGGCGTTCTCAACATTCTCTGTGTCTGTATATAAACTCTGTCAAAAAAGAAACGCAACCCCTGTCCTCAGATATGAAAAATTCGTTTGAATGAAGTTATTGCTTCCAAACTAAATTTTATTCGAATGTATTGAAATTATACACGTAATTAATGAAGATTACCATCCAAACAACTGCATTTGTACGCATAAGTGTATTTTATTGCTTATTCCGTCACAACGCATGAAATGACCCTCATGGTGACTTCGCACAAAAAAAACACATGCAAATCATGAAAATGGCAGTTAATGTAGGTGTATAAAAGCCCATGTGCTTTCGTATTATATTCATTCATTTGTCGCCGAAAAGCTGTGTTAAAAATGCCACGATTGAGTGCTGCCGACCGAAATATCGCCATTGGTCGTGTTCAAGCTGGAGAAAGTTTTGGAACTGTTGCACGGCACCTAAATGTTCACAAAACAACGATATCCCGACTTTGGAGCCGCTACAACAACTTCAATTTGACCAACGATCGCCCGAGAAGTGGAAGGCCAAGAATCACGACCCCCCTTCAAGATCGGTACATCCGGGTCCATCACCTGCGTAATCGGCATGCCCTACCAACCGTGACTGCCACACAAATACCAGGTTTGAGGAGAGTGTCAGCTCAAACGATTAGGAACCGTCTGAAAGAAGCGGGTTTACGTGCCTGTAGACCAGTTGTTGGACCTGTACTACGCCCCCTACATCTCCGCCGACGACTCAGGTGGTGCAACAACGTAAGGATATGGACTTTACAAAACTGGAGGCGCATCTGGTTTTCTGATGAATCCCGTTTTCTTTTGCAACATCACGACGGAAGAAAACGTGTGTATAGGAGACGTCATGAACGTTTTGCGCCCATCTGCGTCCGACAGGGGAACAGATTTGGCGGAGAAAGCGTTATGGTTTGGGGATCCATCTCATACAACCAGAAATCAGACTTGGTGATCGTTGAAGGGAACCTGACAGCCCAACGTTACATCAACCACGTATTACAGCCTCACCTTCTCCCGATTATTGACCAACAGACACAGATTTTTCAACCAGACAACGCCCGGCCTCATACTGCACGTGCAACAATGAACTTTCTGCAGAATTCCAACGTCAATGTCTTGCCATAGCCCTCTAAATCACCAGACCTCAACCCTATTGAACACCTGTGGGATACTCTGGGTCGACGCGTACGTCAACGTCAGCCGCCGCCACAGACGCTGCAACAGCTCGGCGTTGCACTGCAGGAGGAGTGGAGAGCCATTCCCCAGGAAAGAATCCGGCGTCTTATCCGTTCTTGTCCAAGGAGATGCCGTGCAGTGATTGCAGCTCGTGGTGCTCATACGAGATACTGAGAAAGACGCCCCCCCTGGTGACAAACTGGTGTCTGTGAGATGACTTTTGAAATGACAATTTTAAACATGCCCATCTTGGTTATTATTCTGCCAAATTTCAGACTTCTGTCTTAAATAATAAAAATGCTGTGTCGTCTTAAAACTTCAGATCAAAATCTTTAAAATACAGGGGTTGCGTTTCTTTTTTGACAGAGTTTATAAATGAAACATTAGTGTATATATATATATTGTGTGTGAGAGAAGGCAGGTAGAGTTTGGTTATAGTTATAAAACGAAACTCTAGCTGCCTTCTTTCTCTTATATGCACTAGCACCGCCAGCATTTTACTGTTACACAATCTATGTTATGATGTGTCATATAGATTGTTATCTATACAGATATCAGCAGCATTGCCACAATGTACAACATTCCCGTGACTAATTAAGAGCATGATCTTTCGCAAGAACATATTGTCACGTAGACAAGGACGAGTACAGTGCATTAATGTAACAGTTCCTGATTAACGTAATCGGGATCGCCCATTCATTCAATTCAGTTGCACTCTTGCCTATTGATCCGCGTAATATCTAGGTTTCGTCTTTAGATGGAGCGTAAAGGCAAAACTGTGACGAAAGTGATATGAATGGATCATTGGTAAATGTGATGACACCATCAGTTCGCAAACTGGGTAAACATGTCCTACTTTATTGGTCGTACCCACCACTGACAAATGTTCCTTCAGGGAGTTGAGTACGGACGTGTGAAAACTCCCAGTGAATGTCATAGCATGGGATAGCATCACATATCATGGTGACAATTAAGTGACATGTCCTTGAAAATGCTCCCAAGTGACGATGCAGAACTTTTCAGGAGACTTAATCATACCCTTTCATGTTTATGCCGTGATTTGAAGGTTCAGGTACAGGCAAAGCGTGTATTCCCATGAAATGTCAATACATATTTTTAAACCCATTAACTCGTTATACTGCTAGCAAATATACAATCAAATCCATGGATGGAACCTGCATGTCTGACATAGGACAAAATGTCTGCACACTGCAGACAAAATCCCAACAGTGTGAAAAATGACATACAATTTATTTTTAATACAATTTTCCTTCGTCATTCCCACCTAATACTACTCTCATGTGTAACCTTCTTAGTGTACAAAACTCCATCATCTAATTCTATTTTAACCCCCTAACTTATTGCTCTTCAGTACTTCCATTTTGGAACACTGATAGAAACCGTCATCATCACAGAGACATTTATACAATTTATCAATGCAGGGACAGGCCTCTGTTACGATAACAAGCTAATCAACTTATCTCACTGGCCTCTGTCATGAAAACATGATAATTAACTCACTGGGTTCTTGGTGAAAAATGGTAGCAATAACATATAAAAATGGGATTTTGTCCGATCTTGGTCATATTGTCCAAAGAAATTTTGTCGGGGTGGGATTTTGTCCGGTTGGGATTTTGTCCGTCCCCCGGTTTTAAAAGCAGCAGCGTTGGAACGAGGCAAAGTTATGTTTTCGGATGACGTTGGACTTCCTTGAGAGGCGCAACAGAGTATGGCCTAAACGGAATGAGCGTTTTTATGCCGTTAACGTGAGACAGAACGATCGTGCTGGGGGTGGCTCAGTAATGGAGAGGGGTGGGATAACTGTGACAGACAGAACACCCTGACTGTTATTCCTGGACGTGTCACATGGTAGTACCACAGTGACAACATCCTGGAGGCAGACATGATGCCAATTGCACACCGACATGGACGTTGTTTTGTGTTTCAGGATGACACAGGGAACTCGAATTGTTACAGGAGAACAGAACCACCTTAGCAATATGTTTGTGATAACCTCGGACAACAACCACCATCGTCATCCATCGTCAACAACCACCAACCACATTCAATGAACCTGGCGCTGTCCTGGAAGAAGAATGAGTTGAATGAACCAAGCTAGCATAACAACGTGTGATTATTACGCACTTCGTCGAATCCAAGATGGTCTTGAGAATAATGGCGGATTCACGTATGTTATGAGAGTGTGTGATTTGTGATTTGTAGTGTCATTGATTGGGTGATAGTTGTTGTGGGTCACGGTGTTTAAAGTTTTGAGTGTGGGTTGTGGGTGACATCTCGCATCATATATGTTTAATGGCATAGCATTTTTAACGGCACGCCGTTTTGATAGCACTTCTGAGTTGCCTCCCGTGGTTGGCTGTATATTTTACTTTGACTTCTGAGTCTTGCCACGTCTTTTGTTCCAGAAAATCCCGCAATGTTCTGAGTGGATAAAGATGCAGCCTATCTTTACTAGAATGCTCGAGAACTGTGTGAGAGCTATATAAAGGCTGGCTGTTGTGTTGTGCGACACGGAATCACACGGACTTATCACATCACTGGAGTAATACACATCTGTCTGCCGTCGTCAAGTCTGTCTCTCAACATTTCAAGACCGTGCTTTTCTATTCAACTGCTGTCATTGTAAACTACCTTCAATCAGTATATCTGTTTTCACCGTGAGTATCAAGACTCTGAGTAAAGATTTTATATTTGTGACCCAATATTTTAGATTTGTGAATCAGTTGCATTGTACTAGATATCTGTATTGCTATGCACTGTAGTTTGCGCATTGTTTGTTCAATAAATTATTGAATATTTTAGACTTGTCTATGTTCTATTTTGCTGGTTCAAAGGGGACTATTATGCCTTTTGTCACGGCAATTTATTAACCGTAACACGTGATATTAAATGAATGAGTTTGACTTTTCATGGTTAAACACATTGGGTCGCTTTGACCAATCATCTAACATAATCTGTGATCCTCTGACGTTCAAACTACTAAAGCGCATCTCAGGTATATATCCCTGTTACACTGGTAAACAATTTATCTCATTAAAGATATAAAATATCAATACTCCATTATACGTGTGACACCTCTTTATTGAATATCATTTTACTAGTATATCTGTCACCGTACGTTTACACTAGTGTATACAGTGACGTGCGACATGTTCCATTGTCGTTGTCTTTTTTTTGACAAGGGTAATTTATTTGCCTTTGCATGTGTTTGTGACAGGTGCCATAGTTGAGGTAGAATTTCCTCACCTTTTCACGACTTGTTATCATCACTAGCTGATAGTGATTCATAAACACATGTTCTCATTGTAGTCGGCTATGTTGTACCAGATATTTGTGGTGACTATGGAAAGAGTTATACCTAATTCAATTGTCAGCAAACATCTATTTTGATTGCGCTACTATATAGTAACACTTCTATACTCGCATGAGCGCTGGGAAGACTATTAGACTGACACACAGTTTATGAAAACGCTTTTTTTTCAAATAGCTATAAATGTTTCTTCCAAAATAACCTTTCTACGTATACTGTTTTCAAGAAGACTGGATTTCGTTTAGTTTGAGCTACAATTCCCTTAACTTTCAGCAAAAGAAAGTATACAGTATTCATTTCACAGTCATCTCTGTGCAGGACGACCAGTAAATAAGAAAGACATCTTCACAATATACATTCTAAGATGCCTAGCGGTTAGAACAATCGAAAAAAAAATACATTGTCAGACAATAAAGGTATAGTTTTTTGATGACGTTATCACGTCACTGCGCAATTCTAGTGTGCCCCCTCGTAATCGAACCATTTTACATTACGTCACAATGTAAGCGACGTCACGATGCATGTCAGTTGTCATCGCCTCGTGCGGCCTCCTACAGTAAACTACACCGTTGCATCCAGTTTCTTGGTTTGCTGTTGCTTCACGAAGCTAACATCACTGGTGGGAACATTACGTTTATGTTTTACGACTGTTAAAATGTGTCATTTCGACTCACAAGTTTTCAGCGACACGGTAACGTTCGTAATGTTTACATTCCAAAATGCAATTGTGGAATGTCGCTTCACTACTCAACTTCCTCTGGATGTACTGATCTAAACTTACGTTGGTAGTAGAAATGCAACGTTCATATTGCCCCATATGGTTTACGTTAATGACAGATGTAATTAAAATAATTCAGAGAAGATATTTAATCCGAACGTAAACCGTCATCAAACTGTTATCATTTGTTTTTTTCTGGTAACGTTCGTCTTAACCCCCTTGATGCCGAGTTTTTTTTCAGGTGCACATTTTCATACTTTTTGAAAAGTGAACGTTGTGCGAGAATTGCGCTCGCGTGGTCCTGGATCTACGTACGGCTATAAAATTACACAGAAATGTAGAATATTAAATTTCCCATCCGTTGGTATAAATATAAGTGCAACTACCTCGGCGGTTTGAGAAATAGACCTTGCTAAATGTTGTCCAAATTGTTGTTATCCGTTAAAAAACAGTAAATTTCTCCGCTTTTTATTGCGCACCAATAAAAGCACTGTGCTACGATCTTTTTTATTTTGGCATCTTTTCGGAAAGTGTAAGCGAAGAAAATACAGCCTGATATCTGAACGACATAAATGTATATGAATTGGATTTATGTGCTTATGCATAACATTATGCGCTCAACATTAAAAATGACTCGCAATAAATGTCAAAAATGGATTTTCTTCCACGACGTCAAACGACGACAGAGAGGTCATAAGCGTATAATGATAAGGGGGCATAACTCCGTTATTCTTAAAACTAGGTCAATGTAACTCAGCTCACATGGAGAGTATTTGTTGTGGATATATTTTCGTTATTTTTTGTTCACGGTGAACCAAACTATTCCAATTCAAAGTTCCCCAATAAGAGCGGATACGCTTTGGTAGTTTCACAATTTATGAGAAAAAGATGACAACGTACTACATGTGAAAGCACGTAATAGCGATTTGGATGGCCCTATCCGATATATAAGTTAGTTCTTAGATTCCCATATTCTCCTGTTTGTGTGGATGTATTTTGACTAATTTTGCATTGTTATTACCAGAGTAATAGCCATATCTTCAAATGTAATGAAATTGCTGAAAATAACACAAGATTTTAGTTGACGTCATTGCTTGTTTTGTGCATTTTGCAACGTCAGAAAAAGACGACATTGGTATGCTGATTAGTATATATCTCACCTAATTTCCATTAATTGTGTGAAAGGTCTCGGCTTCTTTGTCAGAATTAACACTCTTTAGACAAAACATAAAATGCCTGATTTTTCCGTTTAAATAGTGTCCTGAATATATCAACAATTAGACAGTTTGACTGTGTATCTTTTTGTGAGCAACACGCGCACCTGTTTGGCATTAATTTAACGTAAATGAAAAATAACATTTCAAAACACCCGAATATATTGCTCAGGATAAGAATTTTCTTTGTTTATGATTATGTAGCTATTTCTCTTCATAAGTATGCAATGGAAGATGCAAACAGATAGCTTTATATATGGAACTGGTACGTACTATTATGTTAGAATATGGATGTAAGATTTGTCCAAATTAAGACATGACAAGGTTTATATATATTTTATTTTTTTCGTATAAATATAGTTAGAATTTGATATCCTGTCATCACAATATTTTTAAATCGAATATGAATTGATTATATTATCGAAAACAATGATAGTTGATCATAAAACGTTTCCGACAAACGCGCACCTGGCCAATCAATTTACACCATTGTTTTCTCTATAAAACGACACAAAAATGTGCAAAGAACAAGATAATTCCTTTAAATATTTACATTTACATTTCATAACATATATAAATCATGTTCATTAAATATTATCAGTTTTACTTATAAGGTTGAATTAAATCGCCGTTCATTAACCTGTTCATGTGAAACTGCAATATTAATTCAAATGCATTGAATATTGTACATCATAGGAACTAAAGTAGTTGCAGTTATGGCTACGTTTGATCTTCTAACACTTGTGTAAAGGTTTAGAATATGGTGCACTGCACTAAATGTGTCAATTTCATATGTAAATATTATTCAAACAATCAAAAACTTTCAAAGAATAAAACACCGTAAACCCTATATGCACGTATGATATGATATTGAACAAGGCTAAATGTAGATACTGAAGTCAGTTTCAAGAAAAAGTGTCTGAAGACATCTTGACTCGATCCATTGCTAGGACAAGAATACATGTGGAGAGATCTGTGGGAAGGTTGAAGGAATATCGAATATTAAGCGCTGTTATTCCTCTTTCAATGAAACACTTAGCATCCCAGATAGTGTTTGTTATAGGAATGCTTTCAAACTACCAGCCACCGCTTGTTAAGTAAGGAAGGCATTTTCCTCCTCATATTATTGAATGTACATTATCTGTGATGATAAACTCTTGTCTTCTCAGTTTAAACATGTAAGTAGTTATTAGGTGTTGATATTCCTCACTCACGTGAATACATTTCAGAATAATATATGAATCACTATACAATTACTGTTTGCATGCACAACGTTTATTACTTTTAAATATCACATTTTTCCTTCATGGCACATTATTAGAAAAAGATTGATTGTTTTGAAGTGTTGCAACAATAAAGTACTTATGGTAAGCAAGGAAACATGTACCTTAAAAGTTTTATTCAGATCAGTGGGAAGGTTGGGTGAATATTGTATCACCCTTCGGGTGCATGTATGAAAACAAATAACGCAAGGAGATGACGAAGTAGGGAAAGAAAGGTTTGTAATGATACATGCAAACTTTATGTTTAATATTGCTTTAATGGCAACAATTGTCGATGCAACTTATTAACAATGTGATAAAATAAATGATGCCAATAAATATCCCCAGTACTGATCAAACACTACTAGGCCTATGGATAGATTTAATGACAAGACTCAGTCTCAAAGGAAATAGTTATTTCAACTTAATCTCTTCCGCAAGTGATACTGTGCATAATATGTTACCAAGAAAGTGACTCTCAACTTGAGTTAAAAATATATACCGGGGGGTACCTAGTGGCAGTTATGATGATAAATATTAGATTGGTTGATGTGCCAGGTTAAAGTAATAGCAGGAACGGATAAAGTAAGAGTAATAAATTGAATGTGATGTAATAGTTGATTGTCAAACACCATGACCAGTGATCATATTTATGGGCATCATTAACAGGTCATGTGACCTTTCTTAGCCAATCAGAATACAGGTTTGATGGCTTTCATACCAGAAACAATGCATAGGTAATTTCATTTCTAACACAAGTGACTACTAATTATCCTTATGCTGTCCTGTTTGTCGGAATACAATTAGGACACAGTAGAAATGATCAGGATATCAAGAGAATTTGTTATAATGAAATGGACAATATCTTCACGCCATCGTAGCATCAGTGGCCGCCATCTTAGTTGGTGGTTAGCTCTATGACAAGTGAAACTTACAAAAGAATCAGTTTCCTTTTATCAATTGGTATTGTCCTTATGTGATACAAATGAGATTTGTGCTAACATCTGATGTAACTAGTCTAGTCTATATTCATGTGAACGTAGGCCATCGGCCCATGGTACAACGTTATACATTGGCAGCCTTCAAGCTGTAGCGACGACGATTGTTAGCATAGAAGATAAACAAGGCAAGATTTCTTAAAACCAGAGGAGTAGCATTACTCATCAGTTGATTAAATCTACACAAGGTTGAATGGGTGAAAATATCGACAGGGATAAAACGTTTACGTAGATCATCATAAGCAGTACAAATCAGTAAGAAGTGGTACTCATTTTCCACATAGTTACAGGAACACATTTCACACAATCTTGAGTAGTTTGGTTTCTTTACATATATCTACCAATTTCTATATCTAACATCTGATATAGCAATAAGCACAACCATATGTTCAGACCAAGCATCTGGGGCGGCATTTGACAGATGTCAAATGTATGCTAAGACCATTGATAACTTGGGGCCAGTGTAGCGTAAATATACTCTGTATCAAGGAATTGATGTTGTCCTATGTGGCCTTTAATAATTTGGATTATACAAGATTTACTAAAATATGTGGCAAATGCAAACCGAGGATATGGACAGCAGACTGTCAAATAGTGCCTCAGCAACAAATGTCAAAACCTTGAACTACTGTCATATTGCAGGTACACATGTGGGAAAAACAGTAGAATATATATTGTACTCTGTCTTAAAACGATGCATGAAAATATCAGATAATGAATATGACTTTAATAGGAAAACAGACATCCAGTTATTTACAGTCACCATGCCTTACCTAAATGTTGTTGACAGGTCACCGTAACCATAGAAATGTCAAACAGATCAAATTAGTTCTTCAGTGCAATGAAGTTTAATTTTCAATAGTATCAGTCATGGAATATACTTTAAAATAGGTCATTGTTTATCTGGGTCACAAGTCAGACAGACTTTAGCCACAATGCAGGATTGTACACAAGAAATAGTCCCTGACAAACATTGTTGTCATCACACAAAATACATAATGATTCCCGACAGTGAATAACTATTTCACTTGGAGGCATGAAATACAATAGCCTGTGCAATTATAGCACAGAATGACATCATTAGTAAAATCCTTCATGGATGTAAATAGCATAGTTACACAGTGGTAACAGGTGTGATTTATTTGTATGAACATGTTATATTTGAGATTACACTTTCTCACTAAAGTATGGTACAGATTCTAGTACTTTAGACAGATTGGTTGGACTCAACCTTACAAACTTACTATCATCTCTACCAAACTTCACTGAAAAAGTATAATACCAAAACATAAAATGTTACATTTGAGCAGCATTTCTATGCATTCAAGCCAGAGGTTCATGTATAAAATAGTATTGCACTGACAATCATGATGCTATGCAGTATTTAAGAGGCTGATTCTAGATTCATCGGCAACGTTTCAGAGTTATCATTAGCGATTTCATGTAAAACTGATATCAGTGATCATGAATATGTTATTTTTGAAATTCAATACTCCCAGTAATTATCCGATTTTCACATTTAAAAACATACAGCAAATAACGCTTTGAATCGCGTTTCAGTGCTGTGTCCAAAGTGGCGACATTTTCGATGAAGCCTATTTTGAAAGGTCATTTTCAGCACTTGAGCTTTGTCTAAAATAATAGTGGATGGTATCAAGAAACAGGAAATTTCCCACAGAGTTAAAAAATGTGAAATGTATTTGTGTGCGTGGGATATTTTGAGTTTTATTGGACTTGAAATTGAGGGTTGAAGGGGAAGGACATATATGTCCCTGTGGCATCCAGGGGGTTTTAACGTAGGGGGCAGACACATCAATAGAACAGCGCGCCAGTTAGCCCTGTGCGAGGATTCTTAATTTAGGTCACCGACACCATCGTTTGTTTTCTGCCTTAAATTAACCGTAATTATCTTTAGAAAGTATTAAATTTGGCATCTTAGAAAAGAAATACACTTCGCCATACCACTTTCGCCCTGAACTATTAGAACGTTAAAGCAATCGGACGCAAGCGTCCTCGTGCTTTAACTATAATAGTTCAGGGCAAAAGTGTGTTTTATTACACTATACATGGTGGTAGAGCGAAGTGTATTTCGTAAATAAATACTCAATTCTATGGTGGCGGGAAATGAAACAAACAAAACAAGATAAATCGACATCATGTATCCGATACAGATACTTTGTATGTAATTGCGTTGGTTTGTTTGCTGTTTTACGCCGCACTCATCAATATTCTAATTATATGGCGGCGGTCAGTAAATAATCAAGTCTGAACCAGGCAATCGAGTGATCAACAGCATGAGCATCGATCTACGCATCGATCTACGCAAAGTCAGCAAGCCTGACCACCCGATCCCGTTAGTCGCCTTTGACGACAAGCATGGGTTACTGAAGACCAATTCTAACGGGTGTAATATGCGTGATGTGCTTCTGGTTGTTTTCAGCTCGAATATACCGTTAGGATGACGTCAGAAATATGTTGCTCAAATGAAATTCTTTTGCCAGAATGTTTTTTTCATAACACATCAATAACAGTAAAAAAAACACTAGTGACAATGAAGGAAGACAGATGCAGTGTTTTCTTTTAAATAAAAGATAACAGTATATTAACAGGTTACCGACCTTGTCAGTTTAGGATTAGCTGATAACGAAATCCATTATCAGTGACTCACCATCAGTGTCTGTATCAAGTTGATAACATTATGTGAAATGAAGGTAAAAACTCTTATCCCTTTATCCAACGACTTTCAAACCAAACATTTATCTTATGATGTATTTATGTAATTAGTTTTGTGATCATAAAATGTGGACTTTGTTACACCCATCCTTAGAACTGACCGTGTAGCCTTAGTGGCCCACATACACTGACCGGTCTATGTGTGCTGGTCGGATCTGGTCCTGGGGGATTGGTCGAGTTCAAGTAACGAGTTCCAGAGATTATTAGTGAAATTAACTACGATAGAGACAAGACGTGTCTGTATTTAGTTGACATGTGTGGCCTGGCTTTCATCAGAGTATGCGTCATTTCTGTTATCTATTACATTTTGAGTGAGGATTCAAAGACTTGTGACTTAAAGAAACTGACATGTTAACGGAAATAATGTGACAAGTTAACGGAAATATATGTGTAGTTTCTGACGTGTACATGTGTCGTGCGCAGCGAACTATAACAATAACATACAGTGAGTGAGTAAGTGTTGCAGTGATTGAGTGAGTGAGTGAAGCATTGACTGAGTTAGTGAGTGACACAGTGAAGGATTGGGGCAGTAAGTGATGCCCAAAATGAGTGAGTGAGTGAAGCAGTGACTGAGTTAGTGAGTGACACAGTCAAGAATTGGGGCAGTAAGTGATGCCCAAAATGAGTGAGTGAGTGAAGCATTGACTGAGTTAGTGAGTGACACAGTGAAGGATTGGGGCAGTAGATGATGCACTAAATGGGTGAGTGAGTGATGCAGTGACTGAGTTAGTGAGTGACACAGTGAAGGATTGGGGCAGTAAGTGATGCACTAAATGGGTGAGTGAGTGATGCAGTGACTGAGTTAGTGAGTGACACAGTGAAGGATTGGGGCAGTAAGAGATACCCTAAATGAGTGAGTGAGTGAAGCAGTGACTGGGTTAGTGAGTGACACAGTCAAGGATTGGGGCAGTAAGTGATGCACTAAATGAGTGAGTGAGTGATGCAGTGACTGGGTTAGTGAGTGACACAGTGAAGGATTGGGGCAGTAGGTGATGCACTAAATGAGTGAGTGAGTGAAGCAGTGACTGAGTTAGTGAGTGACACAGTGAAGGAGTGTGGCAGTGAGTGATGCACTAAATGAACGAGTGAGTGAAGCAGTTACTGAGTTAGTGAGTGACACAGTGAAGGACTGGGGCAGTAAGAGATACCCTAAATGAGTGTGTGAGTGAAGCATTGACTGAGTTAGTGAGGGACACAGTGAAGGATTGGGGCAGTAAGAGATACCCTAAATGAGTGTGTGAGTGAAGCAGTGACTGAGTTAGTGAGTGACACAGTGAAGGTTTGGGGCAGTAAGAGATATCCCTAAATGAGTGAGTGAGTGAAGCAGTGACTGAGTTAGTGAGTGACACAGTGAAGGATTGGGGCAGTAAGAGATACCCTAAATGAGTGAGTGAGTGAAGCAGTGACTGAGTTAGTGAGGGACACAGTGAAGGATTGGGGCAGTAAGAGATACCCTAAATGAGTGAGTGAGTGAAGCAGTGACTGAGTTAGTGAGGGACACAGTGAAGGATTGGGGCAGTAAGAGATATCCCTAAATGAGTGAGTGAGTGAAGCAGTGACTGAGTTAGTGAGTGACACAGTGGAGGTTTGGGGCAGTAAGAGATACCCTAAATGAGTGAGTGAAGCAGTGACTGAGTTAGTGAGGGACACAGTGAAGGATTGGGGCAGTAAGTGATGCACTAAATGAGTGAGTGAGTGAAGCATTGACTGAGTTAGTGAGGGACACAGTGAAGGATTGGGGCAGTAAGTGATGCACTAAATGAGTGAGTGGGTGAAGCACTGACTGGGTTAGTGAGGGACACAGTGAAGGATTGGGGCAGTAGATGATGCACTAAATGAGTGAGTGAGTGAGGCACTGACTGGGTTAGTGAGGGACACAGTGAAGGATTGGGGCAGTAGATGATGCACTAAATGGGTGAGTGAGTGATGCAGTGACTGAGTTAGTGAGGGACACAGTGAAGGAGTGTGGCAGTGAGTGATGCACTAAATGAACGAGTGAGTGAAGCAGTTACTGAGTTAGTGAGTGACACAGTGAAGGACTGGGGCAGTAAGAGATACCCTAAATGAGTGTGTGAGTGAAGCAGTGACTGAGTTAGTGAGGGACACAGTGAAGGATTGGGGCAGTAAGAGATACCCTAAATGAGTGTGTGAGTGAAGCAGTGACTGAGTTAGTGAGTGACACAGTGAAGGTTTGGGGCAGTAAGAGATATCCCTAAATGAGTGAGTGAGTGAAGCAGTGACTGAGTTAGTGAGTGACACAGTGAAGGATTGGGGCAGTAAGAGATACCCTAAATGAGTGAGTGAGTGAAGCAGTGACTGAGTTAGTGAGGGACACAGTGAAGGATTGGGGCAGTAAGAGATGCCCTAAATGAGTGAGTGAGTGAAGCAGTGACTGAGTTAGTGAGGGACACAGTGAAGGATTGGGGCAGTAAGAGATATCCCTAAATGAGTGAGTGAGTGAAGCAGTGACTGAGTTAGTGAGTGACACAGTGAAGGTTTGGGGCAGTAAGAGATACCCTAAATGAGTGAGTGAAGCAGTGACTGAGTTAGTGAGGGACACAGTGAAGGATTGGGGCAGTAAGTGATGCACTAAATGAGTGAGTGAGTGAAGCATTGACTGAGTTAGTGAGGGACACAGTGAAGGATTGGGGCAGTAAGTGATGCACTAAATGAGTGAGTGGGTGAAGCACTGACTGGGTTAGTGAGGGACACAGTGAAGGATTGGGGCAGTAGATGATGCACTAAATGAGTGAGTGAGTGAGGCACTGACTGGGTTAGTGAGGGACACAGTGAAGGATTGGGGCAGTAGATGATGCACTAAATGGGTGAGTGAGTGATGCAGTGACTGAGTTAGTGAGGGACACAGTGAAGGATTGGGGCAGTAAGTGATGCACAAAATGAGTGAGTGAGTGAAGCACTGACTGAGTTAGTGAGGGACACAGTGAAGGATTGGGGCAGTAAGTGATGCACAAAATGAGTGAGTGAGTGAAGCACTGACTGAGTTAGTGAGGGACACAGTGAAGGATTGGGGCAGTAGGTGATGCACTAAATGAGTGAGTGAGTGAAGCATTGACTGAGTTAGTGAGGGACACAGTGAAGAATTGGGGCAGTAAGTGATGCACTAAATGAGTGAGTGAGTGAAGCATTGACTGAGTTAGTGAGTGACACAGTGAAGGATTGGGGCAGTAAGTGATGCACTAAATGAGTGAGTGAGTGAAGCACTGACTGGGTTAGTGAGCGACATAATCCGTACGATTCGCACACAGCAAAATCCAAGTTGAATAAGAATATAAATCACGATAAGTATATTATAATATACAATTGCGCATCGTATTATAACACAATCTGCAATACACTCCCCATACTCTCCACAACCACCACCGTTCCCATTAAGACACAGGTCTTGTAGTTCATCCATGCAGGGTCATCTAGGGGTGCGACCCGAATGAAATGAACCAAATGAATCGACAAACACAAATTGAAATGATACACAACTCGGAAAAAAGGAGAAGGTATTTTGGGGGAACTGATAGCCGTCGTTATGAGGTGCGCATATTTCCACCAACAGCGGGTCTCAGGTTCTCGGTAGATCAGGTAGTGTTTTCTATCGTGCTCGCCATGTGTTCAGTGTCAATGTAAATTACAGATTCTAATAAAAGAATCAAACACAACATAAAAACAAGGTTTTGTATTTTAAATGTTTTTTGAAAGCAAATAACTATTAACATTCCTCACTGTAGGGCGATTTTCAATAACATGTCTTTACCTATCATATCTCCCACGCGGTGCCAGGAATGTTATCTATTATCTCATTCCTGATAACGTGGTACCATATCTAAAAAATGCTAAATTTTCTTGGAAATAATAAACAAAACTTTTATCGGCCGGAAACATTTGTTCTCCGCGGAATTCGTATTTTCTAAAATATCAACACTCTCATATACAGCAACACGGTCATAATATCTGAACCTTCATCAGGCAGTGATCCAATCACAGACAGTGATAAATGACTTGGTAACAAATAAAACCATCCGAAGCTAGGAAAATCATGGAGCGCAGATATATTTGATTTACGAATGCATAAAGGTTCCACATCGGTAGCATGTGCTCCTTTTACCGTAATCTCTAACATTTATATTTTCGCAATGTCGAACATTTTCACGGTATTTACGATTAAATTTTGGAAAACAATTAAAATAATAAAAAGACGAAATAATTACAAGACAAAACTCACTTTAAGAGATGTATTTTTAAATATTATAGATAACGAGAGAATCACTCAATCTTATGGAAACTGTTTAACCAATTGCAATAAAGAGAAAACAATTTTGGTGCATACGTTGAAGTATTCAAAATAACTAGAAAATGCTTGAAACTATGCCACCAAAGTGGCACCGTCAGGTCTTTAGACAAACTGGATCCAGATTTACGTAATTACCCCGCGAGAGGGCATCAGTTGGTGTGACCTCGCCCAGTTCTTGCCATTGATAATGTACAGATAGAAGGGAGTTGTGATACTTCAAATCTTGCAGGACACTCAAATAACACTCTGGTTAATCTCAGAGATTCACAGATCTTTGAATGAGAGACTTGTGTTGAAATACACGCGTCAGTGACGGATAACACCTCGCATCTTGTCTGTCTAACGATAGAGAACCTGAAGGATGTATTTATATTGTTAGTTACGTATGACCGTCGAACGTCCCCAACACGTCAGGTGTGTGTTATGGGTAATTTATAGCTTCTTGATGGTACCGTGAAGAGCCTGGCATTTGTGTTCCTGTCGACACTTGAAAGTTAGCATGAATTCCTTGTGCTTTTGAAATTGCTCCGATTTGTCTTACTTAATGTAATGGTTCTCTGATTAGTGTCGCACATGGTGCGCGTGGTTTTTCATAAAGGTGTTGAGTTCGGTCACGTCGGTGGTTCTTGACACGAGCTATCTGGGTAGGCCTGTTATTTATGTAGGAAGACGTGAAGTTCAGACGATGAAAGTGACCTTTCGTTAAGTTATTTCACAGACGCCCTTTGAAGTTGGACTTTATGCTTCAACGTGTACATTGAATTTAAATTGTGAACAATGAGGGCAAGACATGACGGTGTGTTTCGCCAGTGTAGAAGAGTGATTATTTTTCTGTGCGGTGCGGTGGGAGTGCGGTGGTAGTGTGGTAGGAGAGCGGTAGGAGTGGGGTCGCCGGGTGTGCGCTTCGTTGGGTGCGGTTCGGTGTGGTGGGAACAGGTGCGGTGCGGAGCGTTGGGGTGGGATGTGGTGCCGAACCGTGCCGTGCGAGGTAGTGGGAACAGGTGCGTTGCGGTGCGGTTGCGTTGCAGTGAGGTGAAGTGCGTTGCGATGCGGTGCGTTGCGGTGCGTTGCGGTGCGGTTGCGGTGCGGTTGCGGTGCGGTGCGGTGCGGTGCGGTGCGGTGAGGTGAGGTGATCGAGGTGAGAATTGTACGATGTGGAAAGTGTTGAGTATTAGAGAGGGTGGAACATAGTTCACTACTCTGTACCATTGAAGTGTAGCGACCTTTGAGTAACTTTATGCGTTTAGGATATAAATCTACTAGTAGTATGTTCTCAAGTATGAGCCGGGTTGCCTGCAGGTGTAACCGCCATAATGATGAAGTTCCAGTTGTAGAATCAAAGGTTAATCAGTTCATTTGTCTCCATAAACGCGGAAAATAATAATGTGAGTTCTTACTTGTCAGTTTTATTTAACTTATAAACATACTTAATATTATATTAAAAATACCTAGCAAACGTGACTGAGAAAGAACAAATATTTGCTTTGCGGTGATGCTACCAGCTGGCTGTGTCAATCAGAAGTGGTTAGAGTCATTTGATACCTCTGATTGACAAATCTTAATCGAGTAATTTCAAAATTGGTAAAATGAGCATTGTCAGCATATGTGGTGTACCTTGAGCGTCAGATTATCCGTTCTCGTCACGAATGGACTTATTCATAGCTTGTCCACAACAACTAGCACAGAGAGTAACAAGCAGTGTAGTCTGTCATACAGACCCTGAGGTGAGGTGAGGTGAAATTGGGTTTAACGTCGTGCTTGAGAATATTTCGCTCATATGACGACGTGCATGCGTGTGTATGTGTATGTGCGGCTGCTTGTACTAGCCCAGACTTAAGCTGGTTTTATAGTGCTAGCCCACTGAGATACCATGCCGCAGTGAAGCATGAATACCCCACTCAGACACATTATACTGACTCCGAGCTGACCAGTCCTTGTTGTACCCATTAATGCCGAGCGCCAGGCAGCAGGGACGAACAAGTACCATATTTTAACGTCTTTTGGTATGACGCAGTCGGGGATCGAACCCGCGACCTTCCGCTCTCCGGGCGGACGCTCTAACCACTACACCACGGAGGCGGTATACAGACCCTGAAACAAACATACCCAACATACTCCATGCAAGCTTATACTGTACTGCAAGTCTAGAGTACCACACTTTCTGAAAATGTAGAAAGACTTTGGGCTCCTTTTTATTATATATTTTAAGAACATATTTAAGAACCGTTTTGCTTCTGTAAAATGTTCATTTCAGAGACTACATGTTAGTCTACAAACTGTTCAGAGACTAGATACAAACTGCCGCAGTCTACAAACTGCCCCTATCCTAGTACGTACTAGGAGTGTCTATATACCTATATGTCTTTCTAACGCTGTTTCTAAGCGTGACACGCCCCTGTTCTGGAAATGAAGGATCTCTAATACAAAAGCAGTTGAACAATGTTTCAAAGAGACGTATCACGTTAAAACTGGAGTTTAAAGATCATTTGACACCTTTCCAGAACATATAAACACAAAGACTAAAACAGTGGTGCCTTCCAATCCAACAATAAAACACTGCTTTGTCTGCCATGCTACATCACGCCTTGTTTACTGGCTAATGGGACACAGGAACTCAACTAACACATGTGAAGGGTTGCGTGTCTCGCAGCAGTGTTTGCTACAAAAGCGAGCCCTCTCATATGTAATGTATCGAGTCTTAGGGCAGCGCGAAGCATCGGGTTGCCCATAGGAAGCGATCCGAACCCTGTCTCCTATTCCCCAAAACTCACGACCTCATCTTAAAGCATGGACCTATTAACAGAATCTAACTCTTAGGGAGAACAATTGTTTACACTCGATGGCTTTTATGGCGAAGCGTCTAGACAGCTAATCCCGTCCAAATGCTGGCTGGATGCAAGTACAGTTAGAGAAAGGAGATCGGGACGAGCTTCCCTTGGGGTCCTCCAGAAACCTTCCGGTAGGTTTATTACTATATCCAGTGTGTTCATCACTGGACTTATCACTGTCAGATGTTGTCCGAATCCTTCACAAACCAGCAGGGACAATATTTATGATACGTTGAAAACATTTGGTAGAAGAACATTATTTACATTTCATAATTGGGTTTGCCGGATTGCTCGGAGTAGGGGATTCAGGGACACGGTGGACCAGTTGTGTGATTGTTGGGTGGTCTCGTGGGTACAATGTCCGCTTGTAACATCGATGACTGGTTCGAATCCCATTTGGAAATGAATGTGAAACTTGTAAATTGAGAATTCTTCATGAGTTCTTTCACATAGTGGGTAGTCAACTATATATTTCTGCGACGAGTGGCAATCAACAGATGATTACGTATCCGTCGTAATCCCCACGCAACACATACCAAAAACCATGAAAAAATATATATATACTAGCTACAAAACACCATTCATAATAATTAGAACTTGAAGATATAAATAGGGAGTCCATTCACGATTTCGACTGTATCGTCAACTGGTTTTATGAATCCCTATCAAGTAGTGTTGGCACCAGGTGCTCGCCAAACACACGCAAAGACCAAGCAAGTTTTGAATGAAATTACATGGTACTTAGCAAAATAGAGAAGTTCATCTGAGATCGTTTTTGTCATGTGTCAAACGTGGGAAATATATATAATGATATATTTTCATTCAAAAAATATTTTCATATAATATGCTCATTGAAGATAAAAAAATAATCTGTCGGGAACAACTAATTTATTTAGTATGACCTCTGGCCATCTAGTTTGTGTTATCTTTTGGTGGCAGTCTGCTAAACGTCAGGCGGTTGGTTATCACTAGTCGGAGCCTGATTCAGGATCTATCTCTATTAGGGAGATCTCAGGAGAGGCCTTATTAGCCCAATTCGATCCTTGTCTCCCATGGAGTCGATTCTTGCCACCTCCGGCTTGAACGTTAAACGTGCACTCACCCAGGAATGAAGTCGGGGTTAGACGTGGTGCAAAACAAAAGAATGTGCTCATGCGAGATATATTAATGTGAAGTGCATATCATTGAAATCTTACACTCGACACCCACAACGTAATCTCTTTCTCCCCGTCTGTCTGTCTATCTCACGCCAATCACGCTGTGCTTGATTAGACAGATGTACTATCGGGGTATGTCTGTGTCTGTTTCATCACGTCTCTCTCTACCTCACGTTCTCACTTTCCTGTCTCACCCCACCCCCTCTTTCTACTCCCCTTTCCAAACCTTCTCCCTTCCCCCTTCTTTCCATAACTCCAACACGCTCTCCTTCTTCCACACCACTCCCCTCTTCGTGTCTTCTCTCCTCTCTCTCACACTGGTTTTCGAAGTCATTTATATTTTGCATACTCTTCAAAGAAAATGAAATGTACCAATGGTACCAATATTTATAACTCCTTTATTCACTAAGGCTGTCTCAAAACTGTGTACCCGATGAAGTTTACTTCCAATAATGAAATCATTCGTTTTCGTTTTAATGGCAGTTTTCACCTTGAGGTTATGGAATTTTAACAAGGTTCTAGTCCAAGTTTATTACGCATATCTGTATTCGCAAATCAATCAGTTTATGACGTAATATTAAATATCGTCATAACTTATTGATAATGCGAGAAGCATCACCACTGGTAAACTCGATGTTGGTGAGTCATAAGCATCAAAGACGAGGAATTTCTACGAGGATGATAACCTGCCAGGATATCGGTAACATGGCACCAGAGATCGCCCAAGATCAGGAAACATTCGTGCTTTCTACCTTTGGAACCGGACAGTTATCACAAGTTGCCCTGCAACACGTTTAGCTAACGTCCCCCTATCTCCACGGAATGTACGTAGCTGGAATTACAGAAAGAAGTCCATATACATTAGACAGTCATACAAACCCTGAAAGAAATCTGTCCAATACAGTCCACATGATCTGGCTTGTCTATTAGACACTGTAGTTTCTGAAAAATAGGAACGCCTCTGGGCTATTATGTTATCAAGATATTTGTATCTGTAAAATAAGTTTCCTTCAAAGACTAGACGTAGTCTAAACCAATGTTTGTGCTATTTACACCAAAGTAATAGATTCTAGCGACTACAGTGGAGTCGATTACTTCATCAGTTGCTTCACCAACGTAGCGTGTACCACAGTGAATGAATTTGCATCTTCAAAGGAGTTCCGGAGGTTTGGAATGATCCGTGAGTTTTGGCGTGGGCCGGGCGTTAGATATAGGGGATGTTGCGTTACAGCGGTCTACAGAATCTGTGGAGAAGCTGCCATGATATGGGTTTGTGTGACGTGTGTGCACGTCATCGCAGTACCAGGATCTTCCAGCACTTGGGGCCGTTTTCAACATGGCGATACACGTCACCACCCACCATGGATCTGTACTGACTGACGAGAGTCTATAACAAAGAGTACAGCCATATCCATCACGGTTAAGTGTCCAATGCACATTGAACAAATTTTGGATGAGCTTGACCGCCATTCCACAAGGCGTCATCCACGGGCGTCTTGGTTTCATGGGCAGGAGGTGTCGTGAGGTCATTCAGGGCCATTACGTTCTCCCTTGCTAAGACAGTACTTAACATGACAGCCACATGTCCTAACGTCTCTGCTGACGTTTCACGAACTCTGACTTGATAATCCCACAGACACATGGGTCCCCTAAAACAAAGTGGAGGTCACACGATCAATACCTTTAGAAACCAGGCGTTGTATGCCTCGTATTTTGGAATTTCTACATGTATATATAAAATGAGGGAACACATATATGTTTGTGTGTGTGTGTGTGTGTGTGTGCGGGCGGGCGGGTGGGTGTGCATATCTATTTGTCTATTTGTTTTCACTGCTCGGGTGTTCTCATTCATTCTGAATCTCTCTATCTCTCATCCCCCGTGCCTTCCTCTCTCTCGATCTCTCTGTCTCTCTTATCATCTACTGAAGACACATCACTCTCCTGAGTAATGCGGGGTCAAAACATATTCACTTAGAAATTCCTTCATCCCCTTTTCCCCTCCCTTCATCTCACTTTTACATCTGTTTGTAATCACATCGATCCACAGTCTCACTTTTCAATGCCATTCTGCACCAGTTGAAGTTAAAACCACTGCACTTCATGCCTGCAACCCACTGAACCAAGATTACACAAGTACTAGTCAGTCCCATACCCATTCATAACCTTTAAAACCTATTTGTCATTTTCCGTCAGTTTTCAAACTTATTTCCGTGAACTGTTATTATATAGAATTAACATAAATCCTCTAGATTCCGAGCGAGTAAGTTTTTGTCCCATATTTATTTCACCGGAGGCCTCAAATTGTAGCTTCTGTTCCGTGTTACAGGCCAAATGAATCAACGCCATCTTAAAAGGAGAGCTTGAAATATATACAAGTAACCAACGCATGCCGCTCCTTTAACGTGGCATTATTTCTTACAAAAAAAACGACTTCTATTTCAACACAATTTCACAAAACATTCAAATCCTCAAAATCTACCATTGTTCCCAAGGTCACCAAATCACAACAATCGAGGTATGAAAATGTGGAATTAGAGACGAAACGAACCACAGCCGGATTGGGATTCAGTTACAAAGGGCTTAAGCTATCAGAGAGTGTATGCATGTATAATTTAACATTCAAAGAACATTAATCAGTTCCACTGTAGGACTCATTTATTTTATCTCCAGTTGTGTAAATAAAACGCAAGGAGTCGTCGAGATATAAACAAAAACCTATAAAATTGATGGTGTGAAGGTGAAAAACGAACGGTTTCAAGACTTGTATTTCCTCATATACATTTTATCTGTGACAGTAGGGTTTTATCTGTGACATGCATACATTAACTGTGACACGGATACTTTGCAATGATTGATAATGTTCTCAAATGTCTCAACAATACTGTTATATCTTCCCACAACATCAAAGAAAACAGTAAAGAGGAAGTTCTTTACTTGGAATCACAGTGACAACAACTGCAACCCGTGTCAACGCTATACTGCAGTTCTTTTTAATTATCAGAATCAGCTGATTGGATTACATAGATATAAACATCTTACATAATGTTATCTACACGTCAGGTCAGAGGTCAGATCCAAGGATCAATTACGTCACTTAAAGGACAAGAAATCAGATACCGACTCTGAGAGAAAAACTGCAATGTATACCGTTTTAGCAAGGATAACTCTGTCTGTCTGCAGATGTTTAACGCGTAAAGAGGGCGTTGTTTACGTAAACATGCACATCCTTAAGAACCCATCTGAAAGGTGGTCTTTCACTGCAGCCTTTTATGTCGGTGATGCGTGTTTTTAATAGGTCTGTCCATTGTGATTGACTGCAATCAACATATATCTTTCATTTCCCGCGGACATGCATGGTTCCCCGACATCATAGAGCGTCTGTCTGGAGAGCAGGAGATGGATAGTTCAGGAGATTGAAGCATGTCAGCAGGAGATGGATAGTTCAGGAGATTGAAGCATGTAAGCAGGAGATTGAAGCATGTCAGCTTCAAACATAGACTAACGGTAAGCCTCTGAAAATATAGAATTTTTTATAGAAACAAATAAGCCTACTGAGCTCGGAGATTTTGAAACTTACCAGAAGTAGAGTCAAATGGAATCAGCAAGCTAGCTGATAAGACAGGTTATCCAAGGTTAAAAACCTGAGAAGATCTATCCAGGCTTCATTTGGGGACTTTACACTTAGGAACGGGAGGAAGAGAAATAATGTGGCTCTGGCAGTGTGAGGCAGACTACTTCAAACATCAAAAGAAGTGAAAAGATGATACTTGTTCTAACCGTGCTTGGTGCTCGGGATTAAGGGGACGGCTTGTTTGATTAAACTATACGACGCCTGTAAATAATCGAGAAAGGACGCGATAATCCATCTGTTGTCATCATGAGCATGACCTCAGCTACTGGGACACGATGACATGACGAGCCTGGCCACCCGATCCCGTTAGCTGGCTCTTACAACAGGCATGGGTTGCTGAAGACCAGTTCTAACTCGGATCTTCACGTGTGTGAGGCATGATATCTAGTACCGCATGAGCACAAGCACTCACGCACTCACACATACGTTTCATAATATTGAACGCAACATCAACCCTCCTGCCAACAGCATAGTTTTAAAGCAATAACACCAACTATCAACCGCTATATTCCACGATGCGTTACTATAATTCTATATTTATATTTTGTTTATATTCATGTCTTCACAGGAGGACCTACGGGTAGTTACAGCACTGGTGCCACAAGCAGGAAGGAGTGAGTGAGTGAGTGAGTTTTACGCCACACTCTGCAATATTCCAGCTATTATGGAAGCGGTCTGTAAATAATCGAGCCTGGACCAGACAATCCAGTGATCAACAGCATGAGCATCGATGTGCGCAATTGGGAACCGATGACATGTGTCAACCAAGTCAACGAGCCTGATCACCCGATCCCGTTAGTCGCCTCTTACGACAAGCATAGTCGCCTTTTGTGGTAAGCATGGGTTGCTGAAGACCTATTCTACCCCGGATCTTCACGGGTCCGCAGGAAGGATATTCCTGTGAGATGTTTTGATCACGTGTTGACAAGGCCCTACAGCCTTTTGATATCGCTCGATGGATACCTTTATTCAGCACGTATGTTCTGTCGTAAAGTGTATATCTAGCGAAGGTTTCACGTCTGTGCATCTTTATTGTGCCTACTGTATCTGTGTTGCATCGTGCTCGGATTGGGGCATCTATCAATGACCACATGACCCCATGACCACATGAACACATGACCCCATGAACACATGAATACATTAACACATGAATACATTAACACACTGAAAACATGCCCTCATCTTGAAAATACAGGAAACGTTGATATTCAGCTATGTTATCCTCGAAGTCCTGATAACGTGTTGAATTGATCACCGATGTTATCGTAATTTATGTTATCATGGTGGTCATGTTATTGTCATGTTAAGTGATGTTGTCGTGGCTGTCAGGAATATTATCAATGGCATAATATCTATTGAGTTGTACAGATATTGTGGGATGTTTTCAGGATGGACAGTGCAGTCAGAGTGACTTTTAGGATGTTATCTCATCATCAGTGATGTTGTGATGTGCCCTGATGTTTAAAGATGTTATAGAGCTATTCAGTGATGCTACCGTCATGACCTGAGATGTTGTGATATTCTGTGATGTTGTCATCATGACTAGTCATGGCGCGGTGGGGTAGCCAAGTGGTTAAAACGTTCACTCGTCACGCAGAAGACCAGGGTTCGATTCTCCATATGGGTACAATGTGTGAAGCCCATTTCTGGTGTCCCCCGCTGTGATATTGCTGGAATATTGCTAAATGCGGCGGAAAACTAAACTCACTCACTCACACCAGTCATGTCTGCAGCATGACTAGTACTGTGGTTGTCATGTTCTGGGAAGACATCGTACTGTTGATGGTTATAAGATGCTGAGTCCAGATCCACAAAGCGCTACGACATTCGTAGGCCTATGATAAACTATAGATTTACGACATATCGTAACGTTACGAATGCTTTGTGGATCGGGGCCCTGGTCTGTGATTTTATTGTGCTTCAAGCCATTGTCAACAACATTATACGCATCACCTTTCGTTAGCCCTTTCATCCACAATCTGACATCCCCTTCATCCAACGCCTTCGTTCAACACCTTCGTCCAACAAGGTTAACTGGGAACTGCTTGGCTGACATCCCATTCTGAACACTGCATCTGGAACTAGAACCACAAATTCCAAAAAAAATAACCTCAATGCCAAGAATTCAGTTTTCAAAACATTGTAATAATACTTAGAGGTAGCCATCAACCGTTTCATTCCAAGAGCTGCTAAATCCACAATGAGAAAATCAGCATGAAAGTGACATTTCAATGTTAAAATTGCAGAAAATCCATATCTGTGTAACTGTTGATAATAACTCCATACCAAAAGGGTATAGAGTGCAAGAATGAAATCTACAAGAACACACCGATTGTATGTAAAGGCCGTATGACAGCTAAGTGTGTTATAGACAACTGCTGTGAATCGCGCACATGCTGTTTGTTCAAATTCTCGGACAAAATGTATTTTCACAGCAGCAACGTCAAGAACACACAAAGTACAATAAACACATTGGTTTGAGATAACACATGGTATGCCAATAGCACTCTACGAGACATATGAGGTAATTACGCCTTTGATATGATATTCTGCTGCACATGTCCCCATGCACAGACAGCAATAGCTAAACCAGCAGAACATTTTTCATGCACGCATTCAACGCAAGGTTGGTCGACATGTGTACAGCGAAGTATGTTTCTCTGCACGTTCCATTGAAATCATTAAGCGATTATTGGACAGAAACTATGGCTTAAAAACTGAAAAGTATAGACCCTGAATAAACGTTTATTCAGCTGTCGTTGATAACGTCACAGATATGTTTTACTGTCACTTTGATGTGCCACATGTATGTGAATATAATTATTTGTAGGTTTTGTTGTTTATGTTGGTTTTAGAATGTTTTGCATTTCTTACATTTATGTCAGCGTTGTAAGATCAGAAA
Organism: Haliotis rubra; assembly: GCF_003918875.1. Classification (NCBI taxonomy): domain Eukaryota; kingdom Metazoa; phylum Mollusca; class Gastropoda; order Lepetellida; family Haliotidae; genus Haliotis; species Haliotis rubra. The sequence goes on from NW_025767190.1 coordinate 4,409,218, forward strand.
CAAGTCTGTATTTTGACGGACATGTAGTATGTGTACAATGTCCATGAAAACTCTTCTTGAAGATCGGGATCATGGGGAAGTGGAAGCAACATCTGCTCTGAGGGGTCGGGGGTTTGGTTCGATTCCTGGTTGCGTCATACCAGATCGATTTGTTCATACTTGATGGTAATAATAGCAATAGTCCGCGTATATGTCATATCCAGGCACATTACCTGCTCACGGCGCTACATATGTACATCAATTACCTTGCCTAACGTATCGCAATTGATCAAAGCCCATGCTTTTGATCACTGGATTGTTTGGTTCAGACTCTACTGTATACATACTGCTACCATATAGCTGGGCTATTGCTGTGTACGGTGTTAAACAAGAAACAAACACACCTTGCCTAACACTCGAAATTATGCGGCTTAAACAAGGACTTGTCGGCTCGTATGATTGTCTGAGTTGGATACCATGTCGGACCTCAGCTAGTTAAAACATCAGTATAAGTCATGACAAATACAAGCAGCCAAACACACATACAGATGCTCAAACACGCACACATACACATGGACCACACATCAACCCCCGCCTGGACAACGCTCATTACATTGACGTTGAAAGGGCCTCACAAAGCGATAGTATTGCCTCGACATTCGTAAGTCGTATTACGTGTTACGACCGCATTAACGCTACGTCAGTGTCATGAAACGGGCCTCAGTATTGTATACATTTCATTCTCGTATGGCGCAGTTAGGTAATACATACACTCTGTCAGGTGCCAGTCGTGTGTAAGCCTGAATTAAGACGCTGCATTTACATGTACATCTCGTTTCACCCAGCGTCGACTATGTGTCTATACATATTTTTTCGCTCAATATAACTCTTGTAAACTCGTAAAAATGACAGTGTCAGCATAAAATAATTCCTCTCCGTATCGTAACATACGTCTATGTCACCGTGAAGATCCGGGTTACAACTGGTCTTCAGCAACTTATGCTTGTCGAAAGAGAATCTTCAGCAACTTATGCTTGTCGAAAGAGAATCTTCAGCAGCTTATGCTTGTCGAAAGAGAACACAAACAGGGTCGGGTGGTCAGGCTCGCTGGCTTGGGGATTGCTTTTCATTGTATCTTAATTGTGTGAATCGAAGATCATGATGCCAATCACTGGATTATCTGGTCCATACTCGATTTTACTGAGACCTACGTCATATAGGTGGAATATTGCTGAGCGTGGCGTTAATCAACAAAGGAATCACGTAATTTATATTCATAAAACATTTTTCGATAAACATGTGACGCCTGACACTCAACACTCCTAAAGATGGGTATTTTACGTTTACTTTTGCATACGAGTTTATTATTACGAAACCATTAATTTTCTAAACGGTTGAAGATAGTTCCATTCAGACCTTCTGCAACCCTTCTGGCAGTCATCTCTACTGAACTTTCAGCCCACTATCAAGTTGATTTATGACAACTTGTCTCAGCTGAAGCTGAACACGTGGAGGCTGAATATATTTAGCTGCACATTAAAGTGGCGCTAGTACCTCAGTGACTGTGTTGTCACTGTTGTTTACATAGGGTAATGATTCTCAGGTAATCCAGAAGCCGTGCTTTAACAAGGATGGCACCGAAAAGCATCCATTTCAAAATGGCAGTTTGATGTTGGCACTTAGTGCTGTAGGGTCTAAAACCGATGTGGAGACCTCCGACAGGTACAGCGCTGTAATGGTGTATGGTTAATTGACTTGGTGTTAATGTAGCTGTGTGGACTGATATATGAGTAGAATACTATTGCACTAGGGACCTAAACCTACTTTCCTTACACTGGAGTAAGTACAAATTGAATTTGGGTTGGGGAGACAATTGTGATGAAATACAGACCAGTGGTTGATAGCGGGATCACTCAGGTATGGTGGCACGCAGATATCAAGTGATTGTTTGTTTGTTGTTTTACGCCGCACTCAGCAATATTCCAGCTATATGATGGCTGTCAGTAAATAATCGATTCTGGACCACACAATCTAGTGATCAACATCATGACAATCAATCTACGCAATTGGGATACAATGACGTGTGTCAACCAAGTCAGCGAGCCTGACCACCCGATCCCGTTAGTCGCCTCTTACGACAAGCATGGGTTGCTGAAGACCAATTCTAACCCCGATCTTCACGGATGCAAGTATCAAGAGGTACTCGAGGTTTATACTGATGTTGTAGTGAAACTTAAGGAGAGAATACCTGCGTTGTTATTTAAGTGTAACTAATTTGACACATGAATCTGAGAAATTGGAAACATTAATTGTTTCGTAAGGATATTTCGTATGTGGAATGAGGATAAGTTTTCTTTAGGTGGAAAGGATGGTGATGGGTGGAACACTGTCGTATTCATGGTGGGTGGGATCGGAGAAATGTATCTGTTAACCAGCTCCGGCTACAGGACAGATGTGTACGATGTGATTGTTGATTTAAAATATGTAGGTAATTATAATGTAGGTAATTGTTTGGTCTGCGTCCTCATATGCCAACTGAAGTCAGATTATCTCATATATTACCCGAAACAAAAACATCCAAACACTAAAGTCAATTCCCAAACCCAAACACCTCTGATCGAAACTACCGCTGAGGTTTGCACCAAGGGTCCCTCCTAACCCACCAACTTACATCTCGCGTGGGCAGGATTATCTCCCTTCCCATTGCAATCGATGATGATTGACAGGCTGATAGCAATGTACTTTCATATTACATGTACGTGCAGTTTGTACAGTAACGTTCTGAAAGTCAACAGCTGTTACGAGTCAATGAAGGCGAATACTTATATGAGGGATGATCATTGATCACTTTGTGTCATGTCACCGCGTTCTACCTCATCCTATCTGCGTGGGAGTCGTTCAGTGAAGTCTCCGCTGATGAAATACGGCGCTGTGATGAAGTAGTTACAACAGCTGCACCACCTTTACTTGTTTGTCACTCTTTGAATAAATATTTATTGTAGAAAACGAAACTAGGGCGTTTACACAATGATATATTCCTGCCAAGACTGTTTTATTGTGTGCATTTGTCGGGGAGACGTGTTTTATGCGAGATGACAGCTTAATCTGTGATAAGGTTTAAATGTAGAGAATTAACTTTATCAAAATGTGTTTTCTCGCTGTAATTGTTTATACTGGAATAGGTATAAACATATTTATTATATAACTGTATCCATTATGATTCTTCTGATTTTAAGTGTTGATTTTTTAGGGAAATAACTTTAATGTTTACTATTATCTTGAACTCAAACGTCAGCCACCTTGTCATTATCAGTGGAATACTCGTACAATATTCTTTAATTGACAGGCTTAAAAACACCGGCTGTTAATGCATGATACCGCGGAGACGAAGTTGTGGAAGTTTCTACAGATAATGGTAAATGGGTGAGGTCGACATTGTCGGTGCTGTTGAGGATACAGTTGCGGAAATTGATGTCGATGCGATCTCGTCAGTGATACAGATGGACCTTTCGAAGTAGCGTAAACGAGGGCGTGACATTATGAGTTTACTAGCAAAGCGGTTGTTTTTCACGAATGTTTACACCTAGTTGGGGAACATTTCTTTCTTAAATAACCCTTGTGAGGCATAAACGTAAGTGTTAATAGTGATTCTCGTTTGTCGATGTCCACAAGGGTGTTTATACGCATCTGTTTGGAGAAGAAGGTTAATTGTAGTCTTAATTGAGACATAGTCCTTTTGAAGTTCCCCAACGTAATCGAATGATGTAGCAGTCATTTACGTCCCATACATAATTGTTGGCAGGAAGTCAAATGAGAATTTAATCACTCCAATAACTACTGCGTAACTATTCGTGGGTCTGACACGATTATACGAGAACTATAGAACTGAAAAAACGTAGATTAGCGCCTTAATGGCTCTGATCACCGACACATATGTTGCCGCTTTAACCACACGTGTTTTCTCACATCGAGAGCATCGCTCCGTTTACAGGTCACAGTTTGGTTCCGGTCAGGATAACAACTCTCAAGCGGTCAGCGCTGGTCAGATGAAAGGTCATCGTGGTGCCCAAGGATGTTTACATCCGCATTCCCCGTGAACCTGTCTGCTGACCTTTGTCTGGTTTGTGTACGTTGGAGCACCCTGGAGATGAATGTACACTGTCTAGTCATGTCTTGGTTCCTGGAAACAACAGAAGTATCTCTTTCTTCATCCTTCATCTATCACCGTCTCAACCCATCTTTCTCAATCCAATTCCGTTTCAACCAGTGTTCTCACACCCTCGCTCTTTTATAGACTCTCTCTATCAACCTGTTTACTCCTCTGCGCTCCTCTCAGAACCCCGGGCCCCTCCCCTCATTCTCATTCTGTCTCCCTCTCTTTCACACTTTTTTCTCTCTTTACCTATCTAACTCTCGTCCGTCTGTCTCTTTGTCGTTCTGACTCTGTCTGTCTGTCTGTGTTTCTCTCTCTCTCTCTCTCTCTCTCTCTCTCTCTCTCTCTCTCTCTCTCTCTCTCTCTCTCTCTCTCTCTCTCTCTCTCTCTCTCTCACCCGCCACTCAACCCCATTCTCGACTTGCGCAAACTTCCTTGTATAAGATGACAATGTCCCAGGGCAAAACACATGCATCAAATAGACACATATATTCCTTTGGTTTAGTATGACAATTGTTATGTTAAGAGTAAGGCCAGGTGAACAAAACTCTTCATAATGTGTCTAAGGATCTTTGACGTTCTTCATGTTAACTGTCTGTCGGTACATTATTTATCAGGATCGGTTCCTAAAACAACAATGTACACGTGGCAGAAAAACCACAAGACAGTTACATGTTCTAACACGTCAGCCCACCCATTGCTACTGAATATGCTCTGTCTTGTCACAACCGTGAAGATCCAGGTTAGAATTGGTCATCAGAGACCCACTCTAGCGAATAATAGGATCGGGTGGTCAAGCTCGCTGATTTGGTCGATGAATGTCATCGTATCTCAGTTTTGTAGAACTATGCGAATGACGGAAATCACTGGATTGTCTGGTTCAGACTTGATTATTTACAATCCTCCATCAAATAGCTGAAACAAAATGCTGAGTGTGGCGTTAATCAACAAACAACATATATGTCTAATCAGTTACCAACAAGGCTTTAACTACTCACCAAGAAGGCTGCCCACACATATGATTACCATGCCTAGCTGTTAAACAAAACTATCAAGATGAACGATTATAAAGGACATTACTTGAAACACATCCATTTTGAATCATCCATTTCAAACAACAATTATAATGACCAATGCTATGAGTTTCTCTCTCACGGTCATTGGCACTTGAAATGGAAGACGAGAAATGGCCTTCACGAAGGGCAGTTTTAGTCTGCACTCGACGCTCTGGGATGTACATAATTAAAAAACGAGGAGGTTGTCACGGAGGTGTGATGTCATTCGGCGACCTTAGCTATAAATTACCTCTATATGCAGACACGACCTGGTAGTTTTCCTGTCGTAAACACAATTATTTAAAAACCTCTCGTGCATACAAATGAATGCGGAGTTATTCATTGCCAGTTTTCATAATGTATTTCCGTGTTTGTGATAGTGTTACAGTGTTCGTGTAACATGACTGTTTTAGACTGTTACAGGTACTGTACATGTTACATCATATCTGACATGTCTCTTGGGTAAAAATTGGTGCGTTTTGAGTGATCGAGTCGAGGAAAGATTAGCACAGTTTTTAGCACTATCAGTATTCTCATCGCTGGCGAACACCAGAAATTGGCTTAACGTTTTTACAAACGAGGGGAATCGAACCCGGGGCTTCGGCGTGACGAGCGAACGCATTAACCACTATGCTACTCGACTGCTTCTAGACTGAGTGAGTGGTTTGGTGCATGAATATATGGGAGTATGGGTGAGTGAGTGAGTCAGTTTGTACGCCACGTTCCTGATCAAGCCACATGGCATCTACCCGGAAGCTTTGGCCATGAACCCGTTCTACATTACAGCATATCCAAAGTGAGGGAAATTAATGTACAGTATATAATGTACACACGTTGCAATAACATTAATGTGAACGTAAAGATTAATAGGACTGGTTTATAACAGGTAAGTACATCAGTTGAAGCCACTGAAATTTTAAACCTCTATCATGCATGTATAACTAAAGTAGTATGTTGTTTATATCTACATTACAAATGGTGACAGTAGCTACAAATATTCATCTTCCTCGTGACCCTCGCTACTTGACCGATATGTATACACATGAATAAAAGTATCGCAACACTTATAATTTTCATAGTATCAATATGCTCCCATTTACCATGGCAAACCTATCCAAACCACAGTTTAGCTTACTACCTGGTTATCAGTGGCGCAAATACATTGCTAAATCTTCCCCGACTTCAGTGGGTGTTATATATTCTTTTGGGTCTGGGAGGCAGGCTACCTCGTCACAAGCCAAACATATTCCTTGAGGTTCAAATGTCAACTTAACAAGGGGGAATTCTATACTTATAAGGGGAGTTGAGGTAGCCTAGTGGTTAAAGCGTTTGCTCGTCATGCCGAAGACCCGGGTTCGATTCCCCGCATGGGTAAAATGTGTGAAGCTTATTTCTGGTGTCCCCCGCCGTGATATTGTCGGAATATTGCTAAAAGGGTCGTAAAACTACTCACTCACTCACTCTATACTTGTATATTTCTTTTAAATGCCGCTCGTGTTTACTAAGATTGCTGAATAGAGAAATATATTTGTAAATATAAGAAGCACACTATTCACATATATTTTAAAGTAAGGAATGATGATAACTGTACACCATAATAACGGTAAATCAATTGATTGTCGTCACCTTGGTCAGTGGATTCAGTGAATTATTACATTTGTTAAAACACAAATCATCATGCATTTGAACTTTTTCTGCTGATATCATTTGTAAGCAAGCAAGAGATGCTTTCCCATCAGTTAAACCCAAATGACTCACACGTGCATACTCGAATTCGAGCTGCATACTTAATTCACACAGGAAATGATAGTGACAAACGAAGCTCATGCTCTTGCTGAAGATCAAACAGGATCCTCTCTAAACCTCCCTAACCACTTCCGGAACAACAATGCATCCATATCGTATTGTAACAGTAAATATTTACCACGACACTTGCTGTACCAGTCAGATAACCTACTTATGACATGAGATCACAAACATGCATCCTGCTGGGCGTCACGTGACTCAGAATGAATACAATGCCTTGACCGACATATTCCATATGCAGATCTATCGATGTCAGTTTTCGAAGTAATCTCCGATTTATCAGCTCCCCTCAAGTGTATAATGGCCGAACCAGGTAATTTGATACCCTGGACATGATAAGTAGATTGCAGCCTCTTTTAAAGTGATGGATTGACCACAGTGACAGGAGGTTTGGTCTATTGTTAGATGTAGTCTCTGCAGTTAACGGATGAGGGATGTGTTAATGGCGGAAGAGAAGGCTGCAGGGAGTGTGTGTTCGGATAACACACGCCCTCTGTCGGTATATTTTACACCATCTGCAGTAATTATTTGAAAATGATGAGAAATCTCCCGACATGCTGTGGTTGATGTAAGCCTACTATTGGAATCCAGTGACATGATTGTGTCTCATCGTACCTCGACAAAGTGACACGTTGATCATGCTATCAACCACTCGTTTGGTTTGCGTTTAAAATAGAAACCATTGGTCATTTCAAGAGTCAATGAGCTTGTTTTAACGCCGTGTTTAACTCTGTTTCAGTAACGACAGGGCGTGGTAATTTTGTGTTGGAGGCACATCTGTCCTGGTCCAGTTCGCCGACGCTTGTCACTTCAGAGAAACCCAGAAGCAAGCAGATGCTGACGCATCCAGAAGCATCATGAGGTGGAATCTGTGATGGTAATGTGATGGTGATGGTAATTAGTAGAATATACTAATCACTTTTAAATAGGGAGAACAAAATCCGACATAGCATGGGTTTGTTTAGTTGAGTATATTTTTACAGTATGGCAAGAAAGTACGTTTGAAGAAATAAATCAAGTTACCTTTCATCAAAAATATATTTTAGGAATTCTCATTTGTCAAAATAATGTTTAACAGCCCTAAGAGTACGTGCACCAGTAATTAAAACAAGAACTCTGGCAAAACAGAAGTTTCCGTTTGCTAGTAAAATTGCATATATGTTTGTGACTGTTAAACTAGTATGAACATGTTTGTAAATATTTGAATATGAGCATTTGTCTTAGTAGGCCTGGCGTGTTGTTTGATAGGTGCAGGTATCAGTATGAACAGCGGACGTGTATGACACACTCTTTGGATCGTTATCCGCGTGGATGGCTCGGGTTAAATTTCCGAAGTGCACACTGTAGTGGTTAGAGCGTCCGCCCGGAGAGCGGAAGGTCGCGGGTTCGATCACCGACTGCGTCATACCAAAAGACGTTAAAATATGGTACTTGTTGGTCCCTGCCTGGCGCTCGGCATTAATGGGTACAAGGACTGGTCGTCTCGGAGTCAGTATAATGTGTGTGAGTGGGGTATTCATGTTTCACTGCGGCATGGTATCTCAGTGGGCTAGCACTATAAAACCAGCTTAAGTCTGGGCTAGTACAAGCAGCCGCACATACACATACACACGCATGCACGTCATCATATGAGCGAAATATTCTCAAGCACGACGTTAAACCCAATTTCACATTACCTCACCTCCTGTCTCAAGTTCATACAGAGAATGGTATGTTGGCAATAGGAATTGCTGTGTTACTTGTGTGTATAATTATTTTTAATGACATTTGCTGACAACTATTATTACGTCCTCGACCCTCTGGTCAGCTTCTGCATTGTTCACCAGAATATACCAAACAAACCAGATGCTGAGAGCAGCCTTCTAAAGACCTGGGAGTTCTGGCTCCGTGTGTCGCTATACATCTATGACATCCTCCCAATGCACTAAAGACTGACGAGGTTCATCTAAGTTCTTTTCAACATGATATCAGACTCGCTTTTACAGGTCATCATGTTCGTTTTATAGGTCACTTGTCACCACGGTTCTAGTGGACATTACTTGACACACATCCATTTCGAATCATCAGGTTCGTTTTCACATGTTAAACTCGGGTTTTTTGTATATGTCATCAGGTTTGTATTACAGGTCATCAGGTTCATTTTACAGGTCGGCAGGTTCGTTTTTATAGGTCATCTGGTTCGTTTTACAGGTCATCATATTTCTTTCTGTAGTCATCAGGTTCGTATTAACACGCCCTGGTATTACAACAGTACTATTTATGACAATTAAATTGCATTGTCAAATGAATTCGCGATATAATCAATTATTTTGATCATAAGAAAAGTACTTCCCTTTCATGGTTCCAAATTCTGTTTAGAGCGGTTAATACTAAAGATTCCTAGCCGTATATTACAAACACAGTATGTTTATCCTCTGGTACATTTTACCACTCTCACAGTACATGGAATGCCAGCTAGGAACGTCTATCACCCCATCAGGTCATGGTGAAATAACATTGTAGACGTGACGATATGTAACATCTTCATCTCAATAACATGTGTAGATAGCTAGCTGTACGTGAAACCTATGTGGTATATACATTAACAGGAAAGGTACTTATACAGGTGAATACACTCTGCGTAAGAGTAAACTTTTCTGTAACTCTGACTTCATCTGTTAGTATTGACTATCCTGATATATTGGTCCCCCTTTTGACATCGGGATTTATCACATAAAACACCACGCTACAATAGGTGAATTATTTGTCATTAGCATTGTACGTGTTGCATTTTGAGCTGGGAACATTATTTTTGCTATTTAATTAATGACATTTAAACGTTTGGAAAAATATGTGTAACAGCAGATTTTCAAATTCAAATTTTCTGAGTTGTCACATAGAAGTATCTTCAAATTCAATTACAGTGTAGATAAAGCGCCTTCAGCATGTTTGTATCATCTACAATAACACGAACGAGCCCTACTCAAGTTTTGACAGCACTATTTTTGCAGGTCCCGAAAAGAGCGCCCTGGGTAAACAGCAAACGTCCAGAGAAGTACAAGGCTTTGAGAATTGGAGCTCAAACAGACAACCCAGTCACTGTCTGCTTCCACCAAGCCACCGGGAAAATACAGGTACGGACCAGTCTGTTAGAAATCATCTTCATGCTGGACAACCACGTGTCGTAATCCCTTCAGCAAGTTAGCCAGAACCCAGTGATGCCGACAGTGAAGAAACTGGGTGAATGTCCGATGGTAGCTTGAACATGACTGGAGTCTTCCAAAAGAAAGCCTTATAGAAAGCTATAAAGCCGAAATGACGTTTCGGGGTCATTGCCATTATCAGAGGCGATCGCGGCCACCAGCTACGTCAACCGAACTGGCCAAGGTGTTGCAAGAAGAAAGGAAAGGATTCTCTCAAATTAGCTTTGAGATGTTCGGGTCATACCGCGTACGATAAACGAATGCTTGACCACTTGTTGGGTTATGAACCATTATTGATAAAGTCATCCCAAACGTATATTTGTTTACTACACGCCCGTCGTTGTTTTCCTCCTTTCAATATACCACCGTCTGTTGGTTGTCATGTTACACCTACTACTTTCTTATCTTAAACTAACACTGTATTACTGCTCAAGTAACGGAGTGTTGTAATGCTGTAATAGAAACGGAAGGCTGTAGTAATACAGCAATAACACCCAGCTGAAGCACAGCTACAACCAAACGCTGCAATACCGCAGCTGTAGCCGCTGTAGTACTACAGAAGTAACCGAAAACTGTAGCATTGCATATATAACGGAACGATAGAGCACTTTAAAAGCCTCAGGACGATATGGCTGTTCACAAACATCAGAGAGGGAGTACGTTGTAACTCTGCAACAGGTGGGTTCGAAAACCTCATACTCTGTTGCCTCATTGCAGTGGAACATTAACGCACACACTTCAATACCTGACAAAACCAAAAATATCGTTTTTTTGACAAACCGAAGTACGGTGGAATTACGTCTTACAGTGATACAGGTGCTTCAAGAGGCATCTACGCCGTTAGTCGTGATGATTCATATCGAATGAACTGTATAACATTTACTGTGTAAACCTTTTTCTGAGTATCGTAATTCAATGTGTGATAAAATACGTGTTCTTACGTTGCTGAGGTAATATTATGTTTGTGTATTTTGTTGTTTACTGTGCCAAATGCCCCACACTTACGATGAACTAGCTGATAATGAACATATTTTCAGAACAGATTTTTGTTATTTTGTTGTGTCCCTGTTATCTGTGATTGAAGAAAGTTGCTGCATTACGTTTACTGATGCTTATGATTAAAGATTAAGTTCAGTATACACACGTTCACTGACATTAATTGTCTTTAATTAGGAACTAATTACTCGAATGAATAATGGTCACTTCATGAAAGGTTATCGCCAAGTGCAACCTTTAGAGAAACATATGCTAAATCTAACCCATTTACCACGCTAGATGTAGGCTTCGTGAAGCGGAGGAACTTACCAGACAGACCTTAACACCAAAATATCGGTTCCATCGACCTTGGGGAAACCTGGCATTGATAATATCTGTGCGTTACGCAACCTCACGTCCCATGTAATCTCCCCAATCAATATATCATTTCCCTGCACAGTGGGTACCAGTTTCATCGCCTGTAGAAGATAACCCACAGTTGTGCTGCAAAGAAGATAATTACACAAACAAGGTAAGTTATGTTTTAAAAACTGGAAATCTCTCAACACACATTTAGTATTCTGGAACTGAAGCGTTAATATGGTCTCATGGGGGTAATCGTTTCATCTGGATTTCAACATAATGAAAAAGCACTTAAAGCCACAGTTTTGTATATCTATATTGTACATGAATGCCACGTAGAGTCACAAATTCTATTGCTTCAACCAATTGCCTAACGTGTGGATAGTAGTACCCTTGGTCTCAGTAATGTGATGGTAATTTGTAGAATATACTAATCACTTTTAAATAGGGAGAACAAAATCCGACATAGCATGGGTTTGTTTAGTTGAGTTATTTTTACAGTATGGCAAGAAAGTACGTTTGAAGAAATAAATCAAGTTACCTTTCATCAAAAATATATTTTAGGAATTCTCATTTGTCAAAATAATGTTTAACAGCCCTAAGAGTACGTGCACCAGTAATTAAAACAAGAACTCTGGCAAATCAGAAGTTTCCGTTTGCTAGTAAAATTGCATATATGTTTGTGACTGTTAAACTATGAACATGTTTGTAAATATTTGAATGTGAGCATTTGTCTTAGTAGGCTGGACGAGTTGTTTGATAGGTGCAGGTATCAGTATGAACAGCGGACGTATATGACACGCTCTTTGGATCGTTATCCGCGTGGATGGCTCGGGTTAAATTTCCGAAGTGCACACTGTAGTGGTTAGAGCGTCCGCCCGGAGAGCGGAAGGTCGCGGGTTCGATCCCCGACTGCGTCATACCAAAAGACGTTAAAATATGGTACTTGTTCGTCCCTGCCTGGCGCTCGGCATTAATGGGTACAACAAGGACTGGTCGGCTCGGAGTCAGTATAATGTGTCTGAGTGGGGTATTCATGCTTCACTGCGGCATGGTATCACAGTGGGCTGGCACTATAAAACCAGCTTAAGTCTGGGCTAGTACAAGCAGCCGCACATACACATACACACGCATGCACGTCGTCATATGAGCGAAATATTCTCAAGCACGACGTTAAACCCAATTCCACCACCATCACCACCGAAGTGCACACGTTGAAGAAGGGTTTGGCCACATGTTCAGGGTTGACTGTGAATATGATTAAACATGCTTCACAATTTTGTGCAATGTCAACAATGCTTGGACACATAGCGTAGAAATATATGTCGATTGTGATGAAGCATATGAACTCCATCACAGCTGCGTTGTTTACGCAGTAAAAGGGTGCACTGTACATAAATACCCACAAGGTTGGCTTATTTGTTGTTTTACGCCGCACTCAGCAATATTCCAGCTATATATCGGGGTCTGTAAATAATCGAGTCTGGACCAGACAGTCCAGTGATCATTAAGCATGAGCAACGGAATTGGGATATGATGACATGTGTCTACCAAGTCAGCGAACCTGACCACCCGATCCCGTTACGACAAGCATGGGTTACTGAAGACCAATTCTAACCATGATCTTCCCCCACAAAGACAGGAAACCCAGCTTGAACTTGACTAGTTTTAAACGAAGTTAGAAACTTTGAAATGTACATTGTACCAGATGTAAATACTATCTTAGGGTCGAGGGTTTAAGGTGATGTAGGTTTTTCTGTTAATGAATATTTTCGAAATTGAAGAGGCGATACATTTTGCTAAGGACACTGTGGATTCTAAACTTCAAGTATTTTAACTAATAATTGATGCTTAACTAATTAAGCTTGCTGATGATATTAGTTCCACTGCAAATCCTTGCAAACGTATTTTCAACAGAAAGTGCTTTTCATCTTCTATGTAGATAGCTTTTAAATTAGGTACATATTCCTTCTGCTCGGGGGCGGTGGGGTAGCCTCGTGGTTAAAACGTTCGCTCGTCCCGCTGAAAACCTGGGTTCGATTCCCTACATGGGTACAATGTGTGAGCCCATTTCTGGTGTCCCCCCCGTGATATTACAGGAATATTGCTAAAACCGGCGTAAAAACTGAACTCAATCACTCACTCACTTCTGCACGGAGTATCTTCTTCTTTCTCTCAATGAAACATTTTGTGAACACTAGGTCTGAAACTTTTGGGCGTTTTGCGGAGTACTTATATATAGATATGGTGTAATTTTCGAATTTTGATTTTGTTCGACGCATCAGGACTATTGTGGTCTGGTGCTTATTTTTGAACTTTTCATGTACAGTTAAACTTTCCAGAAGCGATATTATCACAAACAGATCAGGGAAAGATAAATGAGTAGAATGACGGCTGAAGAGGTCTATAAGTGTATAAATGTACTGTCTATACATCTGCTAACCCCGAGTGTTTGGGGAATTAGCTCGCTTTGCAAGAGGTACCTATACTACCAACCCACACACAACACAAGACCAGAGTTCATCACACGGTCACCGAATGTTTATAATTAATCTTCTGAAGAATATATACGTTTCACAGTACGTTAAAATCATTTATAGGAGTACTTATCAGGAATGGCAATGCTTCGAAGAAATTACAAAAGATACATAAGTCACGAGACATATCAAGGTACACAATCTTTTACAGCATTTTACTTATCATTCAATAGAGCAGGTGCATTAGTAACGATAAACATCAAGGTACACAATCTCATACAGCAGTTTACGTATCACTGAAAACAGCACACCCGACACACTATAATACATTACCACAGTATGCGTTCATGCAATGTTTATTCGATAATAGTCACAAAACAACGTAGTGTTAATCCGTATTGAAATAAACTTATAAGTCTATAATAACAGTAATACAGAATATCTGAGAAATACATGAAAGGATGCCACGTTCCACATAGATCTGGACGTAGTGCCAAGGTCGTAACATATAGTTAAGGTACTATATAGAATAAACTTAAGACATAACAATAGCATAAAGATTGTAGTAGAAGAGTAAAGCTTCTTACCTGAGTAAACGTGTGTTTATTAAACAGCCAGAGAATGATTTGTGATTCTCGTCTTATATTTTCTTGTCGGTATAACTATGAATACAGAATGCATTCTTCAGAGACATAGAACGGTGTAGAACACACAACTGTGTGATGTTACTTATTTTCACATCACGAAGAAAAACGGACTCCTACAATAGTTTGAAACAAATGATGGACTCCATAATATGACGGCCATGACTGCTTGAACCTGCACTCATAGCAAGCAGTAATCATGACATATCATGACATATCATGTCATATTAGAGCCCCACGCCAGTGACTTGATTATGGCCATGTGTTGACAGAACGCTAACTATTCGCCTTTTCATCGCCTCCTCTAAACAACATCTACTCCACAACAAATACTGACTTTATAGACTTCACGGAAAGCATGTTTTACATGTAGAATAATAACGTTAATGAGCTCTGCAGTCTCTTGAAAATAAATACATATTTGAAAATAATGATGACCGAAAGGCATAAAGACAGCAGCATCATTCTTTGGCGATCCAAGGATGCTTATAAGTCCACCTTTGTTTATGCGTCAATGTGAGCTGGATAAGCACAAATTACAATATCAAATCATGTTTAAATACTAGTATTCTGTATGTCAAACGTATGTTTAAATCAGCAAGCGAGAAGATGTCGGAGACGTTAATTGACGGTGATTCGCAAAACATGGTCATCACAATTGCGATGGTTGTGCCAAAGGTGATCTTTTAAATAAAGTAGTTCACATGCAGCTGACCCACGAAGGCCCGTGTTAGAATGAACCTTCAGTAACCCATGATTGTCGTAAGAGGCGACTAACGGGATCGGGTGGTCAGGCTTGCTGGCTTGGTTGACACATGTCATCGGTTCCCAATTGCGCAGATCGATGCTCATGAATCACTGGATTGTCTGGTCCAGACTCGATTATTTACAGACCGCCGCCATATAGCTGGAATATTGCTGAGTGCGGCGTAAAACTAAACTCATTCATTCACATGCAGCTGATGTTTACATGCAGCACAGAAACCTACCTACCTGGTTGATACGATTATAGAATTCTCCTAAATTCTGGATCTAAGAGCTAATGTAAGATTCAATATGCCAAACACATGTGCGCTCAATTTGATAAGTACGAATATCTCAAGGCATATGGTCTCTTTCAATCTAGGCAGTGTATACATGGGTGATTTCTCAGAGATGTGGGACACCGATAAAAACCCGCAACAGTTCCCGTTTCGCCATATTCATCCAGGGGTTAATACCGAGAAAATTCATATTCTAAATACAGCTCAGACTTTTACTGAAGTTCGAAAAAATGCATTCCAACATGAATATTGTAAACAGCATGCCTAACTTATGTTAAAAGATTTCAATTATCTTTCACCCGAAGGCGTGTTACTTTTTATTGAAACTGCTTTAAGTCAGACAGTTTCTCATTCTGTTTTTGTGTACCAAGTTTGTCTGTGTTTTGTATATAAAATAGTTTCACGTGTCTTCGATGTAATGTGAAGGACAGCGATTGTCCTACATTGTGGGCGTACCTTGAGCACCGCGTTGTATCGTCATCCCAAATATGTAACATCTTCAGAGAGAAAGCACATGTTTGTGCTACAAAGGGGTTCATCACTTCTTTTATTACCCACGTGGTCAACGTATGGGTAGTTGCATATTAATCTCGTACGTCACACGAGGTGTCGTATCGCGTTGACCTGTGTCGTAACGACTTGACCTGAAATTCTAACGATTTGATTGGATAACCGATGACCTCTCAATTAGGTCACATTCTGACGTAACTATTTTTTCATTCATAACAAACACGTGAATTCATTCATTCTACAACTTAAATGCATTGTGGGAATGTAAACATTGCGAACGTTGCCGTGTCGCTGTTTAATTGTGAGTCGAACTGAGACATTATATCTGTCGAAAAACATAAACGCAATGTTTCCACCAGTGATGTTAGCCGAATGAAGCAGCTGGAAACCAAGAAACGAGGTGCAGCGGAGTAGTTTACTGTAGGAGGCTGTACGAGGCGATGACAACTGACATGCATCGTGACGTCGGTTACCATGGCAGTGACGTCATTAGTGTGACGTCATGCAAATATTGTACTACAGTACAAAACTCTTCCGCAACCTCTTTATGAAACCGGTTTCGGTTTGAAACCAAAAACATAACAAAAATACGCTATTTTGTCAATTTAAATGCATGTAAGACGTGGGTAATAAATAAAATACCACACTCGGTCTCATTACATACGAATTATACGAAACTCGTGACCTTCCTATGTTATCTGACCTCGCTTTCGCTCGGTCAGATACCATAGGAAGGACACTCGTTCGTATAATTCGTATGTAATGAAGACATAGTATATTCTCTATTTACGCTGGAATTCTACTTTAACTTAACTCTGCAACCTCTTCAAGTTTATATTAGTGCACAGGAGTGTTAAGAGATTATTCGGTTTACTCTCCACGCCCTGTAATGCCTGTTTTCATCCAGGTTGCATGGCTGAAAGTAAGTAAATATAATTTGTTGACGTCTGAGAGTGAAAAAGCGGTACTCAACCAAACTATAAATTTCGAGATGTATAGCACACGCTCAGGAGTTTGCATTAAGTACAATAAAGGTTAGAAAAATATTGTCGTAATCTTTAGAAATTACTTATACAGCAGAGTCAACTATGAGATTCGGGGTCAAATGTATACTATCCAAAACAAGTAGGGGATATTGGATTACAAGATTGTTATAAAGGGTAGCAGGTGTTCACGAAAGTGTGTGTGAGTATAACCGCACATAAGGTGGTTATATCAATAACATAACATCGACAGAGATAAACATGCATGTGGTGTATATAGAGAATACTACACGAGGTCTCATTACATACAGAATTATACAGAACGAGTGTCCTTCCTATGGTATCTGACCGAGCGAAGCGAGGTCAGATAATATAGGAAGGTCACGAGTTTCGTATAATTCGTATGTAATGAGACCGAGTGTGCATTTTATTTATTACCCACGTCTTACATGCATTTAAATTGACAAAATAGCGTATTTTTGTTATGTTTTTGGTTTCAAACCGAAACCGGTTTCATAAAGAGGTTGCGGAAGAGTTTTGTACTGTAGTACAATATTTGCATGACGTCACACTAATGACGTCACTGCCATGGTAACCGACGTCACGATGCATGTCAGTTGTCATCGCCTCGTACAGCTTCCTACAGTAAACTACTCCGTTGCACCTCGTTTCTTGGTTTCCAGCTGCTTCATTCGGCTAACATCACTGGTGGAAACATTGCGTTTATGTTTTTCGACAGATATAATGTCTCAGTTCGACTCACAATTAAACAGCGACACGGCAACGTTCGCAATGTTTAGATTCCCACAATGCATTTAAGTTGTAGAATGAATGAATTCACGTGTTTGTTATGAATGAAAAAATAGTTACGTCAGAATGTGACCTAATTGAGAGGTCATCGGTTATCCAATCAAATCGTTAGAATTTCAGGTCAAGTCGTTACGACACAGGTCAACGCGATACGACACTCGTGTGACGTACGAGATTAATATGCAACTACCCATACGTTGACCACGTGGGTAATAATAGTTAATATCTTCTACACTAACATTAAACACTGTTCCATATCACCAGGCGAACGAACACTTGCCTTGCCGTTGCATGTGTTCGTAACGAATGAGGGGCAGGATTCACTGACCTATTGACGAAAATATATTATAAATAATGATTCCTACACACGTAACAGTACGATGGATGTTTCGTAGTAGAACTGGCGCTTTTATTTAAGTTCAGTGAGTTGACTGTTATTTTATGATGATCCACCAAGGGAACAGCCAAAATTAAAACGACAATCTGATAATGAAGAAAAGTTATAACATATCTTAAAAAGTTTTAAGATTAATAAACGCAGTTTATGTGGTTGATAACTTTTATCAGAATCGTTTACTTGCCAATCAAGTTCTCTACCTCGTTCATCGCGTCAAAAACATGGACAACAGGTGACGTGTAAGGAAGATATAGCATGATAAGCTTATTGATAATTCTCGAGAGAGCTGAAAATATGCGTTTAATAATCATGATATGTGTTCAATAGGAGCATGTTTTTGATTTTTTTAGGAACAGAATATGCTTGAAAGATTACAGGCTTGTGAGGCGATCGTGTTTTTGCTCTAGAAAGTCGGCACCTGCAAAAGCGTTTTATGAAATGAGCGAGTTTTACACACCAGGGAGTGAACGTGACCATCACTTTGGTTTCTGTTATGAACGAACGAGATGAAGAATAGTTAAGCTGACGGTCACACTTCTCTAAGGAGTTGACTTGCGCAGATATACTTTAGTCGACGTGCACCCGTGTGTAGGGAGATGAGCTGCGCAGATTTTTTAGTTGACGATCAAACGTACGCAAGTTGATTAGACACTTATGGAAATGTCCTTGACCAAGACCATGCGTGTTCACGCCCTTCAGGTCCCCGTTAATCCTGACTTGACACAATCAAGGTCTGTGTGTCCCTCTCAAGGCAGACCAAGGGTGTCGATGTAATACGTATGTCTGTTGTTACGCTGAATCGCCCTGTCGACAAAACCAGAACAGCCAGATAATTACCGGTGATTGTACACAGGTATCGTTCTTCCTGGTGTATCTGTCACGCCAAGGCGTCCCTGGTTACAGAAGGATGGTCACTTATGTTGGCTGTGTGATTTTGTCTTGACAGGTTAATCTAATAAACGAGCAATAGAGGTGGGTGGTGAACAGAATGAAATGTAATTAAGGGGAGTACAACCACAGTACAGGGTGAAGGTCAGTCTGTCTTCAAAGGTACAACTGAGAGGCTATTTAGGTCAGAGTATAAACGTATGTATGTCTGTACATAACTAATGTACATGAATACCTTTGCCCCCCCCTCCCTCTCTCTCCCTCCGCCTCTCTCTCTCTCTCCTCCCTCCCTCCTCTCCCTCCTCTCTCTCTCTCCCTCTCTCTCTCCCCCTTCTCTCTCTCTCTCTCCCTCTCTCCCCCTCCGCCTCTCTCTCCTTTTCCTTCCCTTTCCCAGACCACCCGCACTCTCTTCACCCCGTGCGCTCTATATCAATTCCCGACTCCCATACTAGATCAGCTAGCAAATCCGTAGACTCTGGTCATCCATGAACATTCCTCGACGCATCCATTTAGTAACCACCGGACTCCCAACGGTACAATTGTATTAAACACCAGACATGACCATAATTACCCCTACCCCTACCACGAGGATTCCAATCAATGTATAGCCGACAGAAGACGTTGTACTACCATCTAACAAGATACTTGATATCATCTCTAAGATGTAGGACAACATCATTTGGTCATCATCATCTTAAATAACGTAATTAAAACGTCATTATTATGTGATAACTCTCTTATCTGATTCCCTTTCAACAGATATCAAATATTGAACTTGACATGCTGTCAAATACCATCAGTGTCGATACCATTGTTAGTAAAACGTTTTCATGTACGTAACTTCAGCGAAGGTCATGTTAAAGAAGCCAAGAATTTTCTTAAATTTAGACCATTTTATTGGCTCTGAACACAAGCGTAACTATGCATGTTTGTTTTTCGTTGAAGTTATTGCTAAGCACAAAGCAACGTAGTTATGAATACAACGCAGTTATTATTCAGCACTGGGCGGGGTTCTATGTCAGGTCATACACAACAGAGGCGTATGCCGGTGATAAGACTGACTGAGTTTGGTTTTACGCCGCTTTTAGCAATATTCCAGCAATATCACGGCGGGGGACACCAGAAATGGGCTTTACACATTGTACCCATGTGGGGATTCGAACCCGGGTCTTCGGCGTGACGAGCCAACGATTTAACCACTAGGCTACCCCACCGCCCCCCCGGTGATAAGAATCATTAAGGCAGTTATTGTTTATTTTCAGTAACCTACTTATGATCCATGATCAACACCGGGTATTGAATGAGTAGGTTTAAACATATCTGCCCATGCAAGATCACGCCCTGTCCCGCTGCAACATGCATGCGATACATGTACCGTTAAATACACCTTGAACGTTGTCACGAGAAGTTCTAGGTGAAGTCGTGTGTTTCATTGTTATAAATATTGAGTGCGTTTTTCTAGCAGCTGTGGCGACGGTTTGACGGGTATGTCAGATGTACGAATAAAGTGGCAGGTGGTTATTTTTATTTTTTGTATGTTTTTTTCGTTATGAAATGGAAAGCATGAATATTAAGTGGTAATTTAGTTGTAATTGGCAATGTCAAAATCATGTTGGAGAGCTGCGTTATATATAAGTTGACACGAGACGTGCTACTTGACGGGTCTATTGTGACTACTTGTACCAAGGGTAGGGTTTTTTCTTGTCTTCACGGGAGTAGCTGGAGAGGTTTATAGCCTTTCAAGGCTTTTGTGAGTAAGTGAGTTGGTGGGTAACTGGGTGGGAAGGTGAATGGAGTGAGTGAGTTAGTTTACCTTTACGCCGCTTTTAGCAATATTCCAGCAATATCACGGCGGAGGACGCCAGAAATGAGCTTCACAGATTGTCCGCATGTCAGGAATCGAACACAGGTTTTAGGCGTGACGATTGAACGCATTAACCACTAGGCTACCCCACTGCACTTTAGATTTGATTTCATTTGATAATCATGTAGTGAGTGAGTGAGGCATTGTACCCATCTGGGGTCTTCGGCTTGACAAAGTAACCATTAGCCTACCCCCACCGCCCGAAGGTGAATGGGTATATGAGTGTGTGAGTGAATGGGTCGATGAGTATGTAGGTGAGTGAATGAGTGAGTGATTTGTGTGTTACACCCTGTCCACTCTTCCAGCTATATCAGTGAATGGTCTTGTATCTATGCTGGAAATCGAACCTGGGCCTAGGCAGTGACGAGCGACCGTTGTAATGACTAGGCTACCCCACAACTCAACCTTTAGAATCTGGACAGTTACCATACAGAGTCACGGGTATATGTTGCACTGAAAATACAAAGGATTCTATAAAACAAAACATCAGGTCATAGGTGGGTGAGTGCGTGAGTATCGTTTTACGCCACATTTAGCAATATTCCAGCAATACCATGGCGGGGAACACCAGATATGGGCTTCACACATTGTACCCATGTGGGGAATCGAACCCGAGTATTCTGTGAGAAGAGCGAACGCTTTAAGCGCTAGGCTACATCCCCCACCACACACACACCACTTCCCCAGGTAAGAAACCACGCCTAGAAACATCTACCAGTTATATCACGTGTCGGCTTACTATGAGAAGAGAGCCCGAAGTCTCAAAATTTTACCACTTTGGTGAAACCAACGATCACTGATATGGCGCAGACAAACCCAAAAACGTAATCCAGACGAACCGGGATTCGAACCAACAAGCATATGATGCTGGGTGTCCAAGGGACGCAACTCTGTACAGCGAATTGCGGCGCACTTTAGGCCAGGGTTATTTGCTGAGACAATGCGACATCGGACAGATGTACTGAAGCCGTGAATAGTTCTGTGCACGCCGGTTACCCGAGATAACAGCTGACTGCATTCCACCTCCTGTATCGACGATATACATGTAGTTTCAACCGTGCTATTCATATGTGATATATTTACACAGTTACGCATGTTGCTGTGATAAACAGCTATTTTCGTCTTGAGTTTATGTTTTCTTTTAAACAAGGACGCTGCTCATAGAAGATTCTATATTTCCTAAGGAATGCCAAAACATGTGATATTTTGGTCATATAAAATGTATTTTGTGTTCTCTCTCAACTTGTAAAATATGTTTTGTTTAATATGATTAATATTACAAGGGGTGGATTTATATTGCGCTATTTTCGGCACATTGGTATACTCAAAGCGCTACACCATTGGTCGAATGCCAGTCACGGCTTATACATCTCAGTCTACCTATAGGGTGATGGAAGTCTGACGTTATCAACTCCTGTCTACCTGGTACCCCTTCGCTGCTGAGAAATGATACATACGCAAATCACTTTGTGTTGGTCTCATTGGTGCCCAACAATTTGTCTCACAGTCGAGATATTACATTGTTTTACGTTCGAACTATTAGTTCCCTTATTTATCGTCGTGAGTATATGTTGAGTATTACCAGCTGAATTCATCTGAATCAAAACCTTTGAAACGTCAAATGTCTCCTGGATCTTTGCTTATACATATACACCGGGAGAGTGATGACCTATTGTAAGTCAACGGCTATTTCTGTAGTTATAAGTGAGTGAGTTTAGTTTTACGCCGCTTTTAGCAATATTCCAACAATATCACAACCGGGGACACCAGAAATGGGCTTCAGGTGCACATTGTACCCATGTGGGGAATCGAACCCGGGTCTTTGGCGTGACGAGCAAACGATTTAACTTCGCCTCTCAACAGTTATAAAGACAGAAATAGTCACAAGCATAAAAACATGAAAGATTCCACCTCCACCGCAAATGTCAAGTTTGTCGGCCAAGACCGGGCGACATGCACACTGTTCTTAACACCATTACATCTGATATATTATTTTATCGACACCTGACATTGTACCAGCCGGCAAGGGCTTACAGAAACGTCACGCACTGCAATTCATATGACATGCTGACAGGTGCACTTTGACAACCAATGAAATTTCAACACGTCATCAGTGTGCCTTATATAGCGCAATAGGGGTCTGATTGTGCCGTACGTGCTCCTTTTCAGGTACTTTAACGAGATTTCCATTATCACAGCCTGTGGGTTTTAGTGTGTCATGAACCTTTCCCCAGTGAGTCAGAATAGGGGACCTCGTGACTGTATAAAGTCATACGTCGAAAACTGGCAGCACTGTAGGAACACCAGTGGTTCTGATTAATAGACACATACAGATAGTATCACTTCTATTTAAGGTGCTAAGTCTGTTCTTATATACGTCATCGCTGCGAAATCCCCGAATTTAACCCCAAATTAGTATATATATATCCATTTTTTCTTTTTCGTTTACTCAGCGGTGAATCATTTGTGGTACAGTGTACCTTTCAGTATCAATGCATTGTTATCTAGTCTTTGAATGGCATTTTGAAAGATCATCTATAACCAGATGAAAGAGTAATTAGGAACATCCTCCGAAACATTGCGTTTCATATATCAATGACATTCATAAATTTCTCGCCTCCAAGTGTTAATTAGTTAAAAATTGAAGGTAATAATATTTGATTCCGGTGGGTTTTTTATATCTGCTTGATTGTCCACGTCGAACTGCGGGCAGATTTTGAATTACCCGATGCCGAAAGAGCCAACGAAATTGTTGATCGGGTGGCCTCAAAGTGTGACCTTGAACCTGGCATTGAATCTCATCTTTTGACCACAGATGGCCAGGCCAACACTCGATTTTGTATATGCCTAGAATATTGTTAGAAGTACTATGTAATAAAGTTCATCTATCTGTCGGTCTATATACATATATAGTCGATATCATCTTGATTCCGGGACCGGTAGGGGTAACCAAGTGGTTAAAGCGTTCGCTAGTCACGCTGAAGACCCGGGTTCGATTCCCCACATGGGTACAATGTGTGAAGCCCATTTCTGGTGTCCCCCGCATTGATATTGCTGGAATATTGCTGAAAGCGGCTTAAAAGTAAACTCACTCATTCACTCTTGATTCCGAGACGTTAATGAGGACTGAATTGTCAATATAGCCGTAATGGGTAGAAGTATCGATGCTACACATATAGTCAGTCATACAAGACATCAAACAAGTATTCCGTTACAATCCCTGGAAGAACACGTGCTTGTACGTGGTGACAGATGGGTTGATGGAGTCGTGAGCTGGTTCTCCAGGCTGATGCATGTCAACCAAGTTCGAAATCGATGTTCATACTATCAATCACTGGATTGCCGCTCGATTAAATCCCAAAGCTCTGACATAGAAGTGGGTTCGGTTGAGTGCGGATTTAACTAAATCACCAGACAAAAAAGAAATAGGTTGCTACATATCCCCGACGTGACTAACATCAGGTTCAAACGAACCAAAGTCTCTTTGAAACCCATATCCTAATCAGGTGCACTGTTCACCGACCAGGTATGTTCTGTTATCTGGATAACACAGACATGCAGGATATTTATTGTGAGCGCGTATTCATAAAACCGTTCCGAAGGTCATACAAGAACGAATTAAGTGACGTTCTGGTTTATATATAGTTCCGACAAGAGTAAAGGCAATTTGAGTGGATACTTTTCTGTCAGTAGACTCTAAAAATATGTTGTGATATATGGGCTACCGAAACAAGGGTTATAAACTGAGTGTATGCCGCCTGATGAAGGATATTATTTTTCTAGAATTTCCCTAGCTCATCGCTTTTCTTTCAGACAACAGATTCAAATTAATCATTCAAGTTTGCCAAACTAATATATATGTGCAATTAAGTCATCCTCTCGTGGTTCTATGCCGTGATGTATCCAGGATACCGTTCAGCACGGCGTTAAACCCAACTCACTCACTCACTCACTGCTGTTGTTCCTTTGTTCGATTGATTCGGTAATGGTTTTAGGTCGCGTTGGGCAATATTCCAGGAACATCACGGCGGTGGATACCACAAATGGGTTAAACCCATTGTACCTATGAGGGAATCGAACCTGGGCCTAAGGCGCTACGAGCGAACGTTTTAACCACATGGCTACCCCACCACCCACCCCTTTGTTCGAGATAAACGGAAATTAAGGTACGTTTTGATAGGTCCGTAGTAAAGGGAGGACCGTGGTAAATTGTTAAGATTCCTAACTTGGACATTCATATCAAAGGAATCGATCCACAAAAACAAATGATACAAAACAGAAAGCTGTGGATGAGATGAACACATTTGATATATGTCCTAATATGTCTTCATTGTCCCTTGCCCTCGATTTAGTATAGCAAATGCATTCCTGCAGAAATATTTAGTGGAACAGACACAATTAGGCAGTCACGTGTATTTACATAAATCTAAAGAAATATGCATTTGTGTTGAAGCATTAGGCCCTGGACACATAAAATTCCCGATAGTTCACGCGCTATTATTCTCATTTAGTGAACCGACATATTTGTACCGGAGTCACTCTCTTGTCGCTGAATGTTGTGATAAGTGAGTGAGTGAGCGAGTGTAGTTTTATTCCAGCAATATCATGGCGGGAGACACTAGAAATGGGCTTCACCCATCGATCGAACACTTTAACCACTAGGCTATCCCACCGCCCTTTAGATTTGATTTCATTTGGCAGTCATGTAGCTTAATGTCCACCATAGTACAGTGACCCTGTATATAAAGAGTTCAGATACCTACCAAGTGAGTAGTTCTATTACATGTACTAATGCTTAATACGGATCCTCTGGCTCACTGATTCCTGCTTTCAGTCGAAGTCGACGTTGGCGCCGATCCACAGTTGTAAGATATGTCTGTGTTACTGAGCTATATTTAAGATAATTTTGGTTGTAAATTTACAGTTTTAAATAAAAATATGTTAGCACAAGCTTTTAATTCTAAAACATCCGTATGCTTTAATCTTGAAATTGAGATAATTTTTGGAAAATATATTTCAACACAGTGGGAAGCAGAATGTAGTCGTGCAAGTTTAGGCATAGTGAGATTAAAATATAACACTATCGCAACCTTTTTGCCCCTTCGTATGCTGTGTTGGTGCGATTCGACCTGGTTCCAAGTTGATATTATACCGTAAACCTGTTCATAGGTGACGAAGTCCTGCTTTTACAACAATCATAACAAATCAGCAATGTTCTTACAATAAATATCGTTTCCACGAAGACAGTCACTGCAGTTGTTCCTCAGTTGCCTTGCTGTTCCTTTGGCAACGATAACACAAGGTGAAGGTGAAACAATATGAAGGTGGAAGGTCAAGGTGAACTGATCAGCCCAGTAATATGGGTATAATATCTGTCCTTAGCTTTTCTCAGTAACATATTCATTGGAACAATCACTTTGATGATGAAGTCTGTATGATTATACTGTAACAAGGATTTACGTTAATTTCTGCTCTTCACTGAGCTCCTTGGTGCGACAATGCACTCCCTACGTTCTTCACACCAGAGAGTTAAACATGTATCACTTTGATGACGTTTGTTATGACGTTCTCTGATAAAACGTAGGTGACGACTGATTCGCAATATCATAAAAAAGCCAATATCTTTCATTTAGGGGGAAATGTTTGTTAACTCGTTCTAAATAAAAATGTGCAAGCTCCAGCTACGTTCAGTTCATCTATAGACGGGCCCCAGTTTCCCTCCTTACACCATCTCTATCTAACACAACAGTAAATGCTTTGTCTACTCAAGACAATCTGCGCTATATGAATTGCAGTAAACAACAAAGAAATAAAAGTGACAAGACTTCTCCCATCAGCATAATAAATGTCAGCGAAAGGCAACCCATTAACAAGGCTTGTTACAGATACAAATAATGTGTCATTGAATGTCAAAGCTCTAGTCTGTATCACAGTCCCTGAACCTCATTATCTCCCCTTCCGCCCAGCCCTTTAAGCAATGCTAAAGCCCTAAATTCTAAAGTCTGCATTTCATCACATCCCATTTCACGAAGGCTCCTTTTCGACTCCTTTTCGATTTGAAAGGAATTATTGTATATATTCAAAGACTAAGCGTCAGTCTACCAAAGCCCAAGACCATTATAAAATGGTGAATTATGTTGGGTTCGTAGGTTATAGGTCATAGGTGTTTCTTGTTCAATTTCACTCGTAGTGTTACTGCAAGGGTTTATATGATGTTTTAGAGAGAGAGGGAGAGTATGGATTTACACCGATGTTTTGCAATATTCCAGCAATATCACGGGTTGACTACGGACATGGGCCTCACACACATTGTAGCCATTTATGGATTGTATGATGTATCATAGACAACCTGTCACGGACGGAACGTAACCAAACAGTACTTGTGTTATTGTATTGTTATTTGTATTGTTTATTAACATCTCTTTTGACTCGTGAAGATGTGGGTTAGAATCGGTCAGCGGCAGCCCGTCGCTGTGCCGTCGTTGATTGTGACCATATGATAAAACACCAAGGGGTTGCATCATACTCGTCCAGAACGTCATATCTCCCATCCATTATAACAAGTACCGATTCACTATCACAGTTTCCTGTTTGTCCGGTCTGGATGACAAGCAGTTAACATTAGTTGTCCCTTGAAGTTACCCTGATTTTCCATTATTGACCCTAGCGACGGTATCACCACTACACCACACTTGGTACGTCCGTCACCAAACAAAAGCCGTGAAACTCTGATAAGGAAAAACCTATTTCCAGCTACCATATCATTTATTATGGTTTTCCGATTAAATATGTCAAAGGTTTGCTTGTACTTTGAGGATGCAGTTTTAAAGTTACATTCTCGATAGAAAAATATATTGCTGATGTTAACCCAGTAGTTAGAGGTATCCTGTTTGAAATATATAAACGACGCTTCCTGGAAAATGGATCCAGGGTTTATATCCAAATACGTCTCCGAATGGAAAATGTAGCTGGGTAAGTGGGGATGGTGCTGTACGTTCATCGAGTGAGTGAGTGAATGAGTGAGTTTAGATGTACGCCACGTTTAGCAATTTTCCAGCAATATCACGGCGGGAGACACCAGAATTGGCTTCACAGATTGTCCGCATGTCGGGAATCGAACACAGGTTTTAGGCCTGACGATTGAACGCAATAACCACTAGGCAACCCCACTGCACTTTAGATATGATTTCATTTGATAATCATGTGGTGAGTAAGTGAGGCATATTGCCACGTGCACAGTAACAACGCGCCGTGTCAATTTGAAATGGGAAGATATCCCGGAGTAACGAAGCTTTAACACTGACAACTTATCTATCCAGTGTTCATTTGCACCAAGCTCCACGTACTGCTGGAACATGTATATTTATTACTAAAGACATCCAATAAAACAAAACCATAGGAGTGTCATTTATGTGTTTATTGAAAACATGTTCTACAAATAAAATGACCGTTCTAGAGTGACCTTTATGAGGATGCTATTTTATATACATAAATAACGTTTCACATGATCGGACGAAACACCAAATGAAATGAACAATGCCGTCTTAAATAATATGTACTGGACACATGTGGCTATTATGACAGACAACTCTGACAAAACATCAAAGATTTGTTCAATGAGACAAAAAGACATGTAAATATCAGATCTGTGGATTTCATGAAATTAACACCAGTCAGAATACATTTACTTTTCACTTTGTATTTTTGTTATTGACAATATGTCAAATGTTTCTCAAACGAAACAAACGTTTTGATCCAAGATATTGCTCTTTTAACCGAACAGCTTATCCACACTGATCTTTTTCAAACAGTTATAGACAAACGCCGCACTAATGATTTTCCGCCTGTCCGGATAAGTGAGTTTTCGGACTAGGAAAATGTATCGAATCCTTGCGGTAACCGTTCAAAACTGTACGAATATGGATGAACGAGGGTCATTTACCTTATCAGTTCATTCTGTTTTTAATTAATAGCATGGTATTTATTCTTAAGGGAAATTTATTTTTAATACTGATTCTTTTCCAGATCCAGTCTCCATAATAGGCTTTATGTTCATGCAGGGAACCCTCGTTTATCCATACGACAGCAGTACACGACATAAAACGTATCAAATATCACAGAAACTTTGCTGAAACTGACAACACTTTTTGGTCAACAGTGTGAAATTAAACTTAATAAGTAGCCGGTGTTATTTTAGAATATTCTTATCACATTTGAACAAAGGTATCTGAAAGGGCCATCCTCAGTCGTAATGCCATGAAATGAATTCAAAGTTCAAAGTTCAGCTATAGCACCACAAATATTGACAAATGTGAAATGAACATGAATAGTTCCCCATTGCAGTGGGAACAGACTTCGTGGGTCGATGCTATCAACAACTGTCTCTCACGCTGTCATTGGTCATCTCCCAGACTCCCCGGAATAAATAGATGACTTTACGAAGTAGATGATGGCGGACAGCGGACAGTCCCTGTCCATCTTGGTCGTCACTGATTATACTGACTTCTGTATGTATATTAGGATGAACACAGTCTTCAGTTTTTGAACAGAGATATTGACGAATATCATATTAATCTCGTAACAAGGAGGTAAGTCTTATCCAACACTTTCATGATGCTTCCATAAAGCTATCTCCGATGCCATTGGCTGGCAGGCAAGCTTCTGTAAGGCGACTCCCGATTGGTTTAAATTTACAGCCACCTTGAGAAACTGATGGACGAAGTGTGAGGTGACCGCTGCGACTGCGCAGACCAGTTGGGCCTTTTGAGCATCATCAACAGAAACTGACAGGTCTGGGATGACTGGTTTCATTCTGAAAAAAAATATATAAAAATATAAGATTATTTTGATAAAATGCATGTTGCAAATTAACTGACATGGAATATGTCTGTTTATACTACCAGACGCCCGGAACATCGCCAGAAGTGAAAACTCGTAACTTGTGAAAAGAAGACAAACATGTGTTTCCTCTGCTGCATGATAGATACATGTATTCCGTTTCCTGACAGAAATGTACATGAAACTGACATGGGCGTCTGGACTGTGCATGTGGCATGTATATATCACACGGCTTTGTACTTTCACCTCTTGAAACTAAACCGCACCAGTACAGTGTCCCAGTTACATGCACCAGGGACGCTTTGAGAAAAGGACTTGACTATTATGCAAACAAATCTGACCCAAATATTTCCAACAACATGCACTACCGTATATTTCAGTACACCCTCCGTGCTGAAACATGTACGTGATGGAACACATTGCCTACATGGGCATGTTTCATAAATATGTCAACGGCTTGTCATATTTGACCTACACTTTAACTGAGATAAATTACTGTTTGTATGACGTGTGTTCTGTCGACATGTACATTATCAGACACATTGATCCAAAAGCTGAACTTGTTCACACAAATTCGTCTCACACACAATGACCCGGACAGTCTGCTTATGACATTGTGCTCACAGTTACAAAACACCAACCATATAAGGGGGACATGTTATAATCATGAGGCACCGAAAATAACATATTTGATAAATTGGCTTGGGGTTATACCACAGTCATATATTGTGTACATTTAGTTATCTTTTTCATCCCTTACCAATTCTAAACAGAATTGAGACAAATCTTGTGTCGATCAACATTGATAAATAAAACTATAATCGCCATCTGTATATCTAGATAAATGGACGTCGTTTAGCGCGCTACACATCTACAGTTAACTCTTCAAATTAACCAAACCCTGCCTGACTAAGCGGTAATACATTATCCCGCATGCCCCTAGACAAAACTTAGCTAAACCAGATCTAAATTCTCTCCCTGTTTCATATCTTATCACAAACAGCGGGGTGTCTCGACCATATATATTATACCCACTTGAATGCTCAATCTCTGGCCTGTCGTATAACCTTATCTGATTGGTCGGGGGGTAATTGTCTTCTATGACGTCCGCGCATGAACTGCTACGATTAACCATTTGAAAGAATATTTCTTATCATAACATACGCTTCAAATGGTAATTGCCGGGATGTAATAACCCACTTTGCTCGCATTGCATATATTTGGCATTATTGAAAGAATGTAATCCGTCATTTCCTTAACCGAAAGTCTTCGTCTTACTAATTACCCAAATATTTTGAAAGAAAAACATTATGCTGAAAATTTTGGCTTACACGACTCCAATGAAAACATAATCGAACTATCAATAAAACATCCAAATTCTATTCCAGACACATGGCCACACGCTGTACGCTTTCTTAAACCTGGTGGCGCAGATGCGTTTGTTAAATAGCCAAAGAAAACAAGAGGTACCCACCCAAACATTGATGCTTGGAACATGTTGTGCGTTTTGGCGCCGCTGTTGACGTTCACGCTCTCTTCGGGTGATGGCCAGAACATCTTTACTGCTTCGTGTGTCGACTAAAACTGTGCCTGTGGAGAGAGATCCAACACATTAGTGACGGGCAGTATTCAACATAAGTGTTGCATCATCCGCAACGGTTCAATTGACAGCTCGGGTCGAACTACTTTTTACCCCACACATGCATACAGTAGATGTTCCACATAAACTGCCACAATCTGAACTGTTGGTAAGAAACATTATCGGAAACATGTATCAACGAAACAGACACATTAACACATTTTTTTGTTTCACTGACTGGGTTCTGAAGGGTAAAGAAGCACAAACTATAGAACTGCCTGACTCTCATATGACATGCGTGCTGCGATTTGTAAAACGACATGCCTCTGAAGACATACATGTAAAAGAAACATGTACCCTAGATATTTGCTTTTTTCAGCGAGAGAAAGCTATTCTTTTAGGCAGTTCGCATTTTTCAAATTGGAGTTTGGCCACGTTGCACAGTCTACCTCGGTCCCCAAAAATCACGCCACACTCACTCCATGTTTGTTAGTTCCATGTCGTCGACGCGACAAACATCTGTTGCAAATGTTTCAATGACAGACATTTTCTTCTACTTTTGTTTGTGTCGAATGAAGTATCGCTTACAATGATTTGTTCAGAAACGGTTCTCGACAAAACGTACAATATCATAGTGACATTATAACGTGAGTCTCTGAAACACACTGACACACGTCCCTCGACTATTTATAATGATTATTTTACAGTATGTTTCACGCATGTCATTAAATGCTTAAAGCAGGTCTGAGTCGCACACGAAAAACAATGTATTTCATTTTTTGCATGTTCTTTAGAAATCAGCACGCCGCATGTCGTTTTCACACAAAGGCCTGAAAACGTCTCAAACACAAGGTCAATTTCCTTGATAATGACCTAGAAACTGAGAAGCTCTTCAAAACGTGACAACGTGACATATTTCGATTGGTTTCTTAGTTGAAAGATATGACTGTACAAAACCGCATTGCACACTGCTGTTTAAACTGTTAATACAGTGGTGTTGGTTGCATGTCAATATCACTCTGATTGAAATGCACTCGGCTTGCAGGTCGTGCACGCGGTGTGGACAGCTGATGCACGAGACGTGCGGCATATCACTGTCGCTAAGTTCGCGGCTCCCATACTTACACTATATATATCAATCAATATGTACTGTTAACATTACATATATTAATCTCTCACCGGTCTTGTCTTAAATGTCTGCCAAGAAATTGAAATGAATGGTTCAATAAATGTCTCTCGCTTAAACAGACATTTTTTTTTATGCGCGAAACCTATTAGAAAGGGCCTCAGCAACAGAAAAATGATGGATCATAACTGACCCACCCCCACCCCTATTACTGAAACATCCCTCGTAACCGAACATTGGCAGACTGCAGCAAGTGCAATAGCCACCACTTGCTGTCAATCATCAGTTTGTTTTAACTTAGCCTTCGAGCTACATCATGCAGCCGGTGAAATGTACAACGCCTGTCACACTGTTGTTACAAACTCCCCCCTCTGAAATAAACTCCACTGCATTTCCGAGTTCCGCCAAACGTCAGATAGCATTACCCTGTCCATTCACTCGCTTGTCAGTGAGTTGAATTTAGACTACCAAGCCGCTCTGAAAATCTATTCTGTGCATATATACAGTTTCTCCAAATATACTCGGAAACCAAGGGCTCGCACCTGCACTGAATGTACCACCCACTGTAATAAATGTCACCTATTTCTGATATAGACATGATTGCCGGTGATATAGACGAATGCACTTCATATCGTTCAGATGCAGACATAGCATAAACACCACGTGGAGTGAAATAGACAAGCTCAAATGTCAATCACGTTCTTTAACGAGGCGTGTTATATAGTTGAATTGAAAGAACGAAATATATTACTTTTTCAGCTCAAAATGAAACTCCCAGCTTCAAACAAACAAATGAGGCGTTGAAATTACCAGTTAGATATCTTTCCGCATGTACGTCTGTGCTAACTTCAAAGTCATTGCAAAGTTAAACAGCGCTATCCATGGTGCAGCACGTAGCATAGACATTAAATCTACCGATAACCATATCACTTAGTAGGGCACACAGACAAGTCGATATATACCATTATAGACTCGTCAGGGCAATTAGATTAATTGACGATATTTTCAAAACTGAAGTAGTAAAGAAATTACTTTATCAATACACTCGCGGCTCAAGTTGTAAATCTGACACATCTCATCTCCTTGACGTTGAAAACAAACCATTGAATTGATAAAAAGGAAATCCTTTTGACTAGTCAGCTTAATGATTACTTGTCAATCAAACCCCTGCTTTCAGCAGACTAACTGGGCAACTTTTCACCTTATTGACTCTTGCTGTCTTTTGAAAATGTGAATTAAAGTAATGAAATAAAATAATGGTATAGCCCACATTTTACGAAAATATTAGATTTAAAACACGTGAAGATGGATGTTACCTTAAGCACGTCACTCCACAAAAGAAAAGTTTTATTTCTTAAATGAAATAAAAGCGAGAAAATCTTAATTTAAAAAAGAAAGAGAGTGAATGCATACTCACACAAAATATAAACTTCTGTTGTAATCCTTCAAAGATCTTCAAATCTGTAGTAAGTCCGAAGGCGCTTTTATGCTTTATCACAATAGGTTTAGAAAGTGTCTCAAACAAGCTTTCAAGGAACACTGACAAACCTGTCGGCTTACTGCCTTTATATACTGAGGCAAGGGGAAATCCTCGCCGGAGTAGGCGCGAACGAAGAAAACACGCGTTGAGATGGGATGGCCCTGGATTTGCTGTTAACCAATCAGCTTCAAGTAGAGCGGGCCGGCGAGGTTCGGCTTGAGATATGACGTCATGGTTTTACAGCGGGACCATGGCAAGAGGCACGTTCAATGTTGCGTTGCATCATGCGATGTGAAAATTTCTCAAGATGAGTTTTCTCCTGCCAGCTTTGCGTGGCTGTTATGTTTCGGCTGACCATTTGTTTATAGTTTTGAGACAGACGAAAACTGGCCGGACGAAGTTAAAAGGTGTTGATTAAAGCACCACGGTTTGAAAGATTTGTACCACTGACCTAATGAGCCTTTGAAGGTTGTTCTACTTTATTTTAAGTGTCGGGTCTCGGAAACTCATATTAAAACTTTTAATCGTTTCATAAGGGTGCTTGGAATAAAGTGTGCCTCCTTTTAAACTTTAAATCAAATATGAAACCGGCTTTGACTGGGACATAGTAGAGTTAGTGTTCTCAGATTCTGTGTGGCAACAAGTTTGATCGCTGGCGGTGACCGCTCACCACCGTACAGACAAAGTAGGTTATTGTTGTAAAGTTCGTATTATATATGTGTTTGTTTTAAAAAGAACTAATGTAAAGATCGACTCTTCATGTTCTTACGCGATCCTTTATCAAACTAGGCTTTGTTCTGATAGTCTGCAAATGATTCAAACATTATTTATTCCAACGTCGTTTTATAAACAGTTAAACTGAAGGGAGGGTTGCCAAGCGACACATATATACACTAAAACTTTAACTTGAATGTCCACCTCGTTACCTTAACGTCATTCAGGACAGTATATCATTTTAGTTTCTAATTGTATGGTCATGGTAGAATCCTTGTCGTATTATGTGTTTGTTTTAAAAAGAACTAATGTAAAGACCGACTCTTCATGTTCTTGCGCGATCCTTTATCAAACTAGGCTTTGTTCTGCTAGTCTGCAAATGATTCAAACATTATTTATTCCAACGTCGTTTTATAAACAGTTAAACTGAAGGGAGGGTTGCCAAGCGACACATATATACACTAAAACTTTACCTTGAATGTCCACCTCGTTACCTTAACGTCATTCAGGACAGTATATCATTTTAGTTTCTAATTGTATGGTCATGGTAGAATCCTTGTCTCCCGACCCAATCGACACATCGCTAGAGTCGAACTATAGACAACTCGATGTATTTTCGAGTAACCCCTTGAACTCTCTCTGTTTAAGTTTAAGTAAAAAGTCATGGTAAAAAGACAAGTCGGCTGTATTTTCACATATGAGTAAAAAATACTATTTGACATTTTATAATAACATGATTACCGATCAACGTTGTCACCAGACGTTCATATTCATATTCAAATGAATATATACACTCATATCTCCTAGACCTCTGTGAATATTCGGATTAAAATTGGTCTTAAGTAATTGGTGTCAGTCAAGTGATGAGCAAGACCGACTCCGCGTCAGTATATGCTTGTGATACAATTGGGGGCTGGTGGTGGAAGGAGTTAAGGTCAACGCCGCTTTGAGTGAGTGAGTTTAGTTTTACGCCGCTTTTAGCAATATTCCAGCAATATTACGGCAGGGGACACCAGAAATGGGCTTCACACATTGTACCCAGGTGGGGAATCGAACCCGGGCCTTCGGCGTGGCGAGCGAACGCTTTAACCACTAGGCTACCCCACTGCTCCTCCCCGCCACTTAGACCAGTACCTTGTAGATATATCAGGGCGTGTCTATGTGAGAGGAAACATGAAGTCTGAGGTGATGCTGGTCTCAACGTTTGCCCCCATTGTGACAGCAGCCCCCCTGCTCACAAACCTTGAAACCATAATGGGAACAGATTGGGATTCGAACACACGATCACGTTTCTGGCGTGTCCGTGGGAATCAACTCTGCACAACGACTGATCCACCCGTGCCTTCTCTAGTTGTGTTAGAGGGGGGTGGGGGCTAGTGGTGGAACGATCGAGTCGGAACCACCCCCCCCCCCCCCCCACACACACACAGATTCATTGTGCACTTCCAAAGGGATGGTTATGTCATACATGCAGTAAGTGCTCCCCACAACAGATCCGCACGTGCGTCTTTGACGTGAACTGTTTACACTTGCACATCATCCGATAGGAATTCTTTAGCTAGAGACATGAGTTTGAGTGTACTTGAGCAGTACATACAAACTCGTTCCTACATGTCTGCCCCAGACACGATGTTTTCAAGTTATCTAGTCTCAACTCAAACGTGAATGCACCGCCTGTTTCAGAAAACAACCAATTTTGTCCAACTCAAACAAAGATACCCTGATACATGCTCAAAACCTGAAGGAAACCTCAAATAAAAATGCATCATCATTCATAGAAAACAGCCTTATTGTTACCTAACTTCAATGATTCTTGTTAAGGTAAACTTTATGTGCCCATAGTTGATGTCCTTTCTACATTTACGTGCATTAAACTTGATTAACGTGAATACTCTCTTCGTAAATGACCCTTGGATGTTCCTGCTGCTATATTAACCACCAGGAGGTGAGGTGGCACACTTGCTGGTGTGTTTGCTCATAACAAATTAGGTCTGGGTTCATGTCACACGCCATGTTCTGTGAACTATTATGGCAAAGGCCAATTCTCCATATATCTAATATTCTCTCCTGAGAGCACTATGTGTCAGCATAAGTCAATTTGTGCCCACAAACAGATAGACTTTGTTATCACAAAACAGAAGGTACTTTTGATAAAATTTTACTTCTTTTTTAGTACCCTTGAATGTACAGTATGGGTCACTC
The DNA here is from genome assembly GCF_003918875.1 of Haliotis rubra. Lineage (NCBI taxonomy): Eukaryota > Metazoa > Mollusca > Gastropoda > Lepetellida > Haliotidae > Haliotis > Haliotis rubra. The sequence continues at coordinate 4,446,286 of NW_025767190.1, forward strand.
CTCTCTTGACATAAAATCTCCCTTGGTGTTTACGACATACGAAAAGAAACACATCAAAACTTTAAGTGTTCACCAAGACCCTGACGTACTTGAACCTAGTACTAAAACGAGGTGTTCTTCAGAGCCGCTGGTATCGTGTTTCTTGCCCAAGGGGAACCATTGCTCTTCGTTTCTGTCTTGTAATCTGCAGTCTCCGGGGCAGTCTTCTACTTATTTAACAGTCCACTATTTGTCTGTAGGTATCGCAATTAACCCCGAGTTTAATTCCACAAGGGGCTAGTGATAGTGAACAGGATTAGGGATTCCGTCAAGGCTAGCAATTGTGAAGACGTAGCGATGAACCTACCAGAAGTGACGCGGAGGGAAGTACACACTATGGAATTATGGCAGTACGTGGAAACTATTAAAGTTTCCTATTTCATGATATGATTATTTGCTTGGTGATGGGTGACCTTTCAGTTAAGAATAACAAGAACGTAGGGCACCAGAGGCATCCTACAAGTGGATTATCAGACGAATGAGGCTAAGAGTTCGACAAATGGCGAACAGAAGGCGACTCAAACAGTGCAAGTACATGCGCTCGAAGGTGACGCGGCGGAATCAATTAGCAGACATTTAATCGATGGACAGGGACGGAAAATAGCACTAGCATCTACTAGAATATAAGAACAACTTGGTTGGGCAGAACACGTCACATAGGCGATCATAAAGAGAACATATAGTGCACATAGTAAACATATAAGTGAACTTGAAGGGGAAGACAATGGTCACAAGTAGCGGGAATATAGGCGAAGATAATGAGTAAGACAATGGTCACACGTAGCGGGAATATAGGCGAAGATAATGAGTAAGACAATGGTCACAAATAGCGGGAATATAGGCGAAGATAATGAGTAAGACAATGGTCACAAGTAGCGGGAATATAGGCGAAGATAATGAGTAAGACAATGGTCACAAATAGCGGGAATATAGGCGAAGATAATGAGTAAGACAATGGTCACAAGTAGCGGGAATATAGGCGAAGATAATGAGTAAGACAATGGTCACAAGTAGCGGGAATATAGGCGAAGATAATGAGTAAGACAATGGTCACAAGTAGCGGGAATATAGGCGAAGATAATGAGTAAGACAATGGTCACAAGTAGCGGGAATTTCGGACATAAAGATAAAGACATTGGAAACAAATATTGGCAGACTACAGTGAACACAAACACATTTTGTAGAGGGCTTGTAGATGGACATTACATGTATATATGTATTGAAATAGAACAATAGAACATCGTTTACTTTCAGGTACTATCCCCTAAGGTGTAATGCATAAACTGGAAACATAATTCAAAGCGTTTCTTTCACGTCAGAGGCTTTAACTCTGTGTAATTACAAACTGCTAGACATACACTGTGGATCAGAAACCCAAAGAACTGTACTGCGACTTTTAAAAAAAAATTCGGCTGCAAAAAGACTAACTTGACCAAGCCATATTAAGGTGATCTTGAACGTCCTTGAATATATATATATTTGAGATGACTCATGTCACGACGGAGAATTCAATGCCCACTTCGCTCAATGATCATCACAACCCTACAATCAAAACGCTTCAAAGTGAACTTGCATTTAACCTTGCACTTACAATTGTTAAGCCATATATCATATATATCCTGGAAGGGGTCACGTGCCTGTCGCACAGTGCACGGTGTCCTCTAATGATATACAATCGCCATACAGTCACATAAGGATCATGTATTTACTAAATAGTTAGCACATGTTTAGAGCTTGAAACATATATTTAGCCTGGCAACTGATAATACAGTTATTAATAACATCAACTTCATGTTTCGTTACACAACACAATAACTTGACCGAAGAGCATTGTAAAATGTCCATGTCATGCGGAAGACGTGATATTCTTCATCATATGAGACTTTCTAACGACTTCCAACAAGGTCAGAGTGAGTGAATTTAGTTTTCTGCCGATTTTAGCAATATTCCAGCAATATCACGGCGGGGGACACCAGAAATTGGCTTCACTGTACCCATGTGGGGAATCGAACCCGGGTCTTTTGCGTGAGGAGCGAACGCTTTAACCACTAGGCTACACCGCCACAAGGTCAGATTGAAGAGTCCGATGGTCTGACATTATTGTGACTACTTTTCAAACAATATGTCCACGTACTCGTAAAACAGAGTCGGGAAACAACTCATATAAACCAGAAATATAACAACCCTAAGTTTGTACCGCACACCAAAGTATCTGACATTTTAGTGATCGATTGATGCATCGATCATGACGCTGGTGCAATCAGCTTCCGTCTAATGTCTAACACAGAAACATTGTCTATGACCGAGTGGATATTTCATCCCGTTGATCCATCATGGATGTAAATAAACATGACACAGTTAGACCGAGCCACTTATCAGTGGCGTGAATGCGTGCGGGTTATCCACGGATGAACCAGGTCCCCTGCACTGCATCCTGCTTATCTGTTGTCTACAGGTCATAGTCCAACTGAGCCTGACTGCAGAGACGTGAGTATTGGGATGTAGATGCAGTATATCTGGAAGGTTATATAGGCCTGCACGTCTGGGATAGAGAGTGAGGGGAAGTTCATGTTTGTTATGACAACGGAAAGAGGGGGATGAATCATGTGGCAACGCAGTATGGTATATGTGTATCCCTCCAGTGGCATATATACATCGTGTGCATCGAGTGCAGTAAACACGCTGTATATATGCATAGTGTGCATCAAGTGGTGATTGCGTGTGGCATATATTCAATTTTTGTGTCACATGGTGCCTACATGTGGCGTAGTTTGTAGTGTCGGTCAAATGGTGACCACGTGTGGCATATATTCAATGTTTGTATCACATGGTGTCTACGTGTGGCATATTTATCGTGGCCATCAATTGTGACCACGTGTGGCATATATTCAATGTTTGTATCACATGGTGTCTACGTCAGACATAGTTTGAAGTGTCCATCAAATGGTGACCACGTGTGGCATATATTCAATGTTTGCATCACATGGTGTCTACGTGTGGCATAGTTTAAAGTGTCCATCAAATGGTGATCACGTGTGGCATATATTCAATGTTTGTATCACATGGTGTCTACGTGTGGCATATTTATCGTGTCCATCAAATGGTGACCACGTGTGGCATATATTCAATGTTTGCATCACATGATGTCTACGTGTGGCATAGTTTAAAGTGTCCATCAAATGGTGATCACGTGTGGCATATATTCAATGTTTGTATCACATGGTGTCTACGTGTGGCATAGTTTAAAGTGTCCATCAAATGGTGATCACGTGTGGCATATATTCAATGTTTGTATCACATGGTGTCTACGTGTGGCATAGTTTAAAGTGTCCATCAAATGGTGACCACGTGTGGCATATATTCAATGTTTGTATCACATGGTGTCTACGTATGACATAATGTATCGTGTCCATCAAATGGTGACCACGTGTGGCATATATTCAATGTTTGTATCACATGGTGTCTACGTATGACATAATGTATCGTGTCCATTAAATGGTGACCACGTGTGGCATATATTCAATGTTTGTATCACATGGTGTCTACGTGTGGTATAATTTATCGTGTCCATCAAATGGTGACCACGTGTGGCATATATTCAATGTTTGTATAACATGGTGTCTACGTGTGGCATAATTTATCGTGGCCATCTAATGGTGATTACGTGTAGCATATATTCAATGTTTGTATCACATGGTGTCTACGTGTGGCATAGTTTATCGTGGCCATCAAATGGTGATTACGTGTGGCATATATTCAATGTTTGCATCAAATGGTGACTGCGTATGGCATATAGTGAATTGATCGAATGTGTGCATCACGTAGGGACTTAGTGTGGCATATATTCTATGTTTTTCATCACATGATGACAACGTATGGCCCGTATACAATGTTTGCATCGCATGGTGACTACGAATGGCATATATTAAATTCGTGCATTACATCGTGATATCGTGTAGCATATAGAGCATCAGATTGTTTCTCGAACATGAATTTGTTAGCGTTAAGGATTTCATAGGCCACGTAATTCATTCTTAATCTGTTTAATTTCTCTTTACTTTATATAAATCTATATACAATCCTACTTATGACAATAACGTAAATCCTGCCCTTATTCCGTTCATTGGTCACCTGTTATACTATGTTTGTAACATATGATGAAGCATAAGAATTTATGGATAACGTCTTGTTTATTGCATGGGGCAACGTGTCGGTGTAGATTCGTTAACCGTTATCACCTTTAGCTTGACAACGGTGTACGAATCTACACCGACACCTCACTTTATACAATAAAGAAAGTGTCGTTATCCATTAAGTCTTATGCTTCATTATTGACTCACCAACTTCTATAAAGCAGATCAAACAATTGAATATATTTTGCAGGACTCATTGTTTTCAACGTCTGTGTTCTGTTAAAGATGCCACTCACGCATATACCTCATTTGTTATACCCGTATGCTGGTAAGGGATTTTATTCATTTAGTGCTGTTAGTTTGTTAAACATATGAACTCCTATATAGTACGTTGCCGCCTCCGTGGTGTAGTGGTTAGAGCGTCCGCCCGGAGAGCGGAAGGTCGCGGGTTCGATCCCCGACCGCGTCATACCAAAAGAAGTTAAAATATGGTACTTGTTGGTCCCTGTTTGGCGCTCGGCATTAATGGGTACAACAAGGACTGGTCGGCTCGGAGTCAGTATAATGTGTCTGAGTGGGGTATTCATGCTTCACTGCGGCATGGTATCTTAGTGGGCTAGCACAATAAAACCAGCTTCAGTCTGGGCTAGTACAAGCAGCCGCACATACACATACATACGCGTGCACGTCGTCATATGACCGAAATATTCTCAAGCACGACGTTAAACCCAATTTCATCTCACCTATATAGTACGTATCTGTGTTTTCTACAGATGTACATCAATTTATGTGCAACATGATATTATTCTTGTGTGCGCAATAAAACTATAAACAAATAATTCAAAATTGAATTCAACTCAGGTTTACTGTGAATGGAATGACGGCGGGAACGGTTGTATACAAGAATCCCCTGCTACTGCGTCTCATGCCGCATTACGGTGACAGTTTGTATTCAAACCATATGACATCTTTTCCTTCATTATTCTTTAGTATTGTGACCACAATAGAGTTCATTAATGGTAAATTAACCACTTTAGTCAAGTGTACAAGCATTTAAGAAACTAAACTGAACTGAAACACCAGCAACTGAAAACCACAGAAATGGTCAGACCAGAACGTTTTCAGCCACAATCCAACTGAGTCACAGAAAACTGAGTGAATTTAGTTTTATGCCGCGCTCAGCAATATTCCCGCTATATGGCGGCGGTCAGTAAATAATCGAGTCTGGACCAGACAATCCAGTGATCAACAGCATGAGCATCGATCTGCGCAATTGGGAACCGATGACATGTGTCAACCAAGTCAGCAAGCCTGACCACCCGATCCCGTTAGTCGCCTCTTACGACAAGCATGGGTTACTGAAGGTTCATTCTAACCCGGACCTTCACGGGTATAGAAAACTTAGACCCTTATCAGAATATCTTTACTTTTTTGTAAGTCGATTATTTAACGTCTCGCATGTAAAAACCTTATAAGTGTGCCTGAAGGCTTAGGTTGCTATACTCTGAAATCTCACATTAGGAAAGCCTAGATCAGGTAAACCAGTGGTAGATATTATGACCACCGAGCCTCTAATATGACACCAACAATGACCAGGTATTGCCTTGTTATTTTCGTTCCCGACAAGTAACTGTTTTTACTCAGAAATCATCATGGCCTGATCCTATTACCATTGTCCTAATTCCTCTTACTAGTCGACACATTGAGGAGTAACGACTTTTTTGTACCACCAGTTGTGACGTATGTATTGACGTCCATTTATATATAATGCCATTTATTTACACCGTATATCCTGGAACGTCTCTGACACGGATCATGTAAAGAGACTCTTAGCCTTAAACTATAAATCAGAGTGCTAAGACGTCAGTGAAGATTGTATCAGTAAATCAGAGCGTTTCACAAACTGCATCAGCTCTAACGTGTTTAATGCTAAATGATTTTACCATCACATCGCAAGAATCGGACTACCCACTACTAGTGTTACATAATATTCAATCCTAATAATATTCACTGGTATGATATGGTTGGGTTTTTAATCCCGCAGTCTATGAAAACTTGTTTTCCCGTTTCATTAACCTGGAAATCTTGTTTTACAGGTTAAATGTGTTAACGTCCACACACAAAGGACATTTACCAAACAGCTGTATCGTAACCCGGAAATCCGTCAATCGGGATTTCATCATTGAGAACCTACCTAACGGTGTTCCGCCTTATACAAAAAGTACAGAGGAGAGCCGTACAGTGCCAAGGTCCAATGGTCATGTGAACGAAACTGGTCAGTCTGTAAAGTAGGTGACCCACAGGCCGCCATTTCCTCACGTGTTATAAAATTATACGCGTCCTATGTCTCCTCCTGTCGGCGTCCTGCCTCTCCGATTACCGGACTTTGTCGAATTGTTCAACATGTCAGCAACTCTTTTCGGAATCTCAGTGTGCCCGAAATCTGTGCAATTTTCATGAGTTTGTGAACTGCTAATTTCAACTGATTTAGACATATTGTCATATGAGTGAGTGAGTGAGTAAGTGGGTGGGAGGGTGGATGGGTGAGTGAGTGAGTGAGTGAGTGCCGGCATCTCATCAATGTCTCGGTTTTGACACCAGAATAGGCGTCACACTGCCTACCAATATGTTTAATCGAACCCGGAACTTCGCTCCCATACGCACCCTAGCCCCGTCCCAACTCCACTCCATCCCCTCCTGTACATACGTGACACGTGTAAGCTTCAATGCATGTCCTGAACACAATGTCATCAATTACTACATAAAATAATATTAGAAATTGTCAATTTCTATTTTTTCAAAATGTTACGGTTTGTGGCGTGGTTTAGTAGTTTATAGCGTTCATTTGTCACCCCGGTTCGATAATCGGCCCGAGTATTTTGCGTTAATTACGTCCATATCTGGTGTCCCCTCTAAATATTGTTTCAATATTTGTTAACAACAGCGTAAAGCCACACTCACAAACCTAAACATTGGGACAACCGGTAAGCTCACTGTCAAAATTGGGACAATTGGCTAGATCAATTACAAAAGTGTGAAATTTCACTGTCAAAATTGGGACTGTCAAAATCGGGACTTAACCATCTAATTGTCCGATGTGACCTGGTATGACGTTTACACCAGTGCTCCGGTGATCAAGAAACTGTTTTCTGTAAAGATGTGTCCTCTCTTCACATTCAGTTAGACTTCTTCGTGTTCTGGAAGCAGCACAACGAGCAAGCTTTACCCAATTAAAACACCAAACCACACGCAAACACGGAATTTCAGTTAGAACTTGACACGTCTACTCATTAATAAGACAAAAAGTACACTTAACTGCTTTCTAAAAGAAAAACCCATCAAGCTTAATTCAAAGTCTGCTAAAGATGTTACTTGGCGAGAAAAGACTCTCTAAGTGGCTGAAACAGAAATAGTAATTTTGTTCTAAGCGACCTGCAAGAAATAGGTGTCCGTAATGTTTATACAGAATCTGATTATTGCCGGGAACTATTGGATATTTCTAGATGCTCATCCTGATAATTAAGAATACATGGGTGGAACACTCGACTTCTTCAGTCTTCACATCAAAATAACCATTTTTCTCAGGCCCCAAGCTTTGATCGTGTCTTCTTGTTATAAGTAAATCCGAGAGCATCGTAAATGAATAGGCAATCGCCAGGTTACGTATGTGTTAGAAGATTATATATAGTCACCAGCGGTATGGTACTGATTAGGAAAGAACTGGTTCGGTTCTTTCATTTCTACTTTCATCTTTGTTGGAAGTTATTGACAATCACGTATGAGACTTCATAATTCAAGTAATATATAACACCCTTTAATAGTCTACTAATTACACCAGCATGCAGACTTATTACTCCAACACGTATTACATATATACATTAAAGAGTGAGTGAGTGAAAATGAGCTCGTCTCCATGTATCAAAGGATGTGAAAGTGCACTCGTGAGGGTGCCACGACGTCTCTAGGTACAACACGAGCGAGCCCAGGTCAAACTGACACAGCCGCAACGTCTCAATAACCTGACTGGAGATGTACATCAAGATATTGCGTCACTGTGTGTCTGCGTGTCTGCTCTACTGTCTGCAAGTTAAATAACCCATTCACACAAAGTTGACTGCACAGTGATATGACCACGAAAACACATGCACTGCTATCCAATTACCAAGGTTGCTGCTGTGTGGGAGGTATTTTATGCTGGGTGGGAAAGTAATCTTAATTTTATTTCATTTTACATGGAGCTGGTGGGTATGTGAGTGCATCCTTGTGTCTCTGTATAGGCCTTTTCTTCGTTTTTTACGCTACCCCCGCCGCACCCGACAATGCTCAAGTTACATAACAACGACCTGTTCATCATCGAAAGATGATTGATATTAGGAACAAAGACCCTTGCCTTTTGGGTACGTTGATTCGGTATCAATCTTGCCAACATACCTGGCCTCTTGATGCATTAAATTGACAACTTGGGTTGTTGGAACCCTATGAAGACCCTGGGTTACCTCACCATCATTCGCATTGTACAAGCGTGTACCTAACTGTAACGAACTTACTGTCCCGTATATGATTTTAGACCCTATATCATTAGATATTTCAAAATAACTGACTTTGTCAATAGCTCCTACCATTCTGCTAAACAGCTGTACACAGCACTGACCAAGCAGATAAAACACGTGACCTGTGACATGTATCAAACGATGATATCATCAGCTTCAACCGCAACAAAATGCGTTAGAGATCTGTACAATGCTTGTCGAAAACCAGTTTACAAATTAACTCAAAAGAATAGCCCTTTCACATCGTTAATTGATATTCAGTAAGAAACGAATTAATGTGTACATTGCACATGTTGTGATGTCAATTACAGTTCGTTACAGTAAGGTACATGGACGTAACTTGGAGCGACAAAAATGATCACAGGTATTTTGAAGCAAATGCACGTGAAGCACGTTTCCCTGTAAAAAGGTGGCCTACATTATCTCCACAACCTATTTTAATCATGCAAAGATATGCAGCCGCTATCCATGTGACCCTAGCTGTCAATCAACGCCTGTCATATGCGATGCGCATTGCAATGTGCACTGTTTAAGGAAGTGCAGTGACATCTTTATTGTCAATGAAACGTAAAAGCTTTTCCAGCAACGATTCTGACGCATGGAATCTGGACCTAGTCGGAGGTAGTTGAGTGTGAACTATTACCACTCAGAACTCCAAACATAAAGTCAATCGATGCTGTTATTGTAAGAGTGTTTCTGAATAATTCAGTCTCGGACATGAAATTACGTCCAAGAGTTGGCTGAAATGAAATAGTATTTCACAAAGTCAGACGGTTAATGCAAACGCTTCTTTAAGATCGTGCAGTAATTCTATAGAAGCACCGAATGTGCCCTCACGAGGCGATGTTATTGTAACCCGAAGCTGAAGTACAAAGAACCATATAGGACAGATAGAATTTGTCCTTGCATTAACTGATACTAAATGCAATACGACGGAGTTATAAAAAGTTCTACCTATGAAGTGTTTTAGAAATTTCCTTTCATTTGAACACCAATGGGAAGTTTTCTTTCAGAGGCCATAAAGTTGGTTGGTTATCGGAACATATTCTGTAACGTCTTTGAGTGTAGGGTTCATTAAGTCCACTTCACTGGGAGTGAGATTTAGTTTTCGCAATATGTGAAAACAGCAGGGCTACTTTACACAAGCTGTCTGAAAGCCACGGCGACCGTATGTATATGGGACTTCAGACAGTCTTTGGGCTGAGGTATTTTTCTTGAACAGGGCCCAGGTGTACATTGCCTCTGGGGAATAGAAAAGTGATCTTTACATTTCCGGATTTGTGTCGATGACGGATGCCAGGGCCAAAACGTACGATTACGCCACTACCCAAAGGTAAAACATTATTGTCGGAACGTTGTTGAGGGTTGATTGTCATGCTGAGACACGAATGTTCACCAAGAATATGGTATGAACAGACCTTAACTGTGAAATTAGTAGCTTGCCAATCAAGATCAAAGGACACATATTTCGTTCACAATCACGAAATAAACTCTGTCAAAAAGAAACGCAACCCTGTATTTTAGAGATTTTGATCTGAAGTTTTAGGACGACACGGCATTTTTATTATTTAAGACAGAAGTCTGAAATTTGGCAGAATAATAACCCAGATGGGCATGTTTAAAATTGTCATTTCAAAAGTCATCTCACAGACACCAGTTTGTCACCAGGGGGGCGTCTTTCTCAGTATCTCGTATGAGCACCACGCGCTGCAATCACTGCACGGCATCTCCTTGGACAAGAACGGATAAGACGCCGGATTCTTTCCTGGGGAATGGCTCTCCACTCCTCCTGCAGTGCAACGGCGAGCTGTTGCAGCGTCTGTGGCGGCGGCTGACGTTGACGTACGCGTCGATCCAGAGTATCCACAGGTGTTCAATAGGGTTGAGGTCTGGTGATTTAGAGGGTCATGGCAAGACATTGACGTTGGAATTCTGCAGAAAGTTCATTGTTGCACGTGCAGTATGAGGCCGGGCGTTGTCCCGTTGAAAAATCTGTGTCTGTTGGTCAATAATCGGGAGAAGGTGAAGCTCTAACACGTGGTTGATGTAACGTTGGGCTGTCAGGTTCCCTGGAACGATCACCAAGTCTGATTTCTGGTTGTATGAGATGGTTCCCCAAACCATGACGCTTTCTCCGCCAAATCTGTCCACCTGTCGGACGCAGATGGGCGCAAAACGTTTATGACGTCTCCTATACAGACGCTGTCTTCCGTCGTGACGTTGCAAAGAAAAACGTGATTCATCAGAAAACCAGATTCGCCTCCAGTTTTGTAAAGTCCGTATCCTTACGTTGTTGCACCACCTGAGTCGTCGGCGTCGATGTAGGGGGCGTAGTACAGGTCCAACAACTGGTCTACAGGCACGTAAACCCGCTTCTTTCAGACGGTTCCTAATCGTTTGAGCTGACACTCTCCTCAAACCTGGTATTTGTGTGGCAGTCACGGTTGGTAGGGCATGCCGATTACGCAGGTGATGGACCCGGATGTATCGATCTTGAAGGGGGTCGTGCTTCTTGGCCTTCCACTTCTCGGGCGATCGTTGGTCAAATTGAAGTTGTTGTAGCGGCTCCAAAGTCGGGATATCGTTGTTTTGTGAACATTTAGGTGCCGTGCAACAGTTCCAAAACTTTCTCCGGCTTGAACACGACCATAGGCGATATTTCGGTCGGCAGCACTCAATCGTGGCATTTTTAACACAGCTTTTCGGCGACAAATGAATGAATATAATACGGAAGCACATGGGCTTTATAAACCCCTACATTAACTGCCATTTTCATGATTTGCATGTGTGTTTTTGTGCGAAGTCACCATGAGGGTCATTTCATGCGTTGTGACGGAATAAGCAATAAAATACACTTATGCGTACAAATGCAGTTGTTTGGATGGTAATCTTCATTAATTACGTGTATCATTTCAATACATTCGAATAAAATTTAGTTTGGAAGCAATAACTTCATTCAAACGAATTTTTCATATCTGAGGACAGGGTTGCGTTTCTTTTTGACAGAGTTTACATTGGGTCAAAATGTGTGGCAGCATTATATAACAGGATCTACAATTAATGTCAGATCAACAATAAAGGCAAGATACTTTATGGATAACAACTTCTCTATGACGCTACGTTCTGTAACGATTATACCGTTGCCAGGCAAAAGAATGGTAAAAGAATCTAAACGGAAACGTCGCGTCATAACATAACAAACACGTTGTCATCCATGAAAAACGTCGCGTCATAACATAACAAACACGTTGTCATCCTTGAGAAACGTCGCGTCATAACATAACAAACACGTTGTCATCCATGAAGTACTTTGTCTTTGTTGTCTCACACCAATGTCAGAGAATTCATGGGTAAGCATGCGGCTGAGCCGGTCATAGCAGTAGGTTCTAAAGCGTCCTTGTCTTGTCTCTTTCTTACATTAGTATATTTAGCTTTTTAGAAACTATACTGACGTGTCTCAAATCATGTAGTGAATGAGCTCTTTGTAAATTCATCACGAGGCCTGAAAAGAAAGTGTCAAGACTTTGGACAGGATCTGGAATATTACCAAACCTGAAACAAGGGAGGTCACTCTAAATACATAGCAGTCAAGGTCACCACTATCACCCGGTATTGTACGAGCGCCTCAATGAATCTGCCTCCACTTACAATCAGAACTGATGCCTTGATTGAAACGCCTGCCATTTGAAAATGTTTAAAATGGGAAGTTTCAGGTTAAAACTGTGTCTGCTGTTGTGGTTACATTTTGAAGGGTCGTAATAACACCACCAAGGGTGATAAGTTATCGTTATCCAGACGAATGTTGGTATGCGATGTTATCTAGCTAGTTATCCTGTTATCACAGGAGGTACACGCCACCACTCACGTCTTGATGTAGTAGCACGGGCGTACTGCAGTCACGGCGATCTAGTTAAGGATATACCACATGTCACTGGTGGTATTTAACACCTACACGTGCCACCTGACAGCAGTGGGCCTTTATACTGTCACTGGTGGTATTTAACACCTACACATGCCACCTGACAGCAGTGGGCCTTTATACTGTCACTGGTGGTATTTAACACCTACACATGCCACCTGACAGCAGTGGGCCTTTATACTGTCACTGGTGGTATTTAACACCTACACATGCCACCTGACAGCAGTGGGCCTTTATACTGTCACTGGTGGTATTTAACACCTACACATGCCACCTGACAGCAGTGGGCCTTTATACTGTCACTGGTGGTATTTAACACCTACACATGCCACCAGACAGCAGTGGGCCTTTATACTGTCACTGGTGGTATTTAACACCTACACATGCCACCAGACAGCAGTGGGCCTTTATACTGTCACTGGTGGTATTTAACACCTACACATGCCACCAGACAGCAGTGGGCCTTTATACTGTCTTGTTCTTATTTATCTGTCCATGTGATTGTCTGGTCCAGACGCATTTATTTACAGACCGCCGCCATATAGCTGGAATATTGCTGAGTGAGGCATTAAACTACAAACCAAGGAAATATATGTTGATATAGGCCGACGGACCAACAAACCACTAATAAATTATTCAGCCAGGCCTGTTTTTAAAAGTCGGATCGTGTGGTTATCTGCTTGGTTGTCTGAGAGCCATAATACTACAGGTCATTACTTATAATATCGATCACCGGTTTGTCTGGTCCAGACTCGAATATCTACAGGCCGGCGTTTAGTAAAATTCATGAGACATGTGTTAAGCTGCAAACACAATCAAAGCTAAATTCAGAACGAAGTGACTGAAGAATGTTATATGACATAACAGTGAGCAATCTTTCAACGTTATCGCATGAGTAATCCGGGATCGGCTAGAAACCCAATGGTCAATAGCATGAGTACCGTCGGATCATGGCTACACATTAAACCGCCTAATGATTCCGAGCCATTTCGTTCATCCTGAATTAATCAGTATAATGTGTACATTTATATAGCGCCAAACTCCACACTAGGTATGCTCATAGCGCTAACAATCAAGGCACAGCACATTATTACCCCGGATAACCCAAGCTGCCTGTTAGGCGTTAGAAGGTTATAGTCATATGACTTTTTTCCACCGGGTACCCATTTTCCTGCTGGGTGAACAGAGACAATATTGAACAAACTCACTTGCCTAAGGTGAGACCACATGTGTCACATGTGCTTCACCCTTTCTTTCACCTCACACTGCAAATATGAGGGACATAGGGTCTATATTCTCTTGGACCCCAGTCAGAACTGTTCAGGGAACTATTTCGAAGGTTAACGTTGCATACATTCACGTATTATGGTCTCCAGATTTATTTGGGCTGCCAGGATTGACGCATTCATCCCACGTGGATAAACCAAACTGTAATGAATGTGTGTAACTATCACCAGCTTTGTGTTTTATGTGCCAGAACAACTGTCCGCTTGTGCTTAGAAAAACGTTAATAAAACATTGTGTTGTTAACCTGGAGTTGAATACACAATGGAATAACATACCTTGGTAGACAATGAGTTATGTGAGGCTTTGTGTGGCTCAGGTATGGCGCGTGGGATTATCAAAAGGGAGATAAACAATGACAGAAAGAGATAAACCACTAAATAAAAGTTACCAAAATGAATCCCAACTAACTACAACCGCTTATCAGCACACAAAACACTTTACATTGTGTTAAGACGTGAAACCGACAAAATGTTCTTCAAATTGCGAATTTGAGACTAAACCTTAGAGATAAACCAACTTAAGTGTCCGATAAGCCATCTTTCAGAAAGCTTTCTACGCAAAACGATAGTTTTTGTCAGGCAAATTACCCTTCCTGCGTAGAATGGCACCGCGACCCTTGGCGTACGCTGGTGTAACATATGAGCTCACTGTTTCACGGTCGGTTGCACTTCCTGACTTCAATCAGAATGGTGATAAGGATTTGATGATGTGATTATATGATGATGTGATGATATGATGATATGAAACACGGAAGTACAGAGAAGGTTTGTAACGTAACCTAATTGAATTGGCAAAGGGTAGGCTTTGACGTGTGTTTAGCGCGTAAGAACGTTCTCAAAAGGCTAGTATGAAAACATGTTTTGAAAACTGATACTTACTCTGCTGACGGATAGCATACGCATGTTATGCTGAACAAAACCTCGTTAATATGGACGATATCTTTAGACGTGAAACTGTCCGGGGTAAATTCTTTCCGGTTTAACGGAGGTGAGGAAATAATGACCCCGAGAGTAACATAAAGTAAGTATAGGAAGTCTACGTGAGTGAGTGAGTGAGTGAGTGAGTATGAGTGTGTGAGAGTATGTGAGAGTGTGTGAGACTGAGTCTTCCTCCGTTCCAAAAAGTAACAATACGAAATGTGCGTACCTCCTGTGACTGGTGTGTGTGTACTGTTGAGTGTATATGTGCGTGGTGTGTGCTGTGTGTGTGAGGTGTGTCGCTATGTGCATAGTGTGTGTGTGTGTGTGTGTGTGTGGTGTGGTGTGTGTTTGTGGTGTGTTAATCGCGTGTCTGTGTGTTTGTATGTTCCTGCGTCCTAAACAGTAACTAAACGAAAAGAGTGCGGTGCGTGTGCGTGTGTGTGCGTGCGTGCGTGTGTGTGTGTGTGAAGTGACTGGGTGTGTGTGTGAAGTGACTGGGTGTGTGTTTATGTGTGCGGGTGCATGTTCCTGCTCTTACTTGTTGAAATAATAACCATTACACAACTGTGTATTACCCTGCAAATGAGCACAAACAACACTGTCATTAAAAATATAGTGTCAATAAATATTCACAAACGTTTAATGGTGTTTAATAATAAACCCATACTTGTCTCTGCTTATGTTACTGAGATCTTCCTAATGGGTCTACAATGAGAGATACTCTGCATAAATAATCATAAACTACGCCACATTATGACTGGGTTTTATTACCATTATGTAGACAGTGCATTTAAATATCACGGAATGCGGGCAATGTTTGTGTAAGTGTATATGCCACATATCTCACTTTATCACAACATAGTTTCAAGTTCACTTACCGACAAACTGAACGCATGAACTATCTCTGAAATAGACATCATACTGTTTGGAATCTACAACTGTATCCTCAATAAGAACGCTAAATGCACATTTAAAGGAACAAAACTGACAAAATCTTCACAGAACCCCCTCTCAACACGAACTTTTCGCTTTATGGGACACTATCGCTTGACAAACCTCCAAAAAATGTCTCGTATCGCCATGTCGACAAGTGCATCTGTAAGGAGCCTAATCCGCCTTATCGCCAGACCCGGCTGAAACTGCTGTTGGGAACACGCATCATGAGAAATGGCGATGTGCGGAGTTTGAATTCTGGCGATACTTGCGCAAAATGTTTACACTGGATGGAGAATAATTTGATTAATACGCCTAAGATAAAAGCTGTTTGATGTGCATGTGTGTGTTAATATATCTGTAATAGGGGTTATCGGGAGATGTTCAAACAAGTTTCTTTCTAAAGCCATTACATAGCACAATGTCTTCACACAAACCATCCTTGGGGCGTTGATTGAAACGAACCCATCACTGAAGGTGATCGCGATTACAACAATAAACATTACTTCAATGGAAGGGGCGATAACTCATCCAAATGACAACACGAACGTATTGTATATAAGACAGTGCAGTAGGGTCGGGTAGTATCGCCTGTGTAAATACATTTTGTTTGTTATTATGACTCAAGATCAACCACAAGGAGATTGTTTTCCTTGCGCTAGCAATGTTGATAAAACAATAAGAGATAATGCGTTTCAATTACACTCAGAAACCACTATTTTCGTCTTTCTGGACAAAAAGAGAAAGCAGTTGTTCCGCCCACCGGGACGTGCAATCAGTAGAACAGGGATTTAACATAACTGAGCAATAAGAATCAAAACACACGTTATCAATTCCAGTGAGTGGGTTTGGAAGGCAGAGTGAGTAGTAGGTTTGGAAGGGTGTGTGAGTGAGTGAGTGAGTGAGTGAGTGAGTGCGTGTGTGTGTGTGTGTGTGTGTGTGTGTGTGTGAGTGAGAGAGTGAGTGAGTGAGTGAGTTTAACGCCACTTAGAACAGTAGTTCATATTCATAAGAACCGCGGTGTTCAGGTACCTTGTCCATATGCCCTGTTGCTTTGAGACCCGTGAAGGTCCGGGTTAGAATGAATCTTCAGTAACCCATGCTAGTAGTAAGAGGCGTCTTACGGGATCGGGTGGTCAGGCTCGCTGGCTTGGTTGACACATGTCATCGGTTCCCAGTTGCGCAGATCGATGCTCATGTTGTTGATCACTGGATTGTCTGGTCCAGACTCGATTATTTACAGACCGCCGCCATATAGCTGGAATATTGCTAAATGCGGCGTAAAACTAAACTCAGTTGCTTTGAATGGATAGACAGGTTGCTATGACCTTCATATGACAGCATTATGATTAATAGCATTGAAATATCGATCAGGTGTTCATTAATTGCATGAGTATTTGGTGCTTCCGGCAAAGAAGGAAATATTTACCCTTTTCGCAAACACCTGGTGTCATCACTGATTTCCAGTGCTTCATGCTAACGATGTCAGTTACATGCACATACAAACAAGGTATTCTGTCATACAAACCCTGAAACGAACATATCCTGAGACGGTGGGGTAGCCGCGTGGTTAAAACGTTAGCTCGTCACGCAGAAAACATGGGTTCGATACCCCACATCATGTGGTTACAATGTGTGAAGGCCAACTCTGGTGTCCCCTGCCGAGGTATTGCTGGAATATTGCTGAGAGCGGCTGAAACTCACTCACTCACTCACCAACATACACAATACAGCCCATGCTAGTCTACTATAACTGGTATGTCTAGATGACAACAGTTTCGGAAAAGGAAGAACGTCTTTGATCCCCTTTTTATCATATTTATATTAATGATGATCTGACAGCTTATATTACCATCTCAGCGACTGATGTTAGTCCACGTGCAAGGATACAATCGCCAGGTTTCGAAGGATCGACCTGGGCTACATTCGTGTAGCTATAGGTATCGGTGTCGATATGTTTTTCAGTTATTTGTATTATGTTGTTTTACTGCTTCCCTTTTCAAACAAGTAAGCTTGTTTATCCGAGTTTGTTGAAAACTATCGCATTCTAAATAATCAAATTCATTCATGAGATTTACGCCAATATACAACCCCTTGATACAAATGATGATTGGAGGGAAGAAGTTTGTGTTCAGGTCTTCGCTGAAACAATAAAGGTTTGTGTATCACATGCTTTTCCACACCAGGAGTTTCTTGGCGTGTATTATCATAGACGCAGATGTTGTACATAGCAAAATATACAGACCTAAGGCATACCTCCGCCCTAGCTATCATCAGTGTCTGTCTGGTTTATTTTAAACCCCTCTTTCCTTTATTGCACTATCTACAGCCGACAACAGCAGGAAATGTCTTACATGTCAGTTACAGCGAGTCTGATATAAGATTCACTCGATATCAGCAATGCACATAGAATCAGGCTTGTATTCAGCTCAACGTGATGTTCATCTGAAATGTACATCGACTGCAGTGTTGTGTATATACAGCGGCACGAGTGACATTTCATTGATAGTGGAGTGATTGCAGAGATGCACATTTCTTGCAGATGGAGGTAGTTGGTTGATTTACATAACACGTAAACATATTCCACGTTAGAGTTTGATAGCGAGAGATTATATTTGTGCATGGAACACGGGCGGTTTGTTTCAGACCAATGACAGTATAAATCTCCTTAATTCGAATTCATGAAACTCTATATATCGTTTTGTATAATCATCTGTATAGCCCTTTGTTCTGACAGGGGCTGTGGGGTAGTCTAGTGGTTCAAGCGTCAGCTCGTCACGCTGAAGACCTGGGTTCGATTCCCCAAATGGGTACAATGTGTGAACCACATTTCTGGTGTCCCCGCCTTGATATTACTGGAATATTGCTAAAAGCGGCGTAAAACCATACTCACTCATTCAGTATTTTCTGAGATCGAAATTCTCCTTGTTTCGAATTACTGATAACTCGACCAACTGAGGGTCGTCTGGAGCGTGCTGTTTATCTCTGCAATGTCATGAGTTAAAGCTAGTCTCTTTCAGTATTTAGAATTTAGGTTAACCCGTTACATTTAACGAGTTACATTTAGCGAACCTTTTGGATGTACGACTTGAAGTGTAGGGCGATTCACCTCCGCAAACATGATACACAGGTACATCAAATCTGCCTCCAATTATTTTTGCAAACCATTGACGATTCATATGCATGAATTGTGTTTTACGCTGCTCTAAATTAATTTAAATTTCATCACTCATGTTGGAGGACATCCCAAAGCTGATAAACCTAGAAAACCAATTTGGGTACCCTTAGATGTTCGGTTTCTGGCGTGCCAAAGGGAAGCAACTCTGCACATTTGGAACCATAGACGACTGGGATCCAACGGGCGTATAGGCTACGATAGCATCCTATAAGCCACATTATGTGACGAGAGTGTTTTTCTTTTGTCATTTGTAATATCACATTGATTAAGTGATAGTTATTATGGGTCACAATGTTTAAAGTTTTGAGTGTGGGTTGTGGCTCGCATCTCGCATCATATATATTCAATGACAATAGTATTTTTAGCGGCACGCCTTTTTTGATAGCATTTCAGAGTTGCCTCCCTTGGCAACTTGTTGACTTCGTGCGGTGTGTTCCATATGATTCCATATCGTTCAGAGAGAATAATGATGGAGCCTAGCTTTGCTAGAATGCACGAGAACTGTGTAAGAGCTATATAAAGGCTGGTTGTTGGGTAGTGCGACACGGGACCTTTTACATCTGTCGGCCATCGTCAAGTTGTTCAACATTTCAAGACTGACCGTGCTTGTCTACTCAACTGCTGTCATCGTAAACAACCTTCAGTCAGTATATCTGTTCTCACTGTAAATGTCAAGAGTCTGGTGAGTTAATATTTAATATTTGTGACCCAATATTTTAGATTTGTGACTCAATTGCATTGTACTAAAAATCTGTATTGTCATTCATTACAGTTTGCCCATTCGTTTCAATAAATCATTGAATATTTTAGACTTGTCTGTGTTCTATTTTGCTGATTTAAATGGGGCTCTTATACCTTTTGTCACGGCAAATTGTTAAAAGTAACACCATACATTATCCATTTTTATGCATGTACCGAATTTTATTTTATTTAATATGAACACACATATCTAACTTTCCCATATAGTATATAATATGTCGCTTATATGAGAATATATGAAAATAACCTTAACCATTTTTTTTAATTAACATACGATATATGGAAAACATATTTTGACGATCACATTAGCCGGACGTTTAGTTGAAATATTATGCCATATTAATTCACCTACATGGGTGATGTTTTATCAAATACAAATCACATTTTATTTAAACAGGATACCGTTTACCTCGCTCGTTTTATAATTTTATTTTGCCCATCTGTTAGCTGTTATACAGTATGCCTTGGCGAAGGAATTGGGACATATTTGTCTGGAAGAGTGCAAGACCGATGGAAGGAATCCCCGAGTTATCGCTAGGATGAACGTACTCCCCAAAACACCGGAAATCAGCTTTGTGAAACTGCACCACAGTAATAGAGAAACCATTTAATAATTCACCTCAAAACATCTCCGATTTAGCAAAAATTACACGCACGTATCCTCTCGTTTTTTTTAACCGACTCTTGTTTTCGTTTCAGTACATACGTTTACTCGATCTAAAGATCTAATCCGTGTTGAGATTTGTACAACGGTGAGTGCGTTCTTATCAATGTTGAATGTTTTCCCGTTAATGTCAATCTCGTTAGATGAAACGGTGGAACATTGTGTACGAAGCCGTGAAAGAAATCTAAATAATTTATTGCATGTTGATATTGCTTAAGATAATGCCACAGCTATTTGGTCCTCATTCCCCTATGCTTCACTAACATCTGAGAAAAATGCTCGACTCAGCACTATCGGTGCAGGGCGGTTATCTTCGGGTTTTCATGAAACAAGACAGAATATTAACACGCCGTGTTATAATGCATGTGTACGGAGAGCAGTAATCGATTCGAGGAATGGGTTTCTTGTAGCTGGCTGTCCTCGTGTGTGATCACACCCGGGCCTCGTGAGTCCGCATTCTGAATATTATGCTATTAATGTATACACGTTGCCAGTATTTTAAGTGTAACTAGTGACCAATTCTAACCAGGAGCTTCACGGGTATAAAATTATTGGATTTCCTGAACGGCAAGGGTGTGACTTTACAGCATCACGTCTGGAGACCTCGTGATTAGGACTCATGTGCCCACGTGAACAGACTTAACAGGGTCTTGCGTACGGACAAAAAAATCCTTCTAACGTATAAACAGGGGTGGAAATAACCCATTGCCCGACACCCGAGTCCAGTGTTTTTTTCTGTCGGGCAAGCAAATTTGTATATCACACTGTACCGGTGTCCAGTCGATATTCCAATGTTAATTATGTTGTTTATTTAAAAAATCAACAAGAAAACGGCCGGTATAGTGCAAAAAGTATCAGGGCAAGTGATTTTACATGTGCCACTGTACCGGAGTACACTAGCGATTTTAAAGTTATTTCCACCCCTGGTATTTATAGGTGCTGTTTAAACTAACCTTTCGGAAAGAAGAGGTTCTTGATTAACATGGTTCCAGTGTTAATTACAGAACAAATCTCAAGGTAAACGATAGATAATATAGATAGAGTGTTCCCTATAAAAGACTGTCGTCCTCACTGTCCGCTTTTCCTAGACTTGTCTTTTAAAGGACAGCATTACTATTAAATTACCCATGGAATTACCATTCCGTCCAGCCTTGGAGCAAGGCTATGATATGTCTTTAGATCCTTCAAAGATGCCAAATGTATCTTAATAAATCATGTTCTTTCAGCAAGTGGGAATCTCCCCGATATACATACACATTATACATATCATGCATACGGTTTCGGCAGCTGAATCAGCTTATCCAGACAAATATATAATTCTAGCTGTTCAGCAGCACCATTTCCAGGCTACGTTTCCCAGATAACGCATTATCTGAAGTGCAAGTGTGACAAGGTCAAGGTTAGTGGTCAAAAGTCACTGGCGATCGCAGCCTTTCACTGATAGATAACAAATATGATAACTCGGGACTAACCTAAGGCGATAAAGTTTCCTGCTTCAAGCCACCATCATCTCTTGAAGACATGTACCTTCGATGTAGTGTGTGATATGTGCGCAGTCTCCGGAATAGAAGGAAGCTTGCCATTTGATGGCGTTACTTTGCACAACGTTTCACGTACCCACGTTTTTGTTAATATCGATGTAATCTAACGAATTACAAATACTTCTCCGAAATACAACTTTCTTGTATTGCTATTTAGGAGGTATGTTTTTCTCTGTAAAAGCACTGTATATCAATTTGATTAAATCCTAAACTTAACATAAGGCAGAATGTGGATATCCACTGGCATCGTTAAAGGGGTAAAGCTGACGCAAAAGGCTCGCATAATACAATTTGTATTCCTTATATGCGATATTAATGATACGGATACACACTCGGGTAATAATCTGTATTTTTTCTCTGATGCCTCTGTGTTTAGTCTAGCTCTATGAGAACCCGACAGAACAGCCCTTCGTCCCATGACAGAATGGACTAAAGTAAGATCTGGTACATCAAGCTTGTGACAATCTTGATTTGATTATGAGTGAGTTGGATTTAACGCCGCTGGGATCGGTATCCCAGACATATCACGGCGCGCTGCTTTGTGTGGGAGGGAAATCCGGAGTAATGTAGGGTTCAGACGAGTACTACTTTGGCGTAAGACAGCACATGCATGGTGCTGACAACTGACAACGCTAAAACGTATTCATGGCCTACGCAGACCGAGATTCGAACCCAAGGACAGAGCTCTGGGTAGGGTTGATTATTCCAAAAAATGTATTATATATACATAAAATAGAGCCCAGAACCTCTTAATTTACGGCCTCTTTCTCTACTCAACGAGGGGAGGTAGGGTAGCCTATTGGTTAACGCCTCCTTTGAAAACTCTGGTTCGATTCCCTACATGGGTACAATGTGTGAAACCCATTTCTGATGTCACTGACCGTGATGTTGCTGGCGTAAAGCTCATCCACTCACACTACTCAACGTCTCGTTAGGTGTAATAAAACCCAAGCGTTATCATTGGTGACGGAAAATAGCAGTTTTTGTGTCGTCGTACTTCTTTATGACGTAGCAGTTAGTGACAATAGTTATAACACACACACACACACACACACACACACATATATATATATATATATATAAACCGTGTGTTGCCTATGACTAGTTTCATTACGCCTAAAGAGATGCTGAGCGGCGAAAGATCGTGTATACATTATGGAATTTTAGCCTTCACAAACAATATATATGGAGTTTGGTATATACTAAACTGAATGCTTGTGCACGTGAGGATATCAATGTTTATAATATGTATGACACCTGAATGTTTCATAACCATTCATACATCTGGTGATCAATAAATAAATACATTTTGAAATCAAAAGTTTCTTTAATTATGTTACTATGGCTTGAAGTAATGCAGAATCCGCAAATGTCACCATTCGGACAGAAAACTTAAGGTTATGACTACGTATACGAGCACCATATATATGCCACAAACAATTATGTTGCTGTTTGAGTGACCTATTATATATACCTCGAGTGAAGTATTCTTTTTAAAAAAACTGCAGAAGAAATAGGTAATTTGTAGTTCACAGAACACACAACGGATGTCCAAATTAAACATAAAACATTCGCCACGGATGACACGAATTCCAGTTTCGTCACTTAACATAACGGTGCTTACACTTCTTTCAAAGCCAGCGACAAAATGCCACTACGGTATCCGCAGAGGCGGAGGACGGTGTTCCCCAGTCGGGCGTTATCCGTTTCCTTACACTCTCTGTACTACAAAAGTGTGCCTCCACTAACCTATATACCCAGTGCCTGCCCCCACGCTTCCTTCCACCTCTACAAACGCTGGAAGTGAAGGAAAAATAATGAGCCAATTTCGCTATCGCGTAAGTCAGCTATACCCAAAATATTCCATAGCTCATAGATTATATAATGAAGCTATTTCTCTGATAAACGTTCCTACTTCTAACGAATTATCACAGATGTGTTACATATTAGAACGCACGGTAAACCCATTTAAATGCATTATGCAATCTAGACGTTTGTCGATTTGTAAAGTGAGGTTTTGCCCTTCTAATTGGCTCCAATAGATTGTATGTCGTTTAGTAGATTCTACATTTGTTTAAAGTAGCAACAGACGAAAAAACATTCAAATGTTAGGGAAATGATGAAATGCAATTAGTGAAATGTTTAGGAACCATTTAGTATCTAACTTTGATATGTTCAAAGAAATGCCTGTAAGCAATATTTTTTCTCTGGCTGTCATCGCCTAAAATTTACATTAAATTGTTTCGTGTGTAGCTGAAGTAGGATTCGTGCTTTGGTTTGAAACGTTGAAAGGGCCACGTTATGTAAATCAAACGTGGTGATGACCCGGTCTTTGGGCAGAAGGACTGAAGACAAGATGAGGTTAGGCTAGTCTTTCATACAGACCCTGAAACAAATGTATCCAAGAAAGCCCATGCAAGTCTAAAATATTTGGCAAGTCTAGATTTCCACAGTTTCATGAAAATGAAGAAAACCTCAGGGCTCCTTTTCATTATATTCTTTTTTTGATTGTGAACTGTTTTATCCTGTAACATAAGTTCACTTCAGAGACAAGTTGTTAGTCTAAGTTTAGGTGTAAGGCGCATAACTATGTATACGATAGACCTCATGTGTGTCCATTTTCTCTGACGTCATAAACAGGGCGTAGATTTTCGAAGCTCTCTTAGCGCTAAGATAGTCGTAAGCTAATATTAATGTATGGCACTGTCGACTATCTTAGCGCTAAGAGAGCGTCGAACATCAAGGCCCTGGAAACGTTATTTGGCTCTGGACAGTGCACCATCATCATCCGCATGTATACGATGAACTAAAATAGTGACGATAGTGTGTCGTTGCAAACGTCACAAACACATGCACGGGCAAGTCAAGTGTCCACTCGAACAAACAGGAGAGGATATTGAGGCTGCAGTGCAGTAACGCCGTCCTCATATTACAGTATATACGGCATCAGTACCAGGTGACGTCCAGTCTCCAACTGACCCACATACATCCCTCGTTATCGTGTGATTTACGCTGGTAGATTAAACAAGCATGAATGTAAACTCTAAGCTAGCGTCCTTATTGACTATCAGAAGCGCTTGTCCCCATTAACGTCCATGTTGGGGTCATCGGTCAATTGAATTATCAATGTCCACGAAGGTATATCAACCATGTTTCACGTACAGGATATAAATCATCTGTAAAACCTCCTGAAAGTCGGAACTAATTAGACAGATTCGCGTAAAGATGCACACTAGAGTAGCAGAGAATGAGATGTCAGTTTCTTTGCTTGTCATAATGTGAGGCATATTTACATGATGGATGTCATATTAAGTGGTTATTAGCATGAATCAATTCACTGTTCATACATGACTGGGTCTCCATGGGAATTAATACACGCTTTGATCACAGTGGTGAACCGACCGTAGGACACATATCGCAAAATGGTTTTGGATTATGTAAAGGCTGTGCTTTAGTTGCCTTTAAATAAAATCGACAAAAAACATTTCCATAATCATTGGTAATCTCAAATACAGGAATCAACAGATCGATTCAGACATCACCATGAGTGTTCGTGAATCACAATAAAACAGTGACACTGGGTGTTCGCGAAAACGCACATGACCCTACCGATGACACCTTCGACGAACACACGCAAAGGCAAGTCAACTATTTACCTGTAACAACATTGAAAACAACGTCAACTATTCATATATAGCTGCGTCAGAAAGAGTATAGGTTTTAGGACTGTGCAAAAATGAAACACAAAAGTAGTAAAATGTCAAATATATCAGTTTTGCTGTTATTCTTACGAGGTCAATACCAAGTATGCATTTCCATTCTCTGCATGCATCGGGAGTGATGTACGCGGGCGGAACAAAGTACGGCCAAATATACTAATAGTATCAAAGTGGGCTAAATTCCAAAAACTCAAGCACGTAAGACGGCGGCCAAAGATACCAACATGAAATGAACGTGTAAGATGAATTGTTGTCAATCATCACTCTTGTACACAAATGAAAAGTGAAAACATACCACGACTGACAGAGCCTCAAGTCCGCAAGGCCATCGGCTCACTGTAGGCAGGCGAATCGGCTTCGACCGGGGCCAGATTTCTCCAGGTGTCACCAAACACCATTACAAGACCTTGGAGTGAGTGAGTGAGTTTAATTTTACGCTGCGCTCAGCAATATTCCACCTATATGGCAGCAGCCTGTAAATAATCGAGTCTGGACCAGACAATCCAGTGATCAACAGCATGAGCATCGATCTGCGCAATTGGGAACCGATGACATGTGTCAACCAAGCCAGCGAGCCTGACCACCCGATCCCGGTGGTCGCCTGTTACGACAAGCATGAATTACTGAAGGTTCATTCCAACCCGGACCTTCACGGGTACAAGACCGTGGAACCGCAAAGGTCAACTCAGATCCGGTCGACCACGTGTCACCACTGAGGACAGATTCATACAGGTTCGTCACTTACGTGACAGACTCGCCACGGCCACCTCTACAGCAACTGTAACATCAATATTGTGTAGGAGTTCAGCCCAGACAGTGAGGATCCGTCTACACACCGCAGGCTTGTGACGTCATTCTGAGTGATCACCATCGGTGGTTACGACTTCAGGGTATGGTCACAAAAGCGATCGAGATGTGTTTGGTTTTGTAACGAGTCACGATTTTTACGCCTCCGTACCGACGTTTTCAGAAACTGCATACCGGAAGTGGACAGGTTTGGTGGCGAGAGTGTAATGGGCAGCCATCTCACATACAGGTAGAATAGAATTGGTACACATCCGGAGCTATTTAATGGCACAACACAGTTGAAATTCTTCGGCCACATATCTTTCCCATTATGCAACAAGCAAACGTCATGTTTCCACACAACACTGACAACGCCCTTTTTGAGGATCCTCAACATCCAAATACTGCCATCATGGTCTCCACATCTAAACCCTAAATGCTCTTGATCAACGTCTACTATCACGTCAGCAACAACCACAGAACCTCCAACAGTTGACACAAGCACTGCAGGAAGGGTTGGTGAACATTCCCCCAGGCTACAATTCGTAATGTGACTGGTTCCAAGGATCGACGATCCAAGGCAGTTCTTTGAGAAGAAAGGTTCCCTTTCATTTTCTCTGTGCAGTATGGTGTTCATTTGTGATGATGAAGACGATGAGGATGAGGATTCTTCAAAACTGATGTCCCTATGTAAACTGCTATTACGACCCCCTTTTCTTCTTTTTTTTCGGAATGGTCTTCCTGATTGAGAAAATCAAAAGCAGTTAATTGTCCAGGGACGTTAACCTAATCAGCATCGAGTATAACGTTGATCTGATACCGTAAGTACTGTTCAGCGATGGACAAATAGCCAATAACCTTCCACTGACTTAACCACCTGATCTGGACATGAAGGAGACCAGCGAAAGCGGTTCATTTGTTTCGTATATAGATGCAGG
Organism: Haliotis rubra; assembly: GCF_003918875.1. Taxonomy (NCBI): domain Eukaryota; kingdom Metazoa; phylum Mollusca; class Gastropoda; order Lepetellida; family Haliotidae; genus Haliotis; species Haliotis rubra. The sequence goes on from NW_025767190.1 coordinate 4,473,652, forward strand.
CATAACGATTTATTGCCATTCGGCTTTTCAATAGTCACACGATCCTATATGTCGAGCAGTTTGCTAGCAGCTCTTACGTATATATTTGTACACTTCAAAACTTTTGAGGTACAAACGAGCATTCTCATACCACAAGAGTAATAGGACTCTTGCTCAAACATTGTGTGACAAAGGCTACAACAGTCAAGCCCTAAGTGAAGCTTTTTAAACGTCTTGGTGTAAACATGCGGTGGACGTATATTTCCTGCAATAATCCGTCATATTACGGCTGGCTCCTTGTATTGTTCCTAATCATATTCAACAACTGAAGTGTGTTTACACAACAGAAGGTAAAAATAGATCTGCTTTAAACTTGCACTTAGCATTGTCAAAGTTTTTATGTCTATGGTCTGCTGGAGACTTTCTGTTTCCTCTGGGTTCATTTTACACCTGTCACCGCCATTTTAGTTCATTCCACTAAACCCCCCCTTTGACTCTGAAGTAAGGAAGCTTGATGGTTTCTTTATGGGATGAATTTAAATGAAAGTTATAAATAACTTTAAACGAGGGACTCAAATAATGTTCGTCTAGACGCGCAATGGGGTGATGTGGATTGTTTTCATTTGGAATTCTAAAGCGAGTTGGACAGTGTTGATATTGTTCTAGATGATGATGATGATGATGATGATGATGATGATGACGACGATAACGATGATGAGATAATGATGGTGAGATAATGATGGTGATTACGATGTGGAGATAGTGATTGCTGGGACAATGTTCGGAAAAACATCAGGATTGCATCACCGTAAACACATAATGTTCGTTGAGAGTAAGTTTCGGTCGATCGAGGAATTATCAAAGGGACTAGTGATAATGGTTATACAGTATACACAATTCCCAGAGGGGACCATTGATCCTACCAGCAGCCGCAGGAACATAACTCGGTAGATGTTGAAGTCATACAGGTCGAAGACAACAGATCAGACTCCTTTAAGCTGCGTAAATGTAGACGGCAGGATAAATACAATATGTCTCGAACCATTACTCACTGTTTACAAACACACAAAAACAACCACCCTGCCTTGTCTACCATCTGTTATCAGCACCTCCGAGGTAACATTGTATTGTGTGTGGAGTTCGCGAAGACACGGTGAACCATCCCGAGGCGATGCTGGCTGTAATAGCGAACACATCAGTAGGGAGCGAGGCGTCCAGCGTTGGGTATCCAGCAAAGTGCACGTTTGGGACCTGGTCTGTTGTAGTTACTGGCCGACTGTTTGGTGAGCTGTCTGTGTTGGCCTTCAGGGAGCATACTATTGTGGCAATGAGTCACCGTTAACATCAACGTCGTAAAACAGTGGATTGTGGGAAGTGTTTATTAGAAAATCATAAACGTCGCCGTTTTCAAGAATATTTCAAAATTCAGAAATGTGTGTGTTTTATAATTAATTCAGAACCGCTGAAATATCTGGAAAGATCTATGGTGTAGTATATGCTTTCGGTCATATGATGCATTTCAAGAGTGAGTGAGTGAGTGAGTGAGTGAGTGAGTGAGTGAGTGAGTGAGTGAGTGAGTGAGTGTGTAAGTGAGTGAATGAGTGAGTGAGTGAGTGAGTGAGTGAGTGAGAGTGTGAGTGAGTATGGTATTGCGCCGATCTCGCAATAATTCGTCAGAGAGGCGACTGAGACAGGCGAAAGGCCGACTGAGCTGATGGTTTTATGCGCAGTTATTCCGACCAGCTGTTGGATGTTTGTTGTGTATCTGTAAAACTAATATGCTTCTTAAAGGTCAGCAAGCTTTCCCATGTTTGACAAATCAGCCAGCTAAAAAACATTCTGAACTCAAAACGTTGGTTCCGTATTACCAGTTACATACAAAATGTATATGGTCAAGATTCCGATAGTATAGTATTAGTATATCGCTACATAGCGTGGTTGTATCGTATGAAGTCAGAGTTCGTGAGTATCGCATCGTAATCAACGGTTAATACAACGGCATCCAATCAACAAGCCAGCCACCCAGGCCATCCAGTCCACTCTGTCCCTTCGTACGATAATCATAGTTTGCTTGGACTTGTTATCGCCCGGAATCACTACGAGTCATTCCATTTAAATTAACAACTTAACAAAAATGTTCCAAGTTAGAATATCTTCGGTATATATGGTATCGGATAGCATTGGTGTTGTTGTTTTTTCTAAACCTCAGTTTAATACGTGTGTATTGTCACGTCCATGGTTTTATTAGGTGTTGTTTGTTGGAAAGATGGGTTGTTTTTTATTTCACCGAACACGCCTTCTCGGGAGTCGTCAAGGTGTGCAAGATCACGATAATGTCCACGGAAACTGTAACAGCAGAACACCAGAAAATCTGATCATCGACGTTAAATGCTCTGACGTGTGAGAACACGTGTGTTGATATATCTTATCTTGTCACAACAGTTGCCTACCACGTCCTTTCAGGTCGGGCGAGATCATGCGAGAATTGAACGTGGCTTTACTAGATATACGTGGCCTATAGAGGAGGGCTTTGTTCTAATCTCGTCGAATCACGATCGGTAGCGATACTGTCAATCGGATTACTTATGCATGCGTAAACGCTTGACAGTTGTCAAAATGTGATGTTTATGTAAGTTATACTTACGAAATAGTCATGACTAATCCTGAAAGCAATAATTGGCATTCGTTCATAAAAACAGATCATTTAATTGCTCCCTTCATCTTTAAAATAATTCAACTCATTAGTTTTTATACAGTAATGTAATTATAGATGGGAACAAGTTGCGTACGAAAGCAAAAACTGTGAATGAAGTTTTAACATTCATTACATTGGTAAAAAGCTGTTTACCTTCCTCTAACCCGATAAATATGTCTCAGAACCAAGTTCAATTTTTAAAACGAGATAGACGTAAAACCCGTTTCCAATTTCGTACTTTTTTAGACCGCGGGGAAATATTTCGGTCCAGTGCCAATGTATGAGTGAATTTGCACAATACTGTCTGCAGGAACAATTTCAACAGCCAATATACGTAAACATAGTTGAAGAGGTGGAAATTGGGTCAGGCGATTCACTTTTCGTGTCGCGATGACATAATATACACAGTATTTGGAAAACCTGAAACCATGTATGTCTGTTTAAATTGAAAGTGAAATAATTTGAAGGATGGCCGACATCATTTCTGGCAATGGGTGTAAGCCACGGCACAACAAACCCACTAAAAGATAAACACTCGAGTAAAACGCAGTACTGAAAAACAAGACATAATACAATCATTTGTCATCACTGTTTGTCATCATTGTTTGTCATCATTGTTTGTCATCATCATTGTTTGTCATCATTGTTTGTCATCATTGTTTGTCATCATCATTGTTTGTCATCATTGTTTGTCATCATTGTTTGTCATCATTGTTTCTAGTAGTACTGATACTACTAGCCTGTCATACAGACCCTAAAGCAAATATATCCAAGAAAGCGCAAGTTTAGAAAATGTGGCAAGTCTAGATTTCCACAGCTTCTGAAAATGAAGAAAGTCTCGGGGCTCCTTTTCATTATATTTATTTTTTTACTGAACTTTTTTCTGTAAAAAATGTTCATTTCAGAGACTAGTTGTTAGTTTTTACAGTATCAATTACACCATACAACATACAGCATTTGTATAGCCAAACAGTATGTATACAACAATGATACTTTCATATAGCCACAGGAGTAGGCCTCCATCAGTCTCGGGAAACGATGTACCTTAGTTGAAGGAGAGTCAGATACCACAGGCAGAGGAGTGATCATAGATATACAGGCCAACTTGGGAATGGCAATCCCCGTGGTATAGTGGCTGTACTTGTGTACTTGTAGTCTCAAGGTTCCGCTGGGTTACAAAAACACGCAACCCCACAAAAAAATACAAAAACCCACAGTAAACATAAAACCATCTCAAATTTACATACACATGAAATACTTATATGATCAAGAAACAAGACACTTAAGCTGTGTGAGTGAGTGAGTCGCCTTAAGGAACTCTTTCAGAAAACCACGAGGAGAGTGATCGTGTGAGTGAGTGAGTGAGTATGCTTTTATATACGCCGATTTTAGCAGTATTGCGCAATATCACGGTTGGGGACACCTGAAATGGGCTTTACATATTGTACCCGTGTGGGAATCGAACCCGGGTCTTCGGCGTGACGAGCCAATACTTTAACCACAAGGCTATCCCACCAACCCCACGAAGACTGTGAAGCTGTGACAAGCCTTGACACATAGTAAGGACACGACCCTTCTGTTATAGCTTCCGGGTTTCCGGGACTCCCTGAGGGACGCAGCTCATTGGGCTAACGGCCCACCTCATGATCGCCCCTTTGTTCTACCAGCAGCAGCCACACAAACACCCCCGTCCTCCACCACGAGGTTGTACACATTCAAAAGGGAATACATACATACATCACTGGGAGATAAAAACCCGACCAACAGTTGACATATACTCGCTACAACCTTAAACCATCAAGGTTTATTGCTGTTTCGGGATAACGTTATCGACAATACTTGTATTGCGTGGCCCCTGAAATGTTTTGTTTTATAATATATTAGTTAGTTTATCTTGGTAGAGATATCCCATCAACGGATCACTCACAGGTGCACACACTCCGACCAGCCTTCCGTAGCTCCACAAGCAAGGTAAACACATCGGCGCGTCTGTTCAAACGTAAGACTTTACAGACGTTAAGCGTCATGCTTGCAATGATGATGAATTTGTGAGATTATTATCGAGAAACGCCACATACTGCTACAATTTTGATTGACCATATGATGTGAGGGATGTACCTGGCATGTATTCCACGCCGGGGGAGAGCCTGGTTTATATTTTCCAGAACCACCCAGAAACTCGCCGGATAACCTTCCGGAAAGTATCCGGAACTTGTCCAGAAACCAACGCGTCTCGAAGACTGAATTACCGTGTTGTTGTCTAGTATTTCTTTTATTTTGGGCAATGATAGTTACAAGATATAATATGTAGCTCACCCTATCACATTATTTGCCCTTAGAATGAATTACATCTCATGCATTCCGTGGTACACAAAGTCCGTGGTCAAGAGTACCAGTTGTCCGACTTCCCTGTTTGTGTAAGCCGCGACGGCTGAGCGGGTTAGGCGGCTGACTTAGTGTGCCGGCGATTAGGTGACTTATTCTGAGGGTGTGGGTTCCAATCCCGGATGGGACTCAACCCAACAAATTTACTAGAATGTGTAATTTACAAAGAGAGTATAATCTCAAATATAATGTATTTGTAGTACATATTACTTGAACTGTAGACACTGAAAAGTATTTTCTAACCGATTATTGTGTCACTGATAGAATGGAACGTGTTAACACAAATGAAATTTTCGTGGTTAACCTTAGAGTCGTTGCCATGTAAACCTCATTCATATTTGGGTACTGTTTGTACAAAGGTGTTATTGCTAGTTTCAGTAGATAAAGTGTCCATTAAAAGAATTGCGCTTCATTCAAGGGACACTATATTTGGTTTACCCCAACATCCTAAGGCTAGCAAATTCCTGAAAGCGGTGTACATCCTAATGTGATTACACACTGGAAAAAATGTTTGATAAGAGAAAAACGCATTGTTAGCCCCATTCCGCGAATGGTTCTCGAGATGCAGCTGTTTAAATACCTAAAGTTTCTTCACATATACTTTCTTCGGCCAAAAAAACGCATTTTTTGTAGAACGAAACACAACATTACCATTATCAATGCCATCCAAAAAACGCCCTCAAGCTAACAGTAAAATAAATGGGCCTATCCACGTGAACACCTTACTGACCTTTAAATGAAACAGCGTGACCTTCAAATCTAATGAGGTAAGAATAGGATTGAAATCATTCCTGATATTACCTCGAAAAACCTTTTTGGGAGTAAGTAACCCGGACATAATTTACCGCTAGCGCAACATCCTCATCTCCAGCAAGTCATTGTTGACTAGACGTCGTTGTAAATCTCGGAACCTCTTATCTCATATGTTGCAATGCGAGATAGAAACAAACGAAAACCCGTTGTGTTAACGGGATAATAATGTTTTCGTCGGAATGTTATTGCTTCAGTTGTCAGGCAGTTAATCTTGGCATTACGTGGAGCGATAGTGGTCCCTGTAAAAGGTATACCAAAGAATAAGAATTGGCTGACGATGTATGGAAGACACTGGTTGCAAATCAGTAGGGGATGTTGAAGCCACCTGGGATAACGGTAAATCAAGATGCCAGTTTCAAACACAATGTAGCACTATTGGTACTGACACAGCTTAGATATAACCCACCTGTTTTGGTTATAGACATTGATATAACAGGTGATATAACTTACTTGTGTTTGTTAACGGCAAGTTGCTTGCCGATAGTGGTGCCATGCGTACCTCTACGTTGTTATGACCCGTGAAGATCCGGGATAGAATAAGTCTTCAGCAACCCATGTGCTTGCCATAAAAGGCGACTATGCTTGTCGTAAGAGGCGACTAACGGGATCGGGTGGTCAGTTTCGCTGACTTGGTTGACACATGGCATCGGTTCCCAATTGCGCAGATCGATGCTCATGCTGTTGATCACTGGATTGTCTGGTCCAGACTCGATTATTTACAGACCGCCGCCATATAGCTGGGATATTGCTGAGTGCGGCGTAAAACTAAACTCACTCACTCACTCTACGTTGTTATACATATTTGGTATTTTCATTAAGGGTTATGAATGAAATAAACGTACTATCAATCTTTCCTGCTGCTTACATTTTCAGTTATAATGCTTCTATGTATATTTTATACTCCTTTTTCACATGATTTATTTCTTGTGGTTTGGGACTAGACAGGAGACCAGTCTAAATCAATTGGCAATTACGTCATAATCAAAGGGCGGTAACTATGAACTGTTTAGCTCGGAAATCAAATCCCTCATAATGGTATAAAATTGCAGTAATTATATTGTCAATGAGCATTTTACTTCAATGTGAGAAAAATGAGTGTACATTTTCAAGCACTGATATTCACTGATTCAAAAATTCTGATTCAGAAAAAAGTGTTTTATCGAGTACACGTCCCCTTTAATGTTTCAGAAAATAGAAAAGTATTCTAAAATATATTTTTAAAACTGTGTTGCAAGGTTCCTTTCACCTTTTCTTCAAATGCTTCATCCGGCAAGGCTGTTTAAAAGATGGCGATAATGGTGTTGTTTTCCTTTCTGCTGCTGCTGATGATGATGGGGATGGTCATGATGATGATGGAGATGGTCATGATGATGATGGAGATGGTCATGATGATGATGGAGATGGTCATGATGATGATGACACGTATACACCAAACAGGATCATTAAAATAATATTATCAAACACAAAATGCCCGATAAGGTTTTGAAAATACCATATTCTTACTTGAAAACTGTAACTTAGTGTCTGCATCGGTTGAGTTTGTTGTATGACATTGAAATAGTAGGAAAGATGGACTTGCTTATTCTTTTTTGCGAATGTCATCACAACTTTGTTGCACTGAGCAACGCCCATTGGAGTTATCTTTCCCAAACAGTTGTTACGCCATATTGCTTTGGATCACGGTAGGCATTTCCGCCTTTTTTTGACTGTGTCTGAAAAGTATATCAATATATACTTAATATTTTTTTAAGTTGAACAGTTTCTAAATTAAGATATATTTACAATATATTGTCCAAACGACTTACGATTGACGACTGAACTTGTATGCAAATAAAGAGACGTCGATGACAATGGTCATCACCATAATGCTTAAAACAAATATCACATCTTGACATATGAAAATATAATACTGTACACATTACGAAAATAATAATAAAAATGTATTGAATATTATTCAACAACCTCTGTTGTGTACTTAAACAAAACCTATATGTACTGTTCTGTTTTGGTTATGATTCATGTGACATGCACATTCGAGTCTGTATGTATAATGCATGGCGGTAGCGATTGTCACATAAACAGGATAGAGAACGTTTATCGTAAGAGGGCTTCTGTGTACGATGCGGAAGTAAGTGATGACGATTACACGAAATTGACATCAGTCACTCAGATATGAAGCGTGTTCATTTCAGTGATCACGTGACGATAGACGCGGTCATTCATTGTAACCTCTTAAGCACCTCTTGAGTGTTATATCTGGTTAAGGAAAGTGTCTATTTCGTGCTAAAATGAGACGGCATTTGTGCACGCTTGCGAACTTTTTTATTGTGTTCCTTGAAATGTGACTCAATGTTCCTTGCGACGTCATATGGGCGTTGCTGTGCACTGTTGATATGGTGCATGCGATATCGCTAATGATGCCCTTATCAAATACATCATGATCGAATAAACATTTCGTATGTGTTTCATTCTTAGTGAGTGAGTGAGTGAGTTTAATCTTACGCCGCTTTTAGCAATATTCCAGCAATATCACGGCAGGGGACACCAGAAATAGGCTTCACACATTGTACTTATGTGGATAACTTCATTCCTAGTAAATTGAGCACTTGCCCGCTAGTTTATATACGAGAAGTTGAATAATAAGTTATATAATGTAGATAAAATCATAATCTGACACAAATAGATGAATTTTGAAAATGTGGTAAACGGACTGACATTTTATCACGTCTATTTTTTCAAGGATGCTGGTTATTGTGTTGACCTAAACAGACTTCTTTCATTCAAGGTTATACTATATATGTCAACTATTTCTGACTAAACTAATCCTAGAAGCATGCTGTATACTACTCCGTACTACAAGTTGTAAATAACACCCAGTTTTATGTGTCTGTAGTTATTCGGTCACGGCATGTAATCTTTATGAAACTGAAGGAGTAGGTCTTTCGCCAACAACATCAAACCAGGGGGGCATCAGAAATAGTTGGCTGAAAACATTGAAAGGAGTCCAAATGACCATCAAATGGAAGATGATACCGAACTAGACACAATTAAACAAATTAGAACTGTTTCCTTGTGAATCAATGTTGGTACCCATTTACAACCAAGCCCGTTGATCCGGACACTATTTCTCACAGCTTAACAGTCGGGATGAACATATATCTGGTTTAACGAGACATTCTTACGAGGCATTGTCCCTTATATTCTTAAAATATCTCAGGATAAATTCAATTTTAGACCAAAGTAAACATGATCTGAAACGTAACTCGACTGACGGAGATCGCTGGAACAAACAAGTGAACACATGGTTTTGAAGTTGCAAGAATACTTCTTGTACCTTGACTTACACGGCGTCAGTTGGCACCACACGCAACAACAATGGCAATGGTTGGTCTTTCCTAACACGTGAACCTACGTATATTTTGCTGCAGAGGTAAATTGGCACCACGTGTGGCCATAGGTGTTAGATAATGAATTCCGTGTGGTCGATACCCTCTTTAGCAGTTATAATGTTAGGGCGTTAAAAGATTGTTGCATTATATGAAAAACATACCTGAACGTTAACACGAAAATTAATTATTTTTAAACATGTTCCACCTGCAACTATTTCTTCATTGAAGTCTACAATTTCGTCAATCTACTACGCGTGGTTAATGCCAAGTCGTACAAGAGGTATTAAGTTTAAAAGAAAAGAACATTGTAAAACTGGAACAGTGTTTACCTACTGGGTAACACGTTAAGTGTTCTGTTTAATGAGGAATGTTGGGTTTTGTCTTTTTATAGAAAGTGACACGAAGTATTCTAACATCCGTTAAGCTATACATCACGGGAGAATATTTTTAATGTTGATATGTTTCAGTCTCTGACACGAAGTCAGGTGTCGGGAAACTACTAAACATGGCGGTTTTCCAAATGGATCATAATCACCACGTCGTTGGAAAGAGTTCCTTCCGTTCCCCCAACTCTAAACCAAACTCGAAACCTAACCCCAAACCTAACCCTAAACCTAGCCCTAACTTAAATTTTGGACTTTTAATCATTTTGTGAGTTCTCTAGTAATTGTTGTGTTAAGTTTTGTTCCACGTCGTTTAGTATGTTCTGTGTGCTACTGTTCTGATGTAGAGCGTGGGGTTGGGGTGGCAGGGGTGGGTGTGTTGGGTGTGGAGAGGTTGGCTGGGTGAGGTAGTGGTTGGGGGTGTTTGTGTTGGATAAGGTAGCGTGACATGACAGGCGTAGGGTAGTGTATACATTTGTTAGGTTGTGTTGAATGAGTGTGGTGTTTTGGATAGTGTATGTATGAGGATGGAGTTCAGGAGAAGATGTTGGGGGTTGTAATAGAATGGTATTTTGAGGATAGTGTACGTATTAGGGTGGAGTTTGGATGAGAGCGGGGTTGAGGATAGTGTGTGTATAAGGGTGGGGTTCAGGGTTAGATGGCGCAGCTTGATGCTCATACTGTTGATCACTGGATTGTCTGGTCCAGACTCGATTATTTACAGACCGCCGCCATATAGCTGGAATATTGCGGAGTGCGGAGTAAAACTAAACTCACTCACTCACTCAGGGTTAGATGCTAAGATAGCGTACGTATCAGGGTGGGGTTTGGATAATAGTGGGGTTTAGGATACACAATGTGTTCCAGCGGGGTAGATGTTCAGGATATTGTATGTGTTGGGTAGTGTTGAATGAGAGTGTTGCCTGGGATAGTGTAAGTATAAGGATGTGGTTCGGGAGAGGATATTGATCGAGATGCATGGGATGAGGATAGAGTGTAAGGTAGTGTATGTCTTGTGGTAGGGTCTAGTCAGGGTGTCAGATGAAATGTCGAATGTGTCTGTGTTGGGTTAGAATGACCATATACACATATGTATGACCTCTGCTAGTATGTAAGTGAGTGAGTTTAGTTTTACTCCGCACTCAGCAATATTCAAGCTATATGGCGGCGGTCTGTAAATAATCGTGTCTGGACCAGACAATCCAGTGATCAACAGCATGAGCATCGATCTGCGCAATTGGGAAACGATGACATTGTCAACCAAGCCAGCGAGCCTGACCACCCGATCCCGTTAGTCGCCTCTTACGACAAGCATGGGTTACTGGAGGCCAATATTCTAACCCGGACCTTCGCGGATTTCTGCTAGTATGTGTCTAGGTGGGACTGAGATGCTGGCTGTGTATACGATGTGTTTGTGCTGGAAGAGGATGGGAGAGTATTCACAAAGGTATTGACAAGACTTCCACATACAATTCGAGATATGACACTGCACGAGGAACGGTCGTACACAATTCACCTCTACACCATAGCCTCAATCAAACACATATGTAACATTTAAAACCATCACGTCTCTAGGACAAATAACTCAGTAGCGTAGAGCACAGTGTGACTTACACTACACTTATACACTCCCAGATCTTCACGGGAAACTCGACCGTTATACGGAGATACCTATCTCCCTCACCACACATTTTTATTTTGTTCTCGTGGAAAAAAAGTTTGTGTTTTCAAACAGATGAAAACATAGCAGTTGACTGACCCACTTAAAATAAAACCAAACAGATGTTTATAAGTTTAAGGCCTCTTGGAATCTTATCGGAAGTGGAGGTATACCTTGGGCTTTCGTTTTTGATAAAAGGATGATAGAGGATTTTCGCCTTTAACTTCCTGACAACCACACAGGTTGCTATTACCACACAGAATCTGTTCGGTCAACAGATATAGTTCAGAGTGGTGTATGGTTGTAGTTATTGTCGTAGAAGTGGGTGTGGGTCTGGACGTGATAGTCGTCCTGAAGACGTGGTCGTGGTGGTAGCAGTAGTCGTGGATGTAGCTGCGCCTGCGGTGGTTGTGGTTGTGGTCGTTGTGGTTGTGTTCACGCTTTTGTCGTGGGTGTCTCTTTAGCATATAAAAGCTTTGCAGCCGGAGATCACGGTTAGAAAATACTACTAAATATACTTACAAATTAAAAAACACACTACCGAGAAATATATTTTTGAAACAGGACAGGAAACTGCTCTTCCTATTTCACGACGTAATACACTACAGGAACACATCAGTCAGGAGAGAGTGACAGAGTTGAGGCCACAGAAGTACCCACACGTATCCAGGAGTGTACTGGGGTGTAACGCAATCCCATCTCCCTTCCCCATAAAACAGCACAAAACACTTATTCATACGAAAACCGTAAAGGTGATTGGGTACGTGCATTTAACGAAGACGTAAAATGGAACTGTTATTGATTCATTTGATGATAGAAAAATTTACATATGATTACTCAGCAAAAATTACGAAATCACGGACTACACCCTCCCGTTGTAAACGTGTGTTTACGTGCTTGTACAAAACAGTCATTATGTCTGTGAAGGGAAGTTTCGAGATCACCGGAATAAGATCGCGTTGCGTAATGAATGACAGGGTTTCATGAATGAACGTCCCCTGTGCCGGGACAGAGCGGCACTTGCGCGCCGGGCTGGCGGGTGCAGCTGCAGATGTAGGTGTCGACCAGCACGTCGACTCAGGCAACTTTGACGGGTGCGGTCATGGCGGAGAGTCACAAACTTATGCGTCTCCTATGTATCGTGGGAGATAGTAGAGTGATGAAATATTCCGATTGATTTTGATTCCGATTGATCATGTGAAGCTCACCTTACCATACTTTATTTATAGTGAACGTCGGGTTGTTGTGTTGAGGATCTGCTTTTAGGTGGAATGTGCAGACCTTGTTTTACCTGTGGCGGATCGAACATTCCAGATATGACTTACAACACATGCCCTGATATGACTTACAAATCATTACCTGATATAACTTTCAAAAAATTCCCTGTTATGACTTACCTTGTCTGTCGTACAGACCCTGAAGCAAATATATCCAAGAAAGCCCACACAAGTCTAGAAAATGTGGCAAGTCTAGATTTCCTCAGCTCCAGAAGAAAGTCTCAGGGCTCCTTTTCATTATATTTTTTTTTTTACTATGAACTTTTTTCAGTAAAATATGTTCCTTCAGAGACTAGTTGTTAGTTTATGACTTACCAAACAAGCCCTGATACGACTTTCAAACCATTTTTGACATAAATCTGATTGATTGAAATGTTTTGAAGGTATCTTTAAATTCATTATGTGGTGACTCGGATGAAGGTAAATAATGTTCGGCAGAAGGTATCTAGGTTATTCTAACTACTAACCCATAGGTTTGAACTGTTTAATGAGACCTTGTCAAAACATACTTATGGTAGGGTAGTTGTCATTGCCTTCGTCCACCCGTACACGTAGTTACGGGTATTTCGTAGAATCCAACATTATGCATACCAAGTCAGCGAGCCTGACCACCCGATCCCGTTAGTCGCCTCTTACGACAAGCATGGGTTACTGGAGGCCAATATTCTAACCCGGACCTTCACGGATTTCTGCTAGTATGTGTCCAGGTGGGACTGAGATGCTGGCTGTGTATACGATGTGTTTGTGCTGGAAGAGGATGGGAGAGTTTTAACAAAGGTATTGAGAAGAGTTCCACATACAATTCGAGATATGACACTGCACGAGGAACGGTCATTGCCTTCGTCCACCCTTACACGTAGTTACAGGTATTTCCTAGCATCCAACATTGTGTATACTTCTCGCTGGAACTGACTAACACAGTAAATAGGTGTTTACAAAGAGTGACCAATGTCAACACATCCCAGTACTATTAAAACTCCGCCGTGAAACATAAATAAGTAAATAATTGCTGTCAACGTCGTAAACCAACATTCATTTCAAATCAACAACCGTGGAAAATCCATGGCATTGAACACTCGTTGATCAAGAAAACACAAACAGACACTGTACACCCGTTCAACCAGGCAAATCCAGTTCTGACATGGCAGGGTGCACTCGTTTAACCAGGCAATCCTAGCACAGCATGTCACATCTGGTACAACGAACCCGTCCCCTGGCGCGGGATAAACATGAAGGTTAAACAAAGCACTCAACGGCACAATTGCTACTGACGTCGTAAAACAATATTCATATCCACTTGCATGTAAGATGTTTATGAAATATCCAGAGGTATTTTCTCATCATGACATGTGTTAGATGAGAAACAGGTTGAAGGCAATAATACCAAGCCAGGTAACCTACAACAGCACGTCCACGTTGTGAAATTGCAAGACATTAATCAGTGTTATAGGTAACCCGCATGTAATGAAAACCTAATCCCGTCGTCAATACGATAGCTTTATTGAATGAAATGCCACTTTAGATAAGATTAATTCAATTTGTGTCATGGAGTGTGTGCGTGTGTAGCGCACTTCCCACGTGCACCGCATTGACAGACTGTCATCCAAAATTTCATCTAATAACTTTATCATGTGTCAGAGTGAAATCAACATATGCACTTACAATTTATCTAGTTTTAATAATGCCCCATAGAAGGAATGTCGATCGCGAATCGATCGTCCCATCTAAAAACTTTCCCATATAATGTGACTAAATCTGTCTCTCTGTCTGTCTGTCTGTCATGCCAGTGAAGATCCCAGTTAGAATCGGTCTTCATCAACCCATGCTTGTCGTAAAAGGCTCCTAAATGTGCAGATCGATGCTCATGATGTCAATCACTGGATTGGCTGGTCCAGATTCGATTATATACAGACCACGGTCACATAGCTGGATAACTGCTGAGAGCACAAACGTCCAAACTATATTTATCCCAGTCTCTGTCCATCTGAACGGTTTATCTAACGATCAAACTGGCTATGTGTCTGTCTACCAGGTTATTTATCTGTGAATGATATTAATTTAGTTTAAATGTGGATGCACTAGTACAAACACAGGTGTAATATTAATTTTTCTTTTAAAAAGGGGATTGAGCCAATACCCAACACTGACACATTTTAATTGGTCAGAAAACCAATGACGAATCTCTGTGTACCCTGTAACCAGCTTCGTTACCGACAGCTGTGTAATATACAACGTGCTGGGAAGTTCATCGCGACACCGCCGTAGCGGATTATCCTAGTTTAATCCTACTTCCTGTTTGGGGGCTGTTGTAAGCGTAGATACACTTGGAGGAAATTCCAGACAGACTGTGTAAAGTCTGCTCCCAGGCTTTTGGAAAACCGACTTCGGGATGATACAGTGTCACAGTCGTGTCTCATTGGCGGTCCCACCTAGTACGTGACAGAACACGCGTGTATACATTCTTAGTGACAACTCGACTTCAAGGTGGATCAACGCAGTCTTCAGTTTGTCTTAGAAGACAGAGCGATTTGGAGAAACGGGAGACAGTTGCAGTGTCCCATCGTGTGATTAATTACATATATCTGTACTTGTACGTAAACAGCTCCCTTAACCTTGTTTATGGGTACACTCTGGTGTCCAACCTGCCACACACACACGCACGCACACACACACACACACACACACACACACACACACACACACACACACTCACTCACTCACTCACTCACTCACTCACTCACTCACACACACACACACACACACACACACACTCACTCACTCACTCACTCACCCACTCAAAACCTACGGCATTACTACACTGACAAGTTATATTTAATAGTTAAATGATAATTTCTAAAAAAGATAAATATCCCTCTAATACACTGGCGGGTCGGCGGGGTAGCCCGGGTTTCCGGGTTCGATTCCCCACATGAGTTCAATGTGTGAAGCCCATTTCTGGTGTCCCCCACCGTGATATTGCTAAAAGCTAAACTCACTCACTCACTAATAGATTGACATGCTTACTGTCCGCTTAGCTGGACTTGCCTCTTTAAAGGGTGGAATTAAATTACTATACATTCATAGGCTTAGCCTTCAGTGCAGCCTTGGAGCAAGGCTATACACCGTCCTACAAGATCATTAAGCCAGGCATGTTTGTGTTGGGAAGGTAGGGTCTACACATGTTACGGACTAATCTTAACCTCTGAATATACATGACAGTAACAAATAATCCCATTTTAATCAAAAAGAAGCCCCAGTGAGATGGGAGATTCAGAACCTGAGGAAATCTAGACTTGCTTCATTTTGGGCTTTAGCATTGCAGGGACTGAGTTTAGTTTTACGCCGCTTTTAGCAATATTCCATTAATATCACGGCAGGGGACACCAGAAATGGGCTTCACACATTGTGCCCATGTGGGGAATCGAATCCGGGTCTTCGGCGTGACGAGCCAACGCTTTAACCACTAGGCTACCCCACCGCCCCAGCATTGCAGGGAGGGCTAGGCAGTAGGGAAGAATAATGTGGTTCAGGGACTATGAGACAGACTACACATTTTATAGCTAAATTATGTAGTCTGATGACTGAAATAGGAATCATTCCTACGACAGGAGTTTTTAAGGAACTTGTAAGACTTAAGATAAATTAATTGTGTAAATTTGACACTAAATGTTTTAAAACATCGGTTATTAGTCTCTATTGTTTCTCTTTAGCATTGTAAACGAGACACTGTTTCACGATAGCTGTCCGGTCTACAAAAAGTTTTGAGTTTTTTTCTCATCATAAAATATAACAAAACAACAACACTTGTACTATCGGCACCATAATCCTATCCATCCAAATTAATGATTTCATGTTTCCCCAATTTCCGTCTAATGTTTAGCTGATCCTTGAACCCAGTAAAAATAGCGAATGTGTCGATATTTAGATTAACATAGAGATTTTTTCTGGGTCACATCTTAATAAAAAGAAGATGTAACCCAGAAAAATCTCTATGTTCATCAAATATCATCTTCTAAAATGCCAATCAAGCATCTGATATTTAGATTGATCCTGGATAGCAACCAGTCTCCATCAAATTGTCTTACTCATTGTTATCGGATCGTTCAGACTTTGGAATGCTTTCAAAAAGTTAAAAGGGAATGTTCCGTGCACCAGTGACTAAAGATGTCCGATGTAATTCCGAGTTTTTTCAAGTGAAAATTTGACTTGGACAAGTGGAGGGACAGGAAATATTTTCGCTAATACCTGGTATCATCACTTTTTGATCGTATTTCATAAACACAGGCTTATGATTTAGTCAGACTCGTACGAGAGTAGACATTTGGTTCTTATCAAGTTCTTATCATTGTGGAAACCTTTCTGTCGCATTCTATTCACTGCGGACCTTTATTCACTGATTCACCCTTCGTAACTTTAATTTCACTCACTATTTAACGTAAATCTTCGAATTTCCCTTTTTTCACTTACTCTGAGCTTTCCCTGAGGGTCATTTTTCCATATCACGAACAAAACCTGTCTCTGCGTCCAACATCCACTATATCTTCTTTCTTTGACTATTCAATCACTCATTTTTAATTCAACCAACAGACGTTTGCAGTTCCACCTCTCTTACTGTTTCTACTGATTCGATCGTCTCTTATCTTTCACGGTCATAAACCGAATAGTAACTTTATTCTTAGCCAAGAGGCTACAGCGTTCGCTCGTCAGACCAAAGGCTCCGGTTTGAACCCAGCACAGAGAATGTGCTCAGCTTATTTCTTGTGTACGCCA
The DNA here is from genome assembly GCF_003918875.1 of Haliotis rubra. NCBI lineage: Eukaryota > Metazoa > Mollusca > Gastropoda > Lepetellida > Haliotidae > Haliotis > Haliotis rubra. The sequence goes on from NW_025767190.1 coordinate 4,491,003, forward strand.
CCGTGATATTCAATGTATTTTGCTTAAACATGTAACCCGATTTACTCACTAACCCATTGATGGAGACAGCCACAACACTGATATGAGTTGTAAACTCGTTAATCCAGACACCCCTTTACTAACTTCACTCGAACGTGAATGACAGTCGACCTGCACTGTACACGAGCAGACAAACACAGCACCGACTCTACACTCGTTCAACCAGACAATCCCAACACAGCATGACAAAGTCGAGTCCTTTATTATGCACACCACTCCCCTGACACAAACATGAACCTGTACACTGTACACCCAACGACTGCTAGGTTTGAAACAGGTCCAAACATCACTTGCCAACATACGGACCAATTATGAATATGTCAGTGCTGCCAAACCCAATACTAGGAGGTATCACAGAGAACCGTTGCCTTGCCTCTTCAATCAGGCGTCAAATCTGCTGGATCTGACACAGCCAACTTTCAGGGTTTGGTGTGTCCATCACTCTTACACTCAACCTACATATGAACCTTCCCAAGACTGTCTATTGTTATCTTGTAATCTTTCAAAAACAATCTAATGCTCCAAGGTATATTGTTTTGAAACGAAACTCATTTTCACATCATCCGCATCTGTATCCGTGTACTCCTCTGTGAAGGAGGCCTTGTACTCATTGACTTCGTCATCACATGCTTCACTAACCCCAGTTCCACCCCCAAACACACGCACATACACACACGCGCGCGCACTCACGTAACCATATATGACCATATATACACACACATAAATATATATATATACAGAATATCGCCGTTATTTCTGCGTATTACGTATTCAACAATTGCCTCTCCTATGGTAAGATGTCAAGATGACAGTGGGTTAAGCAAAATATGTAAAATGTGTAATTTTGAAGATGAATTACATTTTGTACTTGTCTGTGATGCATATGCAAATTTAAGAAGCAAATTCCTACCAGAATTTAATTGTCCATCTGTTTTAAGCAAATATCATAAGTTGTTAACATGCAAAGATAAGAATTTACTTATAAAAATTTCATTATTTATTAAACATGCACTATCTAAAAGGAATTCTATCTAATGTTAGAAGAGACATGTATATATATATACCTATGTATATGTTGAAACCATATTGTCTATATATCATATACTACTTTGCATTTATTGTACACGGGCCAATGGCCTATATACCGAAATAAATTCTTCATCAACACATAAATATATACAGACACTCATATTCATTTAATAGTATTTATATCGAACAGTTAGTTCGCCACCATTCACTATTGTCATCATCACATGCTTCACTACCCCCAAGGGGCTGTGGGGTAGCCTAGTGGTTAAAGCGTCCGCTCGTCACGCCGAAGACCCGGGTTCGAATCGCCACATGGGTACAATGTGTGAAGCCCATTTCTGGTGTCCCCCGCCGTGATATTGCTGGAATATTGCTAAAAGCGGCGTAAAACCAAACTCATTCACTCACTACCCCCGATTCCACCCCAAACACACGCACATACACACGCGCGCACTCACATAACCATACATACATACACACACATACACACACATAACTATATACAGACACTCTCCCATCTTATTCACTTAATATCATTTATATCAAAAAGTTAGTCCACCATCATTCACTATTGTCAACCCACCAAGTCACGCCTCCCAAACTCCGGTCTGTAATTGCACCAAGCCCTCCCAACACCCCAACTTCGAATTCACCAACTGGTTCCATTATACTCACCTCACCAAAGTCCCTTCCATCTGACTGAAACCTCAAACAGTATCACCACACACCGCCCAAACCAGAACAAAAAGTCAAGCCGCCCAAAACTGCTCATGACGCAACACCTTGATCTTCTTTACAATGTCGAAGTTTCTTACATGTATATAAGAAAACCAAACATGACCCGACCAAATTTCTGCCGAAAGATAAGCACATTTCAGTACAGTTTTCGTAATATAATGAACATTCATATCGATCAAGGCACGGGCCCAAACAGAAAAGGACCTCCCAGCTTTCAAACTCAGACAAGCTTGAGATGTAATAACACATGTCAATCATAACGTACTCGATGACATTGACATGGAATAGACGTAGAATCACCTAAATTCCTACCCCACAAAGGAGGGCAATGTAACGCAATATGCGTTAATGTTGAGGCAATGTACACGTGTAAATGTCATCTACTACGTCTGTAAGTGTACGTGCGTTTTCTCAGCACAAAATTCCGATTGTTTGCTCAACAAATGATTCCAACTTTCCCATAACTACCACCACTCCCTTCATCGGGTTGGTACTCATCGACGTGTTAACTGTCACTTTATCAATTTCCAGACCGTCGTGTCAAACACAACGTCGCCAGATAATCATTCACACGCGTGTAGACAGATATTATCACTAATACCATGCTTTAACGTCCACCGGAAGTCGGTGGATAATCGGGACTGGTTTTCTCTGAGGCTGCTTCTTTTGTTACTTGCGAGACGGTATCCCGGTGAACCAGGTGGCGCAACATACTGCGCAGAGTTATGTCCCTTGTCTGTGTCAGAATAATAATAATAGTAATAATGCTAATTTTTGCGCCTAGAATCCAACACGATGCTGCTCTCTGGCGTTACATTATTACCCTGACGGAATTGTACTTTCAAAGATGCTACTAAGCGCTTCGCGCGACCGTATAGGTCCGTATATCCGCTTCTCAGGTACCAATTTTGAACAGCTAGGTGAACTGAGTGCAATGTGGACGAAGTTCCTTGCCCAGGGACACAACACAGTATGAGACCCAGGTCACAAATTTGGTGTTTCCACCGGGATTCGAACCCAGGCCTTTGGCGTGAGAGGCCAGCATGCTTACCACTACATCACCACGCTCCGAAATATGCCGCATAACTTATGGATCGGGCATTGGATATTCTGGGAAGGGTCACGGATTGTATCAAGAAAGACAAATTGTCCAATACGAAAACTGTTGAAAATATGCATTATCTGTCTGAACTCATACATCTTTGAAAACGTCGTGTAGGTTAAAGTAGGAGCGTGTGATGCATTTCGGAAATATTCCAGCCAAAAATTCCGACTGGAATATACACAATATAGCCATTGCCGTCTCAAGCTAAAGGCACTTTCGCTTTGATGGATTACGTTCAACTGTAGTAGATTAATAACGGACATATAATCACAATACGTTGTAAAAACCTCTTGACTTTGCTTATCAAAGTGGCATTCTGGAAACAAGACTTTATGCGTAAGAGATGTTTTATCTTGACCAGATATCTCTCAAACATAAAAGATTCGCCGTGCAGAGCTGGGCCCGTTTGTCATGTTAGGATCCAATGATCAACGAATGCCCAGTTTACTCCTGAGATGATACCTTGTTTGCTAGCATGATAAAATAGTCCGTCATATGTCATAATAAACATTTAAGCAAACGTCTACAACAATTATATATAGGCTGACATTTATGCTGACGTATATTTATACTTAAAAGAAAGCATTTGTAAAAAACAGGCATATATTGTGCGCCAAAGGTTCAGTAACCCCCCAACATTAAAGCGTTAAACATGCGCAGTAGTCTCGGCATAGATCATCTGCATACTAATATCCATCTGTGATGCCCCTTGAATACTAAACTGCATGTGTGGTGCGTCTATGTGAAATAACCATGCAATACTGGTTGAACTACGATGCACCTGAAAGTAGGTCATATGTTGCGATAGGCCTATAAAACACACGTGTTGCTAACATTTCAAATCAGACATCCAGCTGGAAAAAGCAGGTTAGAATTAAAAACAAATCAAAAACATCTGGGCCCTACATAATCCAACTGAACCGAAGAACAACATGTAGTGTTAAGACGTGTACGTTGATATAAGAATGCAAAAAGCCTTAAAGCGTAAGGAGAGAAAAGATATCCCTGCTGTACACCTGCTGTTGATAGTGCGGTAATATACTCACGCGGGCCCTTCGTACAGTGCAGAGACGGATCAAATTGAGGTTTCAGTGGTTTGTGACATTAAAAACTGTTGCTAGAACACAAAGTGTAATAAAAAACATTCCTGGAAAGGTACTAGCACGCCGCAGGTGTGGCTATAATTTTGTATTGGCTTCTTACTTTCTGAATTTTTCGACGTTCATGCTTAAAACATATGGCATCGAAACAGAAAAAGAACCTTCATTTATAAAACTACAACGATGTGATAATATTATTCTTACTGCTGGTTTTGTTTTCACAATACGCGAGTATTGCCTACGGTGTATTATGAGCAATCATGATACACATGTTCATTTCAAATTTGATATACTACGGTGACTTTGTAAAAAATGTTTGTGAAGAATTTTCTGCCATTACTGTCAGAAACTGTTCAAGATAATGGTAACTTAATAACACTGTAATACCTTTAAATGTTTTTGGGTTACACAAAGTCATAAGTAAAGAGTCATTTGAGTTATTATTTGCATTATCCACAAACATTGTCTTTAGAATGAATGTTTGAGCTGTTTGTGTACTTTTCGGTGTCATCCCAGACAGACAGTGTGTCACGTTCTCCAGACAAATCATCATTGTATCTCAATACACAGGACTTTAGGTCACCTACACATAACTCCCACAGTATCACCTTTAACCCTTTTGTCGCCGAGATGCCAAAGGGGAGATAAAAATTGCTTTTTAATTGTTCAGCTTAATGCAGCTAATGCACGAGCCCCGTGTCCAGTGAAATATGTGTTTGACCTCAACACCGAGAGGGATACGGTGCCTAGCTGCAAAAACACGTACGGTACACCTAAATGTGAGACGTGAGTGAGAACAGGTGGATTTCATAGCAATATTAAAACATTCGCTTTGTCTGTGTCTCCTTATCTAAAATCTAACGTGCTACAGTATGGAGAATAATTGAAAGGAGTGTACAGAAAAGTCAGTGAAAATATCGTGCTCTTTATTACTTCTCTTAAAATTACACGTTGATGCCTAAAAGGGTGACTTATTGTTTCAGTATAACTTTAAGCCGTTGGAATATGACAGATAAGTTGACATAATTTGAGCATCAGCATAGGGAACTTGTTAATCACTAATACAGAACACACACCCCCTCTCTCTCTCTCTCACACACACACACACACTGTCTCTCTCTCTCTCTCTCTCACTCACTCACTCATGTATATACATCATTAAGACTCACTCTCCCTCGAATATTGTATCTCCCAGGATTTGAATACAATGTGAAAACATCTGTATTCCAAAGAACGCCACCTGACTGTGAGTCATGTAACTCATAAAATAGCCTTCAGCTAGAATATCTTCAATTCGATGTATGATTGTGTACGTGCCACATCTTGTAACCCTGAAGCGTATTATCACAAAATAAATCTCACCCTTCAATACACGTAAGAAAGTCATGTGTAGATCTCTGTCAGTATTGTTGCAGCACCAATCCCATATCACAGCTACAGACACACAACTATGACCTTGACCTTGACCAAGAAACAGTGACCTTGTCGAAAGGGGTTGCCTATGCCGATTCATCATCTTCTGAATCATAAATCGTAAAAGAGGTTTCCTGGTGAAACTTTTCTTTTCACAGAAATTCAAATTTCTTTCAAGATGACTCAGTACCGCTTCATCCTGAACGTATTGTACTGCACAGTATAGACACCCGATACTGTTGATCTCGACATAGGAAACGAACATCCTCTTAGGATGCTGATGTTTTCTGTTCACACAGACAGGACATATACACGTGTCTGTGTGTGTATGTGTGTATGACACACTTGATCGTCAATGAGTGTTTGCGTAACACAAACTAGGGTGCAAGTCTCACTGATGTAGCGATGTCGCGTCGCCCGGAATACAATCCCATCCTTTTATCCCAAACCTACTTTTTCATTTCTATGAAATACATCATTTCCATCTCTTAACAAAGATGTCTTGTTGAGATGAAGATAATATCAACTGAATGACATTATGAGAGTAAATATCTAGCAGCTTCCGTTCCTCTTTAAAGGCTATCATTTTAGGACATGTGTTTGAAGACAACAGTGATTTCAAAAGGGAATATACTTTAATAATATATTTGTATGACCGCAATTAAATTCTTATGACCTCCAGTTTTCGGAATAATCAAATAAAGATAACAATGTTTAAGGAGAGTATGTTTTTTATTAAACGAAGACCATGTGAGATTAACACACGCCGATGTTTCATGCAAAAACATCATTGTTCTTTCTACAGGGATAAGCCGTTTCCTGTTGCTCACACGGGTCCTTAAATGATATAATCCAATCCCAGGGCTAGATTTCTTCTAAAAATGAAGGAATTCTGGAGTCCTTTCTGCTAGATATTTATAAAATATCACGTCACACCAAAAACAACAATAATTTAATTTTAGAGACAGAATGTTAATGTTTGATTTTGACTAATACGTTTCCTCGAAGTGTTATATTTTATTACTCTCAGTACGTAGATTTCTAGCTTTTCAATGTGCACGGACGTTCCAGTGTTAGCTTTAGACGCTAAATGAGAGTCGGGGGTATTTGTGATTTGTCGTGAAAAATTATTAAGAAATGACGACGAATGCATTCAAGTTTAATCACCAACTGTTGTATATGATTAAAGTAGATTATTTGGGGGCTTTTGAAAACGTAGCCAGGTTGACATAGAAGTAGCTGTTAAGCTATCCTTGGAAACTTGGCGTTCAGTAAATATCCTAATCCTGTTGTATAGTCGGCATAATCCAACTTAATCTCCGACTGAAATGTTTATTTCAAGCATGTCAATTGAACGTGACATCGGGTCGTTCATCGCACGTAATCGATGACACAACAACGACCGTTATAATCAGCGGCTGTCTATTTGTTAGGTACAGAAAAAACAATCTTAAAGATATTGAGAGAAATTGGATCAATTTACTTGGAAGGTGACACGTGTGACCTTGCTAAAGAGACAGGTTTTGTCCAGGGCAGTTGTAGGTGGGGTCCGTGGATACTTGGATGTCTGTGTGTCTGTGAGTCTCAACAGGTGTGAGAAGGAGGAAAGTTTAAGCTTAAGCTTTCGTGGCATTGTTGAGATTTAGTTTTGAGCCATTTCACGTGAATAAGTGAAAATACTTGGTGTAAGTATTATTTTATTTATACATGGAACTTTTGTGAAAATGAACATAATGATTCTACCCCAAAGAATATTTCCTACAAACTTCAGTAATTATATTCACTATCTCTCCACCTGTGAAGTTGCGAGTAGTATTGATCTTCAGCAATCAATAGCATTCGTGATATGCGGCGTGTTCGTCTCCAGACAAGGAAAGGGATATGGCTCGATGAGTTGACTGATTCTTGTCATAGTATCCCCATTATGTGGACGAGTGCTCATGATGTCAGTCACTTGCTGGTCTGATCAAGACTCGACTATTTACAGACGGTCAACAAATGGCTGAAACAACAAACAAACAAATAGACAATTATCTCACATCTGAAAGTATACGGTCGAGAACAGATCGCCGAAGCTAAACAGAACAAACCAACATTAGGGATACGAGGAATTCAAGAGAAGTTAGAGAACATCCGAAAGTGTTATGTGATTGCACCGAATCTCTCTTTAATGCCTTTAAAGTACGTGCACACGTTCGGTTCATGTCTTCAGGGAGAACCCATCGAATATTTGTACGTAGTGAGCAAAACTCTATTCTAACAACGGTAACGACATCCAAACAACATTCTCTAACTACAATGTTCAGTCGCAACGTATTTCTTGACTCAGAGTGGCCCATGCAATAAACCACAGACTCACTCACTCACATATTTACTGCTCGCCACGATATAGCGTATGTAGTTTATTGAGACATAAAACAACATTCGCTCAATATGTGAAGCGCGCATGCTTGAATACTGGGAATCGCACTGATACATTGTTTTTGTTATATTTTCTACATCATTCCTGAGAAATTATTTCCCTACGTAATACTAAAACGAATATATCACAGCAGGGGACAGAAGTGGGATTGAAACCACGTGGGAAGCACCAGTGTACCCCACCGCTTCAAATTTCCTAAGTATATACAGTCCATACTGAGACGGCGGTTGGGTAGCCTAGTGGTTATTGCGTTCGCTCGTCACGCCGACGAACCAGGTTCGATTCGCCACATGGGTATAACGTGTGATGCCCATTTCCGGTGTTCACCGCCGTCATATTTCTGGAATATTGCTAAAAACGGCGTAAAACCAGACTCACTCACGCACTCACCCATACTGTGACGGGTTACATTCGGTCCCGCTAGTGGGCCTAACAATACCTCTACTGCTGTAACGGTACCTCCTAGTCTCCTGAATGATATATTACAAACATCCATCTGTCAGAGACGTAACACCTTGCCGACATACAACATGCCAGTCTTCTTAACTACAAGTAACAGTTTCAATCCTTTCGTTTAAAAAAATAACAAAACAATTATTTCACCCCCAGGTTTAGATATTCTTGAAATCCACATCCACTTGTTTTAACAGAACGTATCTGTTGCCTGTGTGTACATGTGTTTGTGGGACAAGATACACTTCGCTGTTTAATGTATACTCGGTTGATATGGTGATCGCAATAAAGGTGAATTTCCAAACCATTTACGTCATTAGTCTTAAACCTGGAACACTTCCCTCTCTTTACACGTGTTTTTGTGTCTCAAGTAGACATGCCTGGTGTTATATATAGAACTGGCATGGTGTGGATCTCACTGAAGGATACATGTACACTATGTGAGCATGTATATACCGAGTGAACAGCACGAGTGATATACAGTTGTCCACATGAGTTTTTCTCGAAACAAAAAAACGTTATCAAAGTTATCAAGGAAGTCCGTGAACCGACATGATTTGAGTCTCCTGTTTCTTGGCCGTTTGAAATTAAGAAAATATCAATAATGACGTTTAAGTACGTGTGTTGGTACACATATGAAAAAAATATTATTCCTTTTTACATCAATGTACGTAACTCGCAAAGAGCCGTTTAAAGACGTAAGCAAACGGTACACACGTCATCTTGAAAAACACGAAACAGGCCTGGGACTGTTTTGATCTTAACCTCACTCTTTTTAGCTTGTATTACGTCATACAACAATTATGTGTATGACTTCGGAGTCAGAATTAGAGTGAGTGAGTGAGTTAAGTTTTACGCCGCACTCAACAATACTCCAGTATATGGCGGCGGTCAGTAAATAATCGAGTCTGGACCAGACAATCCAGTGATCAACAGCACGAGCATCGATCTGCGTAATTGGGAACCGACCGAGCCTGACCACCCGATCCCATCAGTCGCCTCTTACGACAAGCATGGGTTACTGAAGGTTCATTCTAACCCGGATCTTCACGGGTTAGTCGGAGTTAGAAAACGTTTTAGAATTACTTAGATTTTAAAGTACACTTACTGAAGCAATGTATTTGGTGTTTTCTTCCCAAAATGCAACATTTGTTGAAAGCTCCGAGGTCGCGTGTAATTCATCGCACGATGTTTCAATGACACATAACCAGCTCACGGGCAGGTTTAGAACCTGCAGCAATTATACATGTAAGATATCAAAGCCACATGTATCACTCGTCAGTTAAACATGTGGTAGCAATGTGAGCGATATTTTCAACATCTTGTTGCCATAGAGCACACTTCGTGACCCAAATTCCCCTTCAAGCTCAAGAGGTTATAGCCTTATTTAATTATTATCTATGTACAAACGCTTTCTCGTTACGCAAAAACGTATGTGTGACGTTATCTATCCGATCAAAGAGTTCGCTGAATTAATCAGGGTCACGTGTTGTTGATTATATGGTTTGTATAAGATATTTCAATCTGAAATTGATTACTTAGGTGAGACATATCAGACACGTGGGAGAGCCAGCTGGGGTGCAACTGACATTACCCTGGATGATATACACATTGAACTTTGATTTATTATTGGCTAATCAAAGTCGTTAAAGTTATTGAACTCAGCTGTTGATGATGAACATACGAGACAAATTGGTGCCTATGTCACGAATGGGCATGTGTTTGTAATGAAATTAACATTTTCTATAACTGTCTTTCGTTTCTCATGAGAGTAGAGCTATGTTTCGTTTAAACCCAGTTTTTTTAACAGCTAAAAATTTAACTTTGGTATTCAGAAACTTGCAATGTTAGCTCAAACCATGTTAGTCTGAAATAGGCATACACAAGATTACAACGTAGTTAAAACCTTGTGAATTAGCCCTATCGGGGTTGGTCCTAACTCGTAAGAACAATATTAGTGGGAACCTCATCAATCTTGTAAGCCCTAACCATCTTTTAAGTGCACCTGGTCAATCTGAACCTACTGCCCACAACCGATTCTACCCGAACCTAATCATTAGCCTGACCAAGTTTATCTGAATATAGAGAATCTGAACCTCGTTCAATCTGACCACCGTGTACTGTCTATGTGTACTCATTCTAAGCTTTGTATGCCTAGCATCCTCATCTGAACCATTAAATATGAGCCTTCTCCGCCTTAATTAGAACCCCTCAAATCTGATCCTCATTAAAACTAGCTGCCTTTGTCTGAACCGTGTCAATCTGAACCTCGACAGCCCTAACCACACTTACGTTTTCGGTCTGGACCTCGTTAGCTATAAACGTCTTCATCAGTAAATCATTCTGCTTCCCGTAGAACTAACCGCCTTCAGCTGACTCTTATCGGTGTGAGCCACCTTAGACGTATCTGAACCTGGTATATCTGACGTTCGTTAGCCCTAAATACTTGCAATTTATACCTCCTTGGTTGCACCCACATGAAACTAATCAATCTGATCCGCCTTTACCTGAACCTCATCATTCTGAACCTCGTTAGCCTAACGTTCTTTAACTCAGACTGAACCTCGTTAGCCTAACGTTCTTTAACTCAAACTGAACCTCGTTAGCCTAACGTTCTTTAATTCAGACTGAACCTCGTTAGCCTAACGTTCTTTAACTCAGGCTGAACCTTTTTAGCCTTACGTTCTTTAACTCAGGCTGAACCTCCTTAGCCTAACGTTCTTTACCTCAGGCTGAACCTCCTTAGCCTAACGTCCTTTAACTAAACTTCATCAAACTGAATCTCGTCATTTTGTACTGATGTCATCATGCTCTAAAGTTAAACCCCACATACGCATCTTTAATCAATATGTCGTTAATCTAAACCTTGTTAATCTCAACGTCGTTGACACAATCCACACTCCATGCCATGTATACCAGGAAACTTCCGACTGAAAGGCAACAACCCTGTCAGATCTGTTGGTGTTAATTATTTCGTGAACTTATCTGGAAGATAACCAAGTTGTCAAGTCACATTAAAAAATTCACAGGTTTGAAATAAACATTTGTGATTAATGCATTGCGGAAGACTCTTACATTGTTTTTAAAAACAAGTGTTTTCGAAATCGTTACCGCTATTAATAGTTGGGCTGTTTTCATGTATATATAGATATGGCCACAAATCTTCCTCACAATACATACAGATTTGTTAATTCAAAAGGGGAAAGATAAGAATCAATTTAATTTATCCCACTGACGCACGAAGGAATTTATATCACACCAGCGTATGTTTATTTCCACCTCAGCGTGACGCGTGCGCTATGCACGGGAAACTAATTAACTACCCTGGTCAAGGTGACCTAACACGCTTACTTAAAAATTAACACTTAATTTAAATTGTGTAATTTCAAACATTTCCGGACAAGGTAAATATTTACTCTCAGCCCTCAGAGCCAATTAGTGCACAATGGAATGTCCGAACCACCACAGGAATATGGACAGGAATGTTTCTGCATGCAGAGATTTTTGGAACATTCACAACAGATGACGTGTGTGGCTATAAATATAGTTTGAATAAACTAAATCTTGAAACCACATACATGATATATAGGTAAGGTTTATATATAGAACACTATGTAGACTATATGTTCTAGTCTTCTTCATAACTTAGCAAGGTTCGTGTTGTCCGGTAGTCAACGACCAACGAACCCAGGCTAGCTATTCTCGAAACGTTCGTAACCCTACGAACATCTTAAGCCCATTCTTAACACATTGGCTACGATCAAAGTTGAGAATTCTTAGGGCTACGAACGTTTCGAGAATAAGGGCCCTGGTCATACTGTCATTTACTGCTTTAAACTTATTTTGACAAACCTGGCAAAATGTTATAATGCTGGGTAACAATTGAGAGGTAAACCTTGATTTATAATGCTCTGTTGTTGAAAATGTACCTTCCGTGCCATGAACACGATGCAATTGAAATGCTGCAACATCTCTTTCCTTCAATCGCTTCCTCCCTCCTTCTCTCTCTCTCTCTCCCTCTCTCTATCTATTTCTCCCTCTCCCCCTCAATCTCTCTATCTATCTATCTAATTATCTCTCACTCTTGTCGACGTCACGTCATCTCTCTCAATCACATACGCTTGTCAGTGTAAATGTACTCTAATGCATCCCTATGTGGCTCCAGTTTGTTAGATACCCCAGAGATTACCGTCACCACATTGCTACTTACGATTTGCTAAATCGTGCGTAAAATCATATTCGCACACACGCACACTCGTAATTTGAAGCACGTTCCTCCATACCGTTACACGCGTGGCTGTGTCTCCTGCCATGTGTCTTTGTCTGTTTGGACCGGTTGTGTATCTGTCGGTTAGGTAGGTATGCGTGTCCATCGGAACAAACATGTAACACAGAACTTGACACAATCATAGTTTATGCATAATCACTGAATATACGTGCTACGAATTGGCAATCATTTATCCAGCACGACCTACATTTTGCTGTTTCAAAATACGACTGTTTTATGTAGGGCATTTTATCGTTCACTATCTGACCTACACTTGAAACAATGGTTAATACACTTACCTCAAAACAGAATCCATGAGACCAAACTAGTGACTGTGATTCATGTTAGACATCATGTCCACAGTCACCAACCAATGGGGAATACCATGAGCAACGATCGACGATGTCGGAGCAACATGTAAGCCTTTAATTAAAACATTATTGTAAATGCACGTTATTGTATATGGTGCTAAGATTTTCATATATTCTTAGTACGCTGATGTAGGTGAGTGAATGAGTATAGCTTTATGTCACTTTTAGCAATATTCCAGCAATATCACGGCGATGGACACCAGCAATGGTCTTCACACATTATACCCATGTGGGGAATCAAATCCGGGACTTCAGCGTGACGCGCGAAAGCTTTAACCACAAGGCTACCCCACTGCCCCCTGACGTAGGTAATCACACAAAAGAAGTAGGGGTAACAATTTTAACCTCTGTAACAATTTATTACACTTGCTACGTTTCGTATTGTGACCCTTGGCTTGTCGATGATATGTATCGAATGCTGATAAATTTACATCTTTCAAGATTAAAATCCTGCTTATAGTTCCTGGAATTGTAGAGCATTTGCCGCATAGGGCCGGAACCATTGCTTGTCTTCCATGCTGAGGCCTTTGCATAGAGTAATGGAGTACAACTAGAACATGCGTTATAATTAAATTGTGTGGGAAGCAGGTGCTACCAGTAGAGCAGAACATTCGTTCCCTTTTTGAAAACACCTTCTGTCATCACTGATGTTCAGTGAACCATTCATATGATTTACACCACATGAATTTGGTTACGTCAGATATGGTAGACTATTTTTTTCTGGCTCTGACATTTTGAACTCATTACGATTTGCATCACTGCTGCTTTCATTCAATATTAAACTGATACTACATGTATATTAAATATGGATCAAACTGGCGTTAAACCAAACACACTCACTCACTCACTCACACAACCGTTCTACGTTCCTTCCACATCTTACGTGTCACGATCCACACTTCTCGAGGCAGCACCACGTGCTTTTGTCACCATGTGTAAATAAGACTGAGTTAAACCTATTGTTTCTGATACTACAGTTAGTAGAATGTTATACAGACTGAAACATGAGAATAACAGAAGACGTTGTCACGGGAAATACTTTAGTTTATCTAGTATACAAGATATATAGGTTACTAATATGATACATATTTTCGGTCATATAGCTACATGGTAACACTTTAAGAGGGATTCGCAAACTGAGCGAAAGTCCTTGAAATGCCAATAGGTCAATTTAACATGGTGTACATAAGATATCACTACGCGAACATAAGATTGGAATAGTACCAATTTAATTAGCGATTATATTTTGTTAGCTTTTTGTCACAACCATCCATAAATCTGTCTGGGACGCCTAATTACCACGCTGTAGACAATTTGGCACAAATATTATCAGTTACGTCACAGATGCGAGACTTGACACACGGGAGTTGTACACTCAATTATCAGTAGCATGGTGTGTTTTTAACAACAGCTGCAGCTGTATAGAACCGTTTTGTAAACCACAGAGCTCTCTGCTACAGCAGATATAATTTATGGGGGATGGCACAGAAGTCTAAGATGACAGTCTTCACAAACAGAGTTACTTCCCTTCGTCGGGTCGGGATGTGCCAGACCTGAGCTCGTGGGTTGCGTCAATAAGGTAAAAAAACAATTGGTTATCTTTAAATCTGTCTAATTCTGAGTTATGCCTGAATATGCCAACTTATAACTCAACTGATCAAATGATTGCATTCCTTTGTCGATACCTGGATTAAAACAGCGGGTTGCTGGACGAACAGTACTGGACGAACTGTTGCCGTTTACATAAACTATAATGCACACGTTTACTGTTCACTTGGAACGAAGATTATTCCGAAGATCGTTGAATGTTATCAAGTGTACTTGCTGAATGTATACAAAAGCAAACTGGGTTCCGTTACAGAATACCGTTAGGGAATCTAGACTTGTAATGCTAATACGGCTGGGGACACTGTGTGTTGATTGGCGTGATCCAAGTTAAGATGATGGCTACCCATGCTGAGAAGCGACTTTCGGGATCAGGTTTTCAGGTTCGCTGACTTGCCAATTGCCTTATTTAATGCTCATGATGTCAATCACTAGACTGTCTGATCCAGACTAACTTATTTACAGACCGACGTCATATAGTTGAAATAGTGTATATCGTTACACAACAAGCAAACAATCTACATGCACCACTGTACTGAACTCACCCAAACCATGTTAATCACTGACTGACTGACTGAGTATGGTTTTATGCCGTTTTTTAGCAATATTCCAGCAATATCACGGCGGGGGACACCAGAAATGGGCTTCACAAATTGTACCCATGTGGGGAATCGAACCCGGGCTTCCGGCGTGAGGAGCGAACGCTCTAGGCTAGGCTACCACTAGGCTACCCCACCGCCCCCCAACTTAATCAAGAGAGCGGGGTTCCCAGTGAATTATCCTGATTTATGAACACACGGAATATAACATAATCGATTAATTTTCTTTTGAAAGATCTTGTTGACAAACACCCCCTAAATAATGAATATGCGTAATCATTTAATATTCGGTACATTGGTGGAATAATGTGTTTTGTATGAAGACGCTCCTCATAGTAAAAGTCTGGAAGATGATTGTCCGGATAACTGAGATCCAGATTACAGAGGGTTTACTGTTACACTTTACGTTTACTGAAAGTAAATGTAACCGCGAATCCACATCCTCATATAGTCTCCGATTCAGAACCTCAAGCAGAAGGCAACAAGTTAAGCCTACAGAGATTCCACAAGTTTAGAGTTCTTCAAATATTTTGGCTCCATCCTCTCATTAATATTTGGATCATTGAACAAAAAAATATCCCCAGATATTTACATGTGAGTCTGGTACAGTACACTTTCCCCGAAGACCAGGGGCCCGTTTCACAAAGCGATCGTAGCGCTACGACTGTCGTAAGTCTGTGTTAAAGTATGGGGGGTTACGATCACCTTAGTGCTACGACTGTCGTAAGTCTATGTTAAAGTATGGGAGTTACGATCACCTTAGTACTACGACTGTCGTACGTCTATGTTACAGTATGAGAGTTACGATCACCTTAGTGCTACGACTGTCATAAGTCTATGTTAAAGTATGGGAGTTACGATCACCTTAGTGCTACGACTGTCATAAGTCTGTGTTACAGTATGAGTTACGATCACCTTAGTGCTACGACTGTCGTAAGTCTATGTTACAGTATGGGAGTTACAATCACCTTAGTGCTACGACTGTCGTAAGTCTATGTTAAAGGATGGGAGTTACGATCACCCTATAGCTAGTGCTGCGATCGCTTTGTGAAACGGGGCCCTGGTTATATGGAGCTATACATACCAACAAGGTTTGTGAACGATTACTGGGTCTCGATAGACGCATTTATGGGCTGTTTATCTTTATATGTTGTTTAGGGAGAATCGGTGTAGCATTAGTCAAGCATAATCTATTACCAAGATGGGTTGACGTCGGTGCAGACTGTAATACAGACAAATGAATTATTTCCAACAAAGAACGCATTTTGTCCTAAATACATAGGTGTGTTGAACATTAAGGAGTTTAATTGTCCAAAGCTCAGTGAAACCAGTGTGAGTGAGTCAGTTTAGTTTTACGCCGCTTTTAGCAATATTCCAGCAATATCACGGCGGGGCACACCAGAAATGGGCTTCACACATTGTACCCATGTTGGGAATCGAACCCCGGGTCTTCGGCGTGACGAGCGAACGCTTTAACCACTAGGCTACCCGCCCCTTCCGTGCAGGAGAAAGAATGCACCTAAGGATGATGATTATTAATAACAAACAAATGGATGCCCGATCGTGATATATTTGACATGGATGCCATAGTTTTGGACCATAAGACTTGTTTCTGCGACTCGTTTCAGCTCAGTTTGTGTAACGTTTGTAATTTTGCGGTCAATGTTCAAGTGTCTACTTTTTTCGGAATCGCCACGAGTCTTTTCTAGCAATAAAACAAGCATGTGCTGACGTTCAATCACACGTCAGAAGTAACATAAAGTAATTAACGTGACTGATACAGATATTAAAGCGTGATACTTATACATGAGGTGCTTTATCTGTCGTGTCCCGGCTCTCACTGGTTATTCTATATACAACCTGACGCCGTAAATAACAAACACGCGACCCGTCTATCTGAGAAAAGAACTACAAATCAAATCTATTACATTGACAAGAGCCATTACGTAACATACAACTACACGTGTTAGTGACTGACGTATTGAAGTCCCCAATTCCCGTCTAGTGAGTCATTGTAGATTTCACGGGAGTTCTGATGCAAGACATTATTTTGTCTTGTCAAATCCAATTTATTTACAGTCTATTTCCGTTCGATGTCCCAACAACAAGCATACCTCAATTTCATGCTTTTATATTTTGTGAGTCATGGACGTATTTAGCTCTCGATGTATGTATGAGCTGATTATTTGATAGAAAACACAGACATCGATCCATCTTACCGTCCTGGTTCCATGAATCATACACCGCACACGACAACGTGACGAGTGGCGCGACTTTTACAACATGGAGAGCGTTGTGTCATTGACAAAGAGCAGGTTTTGTTAGTCACCGGAGTAGCAAACAGTGCAATGTGACTGTGAAATGAACACCTGGTTCAATGACGTACATTGCAATTTGATTGACATTGATTGAAATAGACATGCGTCGCGTCGCTATGTTGGTATCTAAAGTCGATATAATTGCTATACATTCACAAGTATTTTACATAATTGATTAATCATCACAAACAAGATTGGAACATAATTGACAGCAGTATACATTATCGCAGTTTCACTAGAAATAAGATAGAGTAGCGTCCCTTTGATAAAGTTGCACTGGGGAGCACAGATGGCCTGACGGGAAAAACATATGTTTAGGTACATTTAGTTTTACCTATATGCACTCACGCCACGTGTTTTAGCTGGAACCATATCACCTGTTGTCCGACAAATCACTTAGCTTCAAATGTAAT
The DNA here is from genome assembly GCF_003918875.1 of Haliotis rubra. Taxonomy (NCBI): domain Eukaryota; kingdom Metazoa; phylum Mollusca; class Gastropoda; order Lepetellida; family Haliotidae; genus Haliotis; species Haliotis rubra. The sequence continues at coordinate 4,508,875 of NW_025767190.1, forward strand.
GTAAAGTACAGCGCACGTTCAAAAAAACTTGCAACGTGAACATACTGTTTGTAAGTGACAAGGCGTTTATTCGACGACAAATGTACGAAATAAGGATGTTTTACCTTCCTCTAACGCAACGCGTAAGTCATATTGAATCTTTGTGTGATTTTTACATGTATACTCTCCCAAAAAAGAAACGCATATAGGAATTTCAACTGTATTTTTATGTTTATTTTGAAACATCTTGAATGAAATATAGCGAAATTGCACACTGGGAATGCAGACTTATCCGTTTTTGGCACCAACTCGAGGAAAGTCAGTTTGAGTGTCACATGGAGACGTGTGGTGGCGCTGAAGTCAATACCTCGTGTGACAACCGTGGGCATCCAGAACTGTACGGCATCGCCTCGGCATCGAACGAATAAGTCTCAGAATCCCGTGTTGCCCAATCGCAGCCCACTCTGCCTGTAGTGCCTGTGCGAGTTGCTGAAGTGTCTGGGGCTGAGAGTTACGGCGTCGCACCCGTCTGTCGAGGGCATCCCACAGATGTTCCATCAGGTTTAAGTCCGGTGATCTTGAGGGCCAGGGGAGCACATTGATGTTGTGGTTCTGAAGGAAGTCTCTGGTGTGACGTGCTGTGTGGGGCCTGGCATTGTCCTGTTGAAACAACTCCCTCTTGCGATCAGTGATTGGAAGGAGGTGTGGGCGTAGGATTTCGTCACAGTACCGTTGAGCTGTCAGGTTGCCCTGGATCATCATCAAATCACTTCTCCTACGGCAGGTGATGGCTCCCCACATCATAACACTGTCCCGGCCGAATCTGTCCACCTGGGGAACGCAAGCGTCGGCGAAACGTTCACGTCGACGTCTGTACACCCGCATTCTTCCATCGCGTCGTCCCAATAGAAATCGTGATTCATCACTGAACCAAATTCTACGCCAATTCGGTAGGTTCCAGGCCTGAACGTTGGTGTACCATTGAACTCGATGTCGACGATGTTGGTGTCGAAGCACAGGGCCAAAATAAGGTCTTCTGGCACGTAAACCAGCCTCTCTCAGCCTGTTCCTGACGGTCTGTGCAGAAAGCCTCCTCAATCCGGGTATTTGTCGAGCGGTACTGGTCGCTGTAGCTGTTCGATGACGCAGGTGATGTACCCGGATATAGCGACCCTGCGCCGCAGTGGTCAATCGAGGCCGCCCACTACGAGGGGCATCATTGAGACTATCTGATCCCCAACTTTCACGTCCATTGCATGTGAATTGTATATTCTGTGACACTACTACACGCCGAAATTGAAAATCATGCTGTTAAATACGGTTATTTTTACGGATGGTGTGTTTTGTTGTGATGTTTCAAAACATAAACACCATAGGACTCATAAACAGAGCAAAACCTTTTGTAAACTGAATCACGTTTTAATTCATTGCTACATGATATTGCTATTTTCATGATGCGTTTCTTTTTTTGGAGAGTATACCTCCGAAATATGTTGAAATACCAGAGCAGGCAAAATAGTGATCGATATCACTAACATCTATGTACTACCGATGTACAAAATGTAAAATATTCAATTTTGAATTCTTTTTTAGAAAAAAAGAAAATGAATTGACGTGTATTTTGCTCTCGGTTGTAAGTTGTTCCTTACAAGGCAAGGTTATGTACAACATCGCGGGAATCTACTCCAGTATTTAATTCCCCCATGCACATATTCAGAATGTACAGAATTTGATGATAAGAATAGAATCCGTATGATGGAATTCGAATACGTTTCTATTTTATTTTTGTTTTCGTTTTATTCATTATTCATACGAATGTTATGACATAGACCTGTAGGGGTTAAATGATTATCATATATTAACATAATCAATTCGTCAAAGGTGACGGAAGCCGAGATGAACTGCCACACTGCTTCATTAGGGAGGAAATCGAAGATGATGAATTGAACTGTACAAATATTTAGTTCATTTGATTGATATGAAAATCTATAGGATATGCACTTAGGTTCAGAGGTAATGGACATAAGCCTGTGGCGGCGGATAAGTTCCATTAATTCAGTATGAACATATATTTATTCTGACAAGTATGAGTACGTGATGACTTAATAAGATTCAAATCCGATATATATTTCTAGGAAATGTAGTAGAAATTAAGTACCTTGAGTTATGACACCCTGAAATAGCCACTTGAGAGTAACATAAATGATTTATCCACCTATATCTTAGATGTAAATGTCCATGTTTGTCAGTCACCGACATCGTTGATGCTCCTAGCAGCTGCGTCATGGTTGTGGTTGGCTGGTTGTTTTGTTGTTTAACGCCGCACTCAGCAATATTCCAGCTATGCGGCGATGGTTTGTAAATAACTTTCTGTACCTATTGAGACTCGAATCGGTTATTTAGAATTGGTCTTCCGAAACCCATACTTGTCGTAAAAGGCGACTAACGGGATCGGGTGGTCAGACTCGCCGACTTTGTTGACACATGTCATCGCATCCAAATTGCGATGCTCATGCTGTTGATCACTGGATTGTGTGGTCCAGACTCGATTATTTTCACACCGCCGTCATATAGCTGAAATATTGCCGAGTGCGGCGTAAAACTAAACTCACTCACTCACCATTGAGACTCAACGCAGCGTTTCTACAGGTGGGACGGACATGCTAACCACCGTCTGTTATTATGCAGAACTTCGCTAAGATACCATGCGGAATTTTTACATGGATACCAACTCAGACACAGTGTATTTATTCCAGCCGAGTCGGCTTTTCCCTTATTGCACCGTAAAGGTACCACGGGGACACCGAGGGTCGAACGCTGACCCTCTGCTGTCCGGGCAGGAGCTCTATCCACTACACCATGGCAACTTTCCCATAAGTTTCACTGAAATGGGTTATTGCGTTTAAATAAAATTGTCACTCTTTGTAAGGCGCATGTGACTTCTTTGTGAAATTAGCGTATGTATGAATGAGGCATGAGATCATTTCACTTGTCAGTCGTGAACCTGACGGAAGACCCACGAGATGACTCACATGGGCATGCACATGACAAGGTGTACATTTCACAAGTGTCTTGTACTTGACTCTGTGATAGACGCACTTATCGCATATTCTGAACGCACATTTACTTTATGTCTGTATAAATTTCACACAAATGGTGATAATGCTTAATTTTCTTCGTTAAATGTCCATTCCCATGCGATAAATAGGTGATATGTATTGTAGATCTTTAAAAGTATTTCACGCAAAGTGTGACGAAACCCATTTCACGCACTGATGTACATTTCAGGCAGACTGGAATACATTTCACTCTCGTCACCTGCTGTGAGTGAGAACGGGCATAATACAAGTAATGTACTATCGTTCATTCAGATTTGAGTTCCATATCTCTGTGTGAATTTCATTTGGTATATAACCGACAGTTTACTTGTCTATGAAGTTTAAAAAGATCGTTTCAATGCGTGTCGGGGGGTGCTTATTAAAATGCAAAGAACAACTCTGAAACACATCCGTTATCCAAACATCTTTGATGATGAAAGATCGCTTTGATGACCGCGTGGGTGTTTATTGATAAACGGGTATTCATACGGGTAGTGTTTATGAAGTAAACATACACTGAAGTAGGTTGAGAGCGAGAACAAAGCATCTCACCCCTTCTCCCACTCGTGTGGTTTCCTGTGTTCCTGGCCTCGACACACTATATTTTGTCGTCTAACTCACTGAACAACCGATCAAAACTGTTAAGGAAATCTGGAAACGATTAACTGAAACACTCTTCATTTTCTACCATGTACCATCCTTGAATAACCAGTTTATTCTGTCATTGCTGCTACAATCTTTACCCTGTTATCGTTACTAATACGTCGCGAAATAACCAAAGATAACCGTAAATCGAACTAAAGCCACGAAATCGAAACTGTATGTTTTTAACTTTAGGTGTGAGAGAGTGAGTGTATATATTTACTGTTCTTAGCAATACGTTAACAACTTGACAGGAGGGGTGTGGTGTGTGTGTGTGTGTGTGTGTGTAGGGAGGGTGTGTTGGGGTTTCCACGTTGGTTGGGAATCGAACACTGGCGTCAGGAGCAAACGCTTTATCCATGAGGCCACCCCATTGTTGTCTGGTGAGCAATTGAGTACGGTTTTCCGTCGCCGTTAACAATATTCAAGCAATATCACGATGGGAGACAGCGGAATTAGGTTTCGCACAATGTCGGGAGTTGAACCTGATCTTTGAGGTGGCGAATCACTGGGCTACCCCACGTCCCCATTTTCTAAGAGATATATTTTGGAATGGTTTATAGTATTATCAGGAATGAATATAATACACTGGAATATTAAGGAGACGATATTATTCATCTCATGTTGTTTCCGTTAAATCCTAACAACCCTTGCCCAGAAAATAAGAGACAAAACATCAAAGGTATACATGTTACTACGTATGTCGATTTATTGGTATAGCGGGTTCCCCATCAGGTAACTGTTTGCTACTACTAAGTGAAACGTTAACGTTTTAAGCGACTTTCGCAATATTCCAGTAATCATAGCAAGAGACACCAGAGTTCACACATTGTACTTATGTGGGGAATCGAACCCGGGCTTTCGGCATGGTACTTTATCCACTGGGCTCACCCATTGTCGCAGTTTGTCCTTTAAGACAGAAACAGAGTGTGGAGTAGTTTACTTGTTCCAGAGTGGCGTTTGTTCAACAGATCTACCCAATCCCGTGGAGATCCGGGTTAGAATTGATCTTCAGTAACCCATGCTTGTCGTAAGAGGCAACTAAAGGGATCAGGTGGTCAGGCTCGCTGACTTAGTTTACATATGTCATCATATCCCAATTGCGGAGATCAGTGCTCATGCTGTTGGTCACTGGATTGTCTGGTCCAGACTCGTTTATATACAGACCGACGCCATATAGCTAAGATATTAGAGCAGCGTTAAACTAAACTCACTCACTCACTCACTCCGTTGCGTATCAGGTTGTAAATCATAAGTTGTACACGGTGCAAATCCGGAAGATAAAAACTGTTTTGATCTTACAGGATAACAGGACACTTAAACCCTATTAACTTAAACATTGCATACTCTTTGACTTGCAACATGTGATTGTATGTGTCATTGTTTATACAATCGACATTTCCTGGTATATAGCATATATCCGGGACCAGCAGAATGTTATGAAATGAACACGTGTACATTAACCTGACAGCAGTTCAGTGATCGATGTGTCGGACATCTGGCTTTTAGAAATTGATAAACTTGAGAAACAGTTTTGTGGTGCCAGGAGAGTATTTACCCCTTTCAGACACAACATACTGATTCCAGTGGACCAGTCCTTGTTCTGTCCCGTCAATGCCGAGCGCAAGGCAAGGTGACAACAAGAACCACGGTTTAACGTCTTGTAATTTCGCGCGGCCCTGGATCGAACAACTAATGAGTGGAATGTACACATGCTACTCAAAAGAAATCAACCTATTTTTTCTTTTAAACCCACAGTTAATATGCCACGACACGTGAACAATCGTAAGATGAAAGAATCGGATGTTCTTGCAATTATTGTTTTCGTGTACTTGCGACGTATTCAAGGATGAGTGAGTGAGTGAGTTTAGTTTTAAGCCGCTTTCAGCAATATTCAAGCAAGCGCAATATCACGGCGGGGGACACAGGAAATGGGCTTCACACAATGTATCCAAGTGGGGAATCGAACCCGCGTCTTCGGCGTGACGAGCGAACGCTTTAACCACCGTCCCTAATAGTAGTAGTAGTGGCGGTAGCAGTAGTAGAAGTGAGTGAGTGAGTGAGTTTAGTTTTACGAAGCACTCAGCAATATTCCAGCTATATGGCGCGGTCTGTAAATAATCGAGTCTGGACCAGACAATCCAGTGATCAACAGCATGAGCATCGATCTGCGTAATTTGGAACCAAAGACATGTGTCAACCAAGTCAGCGAGCCTGACCACCCGATCCCGTTAGTTGCCTCTTACGACAAGCATGGGTTACTGAAGTTCAATATTCTAACCCGGACCTTCACGGGTGAGAAGTAGTAGTAGTAGTAGTAGTAGTAGTAGTAGTAGTAGTAGTAGTAGTAGTAGTAGTAGTAGTAGTAGTAGTAGCAGTAGTAGTAGTAGCAGCAGGAGTACCTTTAGTATTATACACACTTAGCAATAACAGAAATAGGTCTGACTGTTTTCTAACGATAAAGAATCAGGATACATCGATCACAAGGTGCCCCTTACACATTTCATTCACCTCACACGAAAGGAAGTACGCACTTGTAGCTACCCCCGCAGCGGTATTCCATAACGTGCTTCGTGCTTAGTCATCTCAACTTGCATAACCAGTCACGTGCAAACCGAGGTCCTGTTTCACAAAACATACGCCCAGATTTACCGGTTATCTAAAAAGGGGTGAGATTAAAAATGGTACCGTGCATCATCAGTAGGATATTGGGGCTCACACTGAAACACACCCGGGCTCACATGTATACACACACTTAGATACACGCGCACCCCCACCCCCCCCCACACACAAACGAACGCGCACACACACACACTCAAACACACCCGGGCTCACATGTATACACACACTTAGATACACGCTTACACCCCCACCCCCAAACACCCCCACACCCACACACACAAACGAACGCACACACACACACATAAAATTCACAAACGTACAGATACACACTTACCTTTTGTTCCACCTATTCATTGATTTGGTGCGTAGATCGATGCTGATTATGTTGATCACTGAATTGTCAGTTCCAGACTCGATTGACTGCAGCCATATGGCTGGATTACTGCTGAGTGCGGCGTTAAACAACACACCAACAACATTGATTCGGATGTCTTCTTCAAAAGATATGTTATTTCATGACCATTCCAGCATTCATTCTTATGTTGACACTCACCTTATTTATTCACTCACTCGCCCGGGACTCTGGGGAAACTACAAGGTTTGCTCGCCATGCTGAGGGCCTGGAACTCACTCGCTCGCTCACTCACTCACTCACTCACTCACTCACTCACTCACTCACTCACTCACTCACTCACTCACTCACTCACTCACTCACTCACTCACTCACTCACTCACTCACTCACCCACTCACTCCACCCAGCCACCCAGCCACTCACTCTCAGTCACTCACTCACCGTTTGTCGCCAAAGGTAGGCTCCGTTAAAGTCCCATGCACTGCGCTACACAGCCAGATTGCCAGCTGGGTGGTCTTTAAAAAGCTACTGAATATCTGTTTTAAGTATACGTATAACACCTCCATTGTTATCGTAAGTCTTTACCTTACAACAAAATAGCAAACAGCTGAACATGACGATAACACCATTGTCATCACAGCCATAAACACAACAATGTGCTTCATGGAGCTCGAACCCCCTTTAATTTATTCCATTCCATTCCATTCCCGTGAGAGTTACATTTCACAAGCATCTGAAATTATGAATAATACGTTCATGTATGACCCAAATATGTTTGCATAAATACATGCTTTGCTTTTGAGGAAAAAGTACAGTTATGATTGCCAATATCATGACATTTTATGTTCATAGCTGTCACTCATTTGTCGATAACAGCACGCAAGTGCTTCTACATGTGTTTTTGTCAGTTTTCAGGGATATGAGTTAAGTTTTTAAAGCATCCAAATATCCAAGGCGCACACTGAATATATGTTAGCCGTGTAAGGCAATAGCTGGGGGTGAGGGTGTTTGACGATGTGAGGAAAGAGTGTTGACAGGAGGAACTCTGGCATGTGGGAAACTGGTACGTATTTCATAGATATCTTCATATCTCTTGCAATGCATGTCGTTTTAAAAACGTTGTTTGTGCACTATTGTTTTTTACATTTAAATTGTCATAACTGTAAATTTAACGTAATGTTCTCAAGGTTTGTTTACTCAGTTTGAATATTTATTCATGAAAATATACTTATCGTCAAGGAGCCGCAGTTTATAAAATAGTTAGGAAATGAGACTAAACGTTTAAGTACAGAATGAGTATTGTTAGATTGCCCTTTGAGCAATGTTACAGCAATGTTACAGCAATGTTTCAGCAATATCACGACGGGGACACCGGCAACAGTCTTCACCCATTGTACCCACGGAATGGAACCAAACCAATAAGCATCGAACCCAAGAACACCCCCTGTAAATACATACCTAGGAAGATAAATGAACTGTTGATGGAAAGATATATGAATCGATACTGGTATCCACCAGTTGTAAATGTACGTAGATACACAGGTACAAGTGTGTATACAAGGGTAGCTACAACGGTAATGAACACAAGAACGTGTGAAATATATTTGACAGGTGCACAGTGTATGAATAGGTAGATATAGTCAGCACTGATAGAAACTAGCATATCAAGCTTTGTTGTGTAAACTGCTATAGATACAGGTATAACTTAGGGTTGTGTAAACTGCTACAGATATAATTTAGGGTTGTGTAAACTGCTACAGGTATAATTTAGGGTTGTGTAAACTGCTACAGGTATAATTTAGGGTTGTGTAAACTGCTACAGGTATAATTTAGGGTTGTGTAAACTGCTACAGGCATAATTTAGGGTTGTGTAAACTGCTACAGGCATAATTTAGGGTTGTGTAAACTGCTACAGTATAATTTAGGGTTCTTGTAAACTGTTACAGGTATAATTTAGGGTTGTGTAAACAGGTATAATTTAGGCTTGTGCTGCTACAGGCATAATTTAGGGTTGTGTAAAGTGCTACAGGTATAATTTAGGGTTGTGTAAAGTGCTACAGGTATAATTTAGGGTTGTGTAAAGTGCTACAGGTATAATTTAGGGTTGTGTAAAGTGCTACAGGTATAATTTAGGGTTGTGTAAAGTGCAACAGGTATAATTTAGGGTTGTGTAAAGTGCTACAGGTATAATTTAGGGTTGTGTAAACTGCTACAGGTATAGTTTAGGGTTGTGTAAAGTGCAACAGGTATAATTTAGGGTTGTGTAAACTGCTACAGGTATAATTTAGGGTTGTGTAATGTTATAGGTATAATTTAGGGCTGTTAAAGTGCTTACAGATATAATTAAGGGCTGTTTAAGCTGCTACAGGCATAATTTAGGGTTGTGTAAACTGCTACAGGCATAATTTAGGGTTGTGTAAACTGCTACAGGTATAATTTAGGGTTGTGTAAACTGCTACAGGCATAATTTAGGGTTGTGTAAACTGCTACAGGTATAATTTAGGGTTGTGTAAAGTGCTACAGGTATAATTTAGGGTTGTGTAAACTGCTACAGGTATAATTTAGGGTTGTGTAAACTGCTACAGGTATAATTTAGGGTTGTGTAAACTGCTACAGGTATAATTTAGGGTTGTGTAAACTGCTACAGGTATAATTTAGGATTGTGTAAGCGGATACAAGTACTGGTGGGGTGTGGCGAGGGAAGGTAGGTACATTTAAAACGATACATATAGATATGCAGGTAGAATATCTGGTAGCAAGGACGGTTTATGTAAATCGATACATGTAGATAGACAGCAAAAATGATACAGGTAAGTAGAAAGGTGGAATTGGAGTCAACAAGTAAGGTAAAGGTTGATTGACACAGATAGATGTGCAGGTAGAATTTGAGCCAGCAAGGTAGGTATAGGTAAATTCAAACGAATAGATATGAAGAGTAGAAATTGAGTCAGCAATGTAGGTACAATTAATACAGCTAGAGATATAGACAAGTAAGATATGTGTTAAGTAAAAAGGTAGGTACGTGAAATCTGATACCGGTACATAGACAGGTAGAAGGTGAATCGGCAAAGCCGGTATCGGTTGATAGATACAGATAGATATGCAGGTAGAATGAGAGATGGGTAGATGAGTTTATGAATATATGCATTTATGACAAGAGATAAAGTTAGGTGAAATATCGTAGAGCTGTTACAAGTTCTCAGTTGGTTAGTTGCAGAACTAATGAATACCTGTATAATAGTAAATATGTATATAATGAAGGTAAACAGGTGCTACGAAGATGAATGAAGAAGTAGATAAATAGTTATAAAGGAAAACTGATACAGAATAAATAAGAAATCACTGTTAAAAACGTAGGCAAGTTAGGCGCACTTTAACCGTGTAACTGTCAATTCATGTCGTTTCATCATGTCACCCTTACAATGAGCGTCACATATCCATTCATGTCTGTTCGCGATTGGAATCAACACGCCTTTCACCCGGCACGTATTACCACCACCACAATGTCTATTTCAGCTGAGTGTTATACGTTGCACAGGAAACACTTACGAAAAATATGAATGGGTTTGAATTTTACAAAAAAACTCGTATCTGTTAGGAAACCCTGTAGTGGGTGAGTCAGCTGTGAAATAGACAACCTGTCAGTCAAGTCCAACCGCGTGGGGTGACCTGCTTGTTAAATGTAGTGCGTCAAGCGCCGTGTAGATTTCATGTCAATTTCATCGATATAGGCGTGCAATGGGGGAAACGTGGCATTGTAGTGTCAAGAACCGACATTACCAAACTTATGAATGAAATATTTGTCAGGAAGGCGCGTTTAAGGTCGGAAATGTGCGTAGCATAGATTTTTAGATTTCAGTCCCAATTATGTTAATTGCATTCACGCTTCCTACCCGACGTGTCATTAATGAAAGGAGTGCATAGTTAACGAACCGAGGAGTACTCGAGTGTGATGTGTGAGGGGGAGGTTATAAATATGTTTTAATTTAGAACAAAGTTTATCACAGGGGCATAACTGGAAGTAATTAATGCTATTTGTGAACCCACTGAGGATGGTATGTGTCACGTGTAACATAATTAACAAGTGTGTGTGTGTGGTTAAATTTTGTTAAAGTCGCAATGTTTTAATGGATTTGTTTGCTTTTGTTTAAGTTTAACTTTTTGATTGCAGCTTTCAGATTGGCTGTCACCTAAATCAGATAGTTTAGGATATTAAATCGTTTCGAGTTGTTTGTGAAGTTGAGTCGAGGAGTACACGTGTACGAGCGTCGTGCGATTTTGTGTGTGCTCATGCTTCTGTGTTTCCTGAAAATCCATGTGTTTCCATATGCATGTGTACATGTTTGTATGTGAGTCTTTGTATTGTGGCTAAAATGTGTATTTGTGTATGTATATTTGTGTGTTTTTGTGTGAGTGTATGTGCTAAATTACGTGCATCTGCTCATCTAACTATCGTTGTGACCGGTTACTTTGTAGAACTTCATTAATTAGAAAGTGCCTCCATTTTCCCATTCCAAAATAACGATTATCCAGAATAAAGTTTGTACTACTTGCCACTCAGTGTAAACACAAGTACAATAATATAAAATGTCTGATACCCTGGATACGCCTTGTCAACGCGGGTGGTTGGGGTTCGAGGAGAGTCATACTGATAGCTTTCTCAGGGAACGACTCTTGTCTGTTACACCGTCTACCCCCTTCGGGGACACACCACGACACAACACAGCCAAACACTGGAATATAATCCCGATAAATGCAGATGATAAAAAATACATTATTGTAATTGCCCTCATCAAAAGAAAGTATAATTCAGCCCTCACATTTTCCATAGCTATTCAAACATTAGCCCCCCAAAATACAAACAAAGTACCAGATTTAAAAATCTCACGAACTCACAACGGACTAAACGCCACCGTGGTGAGAAAAGCCTGAGTATTATTTCAGCAGGCAGTCTAGCTTTAACTGACACCTGTCAAACTTTCCCAACAGGACACTAATTACCACCAGTTTTTATCATATTTTTTCATCAGGGATTTTAGAACTTACATGCCTCTGGGTTATATCGCAGAAATTGGTGACATCACTGATCTTGAGATAAATAAGGTTATCGGTATATTTCAGATGTGACCTCTCTGGTGGTGTCACGTACGTTGGACGTGCTGTACAATGGTGACGTATATTTCAGCAAAAGTTCAGAGTGTGTCGGATTGAGTGCTAGGTATTAATTTTAGAATTCTTCATGCTTTGGATGTTGTTGTTTTTCGATATCACTGCGATAACATGTTTTCTGAAATTGAGAAGCAAAAACATTTAGTTCGAAAGGATTTGTAATGTTGACCAGGAATTGGCCATTTATACACATGAATATTAATTTAGCAACGCGCCTTCCTAATCGCACGCATTCCGAACTTCCACACATCTTTTTAATCATTTAATTATGACTTTGATCTCATTTTGATATCTGAAACCATCTGTCCCTAATGTGTAATTGGCATAAGGTATTTTTTCCAGATGGCAAGAATTGGGTCAAGTGTTATGAACCAGGTGAAAAAAGTAAAAGATTAGTCAGACAACAAATTGAACTAGGTTGTGTAATCAATGACGTTGCTGACAATGTCAATCACTTGATTGTCTGGTCCAGACACACAACAGGAATGCTGCAAAGTGCGGCGCTTAAACAATCACTTGGTCACGTAGAACATTAAAGTGAGTGAGTGAGTTTAGTTTTACGCCACACTCATCAATATTCAAGCTATATGGCAGCAGTCTGTAAATAATCGAGTCTGGACCATACAATCCAGTGATCAACAGCATGAACATCGATCTGCGCAATTGGAAACCGATGACATTTGTCAACCAAGTCTGCGAACCTGACCACCCGATCCCGAGAACATAAAAGAGGTTTAAAAATTTCATGAAATGTAACACCTTCTGAGTGCACGAGGACTGTATTGGCCATCAGGCATTCATTGAACAAAATTGTGTGTGAAGACACACGTAAACACTTCAAGTACACTTCAGTACAGTTCAAACAAGGAACTGAGATGTATGATTGAAAGGTATACATGTGAATGTCAATACCACTCCCCGTTACATCACTCTGTTGTGACACCACTGCACCCATGTTGAAGGTAATATTGTTGTCGGCCACCCATGGGGGGTAATTAGGAGATAAACCTACTGTGTGGGAAAATCAGAGGTATATAACGAAATTATAATAGCTCTAAATTTCATTTAAAACCGAACGCGTAGCGTGAGGTTTTAAATGAACAATTTAGAGCTATTATAATTTCGTTATATACCTCTGATTTTCCCACACAGTAGGTTTATCTCCATTCTACCATGACAATTTTATGAACAATTTCAGGTGGAGCTCTTTCTTTGGTTACGAGTCAATATACGTGAAGCGGCCTCGCATTCCAATCTCAAGTGGTATCGCCCGAAACGGGGTGTTTGGTGGCAAACCGTCAATGACTAACAAACTCCAGATTCAGTAATAACAAATCACGTTTTGTTTTTTCAATGCATCAATCACCAATCATTAACTGATAAGTTGGAAAACATATATCAAATAAGTTTAAAAAGCTTGGTTCACATTTGAAAATTCCACCGTAGACCCTTTCCCCACCAGAATAGTGGCAGCAACCTCATGGCCTTGACCTTTTCTCGAAGTCATTGTTTACATTTGGAAAGATGCGACAGGAGAGCCACTGACAGTTTGCGCAAAGGTTAACCTGATTGTATGACTGAGATAGTCTTTGATATCTAATTACTGGTACTGGTACAAAATTTAAGAGTAGGGGCGCTTTTGCTGTAACGAGAAGTCCGTGTTGTACCGAATTTAGATACTGTTGAATTTTGCGCCCTGTCAACTTGACGATTTCACGCACCTCTACGTCTGCGTGCGACAGCTGTGGTGACTCTTACACACTCATGTGTGTACTTTTGTGCTCAAATTCGATTCTACGGATATTATTTTCTACATTTTGGAAAGTGTTTTGTGACCTAGTGGCTTCAAAGTGTAGTGAATTCCAATTGAATCGGATTCGCTGGCATGTTCGCGAGTCTGTTGACAAAGAGCCAGATTTGTGGTGATATTTCCGAAAAGGATGGATCAGGACATGAGGGTGTACCTCTGGCATAAACACGGTAAGGTAATTAATTATGCTTTAATAGACTACTTTAGATCAAGCAATGTAATGGATAAGAGGGATCATGACTAAAGCTAAATAACTTTTCAACGATATTATATACTTTTAGAAAAAAAATATGTTGGGCTAAACAGAACGGTTTGCAGATTCTGTTATTGTGTTTTACTACCTCTAAATTTGAAACAGTACAAATTTCAAAATATCATTTTGTTTGAATTGATAACCCAACTGTTTATTTATGTGGACGGAAGGCATTAAAATTTCTTCGGCGTTCGATGTTAATGCATCCTCCGTTACCGGATCAAGATCAGTGGCGATATCGTTGACGAAAGCTGATAATAAATTTAACACGGAAATTATGTAGCAGTCTATTGCTGGATCTATTCTGACATAACATAGAATCAACGTAAACATATTTGTTTTTGCTGAATTTTTATTCGGAAAGCAGACGATGTTTTGATCTTGTTCGACTGAATATTTGTTTCCATGCTTTCGAAGTACTTTTGTATGTATAAACACCTATTGCTGTGATTTACGCAAGTAGTGAGTCGAGCCCGTCATCGCTAAATCCATCTTTAAAGACAAATGTGTAATTTCCGACAGTAAAATCGCCGTAATTTATCGATGCATCGGTAGGTTGTTTGGTGTCCGCCATGTTAGTGGGCAGACAAAAATAGTGCATTACCGTAAACCATGTATGATTGCGCACGGAAAACAGAGACCTGTATAACGTGATTATATACCTCTGAATGACTTTAATTAACCAATCACAATCCAGTGTTTACTGAAGTCATGGTAGAATGTGAATTATATCAACTTCAGTGCATTGATAAACGTACTATTTCCAATGTCATGTACCCAATCCCCTTAAATACATATTCTACAAATATTAAACGAAGCAAAACATTTAGTTCGAAAGGATTTGTAATGTTGACCAGGAATTGGCCATTTATACACATGAATAATAATTTAGCAACGCGCCTCCTAATCGCACGCATTCCGAACTTCCACACATCTTTTAATCATTTAATTATGACTTTGATCTCATGTTGATATCTGAATCCATCTGTCCCTAACGTCTAATTGGCATACGGTATTTTTCCAGATGGCAGGAATTGGGTCAAGTGTTATGAACCAGGTGAAAAAGTAAAAGATTAGTCAGACAACAAATTGAACTAGTGTGTAATCAATGACGTTGCTGACAATGTCAATCACTTGATTGTCTGGTCCAGACACACACCAGGAATGCTGCCCAGTGCGGCGCTTAAACAATCACTTGGTCACGTAGAACATTAAAGTGAGTGAGTGAGTGAGTGAGTGAGTTTAGTTTTACGCCACACTCAGCAATATCTCAAGCCATATAGCGGCGGTCTGTAAATAATCCAGTCTGTGTTGTGACACCACTGCACCCATGTTGAAGGTAATATTGTTGTCGGCCACCCATGGGGGTAATGTGAATTATATCAACTTCAGTGCATTGATAAACGTACTATTTCCAATGTCATGTACCCAATCCCCTTAAATACATATTCTACAAATATTAAACGTCAACGGTGGAGAATAATCAGTCTTTGCACCCTCGACTCAACCAATTTGCATTGAAAGAAAGCAGTACGCGTTCTTTTTCCAGCATAACGCCGCACCCAGCAATATTCCTGCTCAACCTAAACAGTTAAACTGAAAGCTGACGAAAGAATACAGAGTTTAATTTGTTTTTTATGTAATTGAAAATTGAAAGAACTGCTGTCTAACCTGATAAGGCCCATCACTCATTCCTGGAACAGTTAACTTTGTAAAAATGTAATCCGTAGCTTAATTGGTAACTGTGTACCGCAAGACCTATAGTATGTTGGAAAAGTAAATTTGTGCGGGAAAGGACAAATGTATTAGTTTACACAGATAATGTGGCTTATCAGCAGTATTATATTCTGCGTTTTGTTTAATTCCATAAATCAAAAATCAAATTTTATTTTAAATAATAAAAATGTTAGAAGTCTTCTTTGAGTGAAATAAAGATACTGAAACATCAAACATATGATTAAGTCAGCTTAGAGGGTTTTTTACCTCAATTTACACAATGTTGACAGATTATGAAGCGGAAAAATCGTTCGTATGGTTGGCTGTAGTCTGTCATACAGACCCTGAAGTAAATATATGCAAGAAATTCCACCCAAGTCTCGAAAATGTGGCAAGTCTAGATATCCGCAGTCTCAGGGCTCCTTTTGATTATATTTTATTTTTTTCACTTTGAGCTTTTTTTCTGTAAAATATGTTCATTTCAGAGACTAGTTGTTAGTCTAGGTTGGCTGTTTCGGAGACTCAACATCAGGAAACACTTGTCTGGCCTTTGACCGATAGAGTATTTCTGTACGGTTTCAGCGCTTCATGCAGGGAACACCAGTATCGACATCGTTTTTAATCTGTACAAAACACACGTCTATTTTATCTTGGTAAGAGCCTCCCGCGATGATCCAGTCAGAACTGGTCTGCCTTCACCACCATGCAGTAAGAAGCGACTAACGGGATCGGGTACTCCAGCTGATGACTTGACTGATGCATGTTCTTGCATCCCAATTCCGCAGATCTCGATTCCTAACTGTCCGCTGCCATTTAGCTGGAATATTGATAAGTGGAGCGTTAAAACAAACAAACACCTACCTATGACCATGCTGCATCTTACTGGAGGGACAGAGATGGGTTAAATATGCTCGTTCGTAAACCTGACAAGAAATCCCTTTCTTTCGACTAAGAAGTGACGTATAAATTTAATTCATTGCTTTAAGTTTAGATTATGAAAAATGGTCCGGGACAAAGTATGACTTGAAAATAGGAATTCACCAAATCAAAACAACCTTTGTTGCCCCGCTTCTAATAAACAAACACATACCACTACAAGAGTACAACTGACTTCTTTGAATGACATTTTTAGAAGTTGGAGAGTTAGATAAGGACAAGCTTTATGGATGAACAACTTGACAACGATACAGGAATCTGTATCGAAACGTCGCACCACCTGAATAAAGAAGTTGTTCATCTATAGAGTTTGTCCTTATAAGAGTACAACTAAAATTGCCACTAATACAGCCCCATTGAATATACAGTTGTTGTTTATGAAATTCTATCCACCGTCAACCATCGGTGTATACTTTCTATTATCCACCAGAATTAATTTAGACGTGTCCGTCTACAGCTAGGCTGTCGGGAAGGATGGGCGTAAGCTGCATCAACCCGGATTCATTATTTCATAGTGTGTGCAGATGCAGATGCTATTCATTTCAGGATATGTGTTTGTAGTCGATTCAAGTTCCTAGAATTACGGGTCAATGTCTTTGTTCTACATTGAGAACAGGATTTCAGTGTCATGGTTCAGTGATGAGGTGTGCGCAGATCGGCAGGTACTCACTGTTGAGTCTGCAGAGAATAGATGAACGAACAATTGACATGTTTCACCCAAACAGGATTAAGAGAAAGTTATGTAACGTATATTCTTCTGAACTACTATTCTTAGAATAAAAATAAAGAATAAGCTTACAGTTTAGCGAGTAAAGACGAGGCAATGTCGTCATTTCAAGATAATACAGAGATGTTTCTCCTGAAATATATCTAACGTCCAGTTGGGTACTGACATGATGTGCTGTGGAACACTCGATAGATCACTGTGATGGACAGAATAATGCGATATCTCACTGTGATGTAATATGTCGAAGGCGGCACCAATCTGACTGTGGTGTGATGTGTAGACCTCAGTATCTGGCTATGGCATGGTGTGTTCCCTGTATCTGACTGTGGTGTGGCGTGGTCCCTGTATCTGACTGTGGTGTGGCGTGGTCCCTGTATCTGACTGTGGTGTGGCGTGGTCCCTGTATCTGACTGTGGTATGGTGTGTTCCCTGTATCTGACTGTGGTGTGGTGTGTTCCCTGTATCTGACTGTGGAAAAGTGTTTTCCTGTATCTGACTGTGGTATGGTGTGTTCCCTGTATCTGACTGTGGTGTGGTGTGTTCCCTGTATCTGACTGTGGAAAAGTGTTTCCCTGTATCTGACTGTGGTATGGTGTTGTCCCTGTATCTGACTATGGTATGTCCCTGTATCTGACTATGGTATGGTGTGTTCCCTGTATCTGACTGTGGTAAGGTGTGTTCTCTGTATCTGACTGTGGAAAAGTGTTTTCCCCTGTATCTGACTGTGGTATGGGTGTTCCCTGTATCTGTGGTGGTCCCTGTATCTGACTGTGGTATGTCCCTGTATGGTGTGGTCCCTGTACTGTGGTATGGTGTGTTCCCTGTATCTGACTGTGGTCTGGCCCTGTATCTGACTATGGTATGGTGTGTACTCTGTATCTGACTGTGGTATGGTGTGTTCCCTGTATCTGACTGTGGTAAAGCGTTTCCCTGTATCTGACTGTGGTATGGTGTGTTCCCTGTATCTGACTGAGGTATGGTGTGGTCCCTGTATTTGACTGTGGTAAAGTGTTTCCCTGTATCTGACTGTGGTATGGTGTTGTCCCTGTATCTGACTATGGTATGTCCCTGTATCTGACTATGGTATGGTGTGTTCCCTGTATCTGACTGTGGTAAGGTGTGTTCTCTGTATCTGACTGTGGAAAAGTGTTTTCCTGTATCTGACTGTGGTATGGTGTGGTCCCTGTATCTGACTGTGGTATGTCCCTGTATCTGACTACGGTATGGTGTGTTCCCTGTATCTGACTGTGGTAAGGTGTGTTCTCTGTATCTGACTGTGATAAAGTGTTTTCCTGTATCTGACTGTGGTATAGTGTTTCCCTGTATCTGACTGTGGTATGGTGTGTTCCCTGCATCTAACTGTGGTGTGTTACCAATATCTGACTGTGGGATGGTATGATCTCTGTATATGACTATGGTATGGTGTGTTCCCTGTATCTTACTGTGGTATGAATTGTTCCATGTTTCTGACTGTGGTATAGTGTGTTCCCTGTTTCTGACTGAGGTATAGTGTGTTCCCTGTATCTGACTGTGGTATAGCCTGTTCCCCATATCTGACTGTGGTATAGTGTGTTCCCAGTATGTGACTGTGGTATAGTGTGTTCCCAGTATGTGACTGTGGTATAGTGTGTTCCCTGCATCTGACTGTGGTGTGTTCCCAATGCCTGACTGTGGGATGGTATGATCTCTCTATCTGACTATGGTATGGTGTGTTCCCTGTATCTGACTGTGGTATAAAGTGTTCCATGTTTCTTACTGAGGTATAGTGTGTTCCCTGTATCTGACTGTGGTATAGCCTGTTCCCCATATCTGACTGAGGTATCGTGTGACTGTGGTATAGTGTGTTCCCTATATCTGACTGTGGTATAGAGTGTTCCCAGTATGTGACTGTGGTATAGTGTGTTCCCAGTATGTGACTGTGGTATAGTGTGTTCCCTATATCTGACTGTAGTATGGTGTGGTCCCTGTATCTGCCACTTGTATGGAACACTCACTGTTGTCGATCACTGAGACACGTTACACCACATACGTCAGAGTTTATCCTCTACCCGCATGTCCGTTCCACACACTCCAGCATCACACATTTTCAGTTATCCGTAAAATCTCCTCACTTTCAACAGACAGGCATTATCTTAGATTATCATTCCATGTAGCCTGATACTTGTCACATTCCTTTGATATCATTTATGTAAAGGGTAGTAACTGAGCACATTAAGCAGATATTGACAGGCGTGTCACAGATCAGATGTATACGAGCAGTAAAACAGGCAATTTCTGTTAAAATCTCACTTTCAATCTTTATCAAGCAATTTCTATAAACAAAGCCCCATTTCTTCTCGCTGTTTTTCACATGCTGGGCAGCTTACGTAAGTGGGTAACGAACATCTGAAGATGTTTGCATAACCTCCCCGAAGCGTTGATGACAAGACCACCGCAGACGTGGGCATATCGTCGCCGTGCACGGCGTAACGTTACGATGGTCTGCGGGAGACCTTCTTTAACAGAAGCGTTTTTCATGACTCCGATAAAAAACAAACATTCTGAGTGAATACGGGATATTGTACGCTTTGGCTGATGCTACCACCACTTGACACCTAAACGTGATAGTTTGGAATTCGTTTAAAAGACGGGTTCGAGATTCGGGATATGGAATTTTGGATATTTAATCACGGGATTCCTCTGTTTATTATTTGATGCAATCTGAAATGTGTGTTATGTGCACCGAGGTATAGGGAATAGACATGGACTCTTCACTAGGACAAGCTGGAAGATGGAGAGATGTACCAAATAAGTAAACTATGTAACTAAGCGATTGGCCGATATGGGGTTAGCGCTTCTTGGAACGGCATATCATGTACATGCATCAAAGCTGGGGGCAAACAGAGTTGATGCAGATGATACAGTTTATCACTTTGATGAAGCTCATAATTACCTTCAGATGATGCTGACAGAATATGCATCACGATCAGAGTATCCTGGGAATCAAACCAATATCTTGGACTGAGTCTTAGAGTGTCTGAGGTGGGTTCAGCGCCACTTTGACCTCTATTACTATTATATCACGGTTTTCAAACCTCTTTCTATCCGACTTGCTGCAGAGACCTTTTTGTCTGTTTCTGCCCTTAAAAGTAATAAAATTTCACTTCGACTGAATTCTAGTTAGCATTGACTTTATCCGGAAACCACGCCGCCCGAACGGTTACTATTGGTTCCGTCTATGTAACTGTTGCGTTCAGATTACCAGAATTTCAGAAACAGAAAAAAGTATATTCTTAAGCTATGTACAAAAGTGTTCCAAAATGTACAAACAAATGCACATATGAATAGGAATTAAATGACAGCATAAAAATGGTGTGTTCCCGTGAGTCTCCTATTTCAGAAAGACATTTTCAAATCCCTTATAGCAACCTATAGTTTTTGTAGTTGGTTGCTCAATAAATGATGAAAGTCCCATAATGAGATGCATATTGTGTACAGGTGATTTTCTTCTGATCCCTTAATGACTGCTTTCTTTTGCAAAATTATGAATTGTCACATAATTTCCCTGTACAAACTATCACACATTTGTTTGTTAACTGCTACTGCTACTGCTGCTGCTACTGCTGCTGCTGCTGCTGCTGCTGCTGCTGCTGCTGCTGCTGCTGCTGCTGCTGCTGCTGCTGCTACTGCTGCTGCTGCTGCTGCTGCTGCTGCTACTGCTGCTGCTGCTGCTGCTGCTGCTGCTGCTGCTGCTGCTGCTGCTGCTGCTGCTGCTGCTGCTGCTGCTGCTGCTGCTGCTGCTGCTGCTGCTGCTGCTACTGCTGCTGCTGCTGCTGCTGCTGCTGCTGCTGCTGCTGCTGCTGCTGCTGCTGCTGCTGCTGCTGCTGCTGCTGCTGCTGCTGCTGCTGCTGCTGCTGCTGCTGCTGCTGCTGCTGCTGCTGCTGCTGCTGCTGCTGCTGCTGCTGCTGCTGCTGCTGCTGCTGCTGCTGCTGCTGCTGCTGCTGCTGCTGCTGCTGCTGCTGCTGCTGCTGCTGCTGCTGCTGCTGCTGCTGCTGCTGCTGCTGCTGCTGCTGCTGCTGCTGCTGCTGCTGCTGCTGCTGCTGCTGCTGCTGCTGCTGCTGCTGCTGCTGCTGCTGCTGCTGCTGCTGCTGCTGCTGCTGCTGCTGCTGCTGCTGCTGCTGCTGCTGCTGCTGCTGCTGCTGCTGCTGCTGCTGCTGCTGCTGCTGCTGCTGCTGCTGCTGCTGCTACTGCTGCTGCTGCTGCTGCTGCTGCTGCTGCTGCTGCTGCTGCTGCTGCTGCTGCTGCTGCTGCTGCTGCTGCTGCTGCTGCTGCTGCTGCTGCTGCTGCTGCTGCTGCTGCTGCTGCTGCTGCTGCTGCTGCTGCTGCTGCTGCTGCTGCTGCTGCTGCTGCTGCTGCTGCTGCTGCTGCTGCTGCTGCTGCTGCTGCTGCTGCTGCTGCTGCTGCTGCTGCTGCTGCTGCTGCTGCTGCTGCTGCTGCTGCTGCTGCTGCTGCTGCTGCTGCGACTGCTTCTACTACGGATACTGCCAACGTTTCTACTATTCCACCAGCAGATACTACGTCTTACTCTTCTCCTATTACTATGTACATACAGTACTATTCTCATTGTAATTATATACTTGTAACAAGTATTCTCGCTTTATTTGTACACATAGTAATTATTCTTTTGATAACATGTAATTGTAATCATGGTAAATGCAATTACGGCCATTATGCCTTTGGCAATTTTGCTCATGGTAATTATACCAATGCTTTTTTTATACTTATGATAACATGTCATAACACATCAAATCACAAATGAGAGCACGGAAAACTTACACTGTTGTTATTGGGCAGTGTTTAAAAACTGTAGAACAGCGTTGTATTTGTATAACATTCCTTCTGTTGACATTCAGTAGGGGGAAGGGAGTGGTATGCTATTTTCAGAATCGTGTTATATTTAGAATGCGAGTTCTAGAAAGTACTACAGTATACTACAATAGCATTGGTCTTTGCAGCATAGTGAGTGAGTGAGTGAGTGAGTGAGTGAGTTTAGTTTTTAGCAATATTCCTGCAATATCACGCGGGGGACACCGGAATTGTCCAGCATAGTGGCAACTCTTGTCTCACTACTCTCATATTACATCCCACATTACAAGAAGACACGCAGTAGTATGTGGATCACTTCTAACACTGGTTCGATTTCTAGAAACAAACTGAAGTCAGAGTTTTGACTTAAGTTAGAATTTTTACTCAAATTTGAGAAAACGCATTTCCCAGAATGAACTGAAATCGATATAAAACTCAAACATAGTAGACAATTTGAGTTTGGTTAATAGAAAAATTAAGCTGTTTGGGCTTTTTTACTTTTAAAATGCAGCTGAGTTAAAAATTCAGCTGTTTCAAATTGTCAAACTCAGTTTAAAAGTTGAGTAAAGACTTAAGTTTGTTTCGAGAAATCGGGGCCTGGCCACTCACCCTCGGCCTATTGTGGAAGGTTTACCACTGTAGCAGAGTAGTGAATATCAACATCATTGTCTGTACTGCTGTAGTCACTACTTATGTTATACTGTCTGTGAATTTGTACTGCCGAATTATTTGCAGTGCCATTGTAATTTTCTTTATTGGTTTGCACTTAGGTAATTATAGAATACAAATGTTAAAATATCACATTTCTTTGAAGTTCTTTCTTTAGACTGATTTTCGGTTCACTTATGGTATCAACTTGGGAATCAGCACGTAATATAGTACAAAAAACACAATGATCACTGAAATAGATTTATAATAAGTCCCATTATCCGCTCATGATGAATTCAAATAGCAGATTCGCCCCGATAAAAAACTGTTTTATTAATGAAAACTATTTTTATGTACTTTGCTGTTGCCTTAAAGTGACCTGTCCCAAACATCGTTATGTGAATGATGTTGAGTTAGTGTTAAGCGATATTCATGGAAGGCACCGTCAATGGAGTTTACTCATTTTTTCAGGTTTTATTTTGTAAGGTGACGCTGTCTACGGCTTGCCGACGTAACGCTGTGACCACAGACCTAACACTACCGACCCCTAACACAGCCACATGTGTATTTAGTATCGTGTTACATGCCAAAGTATCAAACCAAGCTCTGCTCATGCATTTTACATGACAATTTCCAACGACCATTTTGTCATTCACGACTTAAGTGTGGGCGTGGTAGTGCGTGGTTCAAGTATCCGATCGCCACAATAAATACCAGGGTTCGACTCCCCACGTCGTTCAATATGTACAGCCCTCTGCTTGTGATATGCTCCCGCAGAGCATAAACATACTTAATGTCATACTTAATCTGTCACACGCGTATGTGTGACAGAAACTGAAGTATTACTGTACATTGTCAGTATTTGTGAATTGAGAATTATAAGCACATGTAGTGACGAATAAAATTGCTGGAATGAAATGACTGACAAATTAAGAACTCAGAACGAATCTTCAGGATTTGACAACCTCTGAAATTTCACCACATCAACTGACTTAAACGTTTAACCATGATACTGAAGCACATGCCATAAGCGCTGGTTCCTCCTTAAAACAATATCCCTTTTGAGTATATATGGAGCTGCAGATTTCATACGACGATGTCAGGTGGCTGTTTCTGGATGAAACTGTCACACTACAGTTACTTCAGGAGTAGACAGGTTCGGTAGAGAGGAAGCAACCCGCGTGTCTGGAAGATGACTCCAACCCTGTCATCCTTCCAGTCAAACGTTGGATCAGCTGAAGGGGCAGCTACAGCTACTCCTGTACAAGGCTGCTCCAGTTCACACAATACCCAATGTCCAAAATATGTTTCAGGGATTCTGGTCTGGACTCATCTCGGGCCAAGCAAAGTCGTTACGCCATTGTTTGTGAAGATTGACTGTCACTGTCGTGATGGACAAGGTTTGGCGTTATCATCCATGACATGGGGTCGTGTGTGGATGTTGAAACTTCGGATAACTACTGGTTCCAGAACAATTATATTCGAGACACCGTGTTTGGTGGCCAGGTTCAGCTTGCAGTCGTTTAAAAAGTACAGTCAAACACTGTTATGTCGACATTTACGTTTGTCTCGAAGTAAAAGCCTCGTCCCTTCGTATTCTCTTAGTGTGAGAACGCCTGTACCTTTGTTGTTACAAGCTGGGTGGCCAATGTGAGGACCTAGGTAGGTTTTGTCAAGCATAGGAAGAATGGGCTGTGAAATGGATCTACAGTGGTGGACTTTTTCATGGAAGTGTGAATATGATTGTGATAGTAGTACACGTATGTATATTGTACTGAAGATATTAAATCCAATGATGTATGTACATGTAAATATATAATTTGTTTTTTTCCCCTTTATTTACCAAGAGCATAGCTATTAAGTATTAATTTCATGATATAAGCCAGTTACAATGTGTGGTACTGTTTGAAAAGTATTCAGCCAAGGGGACATTGAATTATCCGACACTCCGTATAATCCGACATTTTTTCCTGGTCACAGTGAATGTCGGATTATACAGAGTCCACTGTACGTAAACACACACACACACACACACACACACACACACACACACACACACACACACACACACACACACACACACACACACACACACACCATATAGTAAGTGCACACACACAAACACACACAAACATATAGTAAGTGCTTTAAGTGAGTCTAAACTTTTGATGGGTAGTATGTATATGAGTATATATTCTTACGCCTTCATCAGCTGAAACGTCACTTTCCACACATTACAAAAGTTGATATCTGTAAAAACGTCCCATGTATGTGTATTACACCTAAATGTCATTTAAAGACTCTTCACAGAATTGGCTTCACTGTGTTTTCATACGAACTGGCGTGTAGCCCAAACACTTTCTGTGACAACCACTTGAAAAGCATTTATTGTTACAAGTTGTCGTCTTTGTGCCACTGCTATCACCCTCCGTGCCATATTCACAAGGAATGAATAAACATTACACGACAGCAGCATGAACACCCCACAGTTTGGAAACTGTGTCAGTGGTAACTTAGACGTGCATACCTCGGTGAGTTCTGACGCCACAGCAATTATGAACGGTCACATCCTGAGGGTAGAACATCTTTGAGGTGATATTCATAATTGTCATTAACTATGTAATAAAGGGTGACGTCATTATCTGAGGGTTCTTAACATTATATTCTGTGTATATGTCATTATTCCGATGCTCGTGAGAATATATGTCCAAGATATCGGAAATATCACATAACGTGTTTGTTTGACTGTGTCGGAGTGAGTTATGCTCCCATAAAAGAATATATTTTATGTTGTACCCTGTTTCTTATTCTAAGGTTACTTAGACACATTACAGACTGGTGGGGGTATTTGTTTAGTTTGTTTTTGTGTTTGTGAGACAAATCAAATACCCTTTCCTAAGACATGCGATCATTAGCAATGTTTACAAGTTATATGAGCGTTTCGACGTCCTTCAGCTTATTGTAAAAAGTTAACGTTTCCACCAGACAACCTCCTGTGACAATCTCTGGATATAGTCATGCGCAGTCATGGATGATGGATGTCCCTGAATACAACATCGTCGTTAGCAATGATTGTGAGACGTGTCGACACTGGACGCTCTTGACCTAAATCCCCGATCTGAATACACACTGACCATTATTTGTGGTTGTTAAGAATGTGTACGTATACCAATGTAGCTGTCTAATAGGTCTTCAGCAACCCACGCTTGTCGGAAGAGCCGACTTGCGGGATCGAGGCTCACTGACTTGGTTGACACAATCATGTCATCGCATCCCAATTGTATAGATTGATGCTCATGGGGTTGGTCACTGGATTGTCTGGTCCAGACGTGATTATTTACAGGCAGCCGCCATATAGGTGGAATATTGCTGAGTGGGGTGTTATACAACAAAGGCAAAAACAACCCCCAACTGCGTAGATCGATGTTCATGCTGTTGATCACGGAATTGCCAAGACAAGACTCGATTATTTACAGACCGCCTCCATATTGTTTGAATAATGCTGAGTGCGGTTTTAAACAGCCAACAAAACAAACAATATTGCGTCATAAGTTGCTTTAATCTTCATTCAATATCCGACTTATTTGAAGCCGTGAAGATCCGGGCTAGAAATGGTTTTACAGTAATCCATGCTTGTCGTAAGAGGCGACTAACGGGATCGGCTGGTGGTTGACACATGTCATCATATCGCTATTGCGTAGACTGATGCTCATGCTGTTCATCCCTGGATTATCTGATCCAGACCCGATTATTTACAGACCGCCGCCACATAGCTAGAATATTGCTGAGTGCGGCGTAAAACAACCAACCAACCTACTTGTATGAATGATTCTGTTTGATAAGTAAAATGGCATGCTTTACTTCATATAAAGATTGGAAAATGCGTTGTTTTCATTGTCACTGAGTTTGTGTTGATTGGTTTGAATTCGTACGGATGGGCACGTCGTTCACGGTGCCTCTAGTCGCTATGCAGAGCTGCGTTTCTACGGAGTGGTAGGAAGCGGGAATTGTAAGTTCGAATCTTCCATTGGTCCTGGGGACGTTTCTTGGTTTGTTACCACCAATTTTTCCCCGTTGGACTCAAGGTCTAAATCAAACTTTATGTTCATAGACAGTTAAATCTAACTAAAATTACTTTTCAAAGCGACGTTACCCAACTCACTCACTAAATGTTATTTTGTTCAAAAGCGAAGGTAAGACTTTACCACAAGCTGTATATTTCCCGTGCTAATATTGACTCATGTAAACTGTTTATAATGAAAGCAGTACATAGTAACAAATTACTGAAAATAATTTACAATACAAAACCACTCTCGAAACAAACTAAAACTGCCTAAACTTCCGAATGTTAATGACGGTCGTGTATTACATTGAGGGCGTTTCACATTGTATTGTTCCTGAGCGCCATGTCGTCTACATTACATCGAAGGAATTTATTTTGTGTGAGAGCTGTAATTTGTCTTAACAGAAATTCCCGAATCAGATTGCAAAGAAAAGACGGCAGATCGTGTCAGAAACATTGCATCTGATTCCCACAAGAACACCACGATCATGCAGATTTGATTGGCTTGTCAAATTACGCCTTTGTCTTAACTTTTAAGAGTTATCCCCATAACACCAAACGAATCTCATGATGGAATTTCTCCATGACCTCCTTTTGGGGTGTCATCGGGTTATCTGGTATCAGAAAGTATAAGCTCATATTCTCGTGAGATTGGGATTCGTTTGGTGTAAGGGGGATAACTCTTACAAAATAAGCGGCCGTAAAATCTAAATACGCGTCTCGTTTCGCCACAAATGCAATAAGATCTCTCACAACACTGACTGACTGACTGAGTTTGGTTTTACGCCGCTTGTAGCAATATTCCAGCAACATCACGGCGGGGAACACCAGAAATGGGCTTCACTCATTGTACCCATGTGGGGATTCGAACCCGGGTCTTCGGCGTGACGAGTCAACGCTTTAACCACTAGGCTATCCCACCGCCCCCACACCACTGACAGGATTGTTTCTTTCGTTTGACGCCGCACTGTTCCAGCATTGTGACAGGCTTCAGTAAATAATCGAGCCTGGACCAGACAATCCAGTGATCAACAGTATGAGCAACTGGAATACAAAGACATGCATCAGCCAAGTCATCGAGCCATGTCAACCGTTCCCCTTAATCGCCTCTTACGACAAGCTTTGGTTACTGAAGAACAATTCTTACCTGCATCCTTACTGGAACTGGAACGAATCTATAATTTCATGAACATATTATATTAAGACAAAGGTCATGAACCTGTCCAAATTGTGGCTGTATCTGTTTTACCAGGTAAAAAATGCCTTTTCTCTATCTTCGTGCTGTCTATGCGTCTCGATCTCTCGGTTACAGTGAATTCATGTAACATCACTAATCCACGAAGTAGGAAGGAAAATATCCCCAATGGAACCCCATAACATTATTTATGGAAACATTTGTTAAAAAAAGGTAAGATGGTTTCCATGGAGCATCTACTGAAACGTTCGATCACAGGACGCCCAATCCTCGTCTGAGACGCCGCAATTCGCCGTGAAGTGTTGCGTCTCTCGGGAAAGCCGGTAACCAATCATTGTGGGTTCGAATCCCGGCTCGCCCGGAATAAATTTCTAGATTTATATGTGGACTACTGTTCATTTCGGCGTTAAACTCAATTCACTCCCTTAACCACAACACTACTCAGAACATAACCACATTTCCAGACATTTTATTGGTTCAGTCGAGATAATGAAATATTCACACATTTTATGGAAACCACGCCTCTCAGGGTACCAGATGATTCAACCCTTTGATCTGGTATCTGAAGCTGACATCAAATGATAATGTCCTACGAAGGTACGTAAATCATAGTCGATCGAAGTGGAGCTCTATGTTGCATATAACAGAGCGTTCTTCATTGTCATCTAATATGTATCAATCACTCGGTTTTCATCCTTGAAACAGGGGTGGTGGGGTAGCCTAGTGGTTAAAGCGTTCGCTCGTCACGCCGAGTGCCCGGGTTCGATTCCACCTGGTGTCCCCTGCCGCGACATTGCTGTAATGTTACTAAATGTGGCGTAAACCTAAACTCACTCACTCACTCATACTTGCATACGTCGCAAGTACACGGAAACAACATCTGAAACTTCTGAACAGAACACAAATGATAACTAGTTACACTGGCCATGACTATTAATAAAGAAAATGAAAGAACACCCGATTCTTTCATATTACTGTTGTAAACGCGTTGTGACATATTAACTGTGGTAATATGAAACTGTGGTAATATGAAACTGTGGTAATATGAAACTGTGGTAATATGAAACTGTGGTAATATGAAAGGATAGCTTATTTTCCTTGGAGTAGTATATGTACATTTCACTCAGTAGTTGTTCAATATAGAGCCGCGCGAAATTACAAGACGTTAAAACGTGGTTCTTGTTGTCACCTTGCCTTGTGGTCGGCATTGACGGGACAGAACAAGGACTGGTCCACTGGAATCAGTATGTTGTGTCTGAAAGGGGTAGATACTCTCCTGGCACCACAAAGCAAGGACTGGTCGGTTGGAATCGATATTTATGTAAAAATATTTGGTAGTTCAGTGTCCAGAAAAATATCAAATATATGTTTATCATCAATATATGAGCGGCAAATCGTGAATTAAGCTGTCAAAATTATATCTGACCCAACTCACTACGTACATTCGGAATACAAACTCCTCCCTTCAGGCCTCCGCTACAAAGTTCCAATTGTGAAAACTAAGAGAGCCCGTCCATCCTTTATTTCAAGTACCATATCTCTTTTAAACAAATGTGAAGATGCTTAATTTCATGAATTTATGTAAACATGTTACCTATTTGTATCTCTCTGATGTGTCAGTAGCACTGTTGATGTAACACAAATTCCTGAAAAGGCAATAAAGTATTATTGTATTCTATTCTATATACTGTATATTTGAAAACTAGGACTGTTCAGGAAATATTTTATACTTGGTAATCTACGTTATACAGACAAAACAAAATACCTGGAAAATGTTTAGCACCCTTAAATATGTTGTGTGCTGATTAGTGGTGGTCCGATTAATTGAAATAATCAAAGATTGGTCGCAGTGACTAAACGACCAAGCAATCGATCATGTTTTCTCATAATCGAACGCAACCAATCTTGGAAGACTTGTTTGCATCAACAATATTTTTCACAAGGTTGCTTTGTTTGTGTCATTAAATTTACATTTCATAAGCACAACAAGCTCGTTCCAAGTCATGATTGAATTTATCTTAAGGAAATCTGTGTTCCTAACATACTAATAATCCTTTAATTATGCAAAATTTGCAAATGGATTTTGTTTAATTTGCAAAAAAACAACAAATTACTACATGTTTTTTATTTATTTTTTTACAAAGATAACAGGAACATTTGATAAATGACGCTAACCAATTATTTTCGATGATTGATCGGTTGTAATGGGCCAATCATCAATTATGAGATTTTAACCAATTCCAAACACTAGTGCTGATACGTAATATGATGATAATGTTCATTTAAGAAATTATTGCACGTGTACTTGGTGGAAGGTGTCTCCTAAACACACCCTGTGGAGCATGTCCAGAAGCATGTCCCACGAAGTTTGACTAGTGCAGTTTGTGCACGTGCCAAGGTAGGCTTTTCGTTTGCATGTGTTACAATGTTTCTGCCACTATAGTACGCAGAAGATTTTCTGAGGGCCAGTGATGGCAAATTATAGGTATGCATGACTCCGGTATGTCCTATAAAGCAATTGGTCGGAACTACACCGTTGTCAGTTGTTTGGTCTACCACGGTCTGGACGGTCTGGACGA
The DNA here is from genome assembly GCF_003918875.1 of Haliotis rubra. Lineage (NCBI taxonomy): Eukaryota > Metazoa > Mollusca > Gastropoda > Lepetellida > Haliotidae > Haliotis > Haliotis rubra. Next base: position 4,539,510 of record NW_025767190.1, read on the forward strand.
ACCAGGTCAGATCGTGAAACCACGACACTATTGAGACCCACAAGACGACAAACATTCTCCATAAGCACTGTTCTGAAGCACCACTTTTTACCATTTCGCCGGGTCTCTACGAGAACAGTCCGTAACAGCCGGGTACAACACTAGAAGAGTCACCAAACGTCGCTTACTGACTGATCATTACCAACAAGCTCGTTTGGCTTGGTGTTTACCACGTTGACGCTGAAAACTGAGATATTGGCGAAGAATATTTTGGTTTGATGAAAGTCGATTCCTTCTTCATGTAAGTCATGGACGTTTGAGCGTTTTGAGGCAGCGAAATGCAGCATTCGCAGCAAAAAACATTCAACCAACTGTTGCCTTTGGTGGTGGCGCCGTCATGGTGTGGTCATATGTCTCTGATGACTGTAAACTTGACTTGGTGACAATACATGGGAATTTGACAGGTTATCAGTAATCCCAAGAAGTGTTGGATCCAGTTGTTGTCCCCATTTTTGATAATCATCCACTTCCTACAAGACCTGTATTTATGGATGACAACGCTGGGCCACACAGTTTTCGTACAGTGACAGCTTTCATTCAGAATAATGCAGGGACTCATCCTCCGTGGCCCGGCATACTTGAACCCCCTAGAGGACATCTGGGACTTTAACGTGCGAGGGATACAAGCACGTGTACCACCTGTCCAAAATATACGTGAGTTGGAAGCAGCTTTGCACCATGAATCGGCACAGCTACCTCTGCAACGGATACAACTGACGTGGGGGTATACGACGTAGGGTACATTCAGTTATCCAAGCACGTGCAGGGTACACTAGATATTCATTGTACAACGTTCCCAGATTCCAAATTAAACGTTAATGCCCCATCACACGCCATGTTGCCTGATCCGTATTTTTAGACATTTGTTTGTGAGTGAAGTGAGTTTGTTTCTGGGACCTTGTGTTAGCCTACACACAAGAATCCTCGTCAGTGTGTTAATATGCGGAAACAGTATTAAACTTGACGTTAAACCCCCTCTGTTGTTTGTTGTTCACCCCTGCAAGCAGAAGTATTTTCGCTTTATGACGGTCTGTTTCTCGAGACCGCCTCCGTGGTGTAGTGGTTAGAGCGTCCGCCCGGAGAGCGAAAGGTCGCGGGTTCGATCCCCGACCGCGTCAAACCAAAAGACGTTAAAATATGGTACTTGTTGGTCCCTGCCTGGCGCTCGGCATTAATGGGTACAACAAGGACTGGTCGGCTCGGAGTCAGTATAATGTGTCTGAGTGGGGTATTCATGCTTCACTGCGGCATGGTATCTCAGTGGGCTAGCACTATAAAACCAGCTTAAGTCTGGGCTAGTACAAGCAGCCGCACATACCCGTACACACGCATGCACGTCGTCATATGAGCGAAATATTCTCAAGCACGACGTTAAACCCAATTCCACCTCACCTCACCTCTTTTTTCTCGAGGGTGCCTCGGTTATTGACATCAACTACCAATGGCTGTTGTCCAGGCGTGATTACTTACAGTCGTCATATGGCTGGTGTATTGATGATCATGACTGCGAAGTACAAACAAACACAAAGAAACATAAATATACTGGCGTACAAAAGAAACTGCACACTTGGTTGCGACCAAGCTGAACCGTTGTCAGCGCCTCATGTTCCAAGCCCAACGTAGACGCAGATTCAGTCTATATGTTGACGGGTTATTGACATGCCCTGAAATGATTGATAGGTCCGGATGCACATATTATGCAGTCGTCTCACTACTGTGCGCCTGCTGATGTGATGATCCAATGCTGTTGATGCTGATGACGTCACTGTGAGCATCCGATTGCACAGATGGAGAATGCGCAGGTGCTGCTCATCCTGCGGGGTGGTCACTCTCTTCGGGTTCTGGTACTGTTAGATGTCGGGCCAGTTCATTTGTCTGATGATAGTCTACCTGTCTTGTACAGTCGTGTGTTCTGTCAATATGGCTGTAGGAAACCCCCATCTTGGATATTCCAGTGGCCCTGATTATATTGGCATTTTGATATGTGCATTTAGCACGAACAACTTAAATCGACTATGTTTCAACAACATCAGGATTTTCATGACATTCCACTCACATCACTGTTCAGGATAATAATCCCGAAACACATGTGTGTACTTTCTTTCGTACGTCAGTATTTTAAATCATGATTCCTTGATATGTACAACCATGTGCTTGCCGTGCAAGGCGACGAACAGGATCAGGTGGTCAGGCTCGCAGACTTGGTTGATACTGTTTATAGACCGTCGTAACAAAGCCAAAATATTCCTACGGCCAAAAACAACAACCAAGTAATCATCAACAAAACTATAAAACTATGTCAATGTCTCTTTGTGACATTAATAACCCACCTAACATCAGTTATCCTCACTGACCTGCAATCACTACGTCTTGATGCGTGGTAATATGTATCAAGTATGCTACACAAATAACTTCATAACATAAAGATGAAAAACATAAATACATTAACCTTGCTACGCCCTTATCATGTCCATTATGAAACAGACAGATATGAAGGTTGAGTACCGTTTTCTCAATCTGGAACGATCTAGTTATAAATCGATACTGGTATATGTCAAGGCAGCTGGTGCTTGTTATTTGCCCTTTGTGAGGAACCCTGCTGTCTGCAAATGGCATCACTGTGATAGTGTTAGTGTTATGGTATTTGAGACTCGTGAAATGTATTGTGTACATTTGGTGTTGATGGTGATGCTGACGATGGTGTTTGTGAATGTGAGTTTAGTTTTACGCCGCTTTTATCAGTTTTACAGCTGTGTCACTGCTGGGGAACACCACAAATGGGCTCAACACAAGCGTACGTGACGAGCGAACGCTTTAACCACTGGGCTACCCCACTGTCCCTATACTGCAGGTGCTCAAGTACCACTTCTGATGATGATCCGGATCCGTGGTGTGATGGAAAGTCGATGGTTCGATTCTCCTTGCGCCCTACCACATTTCACCTAAATACCTCAGCTATTACTTATACTGCCGCTTGTAGCTACTATGACTACTACTACGACTACGACTACGACTACGACTGCTACTACGACTACGACTACTACGACTACTTCTACGACTACGACTACTTCTACGACTACTACTACAACTACGACTACGACTACTACGACTACGACTACGACTACTACTACTTATGTCAGGTTAGACTGACACCAGCCTTTCATCTCCCTGGGAAGAATGCTACCCGTGCACCAGTTACGGCGCTGGAAGGTGTTTTATTCACATTTTCATCCCGATGTTAATCCGACCGGGTACCACCACCAGCTGGATTAACATAATCATGTATTTCGAATAATGTCCCTTGCCCTGGGAGATACCAAACATTCTGCGCCTGACGTTTATCTGCTGATCAAGTCCAAGGAACCATCACGATTCATGCTTACCAGCACGATCATCCATCCAATTACTCTTCGCCGCCAGCGGTGATCAACTGTGCGCCATTCACCTGAAGTACCACCGGATTGGGGGTATGGATGTCTGGTGAGGAGTGGAGAGGGATGGATGGTTGCGAGGGAAAGATGAGGATGCTATGAGAGGTTGTTATTGCTGATGAGGTGAGTGGTGTTTGGGGATATTCCGACTGTAAAGTAGTGCTTGCCCCTCTGTGCCTCTGTGTCGTTGAGGGTGTGGTTAGGGACTATGTACAACAACACAGCTTATTTAAACGACAGGAGCATGCCTTTGTAAACAAGAAAAAAAACACACATTTCATTAAAAGGGAAACACAGTTCATTACATGGCAAGCTGTATAGTTTTATTAAAGATGCAAGACTAGTTTTATGTATACTGTACCCCAAGTGTAGCTAAGTGGACATAAAGGGATCTATCTGTACCCCGAGTCACGACAAATCGCAGGGGGCGCTCTACCGAACTTTTACTTATGCTTAAAGACTGCCACCAGGAGTTACTTCCCTTGCATTGCGTGTTGTCTTATTTATGCCCATTCGTGACAACGCAAGACTAAGTTCTTCGGTGTAGAACAAGTTAATCAACCAGTAATCGGTCAGTTTGTTTTGTTACTCGAATATTTTAAAATAAACCTCCTTCCATCTGTTTATAAAACCAACCTAAAACTGAAGCATTTTGTTTACTCGGTCTTCAAACACGTAATTGAATTCCAACGTCATCCGTCGCGTATTTCCAGTTGATCACACAGCGTAGACGTTTAGTTACATTGATCTGGAGCAGAAATATTAAATGTGCTATGATACGTGTGTGTCATTTACATAAGTGCGGGGGCGGGGGAGGTAGCCTTGTGGTTACAGCGTTCTCTCATCACGCCGAAGACCCGGATTCGATTCCCTACATGGGTACAAAGTGTGAAGCCCATTTCTTGTTGTCCCCCGCCGTGATATGCTGGAATAGTGCTTAAAGCGACGTAAAACCCAACTCACTCACTCACTCACGCACTACATAAGTCCGATATATTTGTGCATGTCTATAAATGCATCATGTTTACCATTCGTGTTAACATTTTTAAATGTACGTTAACACGATGACACAAACGTTAACACGATGACACAAACTTTAACGACTACCGACACCCAACTACATACTGAGTGAGTTCTTTAATGCCGCTTTCACATAAAGTGAATCTGTGCAGAGTTGCGTCCCTTGGACACGCCCGATACCTATGTTCATGGGTTGAACGTTAATAGGTTTAACACTATGTTTAACATTGGATCGGTTGTATCTCAGTCTGTCAGCTTGTTGGTGGAAGGTGAGATAAAGTGTCGACCTTTGATTCTGCAAGCTGGAGGTAAAGAATCGGTAGCCTTAAGCTTGCTCCAAGGCTCAACTGAATGCTAAGCCCATGGATGTATTGTAAGTCTAGAAGCCAGTCTGTTATTTATATTCTTTGGAAAGTATCATTTAAACTATTAATTATTTTGTGTGCAAGTCTATGGAATCAACTACTGGGCCAATCTTTAGGATGCCCTTCAAGACAGACATTGACTAAATGGAAATCAATTCTGTCCTCATTCGTTACAAACAAATCTCAGCATTGGTTCTTTTTTAAACGTAATGTTTTGAAACGTTTTCGAATTCGGTGAGGCAAGCATTTTAATATGGATACAGGGAAATGATGCTAATCTGGGTATTATTCGAGAGGTGGTGCTCAGCAAGCCCTGTTTCTAGAAAACGCGACGTAATCGAACGGGCCACTATGTTAATGAGTTACAATGTCAAAGCCGCGATCATCTGCAGGATTCCCTTATAGAGCTGGAACATTACTGTATGTTGCGTTAAACAGCGCGCGCGCACACACGCACACGCACACACACGCACGAACACACAGAGCAAAACACCTACGGCTTCAATCAGCACTAATCGTGATTCGTGTTCATTAAGCAGGTGTCCGCAATGCAAGGTGTCCGGGTTGCGACAAATGTATGCTACCATTCGTCTGTGAATCATCGAAACTTTGTTCTCCTCAGCATTTAGCCTCATTGTCACGATCACGATAATACAACAACTGAAAACGAGAACATATTGACTGATACAGACAACTTTCCCGTGACAAGGTTGACAGTATAAATCAATACATATAACTCAAGGTTTGTTTACTTAATTATGGAGAGCCCTCATACTGACCTTTCCACGGACAACACGCTGGCCAGGCGAAATATGCGTGCTAACTGGCCGCTAATTCGCTTGTTTACCACTACAGTACATATATGTCGGGATCTGAATTAAGCGAATATGACTCAGGTATGTACGAGGCGATGGTTGGGGGTGGGGGGTCGGGGCGCGTGTAAGGTTGTTGGGGAGGTGTTAATGGGTGAGGGATGGTGTAGACCGAAGCTGATTAACACTTTGGCAGGGATACTGACCATCATGGTGTGGTCAAGAGCGGACGCGTGTCTGATGATTGTTCATAAGCATGTTTGAAACGCAGAGTGACAACTCTCCACAGCAGATCTGAGTACCGTATTACACTGCAATGTCAGGACTGACTGAATTACTGAGTTACGTTTTACGCCGCTTTTAGCAATATTCCAGCAATATCACGGCGGGGGACACCAGAAATGGGCTTCACATATTGTACCCATGTGGGGATTCGAACCCGGGTCTTCGGCGTGACGAGCCAACGCTTTAACCACTAGGCTACCCCTCCGCCACGTAATGTCAGGAAGGGGCGGTGGGGTGGAGTAGTGGTTTAGGCGTTCGCTCGTCACACCGAAGACCCGGGTTCGATTCCCCACATGGGTACAGTTTGTGAAGCCCATTTCTGGTGTCCCCCGCCGTGATATTGCTGGAATATTGACAAAGCAACCTAAAACCATACTCACTCACTCCAATGTCAGGATACGTTAGTAACAAAAAGAAAAGGGACAGTGGCAAATATGACAAAAAAGTGACAAAAATAAAGATGAAGACAAGATGAAGACAGAGACATCTTGATTTGATGCGGCCAGGGAAAGAACTCCATTCTTCCGCTCTCGGAGAGACCAAACTGATTGTCGCCATCAAACAGCAATATTGAGCCCGGGAACTCCCAAAGTAAATCAACATTGACCCGTTAAAAAATCGACAGTACAGTAATCAAATGTTGAAAATGCCTAGTCCGTTCAGTCTGTAATAATAGATTTGAGTATATGTGTAAACTTGGTCTCGTGGCTATATGGCTGAAACAATGCTGAAGCGACGATAAATTTTAACTCACCCACTCACTCACTCATAGCCAGCGGTTACAGTTTGTTTTACTGTTCGGCATGTCCACACTTGCGTACGTCGGTGCGAATGTTGGTCACAGGCTTGTTTGGTCCAGACTCGATCATTAACATCCCCATTAAATTGGAGTATTGATAAGTGTTGTTTAAAAACAAACAGATAGACAAGCAAGAAATGTGCTTGGACTCGCCAAGGCTGCACGTGGGCAACGTGGGCGGAACATGAAAATATACATCCACAGTGGGGGGATCTTTTATGTTGCATATCAAACACATCAAAGACTGTATCCTTCTTTGAGCGTATACAGCTGATGTATTTGTTGATTTGGTTGCCACGTATAGCGTCGTCATCACAGGCGTGGCGATTCGGGGAGCAGAGTTGCGACCCTTTGGTATGACGACAACGTATTCTCGTGGGTTCGAATTCCATTTCGCTCTGATTGTTTCTCGGCGTGTTTAGTTCAGATTTGAATATTATAAGTTTTAAACAACGATTTGAGGCTGACAAAGATAGAACCATCATCAGGCAACATCCTGGATTCTAACCCACAATCTCTGGTTTCAGCATACGGATGTGTTACACGAACCGGACTCTAAAACGTGATATGCATTGATGCTGATTGGATGTAAATTCAGTAAATAAGATAAACTATGAAACACCGAAAGGGACATTCTCGCCTTTTCGATATCTCTTGACCTTGTACTGTGGAAACAAACTATATTTGCCAGAAGTGCGAGAATGCGAGATTCGCGAATGTGCTTTACAGTATTCCTTAACGTATATATTGTCTTTGGCTTGGTATTTCTTGCCAGTTGACTCAACCTTCTGATTTATATGCCAAACGTAAGATGGTGTTGGTTTGGTCTTGACAACCCAATTACTTCATACATTCCTACTTTCAACACGTTTAAATGACTCCATCGGTTTTTCAGGAAACTCATTTCATTTAAGATCTGGAATGATCCAGCCGTAATTTCTTCGTTTGAAACTCATTTCAAGTAACCATTACACTAATTTAAAAATTCATTACCGTTATATTCCAACTATAGGAGATAACGGTCACAGCTCGGCCCAGGGTGGCACTGTTCCAACATGTTCTAATACATTTAATGAATCCGAGATACGTCAGGCTGTTCAACCTTCGATACAACAGGTTTTATCAATATAAATGAGGTGTGTGTTTCAAATGTTAAATCAGCAAGTTAACTTTTCTATAACCATAAATATAATAGACATAATGGACTTGGTAGACGCGGGTCTTTTTACACAAACATGACATGCGTTTGAATTCAGCATTACAAGTCAGTGTAGCATGAAAACCGAATGCAATTTAGACTGTAATAACACCGTCCTTCGTGAAACAACACATAAAATGAGACCTTATGTAAACAATATGAAATAATGACCGTCGAGAGCACTGCTAGTTAACCCCGATTCAGATAATCACTATGACGTCATGACAAGAAGGCCAGAAATGACATTTCATCAGAATCTACTCAGAGTGGGTGTGTGAGTGAGTATGGTTTATGCCTCTTTTAGCAATATTCCAGCAATATAACGGAGGCGGACATCCGAAATGGGCTTCGCCTGTTGTACCCATGTGGGGAACCGAACCCGGGTCTTCGGCGTGACGGGCGAACGCTTTAACCACTAGGCTACCCCACCACTCCTGAGAATCTTCAGTGAGTGAGTGAGTGAGTTCAGTTTTACGCCGCACTCAGCAATATTCCAGCTATATGGTGGAGGTCTGTAAATAATCGAGTCTGGACCAGATAATCCAGTGATCAACAGCATGAGCATCGATCTGCGCAATTGGGAACCGATGACATGTGTCAACCAGGTCAGCGAGCCTGACCACCCGATCCCGTTAGTCGCCTCTTACGACAAGCATAGTCGCCTTTTGTGGCAAGCATGGGTTGCTGAAGACCAATTCTACCCTGGATCTTCACGGGTATATAGAGAATCTTCACAAATACTTTAGTTTAACAGTACGTTAATTCATATTTTAACATTGGATAAAAAAAGACATGATTGTTCTGTACAGTCACGGACTGTCTTGGTAAATGCTGTACTCCTTGGTAACTGCTGTGCTCCTGGGTAACTGCTGTACTCCTTGGTAACTGCTGTTCTCCTTGGTAACTGCTGTTCTCCTTGGTAACTGCTGTTCTCCTTGGTAACTGCTGTACTCCTTGGTAACTGCTGTTCTCCTTGGTAACTGCTGTTCTCCTTGGTAACTGCTGTTCTCCTTGGTAACTGCTGTACTCCTTGGTAACTACTGTTCGATCCTCTAATGCTGTAATAAAACGTAATTAAATACGTCTGGTCCAAATTAAAAATGCAACGAAATAGATAATAATCAACAATCAAATAAGCTTGCGAGGAGGCTAACAACTTGTGACAAGAACTCAGATTGTATACCATAGATCGATACATCGTGAACATCTTCGGCAAACCATGCTTGTCGTCAGAGGCAACTGACGGGATCGGATTTGGTCAGGCTCGCTGACTTGGGTGATGCATATGATCGTATCCCAATTGTATAGTATTAGGCTCAGGATGTCTGGATCAGACAATCCAATGATCAACAACGTGAGCATCGATCCACGCATTTGGGGTAAGGTGACATGTGTCAAGCAAGTCAGCAAGTCTGAACACCCGATCCCGTTAGTCGCCTCTTACGACAAGCATGGGTTGCTGAAGTTGTTCACGATGTACCCATATAGGCTATACAACCATCGGTTTCTGATGCTGAAGAGCACAATTATTGTACAAGTGTAAAACCTACTTTCAGTATTAATATAAACACGAAAAATCTTTAGACATAATGAAGATTTCTATATCACCTGTATATCATCATTGTTATATAATGACCAGGGGGTTCATGTGTAAACCCCAGAAAGATATTCACTCAAACGATGTCAATTAGGAAAGGTCAGGATGAAGCTGATCCTCTTGTGACTAGCAATGTGTACTAACGAATCCAATGAAGTGATTTTAAAGATTTCACTAATCTCATTAAACGTAATACATACGACAATTCCGTTAAATGTTATATGATAATGAATGTTTCACCTAATAGAAAAGTAAAACCAAAGTCCATCCTTACACGTTCTGGCTTAGCATATTGGAGTGAGTGAGTATGGTTTCACGCCGCTTTTTAGCAATATTCAAGCAGTACCACGTATTGTGCCCATGAGATTTGAACCCGTGGATTCAACATGACGAGAGAACACTTTAACCAATAGACATATTCTAAAATAATACCAAAATTATATATTACGAATATCGTGTCCTTACATAGCGGAACATAATGTACAGTGGCAGTACAGTTATTACGGCCAAGACCCCACTGTACAGAAAAACATCAAAATACAGAAAATGTAAAAAGCAGTACAGAACAGTTATACAGAGTTTGTATACAATTTGCAGTCAAATAATATTTTTCATATTCACTCATATTTAATGCAAAACAATATAGAGTGAATTCCGTCTTCTACGTTTAAGTCAGTCGTCACACCTCTTTTCTCCTGGCATATTTAGGTGTATTCCCTCTATAATCATTACACTCTAAACTCTAAACTTTAATGGAAGTTAAAAGTAGAATTAGATTTAGGCTGTATCGAGCTAATGGATACGGCAAAGTCAATCCGTATCCCTCCAAGCATAAGGAATGACGTTTACCATGTGAAACGGGGAAGTCGTCGAAGACAACGTATTCGTTACACATAAAGACCTTCTTCAGACACCATGATAATGGCTGTATTTCGAATCCCAGCCTTATCCATGTTACGAGCCATGGTTTGTCAACACCACCGTTTCACAACACTGATTGACACTATACTGATCCATGCTTGTAAGATGCGACTAACGGGATAGGGTGGTCAGGCTCGCTGATTTGATTGACACATGTCATCGTATCCCAATTGCGGAGATCGATGCTCATGCTGTTGATCACTGGATCCAGACTTGATTTTGTACATACCGCTGCCATACAGCTGGAATACTGCTTAGTGCGCGTTAAACAACCAACCAACCAACCAACAACAGTATACTAAATAGTCCTCATTTCGGCGTACAATGCCATCATGTGACGACACGTGTGGCTAAATCGTCCAAGGTTCAACGTCACGCGAGAAATTCAAGATCGTTGATTTGCCTTCCAAATTGTTCCTGACAACGACACATTGGTTTGTCAGGACCATACATATGTACATGTCTCACCAGTAATAACATCTACGACCTGCGTTGCTTCAGGTTCGCATCCATAACAACTTGACACACTACGGTGAATTATCTGAAATAATTTCGTTCACTAACTCTTTTCGTTCATGATACTATTTTGCCAAACGTTATGAAAAACATAACATTGTCACATAAAAATTATATTATAGCCAATGGACACATTACAGCTTCCAGCTTTCCATCTCAATTCATCAACAATGCCCTTGGCATCAGCAAACCGAGAAGTGTTTCCACCCACGCCTAATGCTCCCGTGACTTCCATAACCTTCCACGGCGTTGATAGCGTCACGCCAATGGCGCAATGACGTTGATCAGAGACACTTGGGAATAATTGAAGAGTGAGATGATTGTTTTGTTTGGGCTGGGCAAGAGAGTAGCGGGGGTGACTTATTACCATTGCGAGTCTTGGGTGTTAGGTGGGCGGACAGCTGCTGTCTAACCTACAGTTGTAGACGAAATATATTGAAATGAAGGAGAGCATTTGTCTTGAAAGAAGTTTGATTCGCTTGCTTAAGGGATTCTTTTTATGCGTCACAAGAGATTTGTTTTAAGTGTAGCCAGAAAGCAAATTCAATCAAATAGGGTTGGAAATGTACAATTTGTTCACAATCGTATAACTGTTATGGGTTGTTTATTTGTTGTTTAACGTGACACTCATTAATATTTCACCGGTAGTATGTAAGGTATATGATTTTGCACTTTATTTTCATGTACAGTTTCTTTACATTTTGCAGATGGGGAAAAAGTAGTTGAATATTAATGTTTAATATGGTAAAGCGAGTTGGGATTTACAGTTATGTTAGCTACGTCCCTGCAATTTCACAGCAAGGTACACGAAGGCTGTACACATTCTACCAGAATGCGGACTCGAACCAGAATCTTCAGTATGACGTCCGAACGCTCCATTACCACAAGAGTACACCACCTCCCTTTTTTAAAGTTTATCAGTTCCGTACTTTCTCACAATCATGTCACCGTATCCAATTGCATATATCAATGCTCATGATGTTAATCACTAGATTGTCAGACTCAATTCTGTACAGACTGCCGCGATGAGGTTGGATTATTGCTAAGTACGGCGTTAAACAACAAACAAAACAATCTTGATCACATGACAAGCAGATGACAACCTCTACTACAACAAGACATCGCCATTATGAAATTAGACCCTGATATTTTCCACATATAGACCACGAGCAACAAATAATTGCCAATTTGTGAATATGGCTCCTCGTGTTTCTGCATCCCCGAGCATCATGGACCTGAAGCCTCCTCATTCACACAACGCCGTGTTTCCCCAACCCCCTCAACGTCGCCACACACCCCAAGGTGTTGCTTGTACGACACCGTCCCGTTCAACACACACAACCCACAAGTAAAATGCCGCTTGGCTCCCGAGGAAAGTCCTCAGCTTGATTCTGCCATGTCAAATGCCTGTTTACATCAGAAAGCTATTTTCCTTCCGCTTGGGCGTCGAAAATAGTTGATTCCAGCGCTGTACCGCTGTGACCTTGCGCTGACCCCGAGGCCATGGATTTGTAAGAAATCGGTGAAATCAACTTGTGTATCGTATCTCAATATCCCATCATGTGTGTCAGACCCAAGGGCAAGGTCGTTTTTGGTTTTCTGTCAATTTATAGTCTGTTTCATAAAGTATGTCTCCCTCGCTATCTGCTTGATTTACACTACTTGATATCATATTACATCAAACCACAAAACGTGTTGACGATTTGAAGTTGATATTTATAGTTTTACTACAATAATAACAATGAATGTTATCCATCCTAACACAACAGAATCGTGGCAATCGGTTACAATACAGGACACATATTAAGCCGTTCGTGTACAGTGCTGTACATTCATGACTGTACCTTAAGTCGCAAAACTGCTACTAGTCTTTTACTGCCAGCTGCGGAATGTGTATAAACCGGACACGCTTTGGAATGTAATGTTAACCCACTTTAGAGTGCAGTTCATATAAGAAAGGTTCTCGCAACAATAATTGAATCACTAAATACTTAGACATCGATATGAACAACTGCCAGGTGATTAATGGCGTGGAAAGGTAGAAAGTATTGTCTAAAGATGAATTCGTTAGGTGACTGAATATTCGTGTTCGCTTCCCCATATTAATGAACTCCCCGGTTAGAATTGGCCTGCAGCAGTCAATGTTAGTCGGGATTGGGTGGGTTGTTAACCGGATTGGGTGGGTTGTTAACGGGATTTGGTGGCTGTTAACGGGATTGAATGGTTGTTAACGCGATTGGGTGGATTGCTAACGGGATTGGGTTGGTTGTTAACGGGATCGGGTGGGTTGTTAACCGGATTGGGTGTGTTGTTAACGGGATTGGGTGGATTGTTAACGGGATTTGGTGGCTGTTAACGGGATTGGATGGTTGTTACCGCTATTTGGTGGATTGCTCATGGAATTGGATCAATTGCTAACGGGATTGGGTGGGTTGTTAATGGGATTGGGCGGATTGTGAATGGGATTGGGTGGATTTTAATGGGATTGGGTGGGTTGTTAACGGGATTGGGTTGGTTGTTAACGGGATTTGGTGGCTGTTAACGGGATTGGATGGTTGTTAACACGATTTGGTGGATTGCTCATGGAATTGGATCAATTGCTAACGGGACTGGGTGGGTTGGTAATAGGATTGGGCGGATTGTGAATGGGATTGGGTGGATTTTAATGGGATTGGGTGGATTGTTAACGGGATTGGGTGGGTTGTTAAGGGGACTGAGTGGATTGTTAACGGGATTGGATGGATTGTTAATGGAATTTTTAAAATCTGGAGATGACTCTGTCAGTTCTTTTCGAATTGCAGAATGCTGGTTGGACCTGTGTTACAAACATGGCATGTCACACACAGACAGCTTTGTTATCGCTTTGCTGGAGACCAGCAGTGGTGTCGATGAGAGATGTATCAAGGAAGGATGAATGTACGACAGGACGTCGATCTGTTTCCTATTCAGTGTTGGTACACCGCCCCAGCCACTTCCCCCAACCCCTCCTTGGGAATTTAGGCGGATAACAGTTCTCAAGCAAATTGTGCTGCATCAGCATTCTTGTGCATAACCGTGGATCGGTGTTCTGGCCTGGTGACTTGGTTCATTGTGGGGGAGGGTTAGGATAGTACTCATAATATCAATCACTGGTTTTTCTTGTCAATTTCGATCATTTTACAGGTCTTTGTCTTCAATATAGCTGGAATGTCTGCCTGTGCGGCGTAAAACAAGATAATCACAAAGTCCTTCGTCAGTGTAACGTTAACGGTGCTAGGGGTAGTGTCGTGAACAGCCGTTACCATTCCCACCTAAAGTATTGAACTCTCACCACATTAAGGTGTAGAGCTACCATTACTGCATAAAGTGATTCCAATCTGCGGATGCGGGTGCCACGATGACGAGGTTGGTTGGTTTTATAGTTTTAGGGCGACGTGGGCCAATAGGATGCCTATTTGCGCCGAACACATTGACTTGACTTAATAAAACATCATAGGTAATTTCATCGCCAAAAGGAATCGTTTAGTTAACATAAAAGAACCGACAACATTATTAATATTCATTTGGATAGACGTATACATACATGTATATCGAATAAACTCTGCTTCGTGTTACGGATTAAAAAAATTAAGTTTAATAACTTCCATTTCTGAAACATGAAATTCATTACAAAAAGCAGTAGGTTAAGATGACAGAGCGTTAAAATGATTTAAAATCTCAGAACTAAATCTGTCTAAGCCACTTGAGAGCCTGTCTAGATTACATCTTATTTTCCAGATGACGAGACAAAATCTAAAACAGCCCGTTGTACGGTAGCGTACATGATATTGGGGCCAAAAACTGTTTCAAAAGAAAATATATCATCAAATTCAAGTACAACACTTCTGAGATTGTGTCTTATGTTATTATGCCCAGGGCATGTAATCAGACAATGTTCAATATTTCACGATGACGAGTTCGTTGCGCTGAGTTAGATCCCTTGGTCGGGCTAGGATCCGATGATCGTGTGTTCGAATTTTTTTATCTGATAATGATCCTCATGGTTTGTCATGACAATCCGTGCTTTTCAACTCACTCACTCACTCACTCATGGATCATCATTAATATCTCTCACGGGGATATGAAATAACACTTTCACTCACTCACTCACACATGATCTCCCTTACTCCTACTCACTAATTCCTAGATGGTCCTTTAGTGTTCATGATGAGGGCGGTGGGGGTTTTCAACAACTACTTACTTATCTCCTGATTTGATCGTTCGATCACATCGCCTTGATTGGATTTCTGGGGACATAACACGTGTAAAACTAGCAGATGCCTCACACGGCATGTTGCAGCAACGTGTTACAAGCTGCAAACTGTGCAATGTACACGCAGTCAACACATGTTTATAATCTGTAATCGATCCAGATTATGAAATCGACAATAGAGCAGGCGAACAGCGCATGATCGGCAGTGGTGTGACAGCTGACACATATTCCAAGTAAACCGTCTTGTAGCTTGCCGATTGCAAACACAAGTAAAAAAATATTTATCGATTGTTTTGTCTCTTGTGATGTTTCTCCGCTTTGTTTACATGCGAGATTTAATCTCAACGTTTGCCATGCGTTTATTGTTACAGAAGAATTTATCAGCTTAAAAACTGAGGTACTTGTATTTCACAGATCTCTCAGTTTACAATCGCTACATCCCAGCCTCATCTATACTTCATGTATGATTCAGAGCAAACCAATCTGTAACAAATTGAATCTATAAACATTTAAGCATTGTTTTTTTTTATAAGTTTTCATGATGTGATGTGAAGAGTTAAGTTCCTTAGTTGTACCTGGATCCGCTGATCGGGAGTTGGAATTTGATATTCATCTTAACTTCTTGTTTGCCATATCGTCTTCGTCAAATTTGGGTCTTCTTCACATAAATATTAGAATAAATTATATTTGAAGGGTTTTTTGGTAACTCCTTCCCTCTCCTGTTTCTCTGGGGGGCTGTGGGGTTGCCTATTGCTTAAAGCGTTCGCTCGTCACCCCGAAGACCCGGGTTCGATTCCCCACATGGGTACAATGTGTGAAGCTCATTTCGGGTGTCCCCTGCCGTGATAATCCTGGAATAGTGCTAAAAGCGGCGTAAATCCAAACTCACTCTCTCCTATTTCTTCGAATGTCTGTGTTTAATCAGATAGCCAGTGAAGTAACGGTACTACAGAAGTAATGGCTCTCATTTCGAGACGGTAAGGGAATGTGACTGTTGAATGGGTGTAATGGGGTTTAAATGCGGGGCCCGTGAAGATCCGGGGTAGAATAGGTCTTCAGCAACCCATGCTTGCCACAAAAGGCGACTATGCTTGTTTTAAGAGGCGACTAACGGGATCGGGTGGTGAGGCTCGCTGACTTGATTGACACATGTCATCGTATCCCAAATGCGTAGATTGATGCTCATGCTGTTTATCACTGGATTGTCTGGTCCAGACTCGATTATTTACAGGCCGCCGCCATATAGCTGGAATATTGCTGAGTGCGGCGTGCAACTAAACTCACTCACTCACTCAAATGCGATGTTCAAGACTATTACACTCATATACCTACGTTTGAATACACGTGTATGTCTGGTGCTTCCTCCTTATTTTAGTGTTACCCTCTTGAGATAACATCTACAGTTTAGCAAGGATACTCTACTAAGACACCAACTTGCTTTACTCATAAATACCGACCTCCAGGCAGGGCAACAACAGGTACCACATTTTGGTATAACGCGGCCAGGGACTGAGCCACTGACCTTCCGCTCTAGAGGCGGAGGATGATTATCCATTACACCTCAGCACAGTGACAATATCAACAAACAAACATCTTCGTGGTTTAACATCAATCAACAAGGCTGTTACAATTACAGATTACACAAACGCGTTGACTTGACCACTGTACCGTATGACGAAGTTTCTATAAAAATACTCTGCAAAAAAGAAACGCAAAAGTAGAAAAAATGGAAATATATCTAAGGAAAGTTTGCTGATATTCATACAATATGAATACAAACATAAATTTCTCATGTCAGCATACATAAAATAGAATAGATAGAGTACGATAAAAAACTACCAAAAACATTGGGAAACGCAGAAACGAAAACAACATGAGATGAACGTGCAACATGAGTTGTTTGGATCTGAAAACGATGGGTTTTCTTTTGCCTGTAGCAACGGTTGTACAATTGGAAATAGAAAACTTGTCATGACTCACAGAGGCGCAAAGCAACAACGCAAACAGCAGACAGGTGACTGGCTTCGACCGTAGCCAGGAATTACCTCGTATCGCCAAGCACCGTTACAAAATTATGGAACAGTTATCTTACACCAGGTTTAACATGTAACTTAACCAGACCTGGCTGACCACATGTCACAACTGCAGCGCATGACAGGTTCGTAAGGGTTCGTCAGGTACGTGACAGACTCGCCACGGCGACACCTACAGCTACAGCAATATCAGATTGCGTAGGATTTGAGCCCAATGAAGAACCGTCTATGCCCTGTAGGTATTCGCCAAAGACGTCTAGTTCGGGGCGTCATTCTGAGTGATTAGCGTCGTCGGTTGCGACGTCAATGGTGTCAAGAACAGTACGACCAAACACGGCGATGGAGACGTGTATTGTTTGGTGACGAGTCACGGTTTTTGCTTCTCTGTACGAACGGAAGACGTCGTGTTTACAGACGTCGTGGGGAACGCTAAGCTCGAAACTGCATACAGGAAGTGGACATGTTTGGTGGTGGCCCTATCCCATAACGCTAGGACAAAGTAGGTACACGCCCAGGGCTATTCAGCGGCACAACGTCACACAGATAAACTTCTTCCGCCATTCTTCCTTCCCATTATGCAACAAGCAAACGTCATTTTCTAACGCAAGACCTCACACGGCAATATTGACTACGGTCGTTTGGAGGAACCACAACATCAAAGTACTGTTATGTCAAGATGTCCAGATCTAAATCTCATCGATGCTCTTGATCAATGTCTGCGGCCACGTCCGCAACAGTCACAGAACTTCTGGAAGTTGGTGCAAGCACTGCACAAACTCAAGAGTGGGTGGACATTTTACAGGTCAAAATTCGCAATGTGATGGGTTCCATTGGGCCACGAGGCCTGTCAGTTCTGCAGTATCTTAGATACTGAGAACAAATGATCTTCACCTTGACATTCCATTGCTACATGCACATGTATGCCATGATAAACTTCGGTGAGGGGCAATTTCTGCCACATTTGAACAGTTTATTATGAACTGTTGATTATTTACATAGTACATAAAGCATACATCTGAAAAACACCTTTGCGTTTCTTTTCTCTTTTGCAGAATATATATAGGGATAAAAATATCACCTGAAATGAAAACCAGAAAATTGTGCTTATAATTCCATTGGCCTCCGGGCTTGAAATACCTATAAGCCTTCAAAATTCATAAGTAGATTCTCATCTCACCCTGCATCCCCACCACTCATCCAGGGATCATTTTTTCTGTTACTTTCAAACAATACTCGATGAAAAAACGCCATACCACACATCAAAGCTTCATGTGAATAACACTGTGTGTTTCCAAACCAATCCACTCGGCTCCCGTTTTAAAAATATTGAAAAGCTACTAATTAATTTGATACCCCTTTCAAACACTACTTGATGCAAAATACCATACCACACATCCTAGCCTCATGTGAATCACACAGTTGGTTTCAAAAGCAACCCTTATAATTAATTTATTTTGTCATAGGAATGGAAATGTAACCTTCAAACGTGACACGTCTGAAATGACACTTGTCAATTTCCACACTGCGCGTCATCCTTGATTCCCGCTCTGGAGACGACTGTGTACATGGAGGGCGTTGATGCTGCAAATGTTGACCTGACACGCCATCCGCCTGTTTGGGATTTGGGAAGTGGGTCATCCAGAGTGAGACTTGATACCGATTAATGTGACGTAAATGTACTTCTTTTACGTTAGTGGGAATGAATATTGTTTAACGCCGCTTGTTAGCAATGCCCCAGACACATCACGGCAGATAAAGAGAATACAGGCACATCTTATTCCCTGGTTTGGTCTGAACCTGGTCTAAGGCGTGACAATTGAATGTTTTAACCACTTGATTGTTAATCTCTGAAGAAGCAGAGAAGAACAAGAGAGCTATAATGAGCCATAGTTTACTGCAAGTGCTTATGCTTATTTGTTGTTGTTTATCTGTTGTTGTGTATCACAGCAATCGGCAATATGCTATATAACGACAGTCGTAAATAATCAAACCTTAACCGGACAATCCAGTGATCGATATTTTGTAAAATTAACCACCAAATCGAAGATGATTCGCAATCAACCAAGTCAAGACTTCCCGATCCATTATGTATAGAGCCCTGGAAAGGACATTGTCGCGTTGTCGCATTTTCGCGCTTAGAAAAAACAACAAAAGCTGTCAAACTTAATCCAAGCGCGATCGCGACGTTTCGAAAACGCGACATGCTCGCGTTGTCGCGCTTCCAAACATATCCTTCTATTCTACAAACTGCCGACATTGCGACAGATGACCTTCCAGGATTCATAATTAGACCGCTTGCGACAATAATTGGTTTCTGAGGAGCAAATCGAACCCGGGATGCTCACATTGTCCTCTGAAACGTGAGACATACGAGTTAACAGTAGTTATAAACGCAATATTGTCGTGATATGGGAACACTGCCATGTTCCAGCTGAACGACAGGGGTAGGTAAATAATCGAATCATCATCATAATCAACTTCAACCAACCATGCAACCAACCAAAATTTGTACTTTTATGTAATAGCATTACAACACTTACAGTATTATTCATCAACTTCTAAAATGCCAAACACGTCATCATTTCCCAATTGCGTAGATCGATGTTAATGCTGTTGATCACTGGATTGTCTGGTCCAGACACGATTATTTACACACCGCCGCCATATAGCTGGAATATTGTTGAGTGTGGCGCAAAACTAAACCCACTCACTCACACTACGATGCTAGTCAAACAAAACACAATATAACATCAATATTTAAATATCTATTTAAAAAAAGTTACAGGCAAATGGTCTAGTCCTTACAGTTCTTGCCAAGCCCTTGACACAAAACATCTTATCCAAGCAAGATGCACTTGTGTTTGAAGTAACAACACATCGGTATACCGTGCATATTCTCGATGTTTTTTTGCGTTAAGCGATACATCACAATATCGTTGATGTCTCTTCACGCATTGCCTGATCCGTACTGATGCCATGATAAGATAATCCCAATACACCATTGTTTTTAAAATGCCAAAATGGATCAGGTTGACAGACTCCGTGGATGATTGCAATCATTTGTTTTGCAATCAATCAATCAATCAATCAATTAATCAATCATCACTCGTTGTCTTTTTCAGACCGTCAATATCCCCTTGTGAGCCCATGTCAGTGAGTGAGTGAGTTAAAATTTACTTCGCATAGACCATATTTCAGCCATATAGCGACGAGGCCAAGTCTGCCCACATTTTACTTACAAAGTCCAAAGGAGTTTCTTAAAATCTAATATTTCTTCATAACATACATATTTACAAACAGAAAGAGCCATAGCACCATTTTAAAAAACAACAACAAACAAGTACCTTGTCATACAAATGACATAGTTACAGTTTATGATAGAGACCAATTTCGGGGTGTTGGTTTGTTTGGTATTTGGTTACAGTGGTTGAGGATTTACCATGCAGTTCCCACGTCCATCCCAGCACCTCAAGGAAACACTATGAATATCGCATTTGTTATGAATGTCTCATCGCATATGAATGACTCATTTAAAAGTTCCCTGAAAACCCATCTTTTCAGAAAATATTACAGTCTTTAACCTTTCAAGGAAACAGCTAGCGCATTATGAATATCGCATTTGTTATGAATGTTTCAAAGATCTATTTTTGAGTCATTTAAGCGCATAAACATATTCTATTTTTCTGGAAGGGTGGTCCTATCGATAATATCTCTGACCACTGCCCTTGACAAATATTGGGATCGAACCCTGCACTAATATGTAACAAGGTCACAGTAAACCTTTACATTCCAAAGCAACCTGCTTGAACGCCCACACCCCGGTACATGCGGACTGGACAACTTATTACATCGAGATAAGCGTTAAATCGAAATAAACGAGGGTCGAAATGATAATGGACAAGTTTATAAACACTGGATCTTCTTGTATACAGATATGCACAATCATTTATGGCCACTCCTGGCTATCACGTCAGTATAGATTTAAATGTAATCGAATTAAACCGATCCTAACATTCTATTATTGAATTGAGATTTTGTGATCAGCTTGACACAGGGAGACATGTACATCTAGAAATCAATATTCTATACTCTGACTGACGGAGAAACCTATTAGATTACATCTATCAAAGCGAGTGTAGATTAACATGCCTTATGTAATCGACAACCGCTTCTACAAATCCTATTTGAAACATTAGAATAGCAATAGATTTGACAAAGGAGCTATTTACAACAGGGCATATAGACATACTCGATCATATCGGATTTCCTTGAGAAATCAACAACTCTGACCTGACCCAATTAGATATCTATACGGCCTTCATGACAGCTGTGGCATTTACAAGGTCGCGCTTTGCATGTAAACACAGATCACGTGATATTGACATAATTGTTAAATAGGAACGAGCTTGCAAATAGGGAAATTGACAAGGGAAATTGACAATGTGTGCTTTACTTCAGGAATGCGAAGGATCTATTGTGGCAATCGCGGTACAAGTGTGTACAAGGGTGAAGTACATTGTCTTCCTGGGGATGGGGTGGGGGTGTTTCCGAGGTAGCTGGATACAACATGGTGAAATGTAATTAACTTATTCTTTACTACAGTACCCAAGAGTTGTTTGATTTGCAATCGAGTTGGAGAGTTAGACTTAAGAGGCTTCAAAGGTGAAATTGAATAAAAGGTCAACTACGTATAAAAGTACATGTGTATATTTACCTAAAATTGGCTCTGTTTGATGATTGACCACAAGTAATTTCATGGGGATATGCTTTTTCATCTATGCAACGAAACCCCAAGAGTCGCACAAGTCTCCAGGGTAAAACTTGATAGTTTAAATGATAATTGTCTGAAAATATGATTATAAAGAACACATTACCCCTCAAACAGACTGGCGTCCTTAGACTGTCCAAGACTTGCCTCTTTAAAGGATACATCCATGGGCTTAGCATTCAGTACGGCCTTGGGGCAAGGCTACGAAACCCCCCTAAATTTGTCTAAACATTACGTTAAGACTTACAACTATGCTATTAATTAAGGAAACAGTATTAAATTGTCAGTAGTTTATTATGCTCCTCTGTGTGTACATGTTAGGTATTTAATGTGACATTAAGTAGAATGTTGAACATGGTAATACCTAGATTGAAAGAAGTGCACAACGTTCTGTTAGGTGGCTGCAAATGAAACAACCAAGTAATGGTTAACATTGTTGGCATTACTGTTGTGTTCTGAGTAGTTCTGCGACTGTTTTCAACCACGAATGAAAGTTTTATGGCAATTATGTAAAATTATTTAATTATTTATAGACCGGCGTCATGTCCCTGGAACACTGCTGGTTGTGGCGTCAAACACACTCATTTTATTTTACCTTTTCTCATCTCTCCATCAGTGAAACCATCACCATCTCTCCTGTGTTGCCCCTTCACACCATCACTAGACGTAGATCGATGCTGATGCTGTTGATCACTGGACTGTCTGGTCTAGACTCGATTATTTACAGACCGACGCCAAATAGCTGGAATATTGCTGAGTGCGGCGTTAAACAACAACAGAACCCTTACAAGAGCATTTTCCGCTTCTTCACCAGGGATACCATTCTGATCACTGTCTTCAGGGAATCCAATGTTGCAGTGCATACCTATTCTGAAAACAGAAAAACGACTCAACTAAATGAACGAATATTCCTACTCGCCAAACCGTAAGCCACTCACTCACTCACAAGATGCACACCCGCTGCATCTAATGTGCGTCACCTATGTGCACTGCAAAGTTCACCGCCTCCGTGGTGTAGTGGTTAGAGCGTTCGCCCGGAGAGCGGAAGGTCGCGGGTTCTATCCCCGACCGAGTCATACCTAAAGACGTTAAAATATGGTACTTGTTGGTCCCTGCCTGGCGTTCGGCATTAATGGGTACAACAAGGACTGGTCGGCTCGGAGTCAGTATAATGTGTCTGAGTGGGGTATTCATGCTTCACTGTGGCATAGTATCTCAGTGGGCTAGCACTATAAAACCAGCTTCAGTCTGGGCTAGTACAAGCAGCCGCACATACACATACACACGCATGCACGTCGTCATATGAGCGAAATATTCTCAAGTACGACGTTAAACCCAATTCCCCACCTCACCTCACCTCACCTCACCTCACCTCACCTATGTGCACTGCAAAGTTCATTATCTGTTCGAACATCCGCATGCCACACTGACGTAACATTGTTTAAAAATATAAGTCTTAATATAATCAATTCTCCCAACGTTAATGATGTTACTTGTCAACCTCATTCGTTTTGTTTATTAGATAAAGGCCACCACACTCTATAAACCGCTCTACAATAACAGTTATTTCCCCCGAAGTACTCCCTAAAGACACATAGAGCATTATAGTACACAAACACCAGCCCCCGCAGCCAAGGCCATTGTCCGTTTGTAGGAAGAGCCAAAATATCCCATTTATCTTTGGGACGGTCCCTTCAGGTCACACGAAAACAAACAACTGCGCAGTTTGAACAATCTAAAAATAGCTGCTCAAAAAGACACCGTACATTGAATTGATCACGGCAGATCTGGAGAGAGGAAAGGCAGTTAGTGTTTTGACACTGAACAAGAATAGAGAGAGAATTTCCGTATCCCTAATAAGGCGCATTAAGTGTAGGTGACGGCCTGGAGCGGGATTATGTAGTGATGTGAATGAAAGCAATGATTGTGACTAAATGTGTTCTTTACAACATCGTAGTTGGGGTGCCACTCGTATTGGTATTGATCGTAATTACAGCTTTACTATGTTTACACGGTTTGAGGGTATGTCGTTTGTTGTGGTGGGATGAAGTTAGTAGAGAATATTTGCCGGATGGGATGGTGTATTTTGTTGACATTGTTTGATAAAACGAAGTGGATGATGTTGAGTTGTTGCTGCAAATCCAGCATTTGATGATAATATATTACAAAATAACAGAAAAACCATCAAACACATCTTTACCATCGCCTGACAGCTGTCAACACCATACCCACCACTACCACACAACTGTCAAGAACATTCCCACCACCACACAACTGTCAACAACATCCCCACCACTACCACACAACTGTCAATATCATCCCCACCACTACCACACAACTGTCAACACCATCCCCACCACTACCACACAACTGTCAACAACATCCCCACCACCACCACACAACTGTCAACAACATCCCCACCACTACCACACAACTGTCAACAACATTCCCACCACCACCACACAACTGTCAACAACATCCCCACCACTACCACACAACTGTCAACAACATCCTCACCACTACCACACAACTGTCAACACTTCATCCCCACTCACTACCACACAACTGTCAACACAACATCCCCACCACTACCACTACAACTGTCAACACTATCCCCACCACTACCACACAACTGTCAACATCCTATCCCCACCACTACCACACAACTGTCAACACCATCCCCACCACCCCACTAACAGTCAACACAATCACACCACTACTAACAACTGTCATCCCCATCACTACCACCCACACAACTGTCAACACCATCACTAACCACTACCACACAACTGTCAACAACATCCCCCACCACTACCACACAACTGTCAACACGATCACCACCACACAACTGTCAACACGACCACCACATAACTGTCAACAACATCCCCACCACTACCACACAACTGTCAACACCATCCCCACCACTACCACACAACTGTCAACACCATCCCCACCACTACCACACAACTGTCAACACCATCCCCACCACTACCACACAACTGTCAACAACATCCCCACCACTACCACACAACTGTCAACACCATCCCCACCACTACCACACAACTGTCAACACCATCCCACCACTACCACACAACTGTCAACAACATCCCCACCACTACCACACAACTGTCAACAACATCCCCACCACCACCACACAACTGTCAACAACATCCCCACCACTACCATACAACTGTCAAGAACATCCCCACCACTACCACACAACTGTCAACAACATCCCCACCACTACCACACAACTGTCAACAACATCCCCACCACTATACACAACTGTCAACAACATCCAACACCACCACCACCACACAACTGTCAACAACATCCCCACCACTACCACACACAACTGTCAACACGATCACCACCACTACCACTCAACTGTCAACATCATCCCCACCACTACCACACAACTGTCAACAACATCCCCACCACTACCACACAACTGTCAACAACATCCCACCACTACCACACAACTGTCAACAACATCCCCACCACTACCACACAACTGTCAACAACATCCCCACCACTACCACACAACTGTCAACAACATCACCACTACCACACAACTGTCATGACACGATCACCACCACACAACTGTCAACACAACCACCACACAACTGTCAACAACATCCCCACCACTACCACAGACCTGTCAACAACACCCCCACCACTACCACACAACTGTCAACAACATCCCCACCACCACTACCACACAACTGTCAACACCATCACTACCACACACCACTACCACAACAACCATCACCACCACACTAACAACTGTCATCCCCATGTCACACCTCACCTGTCTCACCCCGCCACACAACTGTCAACAACATCCCTACCACTACCACACAACTGTCAACACTATCCCACCACTACCACACAACTGTCAACATCATCACACCACACAACTGTGTCAACACTATCCCCACCACTACCACACAACTGTCAACACCATCCCCACCACTACCACACAACTGTCAACACTATCCCCACCACTACAACTGTCAACTGTCCCCACCACTTACCACCACTGTCAACACCATACCACACAACTGTCAACACCATCCCACCCACTACTACTGTCAACTGTCCCAACACCATCCCCAACACTCACCACTATCCCAACTGTCACTACCATCAACAATATCTGTCACCGCCACCAATGTCGGCACTACCACACAACTGTCAACACATCCCCACCACTACACATAACTACCACAACATACACCACCACTACCACACAACTGTCAACACCATCCACTACCACCACTACCACACACAACTGTCAACACCATTCACTGTCCACCACTACCACACAACTGTCAACAACATCCCACCACTACCACTACTGTCACAACATCTACCCACACAACTGTCAACAACATCCCACAACATAACTGTCAACAACTGTCAGCAACATCACTACCACACAACTGTCAACAACACCACCACTACCACACAACTGTCAACACCACCACTGCCACTATCCCACCACAACTGTCAACAACATCCCCACCACCACACAACTGTCAACATCCACCCACCACTACCTACAACTGTCAACATCATCCCACCACTACCACAACTGTCATCATCATCCACCACTACCACACAACTGTCACACACCATCACCACCACCACCACACTGTCAACAACATCCCCACCACTACCACACAACTGTCAACAACATCCCCACCACTACCACACAACTGTCGGCATCGATCACCACCACCACAAACTATCAAAACATTCCCCACCACCACTACTGTCAACACATCCCCACCACTACCACACAACTGTCCCACTCCCACACTACTACCAGACAACTGTCAACACAATCACCACCACATAAACTGACATCATCATCCCACATCACTGTCACCACACAATTGTCAACATCGATCACCACCACCACCACACAACTGTCAACAACATCCCCACTACCATCCAACTGTCCACATCCCCACCACACAAACTGTCAACAATCCCACCACTACCACACAACAACAACATCCACCACTATCTGTCATCACCACCACCACACTGTCAACAACATCCCCACTACTACCACATACACAACTGTCAACACGATCACCACCACACAACTGTCAACATCATCCACCACCACAATAACTGTCAACATCATCCCCACCACTACCACACAACTGTCAACAACATCCCCACCACTACTACACAACTGTCAACACTGCGGCGCGATCCCACCACACCACACAACTGTCAACATCATCCCCACCACTACCACACTACCAACTGTCAACAACATCCCCAATCACTACCACACAACTGTCAACACATCCCACCACTACCACACAACTGTCACCACCATCCCCACCACTACCACAACTGTCAACACTATCACTCAACCACAACAACTGTCAACACCACCACCACAACTGTCAACACCATCCCCACCACTACCACCACTGTCACACAACATGTCAACACCATCCCATCACTACCACCACAACTGTCAACAGCATCCCATCATCTACCACTACCACACTGTCAACACCATCCTACCACCACTACCACACAACTGTCAACACATCCCACCACCACCCACCAACTGTCAACACCATCCATCACTCCACACAACTGTCAACAACATCCCCACCACTACCACAACTGTCAACAGCATACCACACAACTGTGAACACCATCCCACCACCACCACACACAACTGTCATCTCCACCATCACCTCAACACCACAACTGTCAACAACATCCCCACCACTACCACACAACTGTCAACACCATCTCCATCACTACCACACAACTGTCAACACCACCACCACTACCACACAACTGTCAACAACATCTCCATCACTACCACACACTGTTAACACCATCTCCACCACTACCACACAACTGTCAACATTGAATCCACCAATAGCACATTGGTAGCTTAATGGTTAAAGCGTTCGCTCACCACGCCGAAGACCGGGTTCGAATCCCCACATGGGTACAATGTGTGAAGTCCATTTCTGATGTCCCCGCCGTGATGTTGCTGGAATATTGCTAAAAGCGGCGTAAAACCAAACTCAGTCAGTCAGTCAGTCCATCAATAGCATACATACTATCCACCCAATCCCCCCAGTCACTGCTTGTTTCAGCTATCTACCCGTTATCTGTTTATTGATTAACACCAAACCAATCCACCCCTTTCCCCACTATCAATAGCATCTCGTCCAAAACGTTTCGTTAGATCTTAAGACCGGCACAACAGTTGGAGATCTTGTCAGGAATGTTTCAGACCACAGTCATCCACCAGAAAATGTCACTTGGGCTAAGTTTATCGGCAGTCTAAGGAAAAGAGCTAGAGAAGAGACAACCCACACACATGACCCCTACAACCAGGTGATCGCTGAACAAGATGCAGCAGAAGTCCCATTTGATTAAGCTTGGTTGAGACTCTTGTTATGTGAAATCTATGTTCTGAGTTGAATCAGTGGTTTAGAAATAAATGATAAAAGACATCGAAGAATGAAGAACTTCATATACCTGGATTTGCAAACAAATGCATATTAAATGCAATAAATAGATATGTAGTGCTAATCAATTGTGTTGCGTTCTCTTTCTATGTCTGTAACTAGTGGTTAAAGCGTTGGCTCGTATGGATTCGATTCCCCACATTCTTCACTATAGGTAATAGGTGTGTGCAGTGGTCTGTGACTATAGGTAATATGTGACCTTATGTATTGGGGGGTGTAACAACTGGTATGTGTAACAAATGGGAGGATACCATACCTCCCTATAAAGTATTATCTAACTTTAATGTACCTCGAGACAGTGAGGCGAGACGGCTGATGGCGAATCAAGACACGTCGTGTTGATGGACATTCATAAATTTCTTCTTTATTGCAGTTAGGCACGATTGGTTACATATCCATGTACTAGGAATGATGGGTTACATATATATATATATACACTACACATCAAAAGTTTACTCTCAGTAGTGTAAATGTAGCCGCTTACTTCAGCCAACTGTTCTAAATAAGATTTTGCAAAATATTCTAAAGTATATTGTTTAAAGGTACTGTTTACGTGTTGTATAACAAATTCGTAACGTTGAAAACATTATTGTCACGAGTTCAATAAATGATGAACCTCGGTGAAAATGGGCGAAAAACTTCACACCAACACGCAGCTGTTCACATGCACGATATTTGCATGTGCTTTTCAGCAATTTGATGCCTGATACTCGTGCAATTTATCTGCATAAGGTTTGAAGTTAGTGGAGAAATTCATCTTCGATGTAGCCATATAGATATATATAACATACAGGGAGTGCTTTAAGTGAGTCTAAACTTTTGATGGGTAGTATACATGTCTTCTTGTTCCTTATTTAACATGACTATTTTATGAATATTCTATAGCAGTTGATGGACGAAGTCAATTCTTGGCTGTTTGTCGGTCATATCTCATTGGCTCTCACCTTCCCAGGGATGAATGCACGGAGCTGAATGCACGGGGCTGATATATGCATGCAGAGGTACACTGCAGCCTAATGCAGTATCGGCTGCATGTTTAAAACAGAAAACATGTTCTTTAAAAAACTAAACTAAATTTGCGCCGTTTCCATATAAAAATAAATTGCCAGTCAAAAAAGATAATCCGGGTTCTGTTATTGATGCGTAAAACATCTGTCTTTTCTGACAGGTTATCACAATTGCGTTTGTTAAAGGACTAAAAAGATAATTTGTGTTGAACAAAAAGTTGACTGACATTGTGAAAGCGAGATTTAGCTGTCACATTAATAACTTGTCTACCTAACAACACAAAGGGCTGGCCAACGAATGGCCACCTCACGCCGTATGAATGTTATCACCTGACACAAGGACGTAGGGTACATCAGTTTTAACCTAACCACAGTTGAAGTATGGATAGATATTCCGACGGCAACACAAACACAATATCTCGCCAATGTTTCTTTGATTCTGTTTTGTTTAACGTTGTACTCAGCAATATTTCAGCTACATGGCGGCGGTCTGTAAATAGTCGAGTCTGGACCAGACAATCAAGTGATCAACAGCTTGAGCATCAAACTACGCAAATAGGATACAGTGTCAGCCAAGTGAGCGAGCCTGACCACCCGATCCCGTTAGTCGCCTCTTGCAACAAGCATTGGTTGCTGAAGATCAATTCTAACCCGGATCTTCACCGGTAGACACTGAGCAGTTCTTCTTCTTTACATATTGCGACGTGACAACTGTTTGTGCGGTCACAGAAGCAACTTTTCATCTGTCGAAAATAGAAATGATGTCCAAGGCCGTTCCCGTTCAGGACGTCCACGTAACGACACCAGAAATGGATCGATGGATCCAGGTCACCCATCTCACATTGCATAAGAATATATATTTGAGTGGGTGAGTGTGGTTTTCAGCTGCATTTACCAACAGCACAGACATGTCACGTCGGAGACGCCAGAACATGGCAACACACATTGTAACCACTCAGGGAATCGAACCCGATATTTGGGCTTCACAACAACAAGGCCACGCCATCGCTCTGATGGCACGATTCATCGATGCATCGGTACGTGAATACTGAATCGCATCGTTCAAGAAATTGTGAAATGGTCTGAGTATTTGATGGTCCACAAGCCGTCACTGACAGACATTTAGGTACCGGTCGATCTACTTCTTGAAGGGACTACTTATGACGTAACATGGCATAATCGTTTACCACAGTCAGTTCTGATGGAAGAATAGCTTTAAGTTTTGTTGTATCCTATAAAGTGACAGTGTAACGCCGTGGATGTTCCCTTATCTTAGCTCCCTTTCTTTAACAAAGGCTTAAACTTGAGTGCGCTCTGCTGAACAAGGATCTATTTCAGATATGTCAGAAGTTGGAGGAAAGCCCAAATCAACGCAGGCTGTAGCAGATATGGAACTGACAAACTAAAGATTATTAAACGGGTGAATCGAAAATTCCAACCAGCTCGGGTCCTGAATCGTGGAGGCAAGACATTGGTGTCCCAAGCATTATTTACCGTTATGTGCATTTCATTGAAATTGGAAGGATGAGTGGTACGTTGCACCGAGGTATCAAATATATGTAATACTATGTGAGGAAAAATGTTGTTCAGCACGTTACAGCCAAGAGTGCTGACATGTGAATGGCTGTTTACAAAATACAGTCAGCTGTAATACCAAGTAGGTGAATGTTGTACTAGGTTACAGACAGCTGCACTACCATATGAGTGAATGTTGTACTTGGTTACAGACAGCTGCACTACCATATGAGTGAATGTTGTACTAGGTTACAGACAGCTGTACTACCATGTGAGGGAATGTTATACAAAGTTACAGTCAGCTGTACTACCATGTGAGTGAATGTTGTACTAGGTTACAGACAGCTGAACTACCATGTGGGGGAAGGTTATACAAAGTTACAAGGGTGACATATGAGTAAATGTTGTACTAAGTTACAGACAGCTGTACTACCGTGTGAGGGAATGTTATACAAAGTTACAGACAGCTGTACTACCATGTGAGTGAATGTTGTACTAGGTTACAGACAGCTGTACTAACATATGAGTGAATGTTGTACTAGGTTACAGTCAGCTGAACTACCATGTGAGGGAATGTTGTACAAAGTTACAGACAGCTGTACTACCATGTGAGTGAATGTTGTACTAGGTTACAGACAGCTGTACTAACATATGAGTGAATGTTGTACTAGGTTACAGACAGCTGTACTACCATGTGAGTTGAATGTTGTACATGTGAGGGAATGTTATACAAAGTTACAGACAGCTGTACTAACATATGAGTGAATGTTGTACTAGGTTACAGTCAGCTGTACTACCATGTGAGGGAATGTTGTACTAAGTTACAGTCAGCTGTACTACCATGTGAGTGAATGTTGTACTAGGTTACAGTCAGCTGTACTACCACGTGAGTGACTGTTGTACTAGGTTACAGACAGCTGTACTAACATATGAGTGAATGTTGTACTAGGTTACAGTCAGCTGTACTACCACGTGAGTGACTGTTGTACTTGGTTACAGTCAGCTGTACTACCATGTTAGTGAATGTTGTGTAAGGTTACAGTCAGCTGTACTACCACGTGAGGGAATGTTGTACTAAATTACAGTTTGCTGTACTACCATGTTAGTGAATGTTGTACTAAATTACAGTTTGCTGTACTACCACGTGAGGGAATGTTGTACTAAATTACAGTTTGCTGTACTACCATGTTAGTGAATGTGGTACTCAATTACAGTTTGCTGTACCACCAACTGAGTGAATGTTATGTAGGTTACAGTCAGCTGTACTACCATGCGTATTAAAAAAATATTTGAAAAAGGCTTCTTGTTTATATTAATAATTGAAATCGTGTGCATGTTTCGATAAACAGTTGAATAGTTCTAAAAGTCGAGAATAGTAATATATATATACATATATAAAATCTAACACAGGTAATCAGTTCTGATACATTAATGCATTAAAAATGAATCCGATAAATGAATGTGTGAAGTAATTTTGATTTTTCAGTAAGCACCGTCATGTCAGGGCAATGCAAGGGGCGGTGGGGTAGCCTTATGGTTAAAGCGTTCGCTCGTCACGCCGAAGGCCCGGGCTCGATTCCCCACATGGGTACAATGTGTGAAGCCCATTTCTGGTGTGCCCCGCCGTGATATTGCTGGAATATTGCTAAAAGCGGCGTGCAACAAAACTCACTCACTCAAGGCAATGCAGGTTGGTACTGTTGGGTACGAACACATATATAGAAGCGACAAATCTATAATTAATAATATCAGTATCTATAATAAATCTTCTTAAGTCTAGTGTACGCACCAGGCTGTGTTCACTGCATGTATGTATGAACCAACATCAAGTAATGATGCTAAAATATGTTCATGAAATGTAGTAGATATTCTGTGCCAAAACAGCCATAGTTTTGAAATAATGAACACGAATCCCATAAATCTCAATGGCAATATTTCAAGCCTGTCCCATATCGTATTTGTCCCTGGCCACCCCCCACCCAACAAACTGTTCACCCATCCCTGTAACATCTTCATCTTCATCCACATCAGCTTCACACCTCCATAGATACCCGTCTCCCAATTTACCAGTTCCGCCTCTTTAGAACCAGTAGTAGTTGAGATACATAATACATTCTTGGGGGTCTTGTAAACAACAGACTGAGTGTCCCCCCTTCGTCGCCAACGGCATATGTGACTTTGTTTCCCCACAACAGCCTCTAAGCGTCCATCTCTTAGTGCCTGGACAGTAGACACAAACGTGTAGCCAACAACATCGATCAGTTTATCGATAGATCTGCGATGGCAAGAACAGACAATTAGCAACTTCCATCATTCAGTTAGTGAACCAAACACCGCACATCAAGTAGTCGTGCATTAATATGCTCCAAAGCCATTTTTAAATTCAACCATTTCAGAATTTCAATATCGTCAGGGACAAGCATTGATTTAACATCTCCCCAAGACTCCAGGAAATTGAGATGAAGGTCAATGTCACCCGATGAGGTCATGGTGACCCTGACCCTTCCTTAAAGCACAATGTGACTCTCGTTAGAAAATCAGTGTCTAATAATTAGCAATAGCAGATTGGATTCTCCACAAAGAAATGATTCATTAATTTTCTCGTTTTGCCATGCTGGTAAAAGGGATGTTTTGTCTGTAATGTACGATATCGTTTTACTGAAACGTATTATTCTATTAAAATCATATTAACCGTAGATAAATGGTTATTGCAAAAATATATATTTTTAAATTTATCATAATGGACATTATTATACTCGGTATCGTCTTAATTCTGTTTCCATCCTTTTCAAAGTGCTAAAAGTTTAAAAATGATATCATCATCCTTAGTATATCAACTGTCTGAATGGAATCACTTAGTGTTTTTATGCGCTGCTTCCAACATCCAATGGCATAAAACCCAAATCCTCCCGTTATGTCTTGAAACTCATATTACTAGTAATGATTATGCAAAATACATGTATGTTTTGCCATATTAATGCCCCAACCGCGATGTGGAACGATGTATAGACAATATTAGCAAGGCTTACTTCGTCGAGGATGACGCTGATTCCTGTAATAGCTTTTCTGCTTTTCATTTCGTTTTAGCTTGAAACATAAATTTAGATTACCAGAATAAATGAGGAAGTGA
Organism: Haliotis rubra; assembly: GCF_003918875.1. Taxonomy (NCBI): domain Eukaryota; kingdom Metazoa; phylum Mollusca; class Gastropoda; order Lepetellida; family Haliotidae; genus Haliotis; species Haliotis rubra. Next base: position 4,573,701 of record NW_025767190.1, read on the forward strand.
GGTGTTTATAACGTCGTTTTATACCTTATTCCTGTTATATCGCAACATGTCTGTTAAATGTGGGAGGAAAGCCCGGAGTGATGCATGTCTCTACATGCATGACTACCACGTGGTAAAACGTGAATCCAGGAATATGGTGCATAGAAACCAAAACAACATAATCGGGGTGAAACGGGATTCAAACTAACAGCAAGATGAGGTAATCGTAATCAAAGTGGAAAATTATAAAATACATCCAAGTATGTGTTAACACTTGTAAACACTGTAATTGGATCTAATGATGTTTGTAATATACAATATACCGACATACTCTTTTTAACATGAAACTCACGGCATTTGTTAGTCTGTCGTACAGACCCTGAAGCAAATATATCCAAGAAAGCCCACACAAGTCTAGAAAATGTGGCAAGTGTAGATTTCCTCAGCTTCAGAAAGTCTTAGGGCTCCTTTTCATTATATTTTATATTTTTTTACTATGAACTTTTTTCAGTAAAATATGTTCATTTCAGAGACTAGTTGTTAGTCTAGGCATTTGTAAACAATTCATCTGATGGTTGTCTATAATATATGCCATTTTTATAGAATCATTCCACAAAATCACGATTCTCTTCATCCAGGACCTTGCTGATTCAGCAATACAGCCTATTCATGGTTTGTGTGATTTTTCTCTCTTTTGTAAGGTACCGGGGATGGGTGGGTGTTGACTGAATCTGATGTTTATTCCCTATCATTATTTGGTGCATTTAAGACAGGCGTTTAAAGCGAAAATAACCAATTAATATTGGTATGACGCAAAGGGATTAAGCACAGTGTTGTTAGCTACCGCTTTTCGATATTTCGAGTTGCCTCCCTTACCGCACCAGGATCCACAGTGTCCCCGAACTGTGCTCCTATGATGAGGCTGTCATTATATAATGTACTAGAGAACGTGGTAAAAGTGCAAAGTGCCATTATTATCAGCTAACATTTCTGAATGTATGCAGTATGGGAGATCACCAAAGCCCTTAATCAACATAGACAACGTGCACTGTTTAACAAACTATTTGCAAATGTACAAGCCGAGTAGCTAAGCAACAGTATAACTAGAGATTACCAAAGATTGCTAAAACTAGGCTCTGACTAGACAGTCGACAAGATGTTCAGAGAGGCACTTAAGTCGGCTTTGACCAATTATCATCTGGGAACAAGTGAATATTAGAAACACCAGAAATATTCCAGCTTTTTGGCGTCGGTCTGTAAAATTATCGAGTCTGGACCAGACAATCCAGTGATCAACATCATGAGCATCGCTCTACGTAATTGGGATTCGATGACATGTGTCAACCAAAAGCGAGCCTGACCACCCGATCCCGTAAGTCGCCTCTACGGCAAACATGATCGAATTACTGAAGACCAATTATAACCCAGATTTTTATGGGTAACAGTAGGATATGGCCAACCATACTTGTCGTAAGAGGCAACTAACGGGAGCGGGCGGTCAGACTCACTAATATTGTTGGATGCATATTTCAACTGCGTGGATTGATGTTTATATGATGTCAATCATTGGATCGCCTGGTCTAGACTCGGGTACTTACTGTAACAGTGAGCGAGTGGGTGAGTTTAGTTTTACGCCGCACTCAGCAATATTCCAGCCATATGGCGGCGGTCTGTAAATAATCGAGTCTGGACCAGACAATCCAGTGATCAACAGCATGAGCATCAATCTGCGCAATTGGGAACCGATGACATGTGTCAACCAAGCCAGCGAGCCTGACCACCCGATCCTGTTAGTCGCCTCTTACGACAGGCCAAGTCGCTACTGTAACCGACTATCGTCATATATTTGGAGCATTACTAAACAATCAGACAGTCCTTCATCTGTCTCTGGCTTGTGCAAATTACAACAGGGTATATTGTATGCCAGGACGCCCCTTTCATACATTCTCACCTAGAAGCTGTCATTATAGCCAACCCGTTCGCGTACACCGTTCCTCATGCTATCAAACTCTATTTTGAGTTAACAATTCTGTAGCGACCACTGTGACAATGGAGCAGTTTTGCGGCCGAAAACAACTTTCATTCATTCCAAGTACATCCCAGATTATTTCCAAAACTACACTGATTAGCTATAAACTAATCTTTTCTCTCACCACCATATTCCACCTTCCGTGATATACACGTGGATGTAATGAAATCGACATCAAACAAACATGTCAATATCACTCACACCATGAAATACACCCAAACCTGTCAGACACCAATTAGTCGGTAGCTGTAGAGTAGTGTCTAGCTACCATCTTCTCATTTAGTAAAGCAGGTTTTACGAGGGGTTACGAGGGAGGAAAATAAGTGTGGGATTATGTGAATTATTATGAGTCATTTTGGGACTGTTTGTCAACATCGTCTGGGTCGTGCTACCCTCGTCGGGAGACATGCAACCGAGACCAGACTGCTCAATACGCCACGTGGGATAGGCATTGTAGACCGGATATCACCAGAAGTAGATAGATGGTGAATTAAATCAAAATTTCCATTTGCTAGATCAATCACAAAGAGCACAGTGCTTCGTCACTTAGATCCTGAGATCTTATCGCTTATTTACTTGTCTCCTGAACCACCGTGTCTGCAACGACATCGTTCTTCGTATGCCAGGTTTTGGGGGAGAGGTCTTCGCTTGCATGCATGCCAAAACGGTGCATGGCGCTCTGTTCGTTCAATACAGTCGTGTTGTAACTTTTTAAGAAGTGGAGTAAGGTGAGATATGATTTAACGTGTTCAACATTGCAGCAAGTATGTAGCAACGTGAATGGACATGTATGAGTCTAGCTATGTACTATCTCTGACCTAGTGAATGAGTATTGTTTTACGCCACATCAGTTTTGCAGCAATATCACGACGGGGAAACCAGAAACGGGCTTCACACATCGTACCTATATAATGGAACCGAACCGGGCTTTCGGTGCGGCGAGCGAACGCTCTAACCACAAGGCTACCTAGTTGTACTATATAGTTTCATAGTTCTGGTACACTCAGATACGATGCCGCAGTTAAATATGGACACCCTACTCAGACAGTACGAGTCGACCTGTCCTTGTTTCGCCCACAAAGTGGCGATCAACAAATACCACCTTATACCGTCTTTATGTATAACCCAGTCGGGGATCGAACCATCCACCTTCTGTTCCCCTGGGAGACACTCTACCCACCAGGCCACGGAGTTGTAAAACACGTCTCTATCGGTAAAGTCTGGTGTCACGTCAAAAAAAGAACATACATATATATGTTTGTCCTAAGAGTGAGTGAGTGAGTGAGTTTAGTTTTACGCCGCTTTTAGCAATATTCCAGCAATATCACGGCGGGGGACACCAGAAATGGACTTAACACATTGTGCCCATGTGGGGAATCGAACCCGGGTTTTCGGCGTGACGAGCGAACGCCTTAACCACTAGGCTACCCCACCGCCCCGTTTGTCCTAAGAGGCGACTTGTGGTCGTTCTGTGAAGGCTGTGACATATAACGTGGAAGTTGTGGGGTGTTTCTTAAGGTTTTAGATACTGGTTTGCCTTTGCCTTGTCCGGACTCCATTATTTACAGGCCGTTAATATTTTTGTCCCGAGATCAAATACTTCTTATTGCGTGAATGGGTTTTGTTTTACACCGCTCTTATCGGCATTCGAGCAACAACACAACGGGGGTACACTAGAAGTACGTTTCACAGATAGTACACATGTGCTTCTTTTAGCGACTTAAGTACGTGTGTTTTACCTCGGGATTAGATAATCCGATGAAACCCGCGGTTGATATTATGAGCAGAGCTTCATGACTTATAGATACTGCCATAGCGAATAATTCAAGTGAGTGAGTGAGTTAATATTTAACGTCACATCGGCAATATTGCAGCCATATTAAGACGAAAACAAGCCATACAATATAAAGTAGAAGCATTTTGAAGATTAAAACCTGTCGACGATAGACAGTGCGAATAATTCAAGACTGCCATTGTCCGATAATATTTAATTCCAAAGGACATCTACTCTGTAGCAAAGGCATGTATAACTTCATTTTGATTATTAATCTGATGCTAATCTCCATTCTTAATCCTCGTCACCACTGGATATTGACTTGTCAGCCAGTGCGTGCCTCACTGTCTCTTTCATTAATTACTGTTATTCATAGTGTGACATGTATAACCCTATTAATGGTCGACCCCTTGGCCGTGTCTGTCACAACATCAATAAGACCAAGGCAATGACATTGGATCTATGCCTGTCCACTTTTGTCCTTATCAATGTGTGTGTTTACATCTGTACTGTTTGACAGTTCGGCATTCCGACTGCCTGTGTAGGGACGAGTGAGTGAGTGAGTGAGTGAGTGAGTGTGGTTTTACGCCGCTTTTAGCAATATTCCAGCAATATCACGGCGGGGGACACCAGAAATGGGCTTCACACATTGTACCCATGTGGGTGTAGGGACGACCGGGAGGATATATTTTATATCACTGGTACTTTATATTGTTTTTATGTAATTTAATTTCTGTTTAGTTTCTCATAACTCCAAAAGGAGAGGTTTGTATAAATCTTATAATGCTATATTTTCTGTAAATATACATAATTTATGAATTATATTTAATGTATACACAAAGTGACACTTTAATAAACTATCCGTCTGTCTGTCTTTGAAACGCAATGAGGTTGAACAAAGCAAGTTTACATAACAGGTTCCTCTTTGGGGTTGACATAAGAATGAAAAGGTTTGTTTGGATGGACAATAAGTAATTTAGGTGGAATGTAGCACAAGTGACAGGAATATGGCTTTGTTTTTACGTATTACCAGCTAAAGAAGCTTTAACTCAACGTAATGTTCGTCTTCATTCTGATCGTTTTTCCTATCGACATGTAAAGACTGTACGATGGCTCAGATCACATGGATATTATTCAGTAATTACACAAGAAATCTAATACTACCTGTATTAAAAATATAATCTTTATTTATACACAAATAATGAAAATATCGTTTTTTCGGATAAACATTTTCTTGCTCGGCAATTGTTAATCATTCAACAGTTATTCCCAGTAGACAGTATTTACATATAATTCTTTAAATGCACCTCTCAAACCCAGCTGGGGATTACGAATATAAATTAAATATTGATCTTCCCATGTTTGAATGTTGATTTGTAATCTCATAACTTGAGACGTCCTATGTACAAATTCGACACAGAGTCGTTTCTGGAAATGTCAATCAGGCAGTTTCTGTTAATGAAAATAAGTATCGTACAGACTCCGTTGTGTCCAAGTTAAAGGGATCTAGGTAAATGCTTCGAGTTATCCGATGTTCGACACAAGGATGACAAACGTAAGTTCACATCAAAGTTAGGGGCATCAGCGTTTGAATCTAAGTACGTCATGTCACGGTTATTGTGAAAGTCGACTAAAATAGAGATTTGTGACTTCGACAGGAAGTGTGTTGATCACTGGTTATCGTAAAAGTCATAGGTTGACCTGTACGTACTACAGTAGCGGCACTAATATATTCATAATGTGTGGTCTGGATTATTATACGTCGTTGACGTTGTTGGTTACTCATGCTATCGACCCCATGTTTATCTGAACAAATCTGTCCTAACCATTAGAGAAGTTCGTGTCCGATAGCATTGACCGATTTCTAGTAAATCACATACCGTGCATATCAGATGATTTCCAAACCACGATGACTATGGAAAACTGATACAACTTGTACTCATTTCAAAGGGGGCGGTGGGGTAGCCTAGTGGTTAAAGCGTTGGCTCGTCACGCCGAAGACCCGGGTTCGATTCCCCACATGGGTACAATGTGTTAAGCCCATTTCTTGTGTCCCCCGCCGTGATGTTGCTGGAATATTGCTAAAAGCGGCGTAAAACCAAACTCAGTCAGTCATTTCAAAGGACGGGTCAATATGCTCTGCTTGTATAATCTGTTTACGCTAGAAATTTTCTCAAGGCTAATCTATTCGACACATCTAAGATAACTTTTCATTTATTATTTCAGAGTGTCCTGAACGGCACAAGCTTTGAACAAAACAGTCCTAAATAACAATATCCGTCTGTATTTGTGAATTCCGTGTTCAGAGTGACCAACCCAACACCATTTAAATTAGATAAAAAAAACCACTAAGACCAATCCCATGCAAAAAAAGTCGATCAAAGTCTAAAAAGGGATGTTTATAGTACATTATTGGAGGTTTTATGGATAGCATTGTGGGGGATTTACAACAAATATACAGTAATCCCCAGCGTCTCAATGGACTTGCGATCGGGGAGTTGCAATCCTGAGTTATCTATCGCTTACGGGAAGTTTCACATAACCGTCATGTAATAGTCTGAGCACTGAGACACATTCTTATCTTTTATCCTTCATTTACTCCGTCAAGGTTTGAAAACAACCCCAGTGAAGCTCGTGGCGTTACCGGTAATAACGTAACTAGAATAGACAGGGTCTTAACGCGGGACTTGTGCCCCACGCCGATCCTTATCGATCTTGTTTACGCGAACCGCAAGCGTGACCTCGCTGGCCTCAGCTAACAGAACCGACCCCTCGAATCCGGAATTAAACGGATAGCGTCCTGGCTTAGTGTTCGTAACCGACAGGTCGTAACCCGCAGACTAAACAATAAGCCGTTGTTTTTGAACCTCCTCCCATCCCGTGCGAGAGAAAAATCGTTCAGTGCGAGAGCCATAGCCGTGTTTAAGCTCAATGTCACGTTGACTCGCCTGCAGACGAGGTGAGGTGATTCGACTTTTTCCGAGGTTGGTGGTAAACCTAACAGCTACTTGCCAAACTTTCCAAGAGAGGGGGATTTAATATGTCTGTATAAGACAGATTCATCTTTTAGCTGAACATATAATTGGAAAAAAACATTCTCACTGAATGTTTGCCAACTTCATTTTGCGTCGCATTCCGGCGAGCGGGTAACACCTTACAGCGATAAGACGTTGCGTCTGAAGTTAATTCTTCTCTTGTCATGTGTTGTTTCTGGCAACGAGACGAATTATACAGTTAAACCTCGTTAAACCGGACGGTACTGTCACAAAGACATTGATGAATACATTTCTGGCTAACACGTGAAGAACCGTGTTAGAACTGGTCTTCAGTAACCCGTGCTTGACGTAAGAGGCGACTAACGGGATCGGATGGTCAGGCTCGCTGACTTGGTTGACACATGTCATCGTATTCCAATTGGGTTGATCGATGCACATGCTGTCGATCACTGGTTTGTCTGGTCCAGGCTTGATTATTAACAGACCGCCGCCATATAGCTGGAATATCGCTGAGTGCGGCATACAACTAAATTCACTCACCCACTGATTTCTGGCTATGGATAAGAAGCAAAATGGGTTCGTATGTATGTACAGATTCTCGGATTAACAGGGTTCCACTGTACAGGTACGCTCATAGTATGCACTTGTCATGTACAGATTCCCGGATAACGATGTTTTTATTTGATCACACTCTATATGCACGGGCCACGGGTTAACGGAGATCCACTGCAGATGAATTTGGAGAGTCCGTGAAGACGGTGCCCGGATTAACGAAGTTTCATTGTGTATGAATCAGATTACTGGGGAAGGATGGAGGTTAATTTCGATCTTGAGCTTCCATCATTTGTATTATTGCCTCTGTTTAGTGTCCATTGCGACCAATCGATACCCACTTTGTTTGCATTTCAAATATGCAAATATACTGTTATCACACCTGCGAAGTTTGTAAGTCAGCTAATCATTGACGAAATACGAAGGAACCATAGCTATGACCCCATATAACATGAACATGTGAGAGCAGCAATGATTGTATAATTACACCACGTGGTTGAAATTACACCAATGCACTGCAGCTGACCTGGTACTGCGTCATTTCCAATGTTAGAGTGGTAGCCTAGTGGTTAAAGCGTTCTCTCGTCACGCCGAAAACCCGGGTTCGATTCCTTGTGTGGGTACACTGTGTAAAGCCGATTTCCCGTGTTCCCCACCGTGATAGGTGAGCGCTGCTTCTTGATTGGTCCATAATGGAATGGGCGAGGCTTGTGTCACATTAACCTCTGAACAATGTCACTCGTTTCAGTTTTGTCGTCTACATTTATCTTTTTAGATTAATGATTCAATCAGCAGTATGTTGTTATATTTATTCAAAAGAATTGACGACAATATTTGTTACGGTAAATTAATAAAAAACCAGTGCCCACACCCTTCCTGGAAATATGAAGTCAGTTCTCAAAAATATCCGCATTATAGCCTCTCTCCATCAGTGTTAACCCCACAGCGTGAACGTGGATAGCCACATAATACCCCGAGTACAACTCACGAAACACCTATAGTTCAGTTATAAATCAACGACATCACCGAAGGCGTTTCTCACAGTCATCGTTTATTTATTGATGAAGGTCAACTGGGTTGTTTGGTCAGGCATCAAGACTATTGGCAGACTTGGTGAGGAACGACTCTGTGAGTCAATATCTCCTCGTGAGATAAGCTGCTTCCACGCCCTTTCCTACAGAGAGTTCCACAGGAAGCAGCGCGGTGACCAAGGAACACGTGCCAGAAGTTTATTTATTGGTACTCGCTATTTTTTAGCATTAGTTGTGTGGAATTGGCGCTATACAAATGTACAGGCCAGTATTATCATTATTATACCTTTTGGCATTCAGTAGTATGCAAAAGGACGGTGGTTAAAGCGTTCCCTCGTTATACCCGATGGGTTTCGATTCTTGACATGGGTTCAATGTGTGAAGCCCATTTCTCGTGTCCCCTGCTGTGATGTTGCTGGAAAATTGCTGAAAGAAGCATAAAACCATACCCAAGCGAAACATGTTTATATACGTTCTGGGTTCTCTTTCGTTTATTCGATAAAATCTCATCCTCAGGAGGCAAAGGAGGTAAATGGCTAAAAGTCCATTTTCTTGCCGATCATGGCTGTAATTTTGGAGTCCAATAGTCCAACAAAATCGTATATCGGAATCCGATTCGTCAACCGCACAACGTGTGTTCCATCAACTGGGTATTGTTGGCTATTTTCAGCTGTGACACATGTCATCGTATCCCAACTGCGTAGATCTAGGCGCACGTTGTTGGTCACTGGATTGTCTGGTCCAGACTCGATTATATACAGATCACCGTCATATAGCTGGAATATTGCTAAGAGGGGCGGTAAAACATTAAATAAAGCAAACATGTTGATCTCGCGCCGCCATTTTGTTTGACACAAATGCACGTCATAACAGAGGTGGAATCTGATTGGCCAGTAGGAGGGACAGAGAAGGGACATCACTTATAACAGCCACTACGATCGCGCCACAAAATTCTAGCACAGTTGAGCAAGGATGGAAAATGAACTTTACTAGTCAGTTAACTCGTTTGCCCCGAGAAGATGATAAACCGTTGGACATGTATGGCTATGGCTATTTGTTGTTAATGTAGAAAAAAGAGAAACGAACTTGATATTCCTAAGGCTTTCAAAATTGATTTTTTTTCATCATCCTAATATTAGCATTACCTGTTTATAGGCTTATGGTACATTTCATAGATAAGACTGTGACTAATTCATCATCCAATTACACTTGATGTGTTTTATCGCTTTAAGCATTCACAGCATAATTGTGTATATTCACTCGTTATGACAGTAGTACTTCGCAACAGGTGTGTCGAATATCAAAACTGTTTATTTCAATAACTTTCAGATTTTCCGAAACCATCCACTTTGACACTTTCGTTACTTCAGGTATTTGTGTTGGCATCAAAACACAGAAAGGTGTCCAATTTTATCAAGCAATGGAGCCCCCAAGGTTTTCTTTCCTTGGAACGATGAGGAAATCTTTGGCATCTCCCCGACATTCCTTACCTCCTCTCATCGCTGAGGGGTTAGAAAACACGTCTTTAAAGTAATAGCATTCTGCCTCACTGATGACAAAGGGATATTTGTTTACTTGTTTTTGTTACCGTTAGACTTCATGAGTATGGTGTATCTGTTGAGAAAAACAGGCATACCATTTGGTGGCTTGTTCTGTAGTTGTGTCTATCGTTCATATATCATTCATGAACTAACTTATACAGAATCTTCTGCTATCGAGTTGGCGCAACTTCAGCTTTCTTTTTGGTCTGTTTCGGTTTACAGTTGTTTGTTTAAAAATATAAATTGTGTTTAAAACATATTTTTTTGTTGCTTCAGCACACTCCGCGATGTTCCCCAAATCTTGTAGAATGCACATTCTCATTATCTCACAAGGGACTTATTTCCTTCCTCAATATTTTACATAAACGCAGTTAAGCGGTCGCTCATCTCATCGAAATCGCATGTGAGAATCCCATATTGGTGTTTTGCATTGTGACAGTGCTAATGCTGCATTGGGGGGTTGAAATCTTACGTATTCATTAAGAGGGTTGGGGTTCGATTTCCATATGGGTACGGTGTGAGTGAGTATGGTTTTACGCCGTCTTTAGCAATATTCCACCAATGTCACAGCGAGGGACACCAGAAATTGAGGAAAAGATTTTTATGGATGTCAACTACTTTTTTCATGAGAAACTCAACGTTTCGGAGTTTTTCCTTACTCCATGAAGTGAATGATTACCGAACTGGCCATCGGCGTGACCAGCGAACGCTCTAACCACTAGGTTACCCCATCATTGGCATTCCCGCCCAGATTTCTAAAATATTATGAAACAAAAATCATGAAACCATTTTGAAGACCCTTGTTCGATGCTTGTGTTCCTGGGCCTAGATTTTCGAAGCTCTCTTAGCGCTAAGATAGTCGTAAGTTAATGTTAATGCATGGCACTTACGACTATCTTAGCGCTAAGAGAGATTCGAAAATCTAGGCCCAGATTTATTACTTTAAGTCCTTACAAACTCACCCACACGTTCACGCATATGACGTCAACTGGCCATACAAGTGGACGGCACAAAACGGCCCAGCTTCTATCCATCGCTGACTTTGCATGGCTACTGGCCCATTTCTTGATCAAATAGGCGTTGTGTCATTTATACATTCGTCAACATCGGCGACAGATAAATTGAAGTGACCTTCACCGACCACACTGACTAATATTTGCCCACTGGGATTACAGTAGGTTTCGTCCAGACGGTACGTGCATTTCACACTCAGATGTCGTAAGTTCTAAAGCTTCTTTGCGGTCTAGTGTGGCTGCACGATATTGATCAACCGGAGGTCAAACTTTCATTAGAGTCAGAGACTACAAGATGATGTTGCTTGTGTGGACAATACACACGTCCGAAATATACTACCCATCAAAAGTTTAGACTCACTAGTGTAAATGTAGCCCCTTATTCCAGTCAACCGTTCTAAACTAGATTTTGCAAAATATTCCATATTGTTTAAAGGTATTGTTTACACATGAACTGATGTATTGTAAAAGAAATTCGTAAGGTTGAAAAGATTATTGTCATGAGTTCAGTAAATGATGAAATTCAGTGAAATTTGGCGAATTCTTAACAAAACTGTGCAGTACAACGCAGCTGTTCACATGCACGATGTTTGCAGGATGCTTTTCAGCATTATTTGATGCATGATCCTCGTGCAATACATCTGCATAACGTTTGCAGTTGCAATTGGTTCCCCCAAGTTAGTGAAGAAATCCATTCGATGTAACCATATCATATTCATAACATATAGCGAGTGCTTTCAGCGAGTCTAAACTTTTGATGAGTAATATATTTGGATCATGCTTGTGAACGGGTTCAATGAATAATATTAAAGTGTGAAATAATTTCATATATTTAACATATAGAACTAGTGGGTATAACCCATTGTAAATGACCGATGTTATCAAACATGATGTGAGTAGTTTATTTTTACGCCGCTTTTAGCAATATTCCAACAATATCACGTCGAGGGACACCAGAAATGGGGTTCACACACTGTACCTATGTGGGGAATCGACCCCGGTCCACGGCGCGGACGCTTTAACCACTAGGCTACCCCACCGCCACAAACATGATGTGAAGATGGGAAACTTTGTCAAACGAGCTAATGGCGAAAATGTTCATGAAAAAAAACCCCGTTTATTGCTGTAATCATAGGACAGGTGGGATAGCGGGTTGTTAAAGAGTATGCTTGTCAAGGACCCGGGATTGATCATCCTAACGGAGTGACCCTGTATGTGAAGTTCACTCCAATAAAACCCAACCATGATGCTATCGTAAATAGTCTCGCTCACTCACTCGCTCGCTCAAAACCGACCGCCTCCGTCGTGAAATGTATGAGAGAAGAAGGTGGCGGTTCGATCCATGTAGCGTCATAGAAAATCGTTAAAGATGGTACCTATTGTTGTTAAGGTATCCGTGTCTGTACAGGGTATCCGTGTCTGTATAGGGCATCGGTGTCCGAGTAGGGTATCCGTGTTAGGGTATCCGTGTCTGTATAGGGCATCGGTGTCTGTATAGGAGTAGTGTATCCGTGTATGGGTAGGGTATCCGTGTCTGAGTGGGGTATCCGTATCTGAGTAGTGTATCCGTGTCTGTACAGGGTATCCGTGTCTGTATAGGGCATCGGTGTCTGAGTAAGGTATCCGTGTTAGGGTATCCGTGTCTGTACAGAGTATCCGTGTCTGTATAGGGCATCGGTGTCCGAGTAGGGTATCCGTGTTAGGGTATCCGTGTCTGTACAGGGTATCCGTGTCTGTATAGGGCATCGGTGTCTAATTAAGGTATCCGTGTTAGGGTATCCATGTCTGTACAGGGTATCCGTGTCTGTATAGGGCATCGGTGTCTGAGTAGGGTATCCGTGTTAGGGTATCCGTGTCTGTACAGGGTATCCGTGTCTGTATAGGGCATCGGTGTCTGAGTAGTGTATCCGTGTAAGGGTAGGGTATCCGTGTCTGAGTAGGGTATCCGTGTCTGAGTAGTGTATCCGTGTCTGTACAGGGTATCCGTGTCTGTATAGGGCATCGGTGTCTGAGTAAGGTATCCGTGTTAAGGTATCCGTGTCTGTACAGGGTATCCGTGTCTGTATAGGGCATCGGTGTCTGAGTAGTGTATCCGTGTATGGGTAGGGTATCCGTGTCTGAGTAGGGTATCCGTGTCTGAGTAGTGTATCCGTGTCTGTACAGGGTATCCGTGTCTGTGTAGGGCATCGGTGTCTGAGTAGGGTATCCGTGTATGGGTAGGGTATCCATGTCTGAGTAGGGTATCCGTGTCTGAGAATCCGTGTGTATCCGTGTCTGTACAGGGTATCCGTTTCTGTATAAGGTATCGGTGTCTGAGTAGGGTATCCGTGTTAGTGTATCCGTGTTTGTACAGGGTATCCGTGTCTGTATAGAGCATCGGTGTCTGAGTAAGGTATCCGTGTTAAGGTATCCGTGTCTGTACAGGGTATCCGTGTCTGTATAGGGCATCGGTGTCTGAGTAGTGTATCCGTGTATGGGTAGGGTATCCGTGTCTGAGTAGGGTATCCGTGTCTTAGTAGTGTATCCGTGTCTGTACAGGGTATCCGTGTCTGTATAAGGCATCGGTGTCTGAGTAGTGTATCCGTGTATGGGTAGGGTATCCGTGTCTGAGAAGGGTATCCCTGTCTGTACAGGGTATCCGTGTCTGTATAGGGCATCGGTGTCCGAGTAGGGTATCCGTATCCGTGTCTGAGTAGGGTATCCGTGTCTGTAGTAGGGTATCCGTGTCTGAGTAGGGCATCCGTGTCTGAGTAGGGTATCCGTGTCTGAGTAGGGTATAGGGTATCATCGGTGCCTGAGTAAGGTATCCGTGTTAGGGTATCCGTGTCTGTACAGGGTATCCGTGTTTGTATAGGGCATCGGTGTCTGAGTAGTGTATCCGTGTCTGTACAGGGTATCCGTGTCTGTATAGGGCATCGGTGTCTGAGAAGGGTATCCCTGTCTGAGTAGGGTATCCGTGTCTGTATAGGGCATCGGTGCCTGAGTAAGGTATCCGTGTTAGGGTATCCGTGTCTGTACAGGGTATCCGTGTTTGTATAGGGCATCGGTGTCTGAGTAGGGTATCCGTGTTAGGATATCCGTGTCTGTGCAGTGTATCCGTGTCTGTATAGGGCATCGGTGTCTGAGTAGTGTATCCGTGTATGGGTAGGATATCCGTGTCTGAGTAGGGTATCCGTGTCTGAGTAGTGTATCCGTGTCTGTACAGGGTATCCGTTTCTGTATAGGGCATCGGTGTCTGAGTAAGGTATCCGTGTTAGGGTATCCGTGTCTGTACAGCGTATCCGTGTCTGTATAGGGCATCGGTGTCTGAGTAGTGTATCCGTATATGGGTAGGGTATCCATGTCTGAGTAGGGTATCCGTGTCTGAGAGTGTCCGTGTAGTGTATCCGTGTCTGTACAGGGTATCCGTGTATGAGTAGAAGGTATGTTTAGGGCATCGGTGTCTGAGTAGGTAATCCGTGTTAGGGTATCCGTGTCTGTACAAGGTATCCGTGTCTGTATAGGGCATCGGTGTCCGAGTAGGGTATCCGTGTCTGTACAGCGTATCCGTGTCTGTATAGGGCATCGGTGTCTGAGTAGTGTATCCGTGTATGGGTAGGGTATCCGTGTCTGAGTAGGGTATCCGTGTCTGAGTAGTGTATCCGTGTCTGTACAGGGTATCCGTGTCTGTATAGGGCATCGGTGTCTGAGTAAGGTATCAGTGTTAGGGTATCCGTGTCTGTACAGCGTATCCGTGTCTGTATAGGGCATCGGTGTCTGAGTAGTGTATCCGTGTATGGGTAGGGTATCCGTGTCTGAGTAGGGTATCCGTGTCTGAGCAGTGTATCCGTGTCTGTATAGGGCATCGGTGTCTGAGTAGTGTATCCGTGTATGGGTAGGGTATCCGTGTCTGTATAGGGTATCCGTGTCTGAGTAGGGTGTTCGTGTCTGAGTAGGGTGTTCGTGCCTAAGTAGGGTATCCGTGTCTGAGTAGGTTATCCATGTCTGAGTAGGGTGTTCGTGTCTGAGTAGGGTGTTTACGCCTGAGTAGGGTATCCCTGTCTGAGTAGGTTATCCGTGTCTGAGTAGGTTGTCCGTGTCTGAGTAGTGTATCCGTGTCTGAGGACGTTTTCCGTGTCTGAGTAGGTTGTCCGTGTCTGAGTAGTGTATCCGTGTCTGAGTAGGTTATCCGTGTGAATACAATAACCCGGAGCGTGACCCATCAATATCAGCAAAACATGAAATCTAAAACACCGTATGTACCGTGTGTTGTCCACAGTATTTGACCTGAGTAGCTGCGACCTCCGTGTCTGAGTCAAATATTGAAACGTCAGTCAAGGAAAAGTGTCTGATGGGAAAAGTAGGTTGTGAATCGTGTATGAGTAGTGTATCCGTGTCTGAGTAGTGTGTCTTTGTCTGGGTAGGGTATCCGTGTCTGAGTAGGGTATCTGTGTTTGAGTAGGGTATCCGTGTCTGTGTAGGGTATGCGTGTATGAGTTGGGTGTTCGTGCCTGAGTAGGGTATCCGTGTCTGAGTTGCGTGTCCGTACTGCATTTGTACGTCCCGAGGCACAATTACTATTATTTGGCACACACTGGATAAATACGCGACACAGCGGAACACTCTTCCTGCATGCGGAAACAGACACGCACAGGCACGCACAGAAACACACACAGACACTGATCGGGTTTAGATCTGGTGATCGGGAAGGCAGTGGCAAAACACTGACGTTAGAATTGGCAAGGTAGCGGACAGTGACGCGTGCTGTATGTGAAGTAGCGTTGTCATGCTGGAACAACTCCCTCTGTCGGTCCATAATCGGAGGCATGTGACGTGCAAGGACTTCCTTGGTGAACCGATTTGCTGTCAAATTCCCCTGAACCACCACTAAATCAGATCTTTGTTTGCTGGATATCGTACCCCACACCATGACACTTTCTCCACCGAATCTGTCGATGTCGAATGCAATTAGGGGCAAAACGTTCATTTCTCTGCCGGTAAACACACTGACTTTCATCTCACCAGAGAAGAAGACTCGCCTCCAGTTTCTAAGGCTCCAGTTCTTCACTCTACTCTTGTGCCTATGGAAGTCTCTCAAAACAGACGCGACAACTGCCCTTCATGGTCGAAGCCCCACTTCATGCAATCGATTCCTGACAAGTTTGGTCGGAAATTCTTCTCAAACCAGGGATGCGTTGTGCAATCTCCACGGCTGTTGCAAGACGATGACGCAAGTGAGTAACCCGGATGTAGCGGTCGTGGGCTTGAGTGGTAACTGTTGGACGGCAGCTTCTCGGGCGATCTTGGGAGGAATTGGTCTGCTGGAAATGATCCCAAAGGCGAGATATGGTGCTCTGATGAATGTTGAAATGTCGAGCAACTGCAGACTGCGACTCCCCAGCTTCAAGGCGGCCTATGGCGATGCTTCGATTGGCGGCACATGATGATTTCCTCTTTTCCAGACAAAACGAATGACAAAATTAAAATCAACGTTTGCCTTTTTATAGTGATAGATGCCGCATGATTTTCCGCTTACTTGCACGTGCAGTTTGCTTTGCATGTTTTGTTGGTGACGTTTTGGCGAAAACTTCTTGAAACGCTTCTAAAACAAGGGTAAAAGTTAAAATTGACGCGTTTTGGCGCTGAAGCTGTTTACAAAGATGACGTTTTGGAAAGAAATAGTATCTTTGTATCGTTCTGGTCGCAGCTACATGAGTCAAATATTCTCAAAATCACCTTTGCGTTTCCATTTTTATTCTTTTCTTTTTTCTTTCTCTTTTGTTCGAAGAGCTTACATCACTTAACCGACCGTCTGAGCAACATGAGGATCCCTGCTGCTTTCAGAGTATTTATCGTATAGAGTGGCAATTACTGTGTACATATATAGTGGTCCTAAAGCAAATCCTCGTAAGTTCGGAACCCTGCCATAATGCTCAGAAAATCAAAAGCGGTTCAAGCAATGCTTATATCACTGCAACTCGTTTAACCGGAACCTTGCCCATCCGGACGCTATATTGATAATGGTACTGTCCTATACAGAGAGGAATTAACAGGGTGTAAAGAGCATGCTACCAACATGAATTTCAAAACAATTTCTCTTTTAACAAGATTTTTATAAAATATTTGGCCCTTTTACACTTAACGAGAAGGCGATCAAACGCCAATTTGAAAACTGACATGGAGATTCTAGATAACAGGTTTCTGCATCAGAAAAAGTGATGACAAATTGGGAAGCTATATTCAATGCTGCCTTAGCGGGTATCAAGATAAACAGGACATAAAATACAAAGATAAATTTAAACATTTTGGTGAAAAGCCAATCTGTATTTTGATTCTACTTAAGACAGTGCATTTAGTGTGTTTTTATTGAAACCTTAACACGGCTCTGTATGTGGTATGTTTCTCTCTGGAGGAGGCAGACACTTCACTCCTGTTACCTCTCTCAGTGAACCTTTTTCTGTTACCGTAGCTGCCTACTCCGCCAATGTTCTTTAAGCGAGAAAGTTTGACTTCAATTTGGTTTAAAGTGTATATCAGTTACATCGCAGCATGTCAGCATGGATAGAGAAGAAAGCCAAGATGTTCCATTCGTCATCACTCGCCTCTTTCCGTAACCTGAAAGAGGATCGGCTTGTCCCGTAGCAACACAATTTGGCTGGCTGGTTGACTGGTTTGTTGTTTAACGACACACTCAGCATTATTTCAGCTATATGGCGGCGGTCTGTAAATAATCCAGTCTGGACCAGACAATCCAGTGATCAACAACATGAACATTAATGTACGCATTTGGGATACGGTGACATGTGTCAACCAAGTCAGCGAGCCTGACCACCCGATCCCGTTAGTAGCCTTTTACCACAAGCATGAGTTGCTGAAGATCAATTCTAACCCGGATCTTCAAGGGTCAACTCAATTTGGTCACGAATGAGACCGTTTAATTGTATGTAGCAGCCCAGGGGGTAAGGTGACGAAAACCTGGAAATATCAGATTCATTAGTGGTAAGTTCGTTCCAATCACTCTATGATTATTTTGGCTCCCAAGAGTGAGTGAGTGAGTTTAGTGTTACGCCACACTCAGCAATATCCAGCTATATGGCGACGGTAACCGATAACATGTGTCAACCAAGCCAGCGAGCCTAACCACCCGATCCCGTTAGTCGCCTCTTGCGACAAGCATGGGTTACTGAAGGTTCATTCCAACCCGGACCTTCACGGGTCTTGGCTCCCAGGAGACCAATATGGAAACTCAATCACACCTAATCGCCATTGTTCCCGACGTCACAAAGGATGCAGTGCACGTCCGTCCATGTCTACTTGAGATTAACTAAACTATTAGCATTTCACATTTAGTCAGAAAAAAGACTATTAGTGATATAGTAATAACTGCAACCAGGATATATAATTCCTCGAAGCAGGTAGGCTTTTCTTGACTTCCGATTTCTATTACGTAGATGACGTAGATGTAACTCTTGATTCGTTTTTTAAAATTATATTTGCAACATATAATTCATTTTGATGTTATATTTCTTGTTTGATATGTCCTTGGTTTGAACAGTGTCCTGTTCTTCAATTTATTTTTTAAATATTTTTTTTAATTTGTCTTCAAAATGTAAAGTAAATCAAACCATCCATACCTAATGGTGCTAAAACCGCAACAAACAAGAAAGGGCTTAAAAGTATTTAATACAGGGGTCATTGTGTGTCATTGACCTTACTTTGGCGGTTTTTCGGCGACTCTTTCAGCCTCGTAACGCTTAGATAACGCTTGTGCCTTTTGGAGTGTACACTTCCTTTTGAACAAGGATGTTACTTACCACTCAGTAAAGTATAAGAAAGGCGGTCCCTATACAACATGTAAATAGCTTCCTATCATGTATATTTCATTTGCTCAGGCACGCAATTGAAATATCCAACATATATTCTAAATATTTCTAGTAACGTTTCGACACAATATCAATAGTAACAGACAGATCTCAGGAGAAATTGATCACGATGGCGATTTCACAATAGCTACTCTGCAATACTGAGATTTGTTTTGAGCGAAATTTGAGGAACTATATTTATAGTCAACTTCATCCTAATTAAATTTCGAAATATTCACAAAGAAAGCATACAAAAGCAGGTAACAATACCACTAGACAAATGTCATGTATGACGCAGATGATGGTGGAGGACATTATCCCCAGGGTTATTACAAACGTGAACTTCTGCTGAGCTTGATCCAATCACCATTTAAGATGAAAGATGAAAGACAAAAGTTTAAATGCATTCTGAGATATCTGATAACATTGCCCCACGCAGATGGCTGTAATCGTTTGCTAGAGACAATTTCGGAGCAGGGTATGTCGTTTCAGGACCAGATATATCTCCAACCTACACAATAATGGGTTCATTGTACAACTCAGTAATACACAATCGGTTATTTCAATATGTTCAGGTGTAATTACAGTGCATGTTTTCATTGGGGGCAATACATAGCTTGTGTCAAAGACGACGTACGAGATCTGGAAACTTAATTCCAAAAGATGTACAGTATTCTGTGGAATCCGTGCACATTGTCGCAAAAACAAGCAAAAAATGTCAAACTTACCTAAAGTGTGACAATGCGACAATGTGATAGCGGTTCAATGTCCCTTCTAGGATTCCACGATATTCTGTGAATACACAATGCCATTTAGAAAGTGGTCAAATGTAACATATGTTATATTTGGGATTACTCTTTTTCGTAAAGTACAGATTCGAACCCACACCCTCAGAGTCCGGCACCTAACCGGCAGCACACAAAGTCACCTGAGCGGCTTAGGCGGCTGACTAAAATCTGCACTTTACTAAAAACGTGAAATCCCAAATATAACATATGTTACATAATAGTGTGGCAGTCCAAATTTACGTACCGAAAATAAGTCAGAACAATTTCAATTTAGAATTAACTGAGACTGTTGTACCTTCAAACGGGGTTGAAGTAGCATAATACTTTTGATGAGGATGTACCCAAGTCCCAATTACTTCAAAGCAGTTTTTATCTTACATGATTTTAATCGTGTTATTTTGGCCTTATAAACTGTGTGGCTGAACACACTGATAATCACCAGTAGCCAGAGGGATGGTGTAAAACCGGCTGGGATCCATACAGTTAGAAAAGTACTGGACTGATTCCAAGAACGTATCCCATGATCAACTGACTGAGTTTGGTTTTACGCCGCTTTTAGCAATATTCCAGCAACATCACGGCGGGGGACACCAGAAAAGGGCTTCACACATTGTACCCATGTGGGGATTCGAACCCGGCTCTTCGGCGTGACGAGCCAACGCTTTAACCACTAGACGCCCCCCCCATGATCAAGGTAAGGTGGCTCATGCTATTAGTCGTATGCCATTTAGAAACATATTTGTTACTAAAAGTCATATTTTAATGCTTACGCACTAGTTTTAAATGGTTGTCTGTGATATTCTAGTTCTTTTTCTGTCCTTTGTAGACAGGTTTTATCTCCAAATATATGTTAATATCTTATTTTAGTCCTATATGGTAGAATGTATTATCTGTTTTTGTTACGGTATCCCTGAAATATTGCCAGGGTGAGTACAGATCACTCGCCCACTCTGGTAGGCCAAACACCTCTACTGGAGCCAGGACCTATCATGCACTCATCGAAAATCGGAAGTGTGATAGACTCAGAAAGATAGTTTTGGTAGGGTGAGTAGGTTTGGTTAAACGATACTTGTATTTCAGTTATATACATCGGCAGATCAACTTAGTGTTGAGAAGTGCCGAGGGTCGTTTACGTGCTTTTACCGTTATGGAATTCGAAAGTGGGTTCGTGAGCATGGTTTTATGGTGCTTTTAGCAATATTCCAGTTATATCACCTCGATGGATACCAGAAAAAGGCTTCACACATTGTACCCATGTGGATATCGAACTCGGATCTTCGACGTGACGAGCGGACGCTTTAACCACTAGGCTACCCCACCACCCCACCATTATATAGAAATCAACAAGCACGAATGCGGTACAGATAGACCACGACTTTCACTCCTGGCTAATCTGGGATTAGAAAAAAACGATATGCGGATCCTGACACGGTCAAGGGACGCGACCTGGTACTATGTGAACTAGCATATGTTCAAGCACTTCCTCCTATCATTGTGACATTATCATACTTTACCACTGTTACTTACGACACTCACAAAATACTTATGTTAATAAATGCTTTTGTATAGCTTCAAAGTACAATATTTCCATTGTCACTGCTGAGGTCAAAAGATATCTTTACGGCATTGACCTATATTAAACAACAAGGGATGATCCCAAAAAGTTCATAACTTTTCAGAATCATAGTCTTCCCTTCAGGCACATCAGAATGTCACTTACCATCACCAGTGGTCTCTCAGTAGTGACGGTTGGTTACAAGAGAGTCTCTCAGTAGTGATGGTTGGTTACAAGAGAGTCTCTCAGTGGTGAGGGTTGGTTACAAGAGAGTCTCTCAGTAGTGATGGTTGGTTACAAGAGAGTCTCTCAGTAGTGATGGTTGGTTACAAGAGAGTCTCTCAGTAGTGAGGGCTGGTTACAAGAGTGTCTCTCAGTAGTGAAGGCTGGTTACAAGACGGTCTCTCAGTAGTGAGGGTTGGTTACAAGAGAGTCTCTCAGTAGTGACTGTTGGTTACACCATACACCAGTGTCTCTCAGTAGTGACGGTTTGTTACAAGAGAGTCTCTCAGTAGTGATGGTTGGTTACACCAGTGTCTCTCAGTAGTGAGTGCTGGTTACAGCAGTGTCTCTCAGTAGTGACGGCTGGTTACAAGACGTTCTCTCAGTAGTGATGGTTGGTTACATTGGTGTCTTTCAATAGTGACGGTTGGTTACACCAGTGTCTCTCAGTAGTGATAGTTGGTTACAAGAGAGTCTCTCAGTAGTGATAGTTGGTTACACCAGTGTCTCTCAGTAGTGAGGGCTGGTTACAAGAGTGTCTCTCAGTAGTGACGGTTGGTTACAAGACGGTCTCTCAGTAGTGATGGTTGGTTACACCGGTGTCTCTCAGTGGTGAGGGCTGGTTACACCGGTGTCTCTCAGTAGTGACGGCTGGTTACAAGACGGTCTGTCAGTAGTGATAGTTGGTTACACCAGTGTCTCTCAGTAGTGACGGTTGTTTACAAGAGAGTCTCTCAGTAGTGACGGTTGGTTACACCAGTGTCTCTCAGTAGTGATGGTTGGTTACACCAGTGTCTCTCAGTAGTGAGGGCTGGTTACACCAGTGTCTCTCAGTAGTGACGGTTGGTTACAAGACGGTCTCTCAGTAGTGATAGTTGGCTACACCAGTGTCTCTCAGTAGTGACGGCTGGTTACAAGACGGTCTCTCAGTAGTGATAGTTGGTTACACCAGTGTCTCTCAGTAGTGACGGCTGGCTACACGAGAGTCTCTCAGTAGTGACGGTTGTTGACAAGAGAGTCTCTCAGTAGTGAGGGCTGGTTACAAGACGGTCTCTCAGTAGTGATGGTTGGTTACAAAACGGTCTCTCGGTAGTTCTTGCGGTTTCTCGCGGCAGTGATCACTGACTGTCTGTAGGTTTTGTTGGTACCATGACTGCCTTTCAGTACTGTTTCACGTCATTCGTGTTTCTCACGTGGACTGGCTGGAAAACAAACCAAAAGATACCAACGGCGACTCAAAGATTATCTGCTCCCTGGAATGAATGGTGTAAGATCTTTTGGAATAGATTCATTCTGAAGGACAGATAATCCGTAATTCTTTATTTTATCCAATACTCTCTCCCACGAGAGATTTCGCTTGTATGAGATCAAACGGTATATACAGATGGGATATAGCTTTCATTATCACCCACTAGTCGATTGACTCTTTGGTGCGGGGAACTTGATTAAATGCCCAGCCTAAACATCCACGGCACACAACAGCTGATGGCGGCACTGTCAACTTCAAATACTGTATATGCAGTCAGTCTGGTTACAGATATCTGTCCAGTTGACTCGGGTCTGCGTCTGATCAGTTGAGTACTGTTTTCTACACGCAGCTAATCTGGTTACAGACACATGTGTGGCTAACTCTGAACCTCTGACAGGTTAAACTAATATATCATATTGGATGCCGGCTTCAATCTTCTTTCCCAGTGTGTGACTGGTGAGTCGTCTTTCTGTGCGTAATGTGTCCATATCTGATATGATGATTGCGACATGGTTACAAACCAGGGCTTCAAGATGCAGATATAATTTATATAAGCTCGTCTCTTGCCCTATGAATCATGAGTCGGGATCATGTGATGGGAGTTAACTTAATAAGTTCTTGCGCGCAGGACATCGACCTTAGGAAATCCCATGAAATATGTTTGTTATCAAATATATATGCTAATTTTACTCAATATTTCGACGTGAATTTTACTACATGAACATTTGTAAAACTTTTCAAAGATCGACTCATGAAATGAATTATTACAACGTGATGACTGACGTCTGAAGTCTGTGATGGGAAAATATGGGAACACTGAATTCTGAGATTGAATTCGCCTTGAACCGGAAAAAGGGAACAGTTTTGAAATTTCAACTTAATTCAAAATATTGATCATTTAAGCGAGAGCACATCTGCACGTTTGTACACACATGTGTGTGTACTGTCGAAGCAAAGTGAGAAATTGCGAAAATAAAGAGAAGGTTTGCTTAGGTTTAGGGCTTCAACATTTTTACAGGTGTGCATCTTTGCACGAGGTTGGAAGGGGCACGTCAGATTCCCGTGTGAAAAAAACAACAGGAAGAGAAGTTTTTTATTCATTCTGTTTTAAACATGCTGGAAATAATAACCGGAATAAGGAGTGTTAGAATTGGAACAGGAACGAATCCAATTCTATTTAGGTGTATCCAGTTTCCTATTACATCTTGACTTCACTGGGCGGGATTCGTTCTATCATCCATACTAGTTCAGTGTCACTGCTGCTATGAACATCCACAACATTCCAATGAATAGCCTATATGTTCGTTCGTTCGTTAGGCGGTGGGGTAGCCTAGTGGTTACAGCGTTCGCTCGTCACGCCGAAGACCTTGGTTCGATTCCGCACTAAGTAATTTTCCATTTACATGACGGTGGCCTTTCAATAATCGAGTCTGGACAAAACAATCCGGTGATCGATATTGTGAGCAGCGTCCATGACGTCGGGTTTCGACGACACGCAGTCACCAAATATGGCCAATATTGGCTGCTTGCGACCTATTCTTACCGCAATTCCTCGGGTTCTGATCCCACAATGAGAGAGAAAGATGAACTTAACTAAACGTATGAATTAGACGATGTATTGCTGAAATTAAATATGTTGCTCAAAAATGGACACAGTACGCAGAAGCGATATTCTGTTTCAACGAGTCCTATAAAACAAAATGGCCAGCATCTCTTGTTCGCTGGAATACGCAACTTTCTACCGTCATTCAATCTTTAGAGAATGATTGAAACATCAAAATCTAGTTAAAGCTATTCTGTATACCACGTGCTGTAACCGATGATAAATATACTTCCACAACATAGCCTGTTAAAATTGTCTGATACATACTTAGCTTAGAAAACAGAGATTTCATGAAACCATAGCTGTTTATTTTCTGCGGTACACATACGGAATACCGGATACCTACCAGCCATATTGTTTTGTGTCACATCACCCTAAACCTTACCCTAACCCTAACGCTAACGCTAACCCTAAACCTTACCCTAACCCTAACCCTAAACCTTACCCTAACCCTGAACCTTACCCTAATCCTAAGCAAACTCACTAAGTGTGCTTTCAAAGATGGCGGAAGGTATCCGGTATTCTGTATAGTCTTACCATTTTCCGCAATACATCGTTCTCTGTACCGAATTAAAACAGATTGGCGGAACTGACATCTTGATTAACCCATGAATAGCCGTAACTAGATATCAATGATATAACTTTCAAAGCCCAGCAATTCAAATTTCATTAAGCAGACTTACACCGGTAACAATATTCTTGTCGTAGAAGCTCATTCTCTTGTTGGTACAATAACCTTAGTGGGTATTTTATTATCTTCATATATTATTTACTTCAACCGAAGAACATCCCAGTTCATCCCTGCTTACTAAAGTTGGTGAATTTGAACCAAGATGGAGCATTTGTTTGATGTAATTAGGTCTTAATTTAACCCATACGTAAAGGCAAGCATAATTCATATAGGGGTGGTACTGTGGCCTTTGTGTTCAATGTGAAGCCCATCATTCATTGACCCCAACGTGCAGGGTCTCAATCCATGAAACATTCCTAGCTCTTCGACATTCGTAAGCATATGATAAACTATACAGTTACAGGTCGTAAAGTTACGAACACTTTGTGGATCGGGACCCCGATGCTCTTACTAAATACACACTAAAGTTTATAAGACTCACTATCCGAGTTATTTATTGTGTCGTGTAGTTTGCTTGCTGCACAGAAATACATGACTGAGTCAGTATTGATAACGTTGTTTTGTGGCATTCCTGTGAAGATATGTTTTTGTTAATTATGTCACAATAGTTAACTTTTAGTCGTATGGGTCACAAAAGTTTAAAACGCTGGGTGTGGATTTGAACTCACGCTTGAACTTGGGCTGTGTATTTTCACCTGTTGAGAGTGAGCTTGGGAGTTACCTGCCCTTTGTTTCACCGCTGTCAACAATCTTCAATCAGTACATCTGTTTTTACTATGAATATCAAAGCTTTGGTGAATTAATATCTTAGATTTGTGACCCAATATTTTAGATTTGTGGCTCAATTGTATTTTATTGGAATTATATACTGCCATTCATTGTAACCTTGTATATTCAATATATAATTGAATATTATAGACTTGTCTGTGTTTTGTTGTGCTGGTTTAAAGGGAACTCACAAGACTTTTAATCACGATAATTTCTAATCCGTAACAAGAAGTTAAGAATTGTAACTAACATTCCTGAACTTCCTGCTGGCGTTTGGCATAACGAATTAAAAAAAAAACAGAAAAAAAAACAATGAACGGTAGGCTGAATGTGGTATCCATGTTCATCTGCGGCCGGCGTTGTACCTGCGCAAGAGGGATTATCTCAGTGGGCTAGCGTATTGAGCCTACATTAATCCAGGTTAGCACAAAGCAGTCACATTTGACCAAGTGAAATAATATTGAACGCGTCATTAAACTCCATCTCACCTCACCTCACCTCACCTAAATTCACCTCACCTCACCACGCCACATCACACCACACCTCACTCTTACCACACCACACACTACACCTCACCTCACCTCACCTCACCTCACCTCACCTCACCTCGTCTCGCCTCGCCTCACTCTTACCTCACTCCCGTAGGGGAATAGAACCTGTTTCTTTGGTATGATGAACCCACATTTCAACCATTGAACTATCCATTCACACTTGTAAATACGAATAGACGAATACGATAAAACAACAACTCTAAACTAAACCAACCTGAGCAGTTGACGCAGGGTTAAAACATTTGTACAATACATGTTCATTTCCCTCAATATGTGGATTACACGGAAAGCGTCGGTCGTTTTAGATTCTCTGCTTGACAAGCACAGACTTCCTGGTCACATTGAAAACACCGAACTCTGGAACGTTTTGTTAAAGCTGACTGATTTATTACTGTTTTCGTAACCAGAAGCCCGACTGCTCTACAAAAAGATAACATTTATTGCTCAGAACGTAATTCACCGATTCATACATCTACTAGTATTCCAAAATAAATCCATCATTCCTTTGTGGCCCGGTGCAGTGACATCCCTTATCAATCAACTTTCGTCTGTGCGTGTACACATGTTGTCGTGACGTCATTGATTTATGTGCCGAGTGTGAAAGGTCGCTGCGGTATGTCATGCTTCATAGCCTCGGTATAAGTAAGATTTGTGAAGTACGTCACAGCCCAAAGGAACAGTCACGCAGGCGTGCGCTTCGTGTGTTTTAAGTAATGTTATCAACATACCGCATTACATCACGTACGCATGTGCGTCAACCCACGTCTCATATCTGATGTATTTGTGATAAAATGCCGGCGTCTCAGTTTGAACGAACGAACAGATGATTTGCGTATAAACCAAGTCTATGTCAAGTATATTTCTGTCAACTACATCATGTACTTGTTAACTGCGGGTGAGGCAAGATTTATCGTTTTCACTAAATTAGCACATACCGTTAATTGAACTCTTTCTGCAACTTTAACAGCACTGCCTTTAAACTTACAAATCAGCAAACAGACTCCGAATACCTTTGGTAGTGTTAGATGTATAGCTATGGTTGATGTTTGGTGTGTGTGTGTGTGCGTGTGCGTGTGTGTGTTTGTGTTTGAGAGAGCGAGACAGAGGGAGAGAGAGCAAGAGAAAGGGAGGGAGACAGACATAGAGAGAGAACGAGCGAGAGAGAGAGAGACAAAGGGAGAGAGAACAAGGGAGAGACAGAAAGAGAAAGGGAGGGAGACAGACATAAAGAGAGAACGAGCGAGAGAGAGAGACAGAGGGAGAAAGCAAAAGGGAGAGAGAGAAAGGGAGGGATACAGCCAGAGGGAAAACGAGAGAGAAAGAGAGAGACAGGGAGAGAGATAAGAGAGAGAGAAAGAGAAAGGGAGGGAGACAGACATAGAGAGAGAGAGACAGAGGGAGAGAGAAAAAGGGAGAGAGAGAAAGGGAGGGAGACAGACAGACAGAGAGAACGAGAGAGAGAGAAAGAGAGAGAAAGAGAAAGGGAGGGAAACAGACATAGAGAGAACGAGAGAGAGAGAAAGAGAAAGGGAGGGAAACAGACATAGAGAGAACGAGAGAGAGAGAGAGACAGGGAGAGAAAGAGTAAGGGAGGGAGACAGACATAGAGAGAGAGACAGAGGGAGAGAGAAAAAGGGAGAGAGAGAAAGGGAGGGAGACAGTCAGACAGAGAGAGAACGAGAGAGAGAAAGAGAAAGGGAGGGAAACAGACAGAGAGAACGAGAGAGAGAGAGACAGGGAGAGAAAGAGAAAGGGAGGGAGACAGACATAGAGAGAGAACGAGAGAGAGAGGAGAGAGAAAAGGGGAGAAAGAGAGAGAGTGTTGGTGTCTAATATGCTTTTATTTTAGAGAGACAATTACGCTTTTAATGTTTTTTAATTTTAGAGAGAAAATTACGCTTTTATTTATTTTTTACTTTCATCACATCAGTAGTATTAAGCCATATAGTTACTAAGACAAGTCCATTCATGCCACATGAGCCCTGAATGTAGAAAACTAAGGACAGCAAAGACAAGTAGAACACAGATGTAGATTTAAAACTAGCATGTATATCTATAATTAGAGACAATACAATTATAACATGTTCATACTGAAGCAAAACAATGTAAAACATGACACAAAAACATCCAACCCTTTCCACTTATCTTGTGCAGTACACAACGTATTCAGATATATTATCCTTCACAATGGTTTGAAAGTAGTTAGAAGTCATACAACAATCTACTCAGCGTTTGCATTCAGTAATGAATGTCGGTACACAGGGACCAGAAACTGTTTTAAACTGTAGTGACGCTCTTCAGCATGTGTGAACAAGCGTCAGTACAAAGCGTTTAAAACACGTTTCTGAATCACGTTTACAGTAATGTCAGCGTGCGTGAAGACAAAGCGTTTAACGACGAGCTTGAACGCAAGGCATCAGGAACACGTTTCAACACAATGCGTTCGGTAACCAACGGAACAAGGCAACGCGTATAGAAGCGCGTTTAAGATTCATGTTTTTGGAAACGTTATGTAACTCAAACACAGCGCCTTCAACACAAAGCGCACGACAAAGTCCAACACAATATATTCACTTATCAGTTTCAAAATCGTGATTTCAGAAAGTCATATATACACATAGAACGCACCACCGACGTCGTTAATATTAGGTACGAAAACACTACGCGTGATCAAATTGTAAAATATTTTACTCTGATTTAAATGAGAATAAAATTATAAGCGAAATCTGGTCACAATTTACTGGAAGTAGTGCACAAACACGTGAATATCAACAATGCCGGAAAGTATGGTGACTGTACGACAACGCCACCAACTTAACTGTCACACACTGGCGACCGCAGCAGTACCTGGTGTAGCGCGCACGGCTAGCACCTGCCAGTCTCCTCATACCGGCATTCAAGCGTCGAATTCCCAGCTTCGAAATCTTCTGCAATTCATCATGGATAAAATTTGTCAATTCCTGTTGATTTTTATCAGGAAGATCTCAATCTCCAACCTGGAGTCAAAAATAGTCCTACAGATGTTCGATTGGGTTAATATCGGCGCTTCTTGCGTTGTCACCAATTACTATCGTACTACAGGCAAGGGGATGGTTTATCAAAGTGTATCACAACGGCTGTGTCCAGTACTTCCTGTTGGTAACTTTAACCAATGTGTCCTAAGTACTGTAATGAGATCTAGCTTGCAGTAAAACGAAACGCAATCGTCTTTCATGACTGAGTCACCACGAAACGGTCCAGCTGCGTGGATCGTCCATCTCCAGGTGATATGTGTCTCGACGTCTCCGTACGCGACAACGACTGTCGGTAACGTGTAGAAGAGAGCAAATGTCCTGAGACCAATAAACAATTCGTCATGTCCTCAAGTGGCAGTTTTCTCGGATCCTGCACGTACCATCCCAGACGTTCCTGTCTGCGCCCATCTGTGAGGAAGGGACATCTGATCGGGCGACGTTCCCTTCGACCTTCTGACGAGCAGCCCGCGCAGCCTCGTTCTGGCGATGCTGCTGCATTAACAAACAAGCCCATTTATATTGTAACTATTCGTCCCTTTCCGTAACCTGAAAGTAGACTGAGACGTACCCCTCGTAGTCATGCCCGGGTGAAATATTCCCCGAACCAATCAGAATGCGCGTATGTAGAGAAGAATTTTGGTCAAAATAGGTCTTTGAAATATTTTCATTTCGGCTTGCATAATTTTTCCCCAGACACTTCAAGTACTAGTATATTCTTATTATTGCATAGTCCTCCTAGGTTTCCTGAATTTTTATAACGAGGATATTTTAACATTATGGCGTAGGAAAGTATTTAAGCATGTTAAACATACCCTTTGAGGTATTTTCCTTGGCGTGGATGCCATGTGTGTTTTCCAAGTAAACTAGAGTTACGTGCCCTTGAAAATAGTTCGGCGACTAGACTATTTCTTTCTCTCTGCGATTTTGCGCTCAGACAGAGCCACGTTTAGTAAAATGGCCCCGAGAGGGGTACGAGTCTATTTTCACGTTACGGAAAGGGACGAGTAGTTACGAATGGATGCTGCTGGAGAGTTGAGCTCCCACAACCGCTGGCGCGGTTCTTCCGCACTGGTCAAGAGATTGCATTTGTCAGACGTATTCGGACTCGATCATCACAGTCAATGGTCTTCATATACTGTACAGGTGGCCATGTGTTTCCCCACAAGTCGTCTAATTATAGTGTCGTTAATGTTCAGTTTAGCACCTATATTGCAACAGGTGTTTCAAGTTTCAGAATCATGTTTCTTAGAAACGCCACTGAGGTTCAGATTAGGATGAATTTTGCTCTCGGAAGATCTCATCGTATGATAAATCATACAATCATGAATTTAATCCAAATACAGGAAAGATTACAGTTTCATGATCCGATTAGAAGGCGATATGACAACAGCTGCTTGAAATAAAATACATCCTAAAAACACTATTACTATGATCAAACATATTTGCACTGTGCATCACATCACCCACAATGTCTATGACTCCCACTAGAAGCGACTTGATCGTATAATCATAGGTAATGAATAATTAATATGCACCATGCCGTACGAATGCCTTATCACTGAAGAACATTTACATTTATATCTACACGTAGGTAGATTTGTAGTCATGGGAATTTCATTTATGGGAAACGATAATGCAGAATTAACGTTTGAGACGCTCCCCGCACACCTTCAGTGCTTTATTACGAGATCATAGCATGACCTTGACCTATATCCGACAACAGCTGTAACACGTAAGATACATCCTTAAAAACTATTACTCAGCTCTATACGAGGTCGCGTACATTACACCACCACAAACAATCCCTCGGTTAGAGGCAGTCTCGACTTGAAATATACAACCACCTGTCTGAAATGTACAACGGCTGTAAAGACATATATAGCACACTTCCTGCTACGGTTACATATCTGGGCTGATAAATCATCCATATAAGGTACATTGTCTATGAACTCCAAGTAACTATTGGGCCAGCTGTTGCTAGTTTATTTGTTACCTGTCAATCAAATGATGTCAGGTAATCGATTTCACTCCAAGTGTCAAATTGTGAACGTTCATCTGTGTTGTAATGAATAATTGTCATTGTTGCAATGAATAATTGTCCACAGATTATAACGAATCCACACCCAGTCGAGTGGTTCAGCATACCAGTGGGTACTGTATTGGGATTGATTGTGTGATACTATACTTATTATATGAAGGCCTACCGTAACTACACGTGACACCAGAACAGACACTCAGACACACCTCTTTTAAAGGGATGCCGTAATCTATTATTCATTTAATTCTAAAATTTAAAGTATGAAAATTCATAATGAATGGCTGTCATATTTCTCCTGAAGGGGGCGGTGGGGTAGCCTAATGGTTAAAACGTTGGCTCGTCACGCCGAAGACCCGGTTCGAATCCCCACATGGGCACAATGTGTGAAGCCCATTTCTGGTGTCCCCCGCCGTGATGTTGCTGGAATATTGCTAAAAGCGGCGTAAAACGAAACTCAGTCAGTCAGTCTCCTGAAGATTCAAGGTGATATCATGATTCCCACAAGGAGCGTAATGCAATTTGCCTAAGCAAGGGACCGACGATATTAAACTTTGTATTTCTTTTGTCGTTTATTGCAAACTAATTAGTTCGACTTCTTGTTTCAAAATTATTAATAGTGCAAACAAATTGTTGACTGCGGTGTAAAACAACTTCATTTCCTAACTTCAAGTAAGGCCCTGCATATTCACTTAATCCGATATCCATGACATTGTGCACAATTACAGTGTGTATGTGCATCTTTATAATGTTAATTATATCCAAAGTACGTTCACGTACATCTTTACAATGTTATATCAAATAAATTCATGTACATCTTTACAATGTTATATTCAAGGCATTCGGTGCATCTTTGCAATGCTATATCTAAGGCACCTCCACAATGATACATCCAGTGCATCCATGCATGTGTGTGCGTGCGTGCGTGCGTGTGTGTGTGTGTGTTTGTGTGTTCTGTCCATTCGGAGGCTACGCGATATACCTTTCAGGACATATTTCACAGGATATAACCAGCATGTTGATACTTTTGTGTTGCATGATTATTGTTTTGTGTTATTTTGCATGGTTTTCACCCCAAATAATTTCCGGAACAAATTAAACTTTGTGTTTAAAAATCCCATGTCCCCGAAGAATATCAAATACCCCGTGCTTTATTAGGATGCAGACTCCATTCCCCGCAGGAGTAAACAGCATACCTTATTCCACTTCCACAACAATTTACACAACTACATTCCTCTTCTCACATATATATGTCATGTTTATTGCAATCTATATCTGAGCGCATGTCAGTTCTGTGATTATTACTATTTCAATACACGCGCTTGGAGGTTGTATATTTCACTGGAATAACAGATTAAGCCATGCGAATTTAACCGAAAGGTCGCTGCCCATGCATCCTGTAACCGATGTTTGAAAAACATAAAAAAAGTTGGAATGACAAACAAACGAACCAAGGAGGAAAATAACAACATCCTTGTTAGATGTGTTTTGTGTTACATCGGCAGCCCGGAAACAGCTGAGCGGTGTGTGTTTCATCTGATCTGTGATACATTGCACTCTGTGATGCGTGTATTGTCTGCTCCGCGGCGGTTAGCTCGCAAGCTATCAAATTAATTGCTGTGTACGCTTGGAACGCTTGAACACATTGTCGTGACCGTGTTGTGTCTGTTGACCCTGAGGCAACGCCTACTTACTGTATGATATATCGGCTATTGCGTTGTTACGGTGCTCCGCCTCAAACCGCTGTGTGGTGTGCATTCCACTGTGACCATCTATCCGTCTGTGTATTTACTGAAACACGCTCCTCGCCTTAACGGTGCTAATTGACTTCTGTGGTCATGTGCTCGTATTTTTATTGCAATCATTACGTTCACACGTGTATTGTGAAGTGATCGTGTGAAGTTGTCATTTTCCTATCACGTGTTCGTGTATTTACTGTAGTGATCATGTGTCAGTGTATTCACTGTAGCGATCATGTGTCAGTGTATTCACTGTAGTGATCATGTGTCAGTGTATTCACTGTAGTGATCATGTGTCAGTGTATTTACTGTAGTGATCATGTGTCAGTGTATTCACTGTAGTGATCATGTGTCAGTGTATTCACTGTAGTGATCATGTGTCAGTGTATTCACTGTAGTGATCATGTGTCAGTGTATTTCACTGTAGTGATCATGTGTCAGTGTATTCACTGTAGTGATCATGTGTCAGTGTATTCACTGTAGTGATCATGTGTCAGTGTATTTACTGTAGTGATCATGTGTATTCAGTGTATTCACTGTAGTCATGTGATCATGTGTCATGTGTCAGTGTATTCACTGTGTATTTACTGTAGTGATCATGTGTCAGTGTATTCACTGTAGTGATCATGCACCAGTGTATTCACTGTAGTGTACTAATTCACTGTAGTGATATGTGTCAGTGTATTCACTGTAGTGATAGTGTGTCAGTGTATTCACTGTATTCACTGTAGATAGTGTGTCAGTGTATTCACTGTAGTGATCACTGTAGTGTGTCAGTGTATTCACTGTAAAGATCACGTCTCAGTGTATTTTCTGTAAT
Source organism: Haliotis rubra (assembly GCF_003918875.1). Classification (NCBI taxonomy): domain Eukaryota; kingdom Metazoa; phylum Mollusca; class Gastropoda; order Lepetellida; family Haliotidae; genus Haliotis; species Haliotis rubra. Next base: position 4,607,432 of record NW_025767190.1, read on the forward strand.
CATTAGGTTTGCATGTGTTTTTTACAGTAGTCATGTACCCATGTATTCACTGGCTGTAGTTATTATTATGACTGTCCCTATACTTACTGCGGTGATCATGTGCATCTGTATCTACTTCTGTGACCATGTACATCTGCATTGATTATAGTGATAGTGCCCGTGTATGTGCTGTGTTTTATAATACTGGCTGTCAGACACACAGACATGTTACAACCAAACCATCCTGTAGATTACAAGGGGATAATTGTTACAGTAACACATATATGCCTGTTAATATCACATTATCCTTGAACCTAATCCCCCTCTGGTGGGTCACAAGGCACGTAGGTCTTCTCGGCCAACAATAGAAAGCTTCGCAGCTCCATCAACAGATATCATTTATTCTGATCTACCTACGGTATTGGCTGTATGCGACCCATGTGCACTGTCCGCTAAATAACTCGGCCAATTAACCATCTCCGGCGAAACTCAGATTGCCTGTGAACAAATTTCGTGGAAGAGCAACTCTACGCATGACTCCATATCACGTAACGACGGAAATTAATAGATGTCATGATCTTGTACATTTCACCTGAAAAAAAGGAGCCTGGATGCCTCCAGCAGATACGATCCTTGATTACAGCTTGTAAATTGCCCATCAATTGCATCGTTCTGCCATGCCAGGGGCACTAAGACACGGAAATCGGTTTACAAATATAAAAGTGATATTATGTCACTTATTGCAAGTTGATCAATAGATTTGGCTTCCACACAGAGCACTCACTGGCACTAATTACACTAAAAACACGAGGTTTAGGGATTCCAGTAGTGATGGTTGATGCGGAAACGGGATCAATATCGTGCCAATTTCCTTCGCCTGAGAGGTTGTGTTGCTGATGTCAGTCATAAATTGATCTTTTTTGTCATTGTAACATACTTGAATAATAGGAAGATGTAGTTGACATGATCGATGGTTCCTGGCAACAACAATATTATTGACCTGTGTATCGACCAGTCAGTTGAGAACGCTTGCACTGTTGTGTTGACTTGTTGTGTTGACTTGTTATACAACCTGTTTCGTGTTCAAGACTTAAGGCATCCAGTGTTCCATCACTGTTGGGACGAGGTGGAATGTCGGACCATCATTCAGGGTTTCTCTTGGAATAAGGATTGGGTGGTAGAAGTTGCTGTACAGACTATATTACAACAATTGATGGATACCTGGGACTTTTTCGATCCAGAATCGACGAAATGAGCATTTCTAAAAACAGGTTAATATACAACAGAAGGAGCCTAGACAACGTCCTCTTTTCTTGAAAACACAACGCCATTCAGAAAGTGGTCAAATGTAAGATATGCTATTGGGATTACACTTTCTCAGTAAACTACAGAGATTCGAACCCATACTCTCAGTCAGGTACCTATAGCTCATTGAAAGAACACAAAGGCAGCAGTCTAACCCACTCAGCCACCGTGGTACCTCAGTACCCTAAAAGTACTAGAATCTGTACTTTTCTGAAATTGTACTTGGTTTGTTGTTTAACGGCGCACCCAGCAATATTCCATCTATATAGCGGCGTTATGTACATACTCCAGTCTGAACCAGACAATCAAATGATCAACATCATAAGCATCGATCTACGCAGTTGGGATACGATGACATGTGTCAACCAAGCCAGCGACCCTGACCACCCGATCCCGTTAGTCGCCTCTTTAGAAAAGCATGGGTTGCTGAAGACCAATTAGAACCTGGATCTTCACGGGTAGCTTTTTTGAGAAAGTGTAATCCCAAATATGACATGGTATCTTCATTTTTCTTGAATCAGAAGAAATCTAGACCTATTGCCAAGGAACTGACTACATACTTAGGATTTTCTCGATCTATTTGTGTCAGGGTCTCTGTAAAGGACTATAAGAATCCCTTCGGTTTTCCGATATGGTTTTACCTAGGGCAACATAAATTATACAATTCTGTACACTTCATTATAAGGAATTTTACTTCGCCTAAGAACACATTAATTCCCAGAATGTGTGTGCGTGTGTGTGTGCGTGTGTATATATGCATCCACACATGTCTGTAAAGCAGATTTAGTTTGATGTCTTAGTTACTTCATTTTACCCGTGAAGGCCCGGGTTAGAATTGTTCTTCAGTAACCCATGCTCGTAAAGAGGCGACTAACGGGATCGGGTGGTCAGGCTCGCTGACTTGGTTGACACATGTCATCGTATAGATTGATGCCCAGATTGATGTACATGCTATTGATCCCTGGATTGTCTGTTCCAGATTCGATTATGTACATACCGCCGCCATATAGCTGTAATATTGCTGAGTGCGGCGTAAAACTAAACTCACTCACTCACTACTTCATTTTATTCATTGCATAGCAACAAGCATTTAACAATAATAATTATTCAAGCTCACTGATTTTTATAAAACATGGTTTAATATCCAATATTTTTAAGTAAGCAGAGCGAAGTAGTAACAAAATAACAAATCTTTCCCGAAGGTAAAACGTATAATCGTAAAAATACAAAATATGAGAAAATATCCATTTTACACAACCAAAGCATTTGCCATGTTATGACATTAAAATGTTCATGTCTTTTTCATTGGTTCTTTTCCTATTCCACACGTTCAGCTGAGTGGTTTCATTGCTAGTATAATGAATGTTTACTACACACGTCTTCAGCTCACTGTACCTTATCACAACATCAGCAACATCTAAATATATTTACAGCAACAGATGAAACGAGTGTTCTAATCGTCAAGTAATTAATTTCGCCTATCTGCACTCTAAAGCCCTAGGTGCAGGGCTTCCGACACCCGTTTTTACACATTGTATTGATTGTACTGTATATAGACTTGGGCGTGTATTACGACGTTGAAAGTGTTTGGTATTTTTGCACCCAACTGATTGTTACAACTTTAAGTGTGATGGCGGAACGTTTATCTGAATTCCTATTTGCTTCTGGTGTGAAAAACAAAACTGTAAACGTTTGTAAATATATTTCTTCTCAATCAGCTTCAATTTATTTTGCTCACAACATTTTCTCATCATGTCCTGCAATATGTTTTTGTGATAGGTGGTCTTATCGTAAGACATGACTGACTTGGTTTAAGGAAAATACGATTCAAAGTAGTTTTACAAGGGTTACTTATTTCAAAAAAGCTTTCAAATAGTGTCATTTGATGCCTCAGTGAAACGATAAAGGCCGATGTATTTCACTATTTTTGCTTCTATATTGTTACGGTTAATAATTTGCCGTGACAAAAGGTATACAGGTCCCCTTTGAACTAGCAAAATAGAACACAGACACGTCTAAGATATCAATAATATATTGAATAAACAATGAGCAAACAACAATGAATGACAATAGAGATTTCTAGTACAATGCAATTGAGTCACAATAATCTAAAATATTGGGTCACAAATATGAAATATTAACTCACCAGAGTCTTGACGTTATACAGTGAGAACAGATATATTGACTGAAGGTTGTTTACAATGACAGCAGTTGAATAGACAGGCACGGTCAGTCTTGAAATGTAGGTCAGCTTGACGATGGCCGACAGATGTGTACAAATCCAATCATGTGAAAAGTCCCATCGCACTACGCAACAGCCAGCCTTTATATAGCTCTTACACAGTTCTTGAGCATTCAACTAACTAATGATGCACCCACCTCAATGAACTAACAATACGCCCACCTCAATGAACTAACGATACACCCACCTCAATGAACTAACAATACACTCACCTCAATGAACTAACAATACACCCACCTCAATGAACTAATGATGCACCCACCTCAATGAACGAACGATACACCCACCTCAATGAACTAACAATACGCCCACCTCAATGAACTAACGATACACTAACCACCTCAATGAACTAACAATACGCAATGAACCCACCTCAATGAACTAACGATACACCCACCTCAATGAACTAACGATACACCCACCTCAATGAACTAACGATACACCCACCTCAATGAACTAACGATACACTCACCTCAATGAACTAACGATACACCCACCTCAATGAACTAACGATACAACTAACAATACGCCCACCCCATGAACTAACGATACACCCACCTCAATGAACTAACGATACACCCACCTCAATGAACTAACGATACACCTCAACCTCAATGAACTAACGATGAACTAACGATACACCCCCACCTCAATGAACTAACGATACACCCACCTCAATGAACTAACGATACACCCACCTCAATGAACTAACGATACACCCACCTCAATGAACTAACGATACACCCACCTCAATGAACTAACGATACACCCACCTCAATGAACTAACGATACACCCACCTCAATGAACTAACGATACACCCACCTCAATGAACTAACGTTACGCCCACCTAACGATACACCATACTCATGAACTAACGATTCGACCCGGTATGAACTACCGATAGGCCACACTTCCGCGACCTCCTGCTATTCTTTAGTGAATAATAAACACATAATTTTGTCCGAATCGGATAATCAACTCAGATGTAGAAAGTGATTTCTTATGATGATAGAGATGTTTTTGAAGTTTTTATTACAGTCAGTAATGTTCCTGTCGCCGACTTACAAACCCGCTTTGTAAGTTGTTTAAGTAGCTGAACCGACGGCCCTATGGTACCACTGTGACCCAATAAGGTATTCAATAATCTATTTCAAGTATTTTTCATTAGAATCTTTTTATGTGCAGCCCGACTCGAGAATATAAAAAACAAATGACTTGATTTATTGCATGAGCCGTTCTGGTAAACAAACCTTCAAACAAATCACAAGAGATTTGTACGAAGTAACGAGAAATCATATGTTTCTAAACCGCCTTACAAACACGTAAATTGTCGACTAAGTTAATTATAAACACCATCTTATCCGGATTTCATATTGTAATTCTATTTACCTATGCTATCCCGCATTGATTGGCGGCCATTGAGACCATTGATCAGTAACGGCTCTAACTCCATCCAATGCCTCATGTTTCAGACATCTCCAATTAATGTGTTTTATCTGGACACTTAGCAAGGAGACCATAACTAGCTCCAGACACTATAATTTCTTATCCCGGACAGATCTGTGGTATTTTAAGAATACTCTATTTAGCTCTGTGGAGGCCATATATAGGTTCTCGGTCCTGTGTTCTATTGATTGAAGCGTTAAAGGAATATTAAGTCTCTTTTCCTATTCTTGAATGCAATCTGTTCAGAAGAAGTCTTTGTGAGTCATTAAAATAAAATGTTTGTGGGCTGCGACGTATGTTTTATGGATACTCGGATCAAAAGTCCTTTGTCGCAGAAAGGATGCGGTAATGGCTCTGTTATATATTCAGATTCACCTTGAGTGGAATTACAATCATTGATTGTGAGTGAATGTGGTTGAACGCCGCTTTAAACAGTGTTCGAGCTTCGTTCAACGGGTGGGAATCTCGAAAATGCTGCAACGAACAATCATTTCCTGTGTTTTCAGTCGAACAATTGACTTGCCTTCGCGTGTGTTGGTGGCCGTGCCGCTGGTGAGTCGGTAGTCGGTATCGTACAATCGACAGGAGAATTCCTGCAAATATGGAAAGGGTTATGTCGATATTATGTATTACTCACTGTACGCATGTTTGGACGACTCTCACCACAAACCCCCACCTTCATGTGGTCTGGTAATGTCTGCTGAAGACTAACGTCGGCTCTTGTGTAAAACTGCAGACTAACATTGGATACATAATGTCTACTGCAGACTAACACTGGCTACATAATGTCTACTGCAGACTAACACTGGCTACATAATGTCTACTGCAGACTAACATTGGGTACATAATGTCTACTGCAGACTAACATTGGGTACATAATGTCTACTGAAGACTAACACTGGCTACATAATGTCTACTGCAGACTAACACTGGCTACATAATGTCTACTGCAGACTAACACTGGCTACATAATGTCTACTGCAGACTAACATTGGGTACATAATGTCTACTGCAGACTAACACTGGCTACATAATGTCTACTGCAGACTAACACTGGCTACATAATGTCTACTGCAGACTAACACTGGCTACATAATGTCTACTGCAGACTAACACTGGCTACATAATGTCTACTGCAGACTAACACTGGCTACATAATGTCTACTGCAGACTAACATTGGGTACATAATGTCTACTGAAGACTAACACTGGCTACATAATGTCTACTGCAGACTAACACTGGCTACATAATGTCTACTGCAGACTAACACTGGCTACATAATGTCTACTGCAGACTAACACTGGCTACATAATGTCTACTGCAGACTAACACTGGCTACATAATGTCTACTGCAGAACGGATAACGTCTAGTGCAATGTCAGCTGTACTCTAACGTCGACCAAACGTTATGTCGGCTCCAGCATAATGTCGGCTCCAGCAAAAGTCGGCTCCAGCATAATGTCATAACACCCAGGAGACACACCAGTGAATATTCCAGTGTTAGACTTGGTCTCACCAACACGTGCTTGAGTAAGGCGGCTAATGTTTAGACAGGTTCGGTGACTTGTTTGATGAATCCATTACTTACCGTCTTAATATCTTTTCCACACCCGAAAAGAGTTATTAGTAATAATCTGGATACAAGAGAGGTACTATCATGTTTGACCAACAGATTGTCCAGTCCTGTCAATTTTCAGAAAAATATATATTTATGTAAGATGCCAGGTTAGGCCATCCTAAACAATCCATACCACAGGCTACAATGCAGACCGTAATATTTTAATTCACCTCTGTAACCGTGAGAAGGTTGTACTATTCACAGTCATCGTCTTCTCCCGTTGTGTATATCCAGACAAAGTTGAGCGTATGTCAGATCGATGACTGTTGAGAAAACCACTTTCCCCTTTATTCCGTTAGACTCGCGTCGTCTTTCTTTCAAGCTCTGTGTACTTAGACAGTTAAATAGCGGTCCATCCTTTGAATTTACATTGAATCGTGTAGTGTGAGAAAGATAATGGTTTCTACTTAACTAGAGAGACTTGCATTGAGGCAAATGTGACCAGTTCCAATGTTCGGTGTGAATGAGGGTCCGGGGGCAATTGCACGGTATTAATTACATTTGCGTAATGGGTTCGAATCCAATGTTTAGCCCCGAATATGTTCTTGGGTATTGCGTAAAATCCGTGATGCGTTGGTGTCTCGATTTAGGTATTATTGTAATACTTCCAGGTGTGCTTCCCGTGAACTAAAGGTAGTCATCGACCGCTCATTCAAAGCGTTGCTTAATGTCCAAAACGAGGCTCACATTATCGTGATATCTTAGCGTTAGTGTCTTGTACAACGAAGTCGTACCTGGTCGTCGTGACGCTGGTATTGTTGAAGTGGTCGAGTTCCATGGGGACTCTTTTATATCACGTGACTCTTGTCACGTGTTATTTTAGGTTTTCCAGTGCTCGAGCTGACGGGTGGCGGGGAATCCTAGTGGTTAAAGCGTCCGTTCGTCACACCGAAGACCCGGGTTCTATTCAAGAGTACAATGTGTGAAGTGATGGAATATTCCTCAAAGCAGCGTAAAATCTCACTCATTCACTCATTTCAAGATGACATTTCGTTCAAACTGGCGTCTGAGCCAACCCAGAATGTTGTAAATTGAATTGTACGTGTTGTACACATAGGTCGTGAGTGACACATGGTATAGCGGTCTTTGATGCTGCTATTTCCTACATTCAGATGACTATCGTTGTGTAGATGTTTGTTTCAAAGCAACGTATCCCTGACATGATCCACCGTGGAAACCGTCAATGGGGCTACCCATGCACTTGTAGTTGACACACCGCGACTTAACTGACTCTTGGCGGCTTAAAAACCAAACCATCCACACAGATGCATTTCTGGTCAGTAATGAAGAATAGGAAGTACCCATCCTTGATTCAGTGTTTTGTATTGCTATAAGTCAGGGTATAAGCATTAATCCGTCTACGTCAGTCTAACATGTGAAGATCCGAGTTATCCTTGCTTGTCATAAGGGATCGGAGCTCATGATATTGACCACTGGATTGTCTGTTCCAGTCTAGATTATTTACAAAATAAATATTGCTTGAATATTACAGATTACGGCGTTAAACAACAAATAAACAAAGCATCGGTTTAATCCAAAGTCCCACAAGACTTGACGAGTTCATTGTCTCGGAGGTCTTAAGTTTGATAGGGGCGGTGGGGTAGTCTTGTGGTCAAAGCGTTCCCTCGTCACGCCGAAGACCCGGGTTCGATTCCCCACATGGGAAAATGTGTGAAACCCATTTCTGGTGTCCCCCGCCGTGATATTGCTGGAATGTTGCTAAAAGCGGCGTAAAACATACTCATTCACTCACTCACCTAAGTTTAATTACAAACTAAGATAAAACTTACGTAAAACCAAGCAATTATCATTAATCAATGCTGGTATGAAATGAATAAATTATCTTCTAAATCTGTTTTACTTTCGTTTCTTTCCTCAGGTCAGTTGTAAAGACCGCGCCCACTTATTCCTTGTTCATATTTGCTCAGCAAATCCCATGCAAGCTGATTAGTATTACATTCCTTCAGGTAATCTAGCAGGAAGATTGATCGTTGTATATGTCATTGTTAACGTCACGTGGTTCACTTCATTTTCCACGCAACAGATGCATTATTCACAATGCATATAAAAAACCTATGACTTTGTTATTGCGGAGGTCGTACAATCATTTCTTGTCGAGATTAGCGAGTACAAGATGCAAGCAATTGACATCATCCCTCATCGATTTTCTTGACAAGTTTTATGGTTACAATCGGGGAAATATCCATATCTCTTTGATGTATCTGAAATCGATCGATGTCAATTTCAGTAAATGTTGCAATTGAGCAAAATATCATGACTTTACATCCACGTCGATGATTGAGGCTTTCAACGTCAAAAGAAGCAAGGCGACATTTTTGTAGAACAAGCGCATTCAACACGTTCCGCGAAGAATTCGTTGTCGATTTCAAAAGGACTAAAAGGAATAACTGTTAATTACCCCGCTAACCGAGCCAGTGACCCTTTATCTTCCCACGACATGTTCCTCTTTGATCGCAATGTATTTCTTCACTGGAAACGACGGGTTCTTATACTTCATCTATGTGAAAAGTCACATGCCACCATGCTACTTGGATAAATGGATATATCCTCTTGTATATATCAACAACATTCAAATCTTAACAAAGGCTTTATTAAGCTTTCAAGACTAATGATAAATTAAAGAAAAAATTAAAGTTTAATCTCAAGCACCTTTCTCACAGTTGCACTGTTGTTCAGGATATATTTCCCCGCGATTGTGAGTGAGTGAGTGAGTGAGTCGTAAAACGTGACTGCACCTGTTTCTTACCCTGAATTCCAAAATATTTTGTGAGCAAAACATTCTGAAGCGTTATAACACTTACACTGTTATCGGAAGTCACTTCCTCGCACCGAGAGTCAACCATGCAGCGCATACAAATAGCTGCATGTAGTTTATTGAGGTCACGATTAACCCTCTGTAAATACCATATGATATATACTCATGCCAATATTGGTTGTCACCCACCAGCCTATTAATAAAATTGAAGGGGTTGACAACCATTATTGGCATGGGTATATAAATGTTTGTTAGGATTACGACACATCCAAACGTTTTGGGTCCCAAAGGTTCTGACCCACTGGAAAGTCAGACTTTTGTTATCGTGTGTACGTGACACAGGTTCGGCCTGATATGGCATCTGTCTCGTATATGTACAGACCGCCGCCACAGAGATGGAATGTTACGGATTGTGGCGTTAAACAACAAACAAATTAACAAAACCCCAGTCTAATACACAAGACTTGTCGATTTCATTGTCATGGAGCTTAAATGTTTAATTACAAAGTAAGATGATCCCCATAACCGGCTGGCATACGTTCCTCCAAGCTTTTATGGGGAGGTGGGGTAGTCTAGTGGTTAACGGGTCCGCTCGTCACGCCGAAGACCCGAGTTCGATTCTCCATGTAGGTACATATCTGGTAGGGGTGACTATTAAGGGGAAAACTACTATTGCGATAGTGATCGCCTATGGCAACCAACTATTGCAATATTATAGCAATACTTTTTTTTCTCCTTGAATTGTCTCAATTGAAGTAATTTCCAAAAAGAATGTATAGTTTATATGAAATAAAAACAAGTTGAAGTAGTTTCAGTCTCTTTTAATGAGTGACAAGAAACTTGAAACCCAGATCAAGTAAACAGTTAAAACATTAAGTCAATGTAGCTGCAAGTCTGCACCAAATCTTCCTGTATTTTGCGCTGCGCATTTATCAACGGAAGTCAATCACTAAACTATCGATAGTCACATATGCAATCGATGCATCGGTAGTTTTTCGTTTCAACCATCGATTAATTCCTATTGGAGACTCAACAATTGCAATCCATCGATAGTTCGATGGATCGTTACAGCCTTAATATCTGGTTCCCCCGCCGTCATATTGCTGGAATATTGTTAAAGTCGCGTAAAACCATCCTGCTCTCGGGTTTCCTTCAAAATGAATCTGCCACTCCGTAATACATGCCAAACAGTTCAATAACGCCCAAAAAACATATAATCTTATTCATTTACATCCATCCTGTTGAATTATCAGGTTTCGTTTGAGGATTAACATCTCCCTCGAAATGATTTTGGCTCACTGTGGATTACAGCCAAAGGCACTGATCCTGATGAAAAAAACAAACACCAATGCGCCACGTATCTAAAAAACCTAACTGCATAACACTGTATTGAAATACTGAGAAAAATACGTCTGTGTCTGGATAGCTGAGTGCCTGTATCTCGCTGCAAGGTCCTTGGCGCTTTGCCAAGTGGGCTACCGATGAAAAAAAGCTTTCGCCATTATAAGGGGAGACTAGATTAGTAGATCTTCAAGCTGTATATATTCAGCGCAAATTGCTTGACTTCAGCTGGTTCTGGTAAGCTCTTGTATAAACTGTTTTCGGGTGTTCGGTAACCTCGACTGCAAACGGTATATAGTGTAAATCTTGGAACAGACCTCCCCGACCTATGTTGACGGTTACGGCTGTATAACGGGGTGACTCGGTGCGCGTGGGTCATATCCTTGAGAGGTAATATCGCGGATGTAACGTTTTTTAACACACATATTTGCTGAGTGAGACTATTATCTCTGGTGCAGAAAGATGACTGCAACACTACAAGTAAGACACGAGTAGTTAACTCACTGGAAATACTTTACTTAGTGACAGTTCATAATTTATGGCCAGGGGGGGTGATGATGATTTTTATGGAGAAGCATGTACAATGTGAATGCCCCCCCCCCCCAATGCATGTACAAAGTAAGTGAACCCCCTGCATGTCATGTACAAAATCAATGAGCCCCTCCCCCTTTCAATATTTTTAAAGCTTAATTTTTAAAATATTTTTATGTACAAAATTGATGACCCCTCTAGAAACATGTGTACAAAATTGATGACCCTCCTACCTCCCTAGAACAAAATGGGTGCCCCCCCCTTAAAATCATCATAACCCCCCCAAGCCATAAATTATGAACGGTCCCTTAACTCGTTTGGAAATGGCAGAAGTGTTGTATTCGTTTAACATGATCTGGACATAAAAAGAAGATAAATTCCTTATTTATGTTTGATGTTTGATGATCAGGGTATATAATATCTCAACCAGTCAGTGGTATACTGCGGGCATGAAAGTATACACCCATGCTTGATCACGGCTAAAATAACACAATCAAAATACTTGTTATTCAAAAGTGATACTTTTTCATACAGGTATCATATATGAGTTTGGACCTCAGGCCTAGTAACATTTTGTTACATTTGTTTGATAACTATGCTCAAATCAATTTATAATGCAAACTTTCTATCGCCCGATAAAGCAGACGTGTAACTTAATCCGATAATATTTTTTACAATTTTTTCTTAGAAAATAAACAATGGCTGTAGTTAAATTGGATTTGGCGATAAGCCATCATGTATAATTATTTCAATTGTTTCAAAAACACCTAATGAATATGAAAGTCATGAAGGCCCCGATATGTGGCCGAACATTTGAGATTCGGGAAGGGGTTGCGATTCTTCTCAAATGATAATTTGCTTAAAATATAGAAAATAAAGAAATACAACTTTGCCTTTGTCTCAAATAACTTAAGTTAAGTTGAATGTATTGTATAGATTGTGATGTGATGTTAATGTGTTCGGCTTATCTTGTCTGAGGAAATATGTCATGTGTTTTCAAGGAGAGACCGAAAATATTCTGTTCAGGGCACCAATTCCATTTGGAACTAACTGCCCCTATATTGCGACACGTGACGACAATGACGATGTTGTATTGCTCTCAGCGAAAACCTGACACTGGAAGGAAAAAACAGACTTGGATTCACCCTGCCCCTGTATCAGTTCAACGTTTAAACAGATCCCGAGATTTCCTTGTGAACTCGAAAGTTCTCAAATTATTATTTATTGACCCATAATGATTATACAACTCGGAGTATATTAACACCTTTTATGTAGATCTTTTACTTTTCTTCTTTCCGATGAAGCATTGCACGCCTGCCTTTAACTCCGACTCCGACTCGATTTGTATGTGCTTACGAATTATCCAAAATCCAATGAGGACCGATCCTAGTCCATACTCGATAATCTCCAGGGTATACGGGGGAGGTGGGGTAGCCTAGTGGTTAAAGCGTTCGCTCGTCACGCCGAACACCCGGGTTCGATTCACCACATGGGTAAAATGTGTGAAGCCCATTTCTGGTGTCCCCCGCCGTGATATTGCTGGAATATTGCTAAACAGTGGCGTAAAACCAACTCACTCACTCCAGGGTATACGTCCTAGTCATATGATTATATTATTATGGCTTTTGTTGAGTAAGTGAATGTTGTATAAATTCACAGTGAAAATGTTTCCATTTTGAAACAACAAGTTGTTCGTAGCTTTGGAAGGCGGTAGAGTAGCTTTGTGGTTGAAGCGTTCGCTCGTCACGCCGAAGTCCCAGGCCCGAGTACAATGTGTGAAGCCCATTTCTGGTGTCTCCCGCCGTGATATTGCTGGAATATTGCTAAAGGCGGCGTGAAACCCAACTCACTCACTCGTGGCTTGGGTACGGCAAAACAATGGTTGATAGCATGAACAACAATGACAGTAAACATGTTAACCACGTGATCGTTAGTCAGCTTATACGACATAGATGCGGAGTTTTGCCACCTATTCTGTGCAACGTTATAATGTGCATCGTTATCAAAATTACGTCCATTAATCAACGTCAGTACCAACCGCCTCTGTGGTAAAGTGGATGGACCTTCTGTGTGGGAGCGAAAGGTCGCTGGTTCGATCCCCTTCCCGTCATATCCCGAATACGTGAAAGAGGACCTGTTCCTCTGCCTGGCTAACATGCTGGGTCTGAGAGCTGATGTCCATGGTGTAACACCGACATGATATCTCAGAGGATTAGGACTAAAATGAGTCCTCATTTGTATACACAAACACACACAGACACACGCATGTGTAGTAATCGTGAACATGATGTCACCCCATCCACCAACCCTATAAAAAACGTAAATTATAGAGCATACCCAATATATATAATTATCCTAAATGTACTATAACACCATTTAGGCAAATGATTTTAAGTTGTTATGCCATCAATTATGCAACCATCAATATGTCATATGTCAACGTGCAACATTCGGAAGTTTTATATAATATCTGTTTCTACAGGGCAATAAATGTATTGATTAGTAATCGATCAACAAGTGCTGACAGTGACCTTGGCAGGCATTTGTTTTCCATGAGCTCGACGTAATGGATTCAACAATGGATCGCTGATTGGATCATATCGATTTTTGTAAGCTTCTGAGATTCTATTCTAGGTTCTGCCCATTTCCTTTGCTTATAGTCGATGGAGTCTGTGCGAGACTGTATTGCTAAGCTGAAGGACAATGTTCCTTGGTCATCAATCATGCAACGTTGTCTTGCGTGAGTGAGTGAATGCCAAGCTACAGAAATTCCATCATCCATCGTCCATCCGTCCATTGTAAATGGATATCATGATATTGTAAAGCGCGAGGGTTTATGCCATGAAAAAATCATACAACGCAATTGTAATTCATTCATGGGTGAGTGAGTGGATTTAGTTTTACGCCGCTTTTAGCATTATTCCAGCAATATCACGGCATGGGGACACCAGGAATTCATAGTGGCACGGTTGTCTGCATACGGTGAAACGGATCACAATGTCTCCCACGGCACATTACTGGAGACGTCGCATTTAAGGGGTATCGTCACATGTGGTCTGCTCTCTCTTGTTCCCCCATCCGTCTGTCCCCACTGTCGCGACTGCAACCAGAGTGAGTGAGTGAGTTTAGTTTTACGCAGCGCTCAGTAATATCCCAGCTATTTGGCGACGGTCTGTAAATAATCGAGTCTAGCCCAGACAATCCAGTGATCAACAGCATGAGCATCTATCTACGCAATTGGGAACCGATGACCTGTGTCAACCAAGTCAGCGAGCCTGACCACCCGATCCCGTCGCCTCTTACGACAAGCCTGGGTTACTGAAGGCCAATCATAACCCGGATCTTCACGGGTCGACGGCAACCGGAGTGAGTTGAGTTGAGTTGGGTTTTACGTCACATCGGCATTATTCCAGCCATATAGTGACGAGAACAAGTTTGCATTAATAAACATTGTAAGTACATACTCGGAATGAGTTTTATGTCAAAAGCATATATTCATTACATTGTCATTTAAAAACCGAAAAAGTCATAACACCAAATTTATAAGCAGACAATTCGTTTGTGACATTACACAGTTACAATTTATGATACAGATCAACTTCCCTCAGGTAGTTCACTATCAGATGAGCGCTCACGCGGGAGAACAGATTTTTCAGATTTGTTGCATCATAGTGTGAGTCCCTTGCAGACGACAAGTCCACACAGTCAAGCAGAATATGCTTGATGGTGAAAACCTCATTGCAAGAGACACACATGGTGTGTGTGTGTGTGTGTGTGTGTGTGTGTGTGTGTGTGTGTGTGTGTGTGTGTGTTTGTGTGTGTTTGTCCATCCCCATCCGTCTTCAGCAGATGGTCATGTGTAAACCGACTGTGGCCAATACGACATCGTCGTAAAATTACCTCATCGCGTCTTGACTGACAACCCAAGTAGGTATAACCAATTGTTGGCTTCAATTCATACAGTTTATTTCTTCCTACTTGAGTGTCCCACCTTTTTTGCATGAGGTCCTGTGTATAGGTTTTGATAGTGGGTTTGAAATCACTGTATGGGATCAGCAGTGGAGATAAGGGCTTGTCAAGAGCTGCTTTAGCTGTAGCATCGGCTTTTGTGTTACCTGCTATGCCGACGTGACCCGGCAACCAGCAGAGGCCGATGTCACACTGACCAGTAGAAAGGTCGTTGTTAAGTTCTAAAATGTCAAGAATGATTGGGTGACTTGAAGTTATCTTTTGAAGTGCTTGAAGGCAAGATAATGAATCTGTAAAAGCAATGAAGTTTTTGGAGTGATTCTGCTGTTTAATGTAGGTCAATGCTGAGAAGATAGCTTTGGCCTCGGCAGTGAAAATGGAACTGTTGTCGGGAATCCTAGAGGAGACAGTCTTGGATCCAATGACTGTAGCACTGGCAACTTGGCCCTCATCCTTGGATCCGTCTGTGAAAATGGATCTATGGGTGTCATACTTGGAACGTAACTGGTTGTATTCCTGCTGGAACACCAAAGGATTTGTTTCGGGCTTTTTGAGTTTAGTGAGGGTAAGATCGACCTGTGGTTTCACCATCTGCCAGGGTGGTGAAGACAGCAGTCGGTAAGGTGCTATGCTATTGAGATCAATTTTAGCTGCAGATATGTGTGGTTGAATTCTGATTCCAAGTGGTGGAACCAGGCTTACCAGGATGGGACTGATTTGAACGTAATTTAGTGATATATTGCAGTGAAAGTTTAATGCGGCGTTGTTCAAGGGAAGGTTCGTTAGTCTCTGAATATAGACTGTCTACCGGAGAGGCCCTCAAAGCTCCCAGGCAGAGCCTCAGGCCTTGCTGGTGGATAAAATCTAATTTTTCTAAATTGCTTTTGCAGGCTCCACCATAAACAATGGAGCCGTAGTCTAGTTTAGAGCGAACCAAAGGTCTGTACAAGTGAAGGAGGGTAGTCTGATCCCCTCCCCACTCTGTATTTGAAACGACTTTTAGTAAGTCCAGAGCCTTCAAGCACTTGGTTTTCAAATATTTTATGTCTGGTAAGAATGTCAGGTGAAGGTCCAATATGAGTCCCAGGAATTTGGCCTCTTCTACTATCTTGATGGGAGTACCATCTAAAGATAGGTCTGGATCCTTGTGTGGTTTGTATTTACGACAAAAGTGAATACAATTTGTTTTGGATTTTGAAAACATAAAGCCATTTTCGTTGGCCCATTTTTGGATTTTGTTAAGGCAGAGTTGTAGCTGCCTTTCTATTGCGTGCATGTTCTTACCACGACATGAAATATTGAAATCGTCCACGAAAAGGGACCCATCAACACAACTGTTCAAGACGTTAGTGAGGCTGTTAATTGTGATGCTAAAAATGGTGACAGACAGGATGCTGCCTTGAGGGACCCCCTGATCTTGGTGGAAATAATCAGACAATGTGGAACCTACCCGTACTTGAATTGTCTGTTGTTTAAATCTGAGATATGAACTGAGGTAGTCTGCCCCTCAATCCAAATTCATGTAAATCTTTTAAGATACCATGTTTCCACATTGTATCGTATGCTTTTTCGAAATCGAAGAAGATAGATACAGTATGTTGTTTGTTGACAATGGAATTTTTGATAAAAGATTCCAGACGCACCAGATGGTCAATGGTACTTCGGTTTTTTCGGAAACCACATTGGAGGTCACTAAGGAGGTTATTGGTCTCCAAGTACCAGATTAATCGATTGTTGACCATGCGCTCCATGGTTTTACAAACGCAGCTAGTAAGTGATATAGGACGGTAGTTTGAGGGATCAGTATGATCCCGGCAAAGTTTTGGTTTACGGATGATAAAGAGTGTCTGGAGACAGTACCTTGTCGGTCGTCAGTTCCGAATATTGAGTGTGTTTCTGTATAACTCTGTGCTCCCCGCCATCATGAAACATTTCCATTTCTACACGTTTCCCCTTTCCCTGGAATCCTTGTTCCCAGAAAACTACAACAAGAATTTCAGTTAAATAGGCACCTGTTGCATTTCTATGATTCGGTTTTTATGATTCAGGAACATCATTGCCTGTTCGAATTCTAAAAAAGATGTAGCTTCTCATTCTCTTCTCACAAAGGTTACTCAAGTCATATCTTCCCATGGAACCTCCGTTCTAATACGGCCCTTTCATGGTGCGAGTGTTCTGGAGTCATGATTGGTTGCAATCAGATTTAGTTGTGCAATCAGCGACATTGTTTCAAAAGTGATCATTCGCTAAACCTCGGTAATTTCCGTATGCTTCGGGAAAACTAGAACCTCTTCCCCTGCGCGATGCGCAAACGTTTCATCTAGACAAAACTCAGTCATGTAATGGCCCATCAATGGCGTCTCCTTCACCCCACTCTCTCCCTCACTCTATCCCTCACTCACTCACTCTATATCACATTTAACATGTCAAATACATACATAACATGCTTAAGCATAATGTAACACTGTGTGGGCACATGGTGACGTATCACACATTTAAAGATACGACTCTCAGAGATATGTGGGTTTTAATCAGATTTGATTTTAAGCCGGATTCTTTAGGGCTTAGTCAGGGGATGTAATCAATGTACATAAATCAGGATTGTTCATCTTAAAGGAGCGGTTGCGAAATGATATGTAGCACGTTTATCGCCATCTTCCCTGATTGATTAGCGCACTGATTGATTAGCGCACTGAGAGCAAAGTGCCAGTTTGTAAGCACTATAGCTTTAAGATCGTTATGTAACTGTAAGACCACACAACTACAGCATATGACAATGTATAATGGTGGTTCAAAATGAAACAAAAGAGGAATGGTTACTCGATGGTTTCATATGGGGTAATAGCGCTCTGCACAGAAACCTGGATATATGGGGTGGTGCATGTCCACACAGGTTCCACTGGAGGTGACATTTATAAGGATGTTTTATTGAAAATCAGTGATGACACCAGGTGTTAGCGAAAAGGGTAACCATGTCCTGGTTGCACCCACCACTCACTCACTCTACAAAAAACCTAGGTGTAAAACACACTCAAGATCAACGAAGTTTTGGTAAAAAGGAAGAAACTGGATTAAACGATGTGAAGCATCAAAGTCGATATTCTGCTGTAATTATCATCAATAATATGGAAATCAGTTATGACAAGATCTGTCAAGGTTGTTCAAAGTACACTGTTTCCTTGAACTGGTTAAAACCAATTAAGTTTGAAATCCGCTTCGAAAAAATGAACAGAATTTCAACGCCCTCTTTCCTTATGACCATCAAAGAAATATAACTATTTTCGATTTGCGTTCGGGATAATGATTGACATCAATGCACCTTTTTTCTGTAAGTTGCTGAAGCAGAGCTACTTCTAAAATACACCATCTTCTCCTCCTCGATGACAGGAATTCTTTAAACCGCAGCGCCCACGCCAAACATCACAGCGATTACCATTGCCGTTTGCTGTAGAAATAAAGACAAAATATTGGCAAAAACACCCGTCTTAGAGTCTACATCAAAAGAACTTAAAGAATAGCAGATTTTAAGTGACAATAGGGGGTGGGGGTTGTATTGCAATTTACAGCCTTCCAATTTACTCTGTCCATTACTAGTTACTTTTAGCGTTTCACTTAGTATATTCAAGGAGCGTCTTTGTAATCTTCACAAAACAAAAACTAAACATTACCCACTTATTTTAAGCTTATTAATGCCTCTACAATGCAATTATCACACTCTTCAAAGCTAAAGTAAGATCAAAGATTTATCTAAAACAGTTTTTTGGGACTTTCGCATTTTATTTCATTGTCAGAATGCCCCTGTTAAAATATTCAAATGCACGTGCTTCAGTATCGGTTACCGCTCGAATCGGACTAATCGCTTTCTGTTCAACGGAATTGGGAATTCTTAGAGGCAAAAACATGTTGATATATTTATAACGTCAATGTTAGCCATTGTTGATACTTTCAGATCCTTTTCCAATCCGTTTAAAATATATGGCCGTTTCAAACACGAACGAACGGGATGTAACTGTGACCTTTAAAGTTTTCCAAAAATATGCTTTTCTCAGAACGCTCGGGTGTCTGATAATGTTTGCTTACAGATCACATCCGGGTTAATAAGGTGACTAGGTGGGCGATAAACACGATTTCAATTGTGATCTAAGCATTTATAAACACATTGTTCTGCCTATCCCAAACGGTGCACTGCAGAAACTGTATCAGATTACACGCCAGACTTCTGACGCGTTAAGGTGGATATTTAGCCGTCCCTGTCGTTGCGGGCGTGATGCCGCAGCAACGAGCGCTCGCCCACCCCCTTCCCGCACTGAGTGACTTCCGACTGCGCCATGTTTTCTAACTCGGTGAGTTTCATGTGATAAGCGAACCCTTATAGCGCAGTAAGGAGATGAAAGACTGGGTTGCCTCACACGTTTCCTGCTAATTTAGCAATCATGAGTGAAAAGCTTTTCATGGGGTCGTATTTTGCAGCTTGTTTTCGCTTGACCTTTCCTGTCCTTGGTTATTTCGCAATGGTAATGATATTTGTAGCATTGTAGCGGAAATACAATAAAATGTTGTTTGTCGTCCTTTCTTAAATGGCAACATTTGTGAAAATGCATTTGTCTTTGAGCAGAGCGACGCCTGGGATTACTGGTTGGACTCGAGTAACGTTCCTTTTGTAAACGCATGTTATAACCTGTTATCTCTCTTCTTTGAGGGTTCTGTGAAGATCCGGGTTAGAATTAGTCTTCAGTAACCCATGCTTGTCATACGAGGCGACTAACGGGATCGGGTGGTCAGGCTCGCTGACTGTGTTGACATGTATTTATTAGTATTTTTGACTACATCACGAAAAGTACCGATCATGGTCACGGAAATTGTCGATCGTATCGGGTGAACCGGTTCGCGAAAAGTGTACCGAAATACAATGTATATTCATGCCAATAATGGTTGTCACCCCTTTCAATTGTTTTAATTGGAGAGGGGGTGTGGGGTGGGGGTGTGAGGTGTGTGTAGGGTTGGGGTGGGGAGGGGGATGACAACCATTATTGGCATGAGTATATATCAAATCAGGGCCGGATACAGCTTTTTGAGAAAGGGGGGTGCACACTATTGAGAAAGGAGGGTGCACACTTCATTTTCACGAGAGTTTCAATGGTCATTTAATAAACTTTCAGGACAAAATTGGGGTGTGTGTGTGTGTGTGTGTGTGCGTTAACCGTTATTATCGCCCACCCCTAGTTGATACCTGCCATCGTCTCCCAATTGCGTGGAACAATGTTCATGCTGTTGATCCCTGGATTGTCTGGTCCAGCCTTGATTATTTACAGACCGCCGCCATATAGCTGGAATATTGCTGAGGGCGGCGTAAAAATAAACTCACTCACTCACTCTTCTTATATAGAGGGCAGAGGTAGCCTAGTGGTCAAAGCGTTGGCTCGTCACGCCGAAGACCCGGGTTCGAATCCCCACATGGGTACAATATGTGAAGCCCATTTCTGGTGCCCCCCGCCGTTATATTGCTGCAATATTGCTAAAAGCGACGGAGTGAGTGAGTGAGTATGATGTTACGCCGCTTTTAGCAATATTCCAGCAATATCCCGGCAGGGGACACCAGAAATGGGCTTCACACATTTTACCCATGTGGAGAATCGAACCCGGGTGTTCGGCGTGACGAGCGAACGCTTTAACCTCTAGACTACCCCCACCGCCCCGCAAGTCTTCTAGATTTATCGGTGGTTCATCTGTATCTTAATTAGTTGATGGGACTTTTATAAAAGTGGTAAAATCTTTGGACCAAAAAGCAATTCTGGACATGACCAGCATCCATGCGTGCAAGGTGGTGTTTGGGTGCTGGAGCGGTCACTCGCGACGCCGGTGATGTTTAGTCATTCGTGGCTTTTTTTTTAACGTGTGTTATTTGATTCGGTTAAACAATTTCATTTACGGTTGTACAACACCACGGCGATTATTTTGTGTCTGTCATCTGTTTCACATAAAATTAATAAAACATGCCCAGAGTGATGCTTTACAACCAAAGCCGTTCGTTTTAAAGATTAACGACAGATTCATGTACAGCGAGCGTCATATATGCGTCCCAAACAACTCATCTTTTCAATATATTGTTGGGAAATTGCTCTCTAGAAATTAATAAATTATTGAAATAATATCTCAAGGCAATAAACAAAAAGAAAGGGGGTGTTAAAACTGCATAAACAGATCACTCAGTACAAAGCAGCCTACATAATTGATTGATTGTTGAGAGTTCAAAGAAAAGGGTATTTTAAAAGAGTTTGGCAGCGTTTGGCATAATTGGTTTCCATATTCCAGGCGATAATCACTGCAGAATATCATCTTTGATGCTTTCACATCAAACCGTCGTTTAATTCAGCTTCGTACTTTTTACCCAAACGTTCATTCATCTTGTGTTTACAAACATTCCAAACAGAATTTGGAGATCATTAAGGATACATTCCGTAAAATGTATTTTGTCTCGGTTCCCTTTCTTCACAATAGAAGTAGCACTTGTATTCCCTAGCAGGAGGATGTCTAGAAACACAACACTGCTTCACCATACATATGCAGGTTTATGTGTCGTTGATGTCGCCGCTGCTACTGTCGGTGTGGGAGAGGAATGTTGCGCAGTTGGAGCAGCAGCTGTTACAGCAACTTCCACACATAAGATGTAAACTAGCGATAATCCCGAACCTACATCAAACACAGCCAGTATCAAATATCGCTGCCTTTGAATTATGAAGCTCTTATTTCAAACAACGTCATGTTTTTGAAGGTATATCTTCAAGGGGCCATATAAACCCCAGTCGTGAAACACGTCGTGAAACACGTGGTAAATAGCATAAAAATGCACCATCCCACTCTGGCTGGTTTATACTTTGACCTTCACCCCCATACAACATTACCCCATGCATGGACGGAGGTTCCGTCTAGAACGTCGCCATCCCAAACATGCTGGTTCCGAGAAAACTTCATCAGGCCTTATTTTTAGGCTTCCGAGTAGAACCAGAATGGGTATGTCGTCCGTCAACCAGAATGGGTATGTCGTCCGTCAACCAGAACGGGTATGTCGTCCGTCAACCAGAATGGGTATGTCGTCCGTCAACCAGAATGGGTATGTCGCCTGTCAATCAGGATGGGTATGTCGTCCGTCAATCAGAATGGGTATGTCGTCCGTCAATCAGAATGGGTATGTAGTCCGTCAATCAGAACGGGTATGTCGTCCGTCAATCAGAACGGGTATGTCGTCCGTCAACCAGAATGGGTATGTCGTCCGTCAATCAGAATGGGTATGTCGTCCGTCAATCAGAATGGGTATGTCGTCCGTCAATCAGAATGGGTATGTCGTCCGTCAATCAGAATGGGTATGTCGCCCGTCAATCAGAATGGGTATGTCGCCCGTCAACCAGAATGGGTATGTCGTCCGTCAATCAGAATGGGTATGTCGTCCGTCAATCAGAATGGGTATGTCGTCCGTCAACCAGAATGGGTATGTCGTCCGTCAATCAGAATGGGTATGTCGTCCGTCAATCAGAATGGGTATGTCGCCCGTCAATCAGAACGGGTATGTCGTCCGTCAACCAGAATGGGTATGTCGTCCGTCAACCAGAATGGGTATGTCGTCCGTCAACCAGAATGGGTATGTCGTCCGTCAATCAGAACGGGTATGTCGTCCGTCAAACAGGGGTATGTCGTCCGTCAATCAGAACGGGTATGTCGTCCGTCAACCAGAATGGGTATGTCGTCCGTCAATCAGAATGGGTATGTCGTCCGTCAATCAGAACGGGTATGTCGTCCGTCAACCAGAACGGGTATGTCGTCCGTCAACCAGAATGGGTATGTCGTCCGTCAATCCAGAATGGGTATGTCGTCCGTCAATCAGAACGGGTATGTCGTCCGTCAATCAGAACGGGTATGTCGTCCGTCAACCAGAACGGGTATGTCGTCCGTCAACCAGAATGGGTATGTCGTCCGTCAACCAGAATGGGTATGTCGTCCGTCAACCAGAACGGGTATGTCGTCCGTCAATCAGAACGGGTATGTCGCCCGTCAACCAGAATGGGTATCTCTCGCTCCAATAAAGGTTTGAAACTACCGTAAAGTCTAATGTTTGTACACAAATGCAAATAGTTTAAAACAAAGCTTGCTGTAGCGTAATACTTCTTGTGTACATGTAAATCATATAAAAAGATATAAGATTTCTTTCGAACTGTTTGAGAGGTATTCCAGAAATTGTAATAGGAATGACAAGTCTTTGTGGAAATCAACTTCTTTATTGTACAATAGCGTTTTCAAGCACTATTGCTACCATGCTAGATAACGGTATAAGTATCTACATCCAAACGTCGCTTTTGAACAATAAAGAAAGTGTCTTTCAGTGGCATTTAGAAGTTGTACATAGATGTCTAAGATATTTTTATGGATTAAACTTCTTTTTTATTTCCCTCACAACGTTTCGGGACCATTCCTGGTCCCTTCATCAGGTGAACTCAATGAAGATTCACCTGATGAAAGGCCTGGAATGGCCTCGAAACGTTGTGAGGGAAATAAAAAAGAAGTTTAATCCATAAATATAAAGATGTTGATCATCCATAAAGACTTGTCATTCCTTAGATTTCTTTCAGCGGTCTCAAGCAATTATTCACAATCATTTCAGAATAACTGATTCTGATTGCAATTGATTTCAGTGTTTACTGACTGCTTAATTAAAGAGTTTAACATTACTTAACCATAAACTTAACCATAGGAATCCGTGAAAGTATTGAATGAAGCTGTATAACTGATTGTATCAGTATATTTGTACAATTCTGGATCATATTTACCACAGTCTTTGAAAACTATATTTCTTTCACTAGCAATATCAGAACCTATGACATGTTGAAAATACTACGACCAGCTATTGTCATAAATACAAACTTCCACAGAAACAATCTTTGTCGTACTTTGTCAATCATTACCCTGGGTATCTCACCAGTTTTGTAACAGTAATTCGGAAATGACAAACATATTTATATGTCATATCATAGGAAACGTGTTGATGACATACACATGCTTTTATGAATATTCATGTCCACTTGTCGACATAACAGCAGGGACCATAATGCACCAAATATTCGTGATGTATGTTTGACATATATTGCTTTCGAAAGAAAACTGAAATTGCCTGCCGCAAATAAACGTTGTTGCATGCTGTTTCAAAACAAAAATTATTTTCCTCGTATTTGTGATTACAACATGCTAATGTTGCAGACAAAATACCTAGTATCCATTTAACATCCTAAACGTCGCGACCGCCTCCGTGGTGTAGTGGTTAGAGCGTCCGCCCGGAGAGCGGAAGGTCGCGGGTTCGATGCCCGACCGCGTCATACCTAAAGACGTTAAAATATGGTACTTGATGGTCCCTGCCTGGCGCTAGGCATTTATGGGTACAACAAGGACTGGTCGACTCGGAGTCAGTATAATATGTCTGAGTGGGGTATTCATGCTTCACTGCGGCATGGTATCTCAGTGGGCTAGCACTATAAAACCAGCTTTAGTCTGAGCTAGTACAAACAGCCGCACATACACATACACATACACACACATGCACGTCGTCATATGAGCGAAATATTCTCAAGCACGACGTAAAACCCAATTTCACCTCACCTCACCTAAACGTCGCGGTCTTACATTTTGGCGTGTAACTGTAGACTGCAGTGAAGATATTGGTACATGATTAAACCTCTTAACACAGACGCTTTAAAACATCGGCGAAATCCCTCACTCACTCTGTGTGCAGCTCTGTTCTACAGGATGGTGTCAGCTTAGACAATGACGTCAGCTGCTGACGGTCTTATGATTGTCATCATTTGAAGACCAGTACACTACTTGTGAATCTCGACCAGAACTTATCAGCTGATAGATCGATTTATTTCGGGATCTCACATCCCAATACTTGTTAAACCATTTATCAACCTTAGGAACCCGCCGCCTAAGTCACCCTAACGTCTTGCCAATACACTGACGATTCTTCCCAGAACACGAAGTAAAAGTCTATTTTATACGTTGGTGTCAACCTGTCCTGAGCTAAAGCCTGGTGACACCACCCACGTAAAAAACCCGACAGGCAGCTCACAATTGGTTTATAAATAGCTTCAGTTTTTTTCCAAAGTAAATGCTCGCTTTCAAATGATTGTCCGTGCAGTGAGTTCAGGACGAATGTCTTAAGAAGTATAAGTACAATCTTTGTATGATCTAATAAATTGGTGAATACCAGTCATACAATATTCATATGACCCGTAAAGATTCGGATTAGAATTGATCTTCAGCAACCCATGCTTGTCGTGAGGGGCGACTAACGGGATCGGGTGGTCAGGCTCGCTAGGTTGACACATGTCATCGTTTCCTAAATGCGTAGATTGATGCTCATGTTGTTGATCACTGGGTTGTCTGGTCCAGACTCGATTATTTACAGACCGCCGCCATATTGCTGGAATATTGAGGAGTGTGACGATAAAAAGGAAACAAACAAACTATATACGTGTGTGACGTTCAGTCGAACACTTACGCATACTTTAAATGATACTGAATCTCATGCAAGAATGCACCAAAGCACTGCTCTGTTGAATAAGGACTGGCAAGATGTCTTGTTTCGTAATGGGAGACTTGGCACAGACACATATGGTACAGTTAAGTTCCGACGTCGTATCGGCTTTTTCTCAGCCGTACAATGGCTCACGCAATGAAATCGTTTCGGGAAGACTTGAAGTGGAATTGTCAATAGTCTTTCGTGAAGGTGAAGTTGGTCTGTTGTTTAACACCGCTCTCAGCAACATCCAAGCCATATGGGGGCGGTTTGTAAATAATCCAGTCTCGACCAGTTTACTTAGTGATCAACATCATGAGCATCGATCTACGTAATTGGGATACGATGACATGTGTGAACCAAGTCAGCGAGCCTGACCACCCGATCCCGTTAGTAAGACAAGTATGGACTAGACCAATTCTAACCTGGGTCGTCACGGGATGAGAGTGAAGTGATTGGGTTTAACGTTCAAGATCCTTGCACGTGTATAGCAATGAGTTGCCAGGCGTGTGCGCGTGTGTTTGCGTGTGCCTGTGTCTATGTTTCCTTATAGTCCGGACTAATGTGATCTGCATCAAGCTGCAAGAAAACTATGACGTCATACTGCACCTTAACATTGATTGAGACACATATGTAGACCCCTAGTCGACCTTGTGTTATCCCGTTTGCCGACCAGGGCAACAACAAGTACGTCTTTTAATATGACTGAGTGAGTTTTAGTTTTACGCCGGTGTTAGCAATATTCCAGCAATATCACGGCGGGGGACACCAGAAATGGGCTTTACACATTGTACCCATGTGGGGAATCGAACCCGGGTCTTCATCGTGACGAGCGAACGCTTTAACCACTAGTCTACCCCGCCGCCCCTTTTAATATGACGTGGATGGAGATTGAACTATTGACCTTAATGACGCCCTCCGGAAGGTTGGTTGGTGCGTTGTGTAACGCTGCAATCAGCAATATCCCAGCTGTATGGCGGCAGTCTTTAAATAATCGAGGTTGGACCAGACAAACCAGTGATCAACATAATCAGCATCGATCTACACAGTTGGGATACGATGACATATGTCAACCAAGTCAGCGAGCCTGACCAGCCGATTCTGTTAGTCGCCTCTTATGACAAGCATGGACTGATTAAGACCAATTCTAACCCGGATGTTCACAGGTCTTCTTCAGAAAGAAGCTCTATGATCTAGACAGAGAACATGAACATAAACGACAAAAAACAACCACATTCACATTAACACGATTTAAAAGAAACATTAGCAGAGACCCCATTCAAGATACAGCCATGCACTCAAATATCCATATGGCTGCGCACTCGGTTACCCATAATTCACAGCGTAAACAGGCGATGAACACTCCTTCTGTGCGGCAAATCGGTTGAGCAGTTCATCATATGTACGCCCGTGATGGGGGAGTATTTCTTGTCAAAGCAAATAACTTGTAAATGTGAAAATGACGAGATAAATCATCTCTTTTACATGCACTTAGGTAAATAGCAAGGTCTGGCTGTACTGAAAAACTAGCAGCGGTGAGTGTTCCTATGAAATGTACATGCACTTGATTGCTTGCAATGAACAACATGTCAATTTCACCCGCCATCAGTAGCTGGTGTCCAATGCGTTTGTATCCACACGCCCACAACGTCTCTGCGGAGATTGTAATCTTGCATTTTTTTGACACAGGCACGAGTGACACAATCCCTCTGCGTGTTTAAATAAAGTAACGTGTTTTGTGACAGGTTGAATTGTGGGTGTTGAAATAGCTTTAGGATGGTTGGTTTTGATTTCATGTTAATTTAAGTAAAGTGTCTTATAGATTAGCCTGACGTTTACGTCCTTCTTGATATTAATGGAGCTGTTGAATACTTTTGAAGGCACTAGAAAAAAATATTATGGTGTTATCTTTTTTTCACCGCTTTAACAAATAATATTACCATAGTAAATCTGACATAATATTAGCAAGCTTTTTTGAAAAGCAATATGCAATATGAAATATGATTTTGTTCTTCTTGATGATGAAATCAGGATGCATTTGTAATGAGTGAGTATGATTTTACGCCGCTTTTAGCAATATTCCAGCAATATCATGGCGGGGGACACCAGCAATGGGCTTCACATATTGTACCCGTAGGGAATCAAGCCCGGGTCTTCGGCGTGACGAGCGAACACTTTAACAACGGGGTGTTCTCTTTATGCCTGCACATACTGTTTTGAGATTGAAATTACTGGACCGTACTAATCCTTACAACAATGGGGATTAAAGCTATAGTCTGTTGTAGAAAAGCAAGTATGCCAGCGCTTGTTGGCAAACAGTAAAGTTTATCACATTTTGTTATAGCAAATATACGAATATGAGTTATTTGAAAATATGGTGACATTTTTAATTTTACTAATATTGCATGTAACATCATATGCATACACAATATTGCACGTATACAAATATACAAAAATGAATTGTCTGACAAATATGATGAAATCTTAAACAGCAAATACATAAATAAGCGTTAAATATTACACCAGGAAATATATACTTTTGTGTGCACTGTGCATTATACATAAATACATACAAGTGTATAGTTTGTTTTATATGACACAATAATCACATTCACAATCCCACCAGATTGTTCAGTTTTATAACCTCATGCCTCGATCATGTCATATTTGATTACTTTTAATGACTAAGCTGACTAATCATTATGAACTGTGTTTAGTGTGGTCGGCTAGTGGCCTTGGTGGTGAGTGGGTACTGAACTCCACTTACTTGAACAGACTATAATTGTGCAGGCACTGGACTGTTAGCCCTAATCCGCTTATAGCCAAGTAAAGTGCAGGCAAAAAAGAGAATACACTTTAACAACTAGGTACCCCACCGCCCCATTTGCAATGAGGTATTAAAGAACCACTAAACTTTGTTTTTTGTTACTGTTTTAACCATTACATATGAAAGATTTGTGGTTAGTCTTATGCGGAACACCAAATTTATTCTTTAAAAACTTGTGGTTAATTAATACCGAGCGATTAAAAGTGGCCAAAAAGTCGCCTGCTTCCCTCTCGCCCGCCAACGAAACCACAGACAGGTTACGTAACTCTGTCGCCAGAGCACTGCAGTGACGTCATATGAGGAACGATTTTCAGTTAGTTGTATAGAAAGTGTGTAGCACGCTCATCATTTTGATGATTTCTCGACATGAACGACGACATGCCGAATCGTTGCTTTGTCGTCAATTGCTCCTAGGGGTCGGGTGATGGTGTCACCATGCACAGATTTCCACAGGACCCCGCAGTTCGTGCTAAATGGGTTATGTTTGTGAGTGCGAAGCGAGCGTTGTGGAAGCCTGAAACGATATCTTACTTGACAAGTTGTGTTCAGATCGCTTCACGGAAGTTAAAGAATCAAAACTACTTACTAGTTATAGTAAAATATGTATATGATTGATGACCATAAAGATTTTCCATAACACAACTTGTAACATAACAATTTCTTCCTCGGAAGTGAGGTTGTGGTCGAAGTAACAATAATATTGTAAGTAGTATTATATTGACACCCACCTCGCTGCCAGGAGAGAAATTGTTATGTTATACGCTATGTCATGCAAAATCCTATTGGCAATCAATAAAATACATATTTTACTACCAGTAGAAAGTAGTTTTGATTTTGTAACTCGGTGAAAACAAACCTAAATAGCATTTATCCACAGACTGGCGGATGTTCCCGACAGGGCGCCGCCATTTTTTGAAAATCGTAAAGTCTGTTAGAATTAATGAGATTATAGTTTGTTTTCATCAAGTTAGAAAATCAAAACTACTTTCTACTCGTAGTTAAATATGTATTGGAATCATAACCAAAAGGATTTTGCATGACACAACTTATAACATAACGATTTCTTCCACGGAAGCGAGGTGGGGATCGAAGTCACAATACTGCGCGATAAATTTCTTGCTACATTCACATGGTTAATGTCCACTCACCAGTATGTAGATACTAGTCAATGTGCGTCTTTATATTTGGTCTTATAATCTTAATTAGTTTATTATCATACTTGTATGCATTTTGAAACTAAATAAAAAGCAGACGATCTGCTGATACTTATAGTGAATTTATAACAGAACTGTAATATCTAGACATTTTATAGTTTGCCAATGTGAATCATAATTCGCACACACACCCTAGTGTATGTTGTCTGTATCATTACACTTCACGGCGAAAACAATGATTCTGTTGAATGCTACGACAAATGAATAAAAAACAAAATGCAAATATTAAAATTAAAACAGATTAAAGTTATAGGAACAATATCAGGCCATTACCTTGTTTGAGGAATGTATCCATCAATATCCACAAAACTGTTCCAAATGATGTGTCTTTTAACAGTTTAATATACGAAAAAGTGATAAATCTTTTCAGGTATTGGTGTATAGTCTCATTGGTCACCCAAGATAGCACACCTGGCAACTAATTGCATAATGTCCGCCTTTCATTAAAAACAGTAATTTAGTTAGCCAATAATGGGCAATCAATCAATGTATTGCCGGTTAATCCTTTGAAAGAAGGACGTTTTTACGCAGACACCGACACGGCAGAGTGTATTCAGTATAGATTAGTAAATCTACATACATAAACACTACCTTTTGACAATTCCGCTGTGTAAGATAAAAGTAATTAATCAATCAGCGTGTTATCGGTTAATCCTTTGATCGATGTTTATAATGTTGAATATTTACTCCAGACACAAGAAATGCCAAATGGGAACCTTTGTCGGGTAATCTAAGTGTGTTACCACTAATTATACCTGTTATAAATTCATTAACTGACCATCAAGTGAATGATGACAAATAACATGTGTAGGTTTATACCACCTAACACGGGTTACAACAAGGGAGTATTAATTGCTGTATTGCATGTGAAAACTTATGGGCCGACACTGTTTTGAGAATACAAACAGATTTTACATGACATGATTAAATATCGAGGTAAAAACACAGAAATGGGATCAATTTGGATCAGTCATTATACAAATAGGGCCTAACGACACCAATCAATTGTGACAGAAGCGTCTATGAAAACCAGTTGTAACTCGGAAACTAGGCAAAGCAGGAGACAAAATTAAATGACAGTAGATTGTGAGAACATATACCTTTCATTTTCCACAAACAATTGTCACGATTTCAGGTTTATACAAGCCTGTAAACAAGATAATTTACCCCCTAAAATGTAGATGAATTCTGCATCGGCCCTCAAAGCTATTCCTCATATGACGTCACAGAGTCGCGCCGCTCTGATTGGTTGAAATTTCGTTCGCGGGTGAGAATTGTGCACTGTTGTCAAAAAGGTCGATTTAAGTCAATTAAAGGTCGAAATGAGTAGTTTTAATGACGGGGTTTCATTTATAACGATGCCAGTTAGTGATTTATGTATTTTTAACCCCTAGGGTTTATGTGACCTTTAACGATAATTAAATTGAAAACTAATAGATTTGTACTCCAAAACGGAATGACAACAAATATATCTGCTTCAGTGAGGAACATCGTGAATGAAGAATTTTAGCATAAGAATACAACAATATTGTGGAAATGTTGCTAACTTCGGATTCATACTACCACTGTACGTGGAACGGCCAGCCACACAATACAAGATACATTACCGCAAGGTTCAAAGCACAGTCGTAAGAGTAAAGACGTCACATAGCCCAGAGTGACACTTGTCTTTAGTACTTAACTGAAATCCGGGAGCGTGGGTATGGTTGGTGTTTGTGGAACACTTTCACTGGTTTACTATTAATACGGCTGAAAGGTGCTGAGTTATACAGGTTGTTATGTTAGTTGCGTGTTTCTGATTATCAAAGAGGCGAACGGACAACCATACCCGGATGTTACGATCACGTATTTTGCATAGGTGTGCGTGTTAAGACAGGCTTTTTCATAATGGAAATATACTGAGCAGGGCCCCTATCCTCAAAGCGTTCGTAGCATTACGTCATTCCATGCCAATGGTGTAGTATAGAGTTACGATAGGTCGTAAGGTTACGAACGCTTTGTGGATCGGTATCCTGAAGCGTAACACTTTACGTAGGCGACCATAGTACAACCCCATATAGACCGGGATTAATATATCACAAATGATGCAGTTATTAGTATAGTCCAGGGTCTAAAAAGATTTGGTGCTACTGGGAACGTAAGCTAATGTTAAAGTCTGTGAGTTTCGATTATCTCAGTGCTGAGATCGATTAGTAGAAGAACTGGCATCAAGCAAGAAAATGGAAAAGTAGCACTTGCAGAATTCAGAGTGTCTGACATTGGGCCATGTTTGGAGGTGAAGTGAGGTGAGGTGAGGTGAGGTGATGTGAGGTAAAAAGGGGTTTAACGTCGTACTTAAGAATATTTCGCTCATATGACGACGTGCATGCGTGTGTATGTGTGTCTGCTTGTACTAGCCCAGACTTAAGCAGGGATACCATGCCGCAGTTAAGCACGAATACCCTACTCAGACACATTATACTGACTCCGAGCCGACCAGTCCTTGTTGTACCCATTAATGCTGAGCGCCAGGCAGGGACCAACAAGTACCATATTTTAACATCTTTTGGTATGACGCGGCCGGGAATGGAACCCGCGACCTTCCGCTCTCCGGGCGGACGGTCATGTTTGGAGGTGTCTAAGGATCACTTCTAGACCTGGCGGACAAAGAAACAGTGGTAGCATATCTTATATAATAGGTCAATTAGCGAGAAAGTTGTTATCGAATAAACGTTTTCGAAGTCACGTGAGGGTATGTGGTCATTGCTCTTTAGGTACCATATATCCATAAACAGGATAAGAATGTCTTAAAGACCCTAGATATATATGAAACCAGATATTACTTTTTTATGAATTTATTATTCAGGTAATTCATATTTTACTAACCTACAATAAGCCAAAGGTATCAATGAAAAGCAAAAAAAGTATTACAACGAAATATGTGTTATCTGATAATTATGTAAGTACAACATTTCTTAAATAATCACTTTTCTGCCATTGTATCTCATGGTGACAGTCACTGGATTGTCTGGTTCAGACCCGATTTGTTTACAAACAACATCATATACAGCTGTAATACTGCTGAAAGACATATATGCTCATGATATAGTCACAACTGCTTTTGGCAGAGATTTCTTATGAATGTGGAAAGGGTTTTGTCGCTTCTATTCAAAATACCAGACAGATCATAGTAGTTTACAGTTAAATACCTATCCTGGTAAATATGTAAATTACGGCCTTTATATAATTGTACATAACATAAATACCTTTTATAAAATATACTCCCCATCAAAAGTTTAGACTCACTAGTGTAAATGTAGCCACTTACTTCAGGCAACTGTACTAAACTTGATTTTGAAAAATATTCCATACTGTTTAAAGATACTGTTTACACATGAACTGCTGAATTGTAAAACAAATTCGTAACGCTGCAAAGATTATTGTCATAAGTTCACTAAATGTTGAATCGCAGTGAAAATTGACGAATTCTTAACGAAACTTTACATCAAAACGCAGCTGTTCACATGTACGATATTTGCACATGCTTTTCAGCAATTTGATGCATGGTCCTCCTGCAATTCATCTGCATAAGGTTTGCAGTTGGTTTCCCCAAGTTAGGGGACATATTCATCTTCGATGTAACCACATGTATAGGAATAACATATGGTGAATGTTTTAAGTGAGTCTAAACTTTTGATGGGTGGTATATGAATTTTAAACTTGGTCAGCTCAGCCAGGAATACTAGTATTTTGTCGGCTTGCATACAGCCCACTCAGTTAGCTCCTGTCTGAAAGAGGTGCAGTGAGGTGGAAGCGGCTGCAAGATTAATGCTCTTGTGAACATGTTTCAATGTTAGTGTCTGTGTCGCAAGGCACTGTCAAAACAAATACCATCGCTTAACCTATTTTGATGACGCCGACAATTGAACACCAATCTTTCGCTCTCAGGGCAGGCGCTTTTTAAACGATGGACGCGAATGTTTCCACCAAATAATAACAACACTATAATAAGCTGATCAATAAATCGTGCAGCCCCGGGTTCTCCTCCCACACAAACCAGGCCGTGGTCTGTCAGCACAATAAACACCAGGAATCAATGTAAACGAAATCAACTATATTTGCTCATGAATATTAATGAGCCCGTTTTCGATGAAGCACTTCTGGCAATGCAACGCTCTGACGTCAACTATACGTGCAGGCGGGAGTCGTATATCGTTTATGGCAACGTAATGAAGAGATAAGTAGTTTATTGGTCCAGTACATTTAGACATCGGTGAATACTCTCAATGCCGGATAGACATCACTCCAGATTTATGATGAGACGTAACACGACTCCACCCCCTCGTTCCGTGTTGTAACTGACGTCCGTCCGTGGGGGCTGCTTAACTACGCTTGTACATTACAGTAGACGCATAACGGTAGTGTGTGGGTCCATTTTGTCTACCTGGGTTATACATGGGCACTCAAACCATGGCTTCCAAGTTACGATTAAATGTGTTATTCACCAAGCTTCAACCTGTTCTCCTCCAGTATACAAGTTTTTCCAGAACTGAGGACCGTATATATCTCGTTGGTCTAATGTGTTATGCTGGAAGCATGCATGCCTTAATAGAGAATCGTGAGACATCCGTTTGTGTGGGAAATAAGATTGTTCAGATGAACATGTAATGTCTATAGCATATAGACGTACAATTGTACAGAGCAGAACCGCGTGCTTGGATGCAAGAGGCATGACTGTCGAAGCAATCATGAGATGTAACGTTTGTATTGTATTCTGGAAAAATGATTGTCCAGATGATGAAACGATACCTCTTATGTGTTTATGGAATCCATACATGTAATTGTTTAATACACCAGAAGTATGATTGTACAGATTATTAAACGATACACCTTATGTTTTCATGGAATACACCTTTTATACAATACACCAGAAATATGATTGTTCAGATGATGCAACAATAGCTCACATGTAATACATGGAAAACACCGTTTGTATAATAAACCAGAAGAAGGATTGTACAGATGATGAAATGATAAACCTATATGGAATCTATATAGATATAGATACACTGGTGAAATACACTGTTTGTACACTAGAAGAAGAATTCGCTGTCTGTACAGTACACTGCAAGTATTAATGGCAGATGATTAAGCGATACGCCCATAGTACAGCACACTACAAGTATGATTATACAGATTATCAAGCGATACGTCCATCGTACAGCATACTACAAGTATGATTATATAGACTATCAAGTGATACGCCCATTGTACAGTACACTACAAGTATGATTATACAGATTATCAAGCGATACGCCCATCGTACAGCATACTACAAGTATGATTATATAGACTATCAAGTGATACGCCCATTGTACAGTACACTACAAGTATGATTATACAGATTATCAAGCGATACGTCCATCGTACAGCATACTACAAGTATGATTATATAGACTATCAAGTGATACGCCCATTGTACAGTACACTACAAGTATGATTATACAGATTATCAAGCGATACGTCCATCGTACAGCATACTACAAGTATGATTATACAGATTACACCCGATACGCCCATCGTACAGCACACTACAAGCATGATTATACAGATTATCAAGCTATACGCCCATCGTACAGCATACAACAAGTATGATTATACAGATTATCACGCGATACGCCCATTGTACAGCACACTACAAGTATGATTATACAGATTATCAAGCGATACGCCCATCGTACATCATACAAAAAGTATGATTTTGGAGGAGTATACTCCACCAGTACCAGTTTACATGGTACACTTAACTTATACTACATTTCTTAAACGAATATATGACTGATATATAGTTCAGCACAACCATAAATACTTACATTGTTTACCCCATTATTTTCGATAAGATGCCCTTCATGACTCCTGGATAAACACAGTACGTCATATTTACGCGTATACGTTCGAAGAGATATCTTACTTATGTGTAATGGTTTTTACCTTTCAAAAGTTAAACAGTGAGTGCATTGAAATAAAGACGATATGCCCCTTATTCTTATCTCAAGGTAAGAGAGGTATGATTACATATGTGAATAGGTTATATGTTATGTATTTTCAACTGATTTCATCTTGATTTACAGTTTTGGATATGATTGATAAAATTCATAAAGTTAATTGAGAGACGTTCAAATTAAGGGGTCTTA
This sequence comes from Haliotis rubra, assembly GCF_003918875.1. Classification (NCBI taxonomy): domain Eukaryota; kingdom Metazoa; phylum Mollusca; class Gastropoda; order Lepetellida; family Haliotidae; genus Haliotis; species Haliotis rubra. The sequence goes on from NW_025767190.1 coordinate 4,643,416, forward strand.
TGAAGAGGCACTTATTGGTGTGTTGCCGAACTGGCGACAACCTCAACATGCTGAGTAGCTAAACTCATCCCAACCCCTCTCTATGATGCAGCAATATATTTTACTGGCGCTCATGTTTCATCGTGAATTTATGTCATTCATAAAACCTGTCAATTGAAATATAACTGTTAGATGAGCTGATTTGCAGCAGCCTGAAGCAGGATCCCTGGTTCGGTGTGTCATGACACGTGACCTGGCAGCACCTGCTCGAAGATCCTATTTCGGCGTCCTGGTGAGATTCCGGTACCTCCCACCTGTAATACAAGCCAAAGAAATGGGGTACCGTGTTCTCCCTCTGTGACGCTGCTTGGAGATGTCGTGGATCGGTGTTCATACTTTCGACCACTGGTTTCTTATCCCAGAGTCGGTTATGAACACGCCCCCTCCTACACTTGTTATACTGCTGACAGTCGTGCTTAGACACATACTATTTATATTATGTAGTGGGTTCACCGCTGTTGTCGAGATTCTACAAGTTTAATGATTCTTTTGAGATTAAACCTCTTGTGATTAAACTAAAAATTCTTCAATGCGGTGATTAATCCGATTAATAAACTCACTTCATTGGCAGGAAAAACAAACTTGAATCAGATTATGTCCACCTCATGAAATATTGTACTCGTACCTACCGTGCAGAATGTTGGGGACACTGGTGGTCAAGGTGCTTGAATTCAGAGTTGTGTCCCCTGATTGTGTAAGGAACTCTTCATCTTGGGTTTGAAATGCCAGTTTTTGCCTTAATGTTTCCAGGCTTGTCAGCACACCCAGTAAATGTCTACAGACAACGGTCCCGCGTATCAAATGAACGGACTTCAATATTGGCGGTTCTTGGCCTCATTGTTATATACTGCTTCTTGGGGTCAAGAACCAAGCTGTGTTTCCTTGGGGTCCCCATCCTCATGGCATTTGCACCGTTGTTGGACGATTAATGACGAGTACACCGAGATGATCTTGGTTAGAACTTAACGTCAACAACCCATACTTGTTGTGAGAGGAGGTTAACGGAGTTGTGCGGTCACACCGTGGTCATTTGTCTAGATCGATGCTTATCATGTGCATCACTGGATTGTGTTGTAAAGACTCGATTAATTCATATACCTGGGATATTTGAGTGTAACGTTAACCAACCAACCAACCAACCAACCAACTAACCAACCAACCAACTAACTAACCAACCAACCAACCAACCAACCAACCAACTAAAAACTAACTAACTAACCAACCAACCAACCAACCAACCAACCAACTAACTAACTAACTAACTAACTAACTAACTAACTAACTAACCAACCAACCAATAACCAACCAACCAACCAACCAGCCAGCCAACCAACCAACCAATAACCATGGGTGCAGTGCAACCAATAAAAACAGAGACAAAGCCCTCATTATGATGCGAAATGACCTTGCAACAGCATCCGAAGCTATATCAGGTTCGAATCTCACAACGTCAATTAATGAAAGCTGGAAACCTTATATCAGGAAACACCTTTCGCGTTCCTCTGTGTGTAAACATTCTAACCGATGAAGATGCAATCAATGGACATGTACAAATATACAGCAGGTGCCGACACTGCAACATGTGCACAGGGAGATTAACGTTCTTGCGACTAGTGTTCTCCATCTCAGTACGTCAGTATTTGTTACGTGTGTTTGGTGCTGTGAGTGAGGCCAGAGGATGACGGGTCAGTTTGCTGTCGAGGCGGATGAAGGCGTCTTTCCGCCACGTATAATTCCTTACATTAACATAAAAGAGCAACGTTAGGTTACAGTAGTTTGTTTGCATGTTTGTTTGTTGCCTAATATCGCAAATTAGCATTATTCCAGTTGTATGACGGCGATCTAATTAATCGCCTTTTACGACACGTATGGGTGCCGAAGACCTTTATAAGTCAGATCTTCACAGGGTACAACAAGCATGGGTTGGCGAAGACCATGTCTAATTCGGATCTTCGCAGGGCACAAGAAGCATGGGTTGGTGAAGACCATTTATAAGTCAGATCTTCACTGGGTACAACAAGCATGGGTTGACGAAGACCATTTCTAATTCGGATCTTCGCAGGGCACAAGAAGCATGGGTTGGTGAAGACCATTTATACGTCAGATCCTCACTGGGTACAACAAGCATTGTTTGGTGAAGACCATTACTAATTCGGATCTTCACAGGGTACAACAAGCATGGGTTGTTGAAGACCATGTCCAATTCGGATCTTCACAGGGTACAACAAGCATGGGTTGGTGAAGACCATGTCCAATTCGGATCTTCACAGGGTACAACAAGCATGGGTTGGTGAAGACCATTTCTAATTCGGATCTTCACAGGGTACAACAAGCATGGGTTGGTGAAAACCATGTCAATTCGGATCTTCACAGGGTACAAGAAGCATGGGTTGCTGAAGACCATGTCCAGTTCGGATCTTCACAGGGTACATCAAGCATGGGTTGCGGAAGACCACTTCTAATTCGGATCTTCACAGGGTACAACAAGCATGGGTTGCTGAAGACCATTCATAAGTTAGATCTTCACTGGGTACAGCAAGCATTGGTTGCTGAAGACCATTTCTAATTCGAATTATCTTCACAGACATACTAAGGTTGTAGTGTTAATTTGTTTTTGCACGATTGGAAAACACATTTGACCTGCGTTAACTAATAAGCGACGTCCCGATTGGTCGGATAAAAGGTCGCTCTGGCTTGATCTAAGTTTATAATGGGAGGTCCTCTGATCCCTATGTAGCGATATCGGGAACTTGTATCTTCTTTTATGAGTCTGCATGTCCACGAATAAATATGAAACTATTATTAACCCTTCAGTATGTATAGTAGTCTAGCTTTATCATGACCTGATAACATGGTCTAGACCCGACACACCATTGACCGATAGCACGAGAGACGATATACGCCATCGCCCATATTGAGTCTATCAGCATGGCCATCCAGTCCCGCATCAGATCTGTTTCTCTCAAATGTGTCAAATGTTTACTACGTAAAACCAATGAGCACATGTATAGTGCTGAAGAACTTACAAACATCGGTAGGCGAAACGGGATTCGAAACCATAATCATGCTCAGCAGGCAAAGCGATTTGCAGAGCCGTTGTCAACTGTGCCACTATGCTACCATTTCATACGCTGTAAGGGCCTAGGTATTTTTATACAAATATTTTCTTTTTCCGAAAATACTCGAAAGAAAAATTATTATCCCAGATTTTATAAAAATATATAAATCGTTTTTTTGACATTATTTTGGATGCTTGGAAAAATTACCTGTTGTTTGTCTCTCCTTTCAGAGATATCTTTTGTTCTGTTGCTACGCCACCCATATAACACCTTGTGACAAAACAATGTGTGTGCCAATATCGGAAAGATATTTTGGTTCGTATCTTGGCTGTAACAACGCTTGCTGGGCGACTCTTTGTGGCCCCGTATGCGACTATTATACATATGCCCTTGAATCTCGAACAAAATAATTCCCGTTTAGTTCTGCTATATTTAGTTGTTTATGACGTTCAGAACACTCGAGGGGTCTGTAATTTGTAAGGATTCTTTCGGCACCAAGGACGTGGGTTATTCTTGTGATTACAACAGGCGCGTGCCGGACTGTACACACGATGCAGTGTCTAAATGGAAATAGTCTCAACATTGCTATCATAGTGCATTGTTTTTATGAGTAACAACAGAGCGGTTCAGTAGCTCACCTTTTTCTTTTCTTTCTGTATTATTGGTGCGTTTATAAGATTTATTGGAGTGAGTGAGTTTAGTTTTACGCCGCACTCAACAATATTCAAACTTTATGGCGGCGGTCTGTAAATAATCGAGTCTGGACCAGACAATCCAGGGATCAACAGCATGAACATCGATCTACGCAATTGGGATACGATGACAGGTATCAACTAGGGGTGGGCGATAATAACGGTTAAACGGCATAATGCAATTCAAACTTCACAATACGATAAACATGTATTTCGGTACACTTTTCGCGAACCGGTTCACTCGATACGATCGGCAATTTCCGTGACCATGATCGGTAATTTTCGTGATGTAGTCAAAAATACTAGTAACATTTGTATTTCATTTACATGTATATTATTATCCATTAATAGTTTAGAGAATGATCATTGGTTATATAATTGCATTTGCATGACTTTTAAACCATATAAATAAAACAATATATACTTATGCCAATAATGGTTGTCACCCCCTTCAATTTGTTTAATTGGAGAGGGGGTGTGGGATGGGGGTGTGAGGTGTGTGTGGGGTTGGGGTGGGGGGTGTGACAACCATTATTGGCATGAGTATATATTGTTACCGGCACTCGTTGTAGGGATAAACAAACCAAAATGGTTTTCAAAAGAAAGGAAACAGTAATTTCATTACCTTAATCCATGTGTTACACTTTCACAATATATTGCAATACGAAAATTTGGGCAATACCCAACCCTAGTGTCAACCCAGTCAGCGAGCCTGACCACCCGGTCCCATTAGTCGCCTGTTACGACAAGCATGGGTTACTGAAGATCAATTGTAACTCCTTCACGGGTAGATTTATTGGAAAGGTTAATGAAATAATGATAACGAATAGATGAAATAATTATGCAAACATAACAAATGTCTGACGTTTCAAAACAACCAGAATTATGAAAGTTCACAAGTATAGGTAATAGCGCACCTGGGGTAAATCATCAAAATACACTTTGAATGTACATGTTAATTCTCACCCAACATATATATACAGTAACGGGACTTAAACATTCCGATTGTTGGAACATTTCATATGGTTGCTATGGCGATTAAAGTAATGTCATAATGGTAAGATGAGGTAGATGACGTAATTGCTATCTCCTCTCTTCAGGCAGGTAGCAACAACAAACATGTAGTTGAAATCAGTGAATGCGTGTTTCAGCTGAAACAGTATGCCTTCTTATGTTGCTCCTGGCGCTAAGAATCTGGGACTGAAACTCAGTCGGCCAGTCTAAACCTAACGGTGTGGTTATATTATCGAGTCTGGATTAATGATTGACATCATGAACACTGATCTTGGCATTTAGGATACGATGACAAAAAGTAGATAACTTGACCACCCGATCTCCTTAGTCGCATCGTAGGACTTTGCTGAAGACCAAGTTTAAGTCAGGGGTCTTCAAGAATGATGAAGTAATGATGAAGTAATTATAGTGACTAAAATGTTACAGGCGGCTTTTCAAATCGGCAATGGTAACCAATAATAGAATGAATTTCATAGCAGCCAGAGTTTTACTTTCTCAATCTTCGATGGTAATTATGATAATAATCACCATCAATAAACAACTTCTACTAAATGCCCTTCAAAGACTCTAAACTACTACTTCTACCAATGCTGGAACTTAAAACTCAGGTCAGCGAATGACCGTGCTTATTTTCAGCTCCCTTAGGAGTATACAACCCTAACTGCCTTATGAGTCGCTACAAGGTCGTAAGTCATAATGATCCCTTGCATAATCAACACAATACCAGCACATTGTTCAGACGGTACTCCTTGGTCCACGAGGGCTTCTATACTCGGAAACAATCACACCAGAGCTGGAGTCCTATTACCCATCGTGGGCGTTACACAGCCGCGCTGATCTTATCGTAAGTGAAAGGTGAAAGGTAATTGCTGTTGGGCGCCCTTTTCTCGAGAACATCGACATAAAACTAAGCAGTAGCTGAAGGGAGCGAAACGCACTATTTCTGTAGGCGTGCAATACTCCCCAAGGAATGAATGGAAGAACCTTCAATACGTTATCATGAACCTCGTCTTTCTGGCCAGATACGTCAACACTTAAGGAAATTCAGTAATGGCTGTAAATTATATTGTAGTGGATGCGATTGTCCGCATTATCGTATTTCCAACCCTCCACATTGGACTAATAGTGTAAAGGAAATAAATTAATGTAATATTAACTGGCCGTACGTAGGTAGCCTTGATTCCTTCATCTTGCAAGGAGGTGGGACAGCAGCGAAGAAAGAAAGCGTCCATGCGAAATTTGGGGTTCGATTCTCCACATGGAGTAAACCCAGTTTCAGGTATCCGTTGTCATAAAATTGTTTGAATATAACTTTAAAAGACATTAAAGATTGTTAACTGATTGGGAAACTTAATTATCCGGGTGATTTTACATGGAATTGCATTGTTCGCGGCGTGTTAACTTGTTCATGTAATTAGGCGGTGGGTGGGTGGTGGTGATCGGATTGGAGGGGGGAGGCGCTGTGTGTTATAACCTTATTACAACTGATTAACCCTATGGTTCTTCATTGGTGCAATAACACTGATGTGCAAGGTTGCACGACAGAGTGCATGGAGTGTGGTCGTTATAACAAGTCGGTAACAATCTCTGCGAATTGAACGTACCCGTCAAAACTGGCCTGTGCTTCAGCTTTCTGAATCTGGTACCAGCACATAGATAAGTACAGCCCACCAATAGCAATGTGTACCGAGTGGTAAGCGTCGTACCAATGGTATATCGACATGTGTAATTGCATCAACGTTGGAAATCCAGGTCCAGGGATGTTCCAACATAAAGGCTGTCACAGTTATATTTCTAGGATCGTTCGGGATGAAATCGTCCACTTCTTTTCGGGCATTCAAAGCCAGTCAAGAAGCTGGTACCATTGTGATGTGTTTTTAAAAGAGCCATGGTTTCTAAGTGTCAACGTGACCCGATGAGGGGGTCGGTTGTTGATGCTATCGACCACTCGCTGTCTTGGTCCAGACTCGATGTTTGTATACACTACCAAAATCCGGCAGTTTAGACGATTAATCAGGGTATTGTCTTTCTATTATTTATAAAGGGAGATTACTTTCCCATGAATGGTTGATCCAGGAAAAGGCGCCCTGGGAGGAAACGTGAGGAACTCATTAATACAAGACTTCGTCTTGGATACTGTGAGTTAACTGCTTACCGCGGTGTCACTGATGAAGAGGTCTCCCCTGTATGTACTGAGATGAAGTCTCCCGAGACAGTGAAACATTACCTAATGAAATGCTCAGACTGTAATCATAACAGACTGCATCTAGAAGTGCAGTACTTGAGAAACCCAGGACATCTCCTTTGGACCCAACATATTTTATGAGCCATTATGATTATCATGTCTGAACAGGGAACATTTGATATGTCCTCACAGACTGGTTTAGTCATCCACTGTGCATTTACTTTAAAACCATTTAACAGTTCTCCATTTTTGACTGATCTGCATTTTATGAAATTACTGAAGTCTTGAAGACAAATGAAAAAGTTATATCTTGAGTTTTATTAATTCAAACCAGATCATGGAGTGAATGAGTGAGTGAGTATGGTTTTATGCCGCTTTTAGAAATATTCCAGCAGTTTTACGGCCGGCTCAGCAGAAATGGGCTTCACACATTGTATCCATATGGGGAATCGAACCCGGGTCTTTGGCGTGACGAGCCAACTATTTAACCACTGGACTATCCCACCGGTCCTAAACCAAATCATGGAGTAGACTTGTTAAGCATATCATCACCAACATGCACTTTGCTCTTGTCAAAAGTTATTTGACGTCTTTGGAACAAATAGACCTTAGAGTTCCTAATCACAATGCCAAACATTAATCTGACGACAAAGTACGATAAGACACTGATTGGTTCACTGTAAAATACAAACATTTCATGCCATTTATTGAATTTTTTCAAATGACTAGAAAGTAAATATTTTATTAACTACCAGCTACTGACCACGCACTAACATTATTTGTAGAGAGTTATGGCTAAAGTGCACGTCAAAGGTGGACCTTTGTGTGCTAGTCTGATATTACAAATGACGTTTTCCACCAAATAATTACACCGTTGTTATCCATCTTCTAAACCATCATAAGATTGAGAACTTCTTAAACATTTTAGTGATGTCTGCACAATTAAGTCATTCAACGGGATATGCTGTTCCAAATTTAAAATGTCTGAACCGTCAGTCATGTTGCACTTACAGCTTCGGCTCTTCCTACAGGCCGAAAGGAGACAGTACGTACCATAGTGGTCATTTAGGCTTTGTTATTTAGTAGTGATGCATAAACACAAGCTTATGATACGGAATCGTAACTGGACTCTAGTTTTATCAGCAATTTCTTGTGGCTATGGACAGAGTTTGGTTGCTTATATTAAGCTGGACGATCTAGGGTTCGGATTAACAAGTTCCACTTCAGATGGAATATATATGCCTTCCTCCCACTCAAGTGCGTGACCTCGAGATGAAGAGAGCGCTTCTATTTTAGGCGAAAATGTCTGGTAGCTTGGTGATGCACATGATATTTCCTTGACGTCACGAACATAGTATTTCAGTCAGAGGTAGTTAATATATATCATATTGATATAGTTATACACGAATGCGAATTCCCTTTTGCGAGGCATCTGTATGTCGCATGTGATATGGCACTTGTCATACACTTAAGTTCAATGCAGTTGCCATTGCTTCATCAATTTTTGCATTGCATGTGCAAATAAAAGAAAGGTCTTATTGTTAACTTTTTTAAAAATACATACCATTTACCAGCATGTGGCATTTCTTGACCTTTAAAGGGGATTTAAGTTTTAAAAACTAAACAATCCCGGAAATGTATATTCTAGCGAAGGGAGTAAGTGAGGTTTTATGTCGTTTATAAAAGTATTTTAACAATATAACGGCCAGGGTCACAGGAAATAGGCTTCACACATTGTACCCATGTGGGGAATCGAACCCGGGTCTTCAGCGTGACGAACGAATGCTTTAACCACTAGGCTACTCTAATGCCCCATATTAGAGTAAGGTAGCAGCTTCAGTGAACATAACATTTTCCAACTTTACAAAATCGCTTGTTCAAGCTTCCAGCAGTTTTGATATCTGAATTTCTTGTGTGAAGAATTTACAGTGGTGAACTTGACTGAGAAATGTAGGTGTCGTATATAGTAAAACCTAAAGTTATCGATAAACTGCCAGGCAATGAAAGTATAGACCTGTGTTTGATGATGGACAAACCTGTCAAAATATAAGGCTGTTCGATGGTGATCAAACCGAAGTAGGTATTGTCATGACAATGTTGAATTGGTTACCATATACAAGACATTAATCCTATTACATCTATTTGTAATAGTTTGTTTGAATACCATTTTCAAGATTATATATTTTTGCCCGGTGCTTTTTACGAAAACAACAACTCAAAGCCCAGTCTATGAATGTTGAGATTGATAACGTATAATGTACATGTCACGTATATATGCCACGAATCGTTTACCGGTAAAGAAATCCTAAATCACAAGTTCAAAGCCGAACAATCAGCTCTACACCATTATAGAAGCTAGTCACGGACGGCATCAGATAAGCCTACATTGTCCAACAGCATCAACTTGATACACAGCGTCTGGGTATCATCCAAAAACCCATCTTGCAAAGAGGAACGTTTTTCGTGATATCAAGGTAATTGCACCAGTTTTTGGATGATGGGTCCTCATTTTACCGGCTCGATTTACCACGACAGCGAAGTGCGTGTTCACTAATAGATAGTTTCCCGACAGCACCGATCATCGATTCCACTCATTGTTAAGCTTCCAATTTTCTTTCTTAAAATGTTTGACATTTAGTTGTCTTGTACATCTATAAATCTCAATCTATAGACCAGTGCAGTAGAACATGCAATTATCTAATAGGAAATACATAATGTATAGTAATCCGAACCATGGGATCAAAAATGTATTATCAAGGAATTGGTGGTCACGTATATGCATGGTACATTTCATCTGTCATCGTACATAGACCCCTAATGGGAATGATAATGGTGATGATTGGAAGTCATTTACCGAAACATGTTGTAATCACGGTTGCAAGCAATAGCCTTAAAATGTCAGCTGCAAGGGATATTTTGTTGTCTGGGTTATGTCCCCGTATTTTGTAGTAGATATTAAGTTTTTATTTCAAAACGCTTTACAAATGCAAACTCATTATATTTGTAAAGAAATTTGCTGATGTCACTCCGAAGCAGCTCTCAAAACGATGGGGTAGTCTAAAAGAATTTAGCCATTTTAAACAAACTACTAATGTAAACCTACTTTAAATAAGTTGGTTTTTACAGAGATAGTTACAATTTTCGGTTATGACATAGAATAGCGTGTTCTTGAAGTTCTAGTTTTTTAATCATCCTTCTGTAACACATGATCCGCTGTAACTAATATTGGGAAGATTAAAATTTGCCGTTTCATAATCAACGTTTAGCTAAAGCAACATAAAATGCGTATTTTGCATATTAATAGAAATCATAAAAACTGACAGGAAAGGTGCAATAACGTCGTATCAAGAAAATTCCTCTTTTAATTTTATGAGGCCTTGTCGTTTTACTGACTATATTTATAAAGATATGTTCATTAGAATTAAAAGAATATGTTTCCGATATGGCTTCGATATTTAGCCATAGCTAATTATCATTTCACCAGCATATATGTATTTCGCGAATGACTCCAGAATGTGTTTTAAACTTAAGTCACATTTGTTTATTCAAATAAGGAATTGGAAGGGCCTCATTCACATGCTGTGTTGCTCTTTTCGTCCACCCAGGTAGCCTATTAGCTACAGAGTTCGCTCGTCACGCCGAAGGCTCTCATTCTATTCCTCAAACGAGTACAAAGTGTGATCCCATTCCTGATGTTTCCAGTCGTGTTATTGCTGAACTGCTGCTATTCTCGCCCACTCACCTCCACACATTAATGGCACAGTTAGTAGTACCTGACAAATTTGCCATTGTATCAACACACGTCTTAGCATGTAGATTCGATAACCTCCTATCCCACAGCTTGTGGCATTAAATACTTTCGGGGAAATAGATTCCCAGATGGCATGGAAAGGAGGCAACTGACATTTAAACGCTGAAGAAACAAAAATCGTAATGAAATTATTCAATGCAATGCAGTCCAACGATTGTAACAAATTTCAGCAATATGCAAATTGCTTGAATGACTTTACCATGTTTGACTGATGTCAGTAATAGCCAGCTGGATCCATGTATTGCAACAACATCCATAGAAATGAAACAATGGATAATAACCCGTCACATTTGATAACCAAATGTGTGGGAGACACACCTGCAGGTGCAAAGCAACAGATGGATGTGGAGAGGAGGTAATCAATATACTGCGACGTACGTTCAAGGATACAACCTAACAGCTGTCCCTCAGTACCTGTAAACTGTATACTCTATATATGAAATATACACCCTTGCATGTGAAATAGACACTGTTGCATTTCATTAAGCGATACACGCCTACAGACGAGCAATTTTCAGGTGTTGGGACTATTAACAAATGTGATATGATCCTTTTCCACTGGCATATTGGTATGTTTATGAAATAATAAAACGATAAAGTAGTGTTATTAATTCAAAATCGTAGCAATAAAGTAGTTAATACAACAATGAGTACATAACGCCATGTTCCCTCGCGACATATACGCTCGGGCGTGTTATAGAAACTCTATATGGTAAGTTGAATAATAATTGAATAGACACATTACTTGAACGTCCTCCGGGATCATTTTGAAACTCATATCTGAGTATGGATGAAACTGATGCATATATTAACGAAATATATAAACTAGTCACTAACTCGTTGCTATAGCGACATCATATGTGTACGTGCGAGGTAGTCGGTGCACATGTGTACATCTATATATCGTAGTTCAGTATATTCTGTTACATGGGTTTATGTCGGGTCAGATAAGATCTCCAGCGAGCTGTGCTGGTCGGAAGAGTCCACTTAATAACTCGAATGGTCAAGTGAGTGAGAATGGTATTACGCTGCTTTTGACAATATTCCAGCAACATCACGGCGGGTGACACCAGAAATGGGCTTCACACATTGTACCCATATGGGGAATCGAACCCGGGTCTTCGGTGTGACGAGCCAACGCTTTAACCACTAGACTACCAACGTCAAGCCTCGGTGACCTGTTTGACCAGTGATCGTATCCCGACGACGTTTAGTATTGCTCATAGCACACAAATTATTAATTACCATATATCAGCCTTGAGAAAAATGTAATCGTGAATTCAAAATGTAAGGTTTTGATAATGAAATACAATAAACAATTTTCATAACGAACACGATTATAACGAATTGATCGATGAAACGAACTGTTTTGTCTTTTACTTGGACAATCGCTTTACATTTTAGTCGAAGTGTGTATGACGAAGTACAATTATAACGAACGTACGTCCCTTTGAGTTCGGTGTAACCGTAGTTGACTGTAACGCAATGAAGACTGACTGAGTTTGGTTTTACGCCGCTTTTAGCAATATTCCAGCAATTTCACGGCGGGGGACACCAGAAATGGGCTTCACTCATTGTACCCATATGGGGATTCGAACCCGGGTCTTCGGCGTGACGAGCCAACGCTTTAACCACTAGACTACCCCACCGCCTCTAACGCAATAAAGAAGGATCGGAGGTGTTATACAATGGCTGTGAAAATACAGCCCCCGAAGAGAACCTATATGTGGGAGTGTATTGCCAATGTATCATGACTGTAAACAGTATTGTTCAGGTTAAAGTCGCCCTGGAGAGCTGGAACTGAGCTGATTATTTTGAATATCGTGTTGTCTCCCAATGGCTTTGTCACTCCTGCACATGTACGTTTCTGGGGGTGTACGATGTGGGATTACACAGTCGGAATTTTGGGCCTTGGGTCCCCCGAATCTCTGTATTCAATCACGTGGATTTACTGAAGGTTAATTTGTGTCAGGTTATGTCCCAATGTGATAATCATTGTGGTCCCATTGGTGTTCGACCCGTAAAGATCCCGGCTAGAATTGATCTTCAATAACCCATGCTTGTGGTAAGAGGCGACGAACGGAATCGGGTAGTTAGGTTCGCTGACTTGGTAGACACATGCCATCGTATCCCAATTGCATAGACCGATGTTCATGCTGTTGATCACTGGATTGTCTGGCTCAGACTGGATTATTTACAGACCGCCGTCATATAGCTGGAATATTGCTGAGTGCAGCTTTAAACAACAAACAAACCAAAACCGAACGATTGGTGTTCATTTGACAACACGTTGAATGACGATCTATGTTGAATCTGTTCTGTGGTGTTAAAACAAGGTCTGTTGGTTCTGTTGTAGGAAGGTTAGCGTCATTTGCTCTGACTGACTGACTGAGTTTGGTTTTACGCCGCTTTTAGCAATATTCCAGCAACATCACGGCGGGGGACACCAGAAATGTGCTTCACACATTGTACCAATGTGGGGATTCGAAGCCGGGTCTTCGGCATGACGAGCCAACGCTTTGACCACTAGGCTACCCCACCGCCCCTCATTTGCTCTGAAGAACAGGAACATGATCTTTTCAGACTTTCTGCCCAATCCTGTTCTGCTGTGCAGTGGCCCACGCGTAGGTGTTTGTCGTCGATGCTGACGTGTCAATGTGATCACCCTGGAAAGGTCAGTGGGCCTGACAATCACGATGACGTAGTCGTCTGGATCCCTTGAAGCGGTTGACATGTCCCATACGTGTTTGTACTGTTGACGCCACAGCCAAGAACCGTTTGAAGAATAATCAAATAACGCCCTTTTTAGATGTAATGTCACGTGGTCTGTCTGCCCCGGGTCTGTCCACTCTCTGTCCTCCATGCTATGTGAAAGCGACATTACAGGTGAGTGTTGCACAGGTGCAACCAAAGTGCCCACCTTCCCAGTGTAGCATCAAATGGTCCTTTTTCTCTATTCTGAGGGTGCGATGGTGTGGTGGTTAAAGCGTTCGCTCGTCACGCCAAAGACCCGGGTTCGATTCCCCACATGGCCGTGATATTGAAGGAATATTGCTAAAACCGATGTAAAACCGTTAGTCACTGACTCACTTCAACTTGAACCAAGGAACAATGCCTCAACAGACTTCCCAAACTACATATAAACTATTTAAGCCTTAAAAGTATAGGCTATGTATAAGATCGTGAACCTGAACAATTGGACCGCCTCCGTGGTGTAGTGGTTAGAGCGTCCGCCCGGAGAGCGGAAGGTCGCGGGTTCGATCCCCGACCGCGTCATACCAAAAGACGTTAAATTATGGTACTTGTTGGTTCCTGCCTGGCGCTCGGCATTAATGGGTACATCAAGGCTCGGAGTCAGTATAATGTGTCTGAGTGGGGTATTCATGTTTCACTGCGGCATGGTATTTCAGTGGGCTAGCACTATAAAACCAGCTTAAGTCTGGGCTAGTACAAGCAGCCGCACATACACATACACACGCATGCACGTCGTCATATGAGCGAAATATTCTCAAGCACGACGTTAAACCCACTTTCACCTCACCTCACCTGGGTAAACAATGCCATAGTTCAAGTGTAGAAATAACAACACACTCAAAGTATTCCTAGCATGATACTGATCAGTTTTGTTTTCATTGTGTGTTTTTTCGGCAACATCAACAAACGTAAAACTAAACTCACACACTATGTTCTTAAAGGGTGGAATGTTGATGATGTATCGTGTGTTGTATTTCTATGACTGATTCTTCAATATTTAGGAACATTATTTTATGAGCGAATCCAATTTCTAGCGAACAAGCATGTCTCGTTGGAGGGTGTACAATATGTTTCGAGGACATTGGGATCCTGCAATACGTACAAGAGGCGCACAGGTAGTGAGTTGTCCATAACTATTTTACAAGCTACAAGGACATTTTAATGACATATGCATGTCGTGACACGCCAGTGACTCCACAGTAGATATAATGACGTTATGATATTACCATATGTAGACCATCCGGGGTCTGTACAAGACAACGACTGGCCAATCAGATATGTATTATGTTCTTCAAGAATAATGATGATAAGCGATAAATAGCGAGATGTTACAAACAGGTGGGACATGTGGTCACGTGTTCACAATAAAGTAACTGATGTCCAGTGAACGTTTTCTTAGAAATATATACTAACTAGAGTTCAAACAATATTTGTGACGTGATACATAATGACGGCACATCAAGCTGTATGACATCCGGGTATCAGGGTAGTCAGGCTAGCCAAGAAAATCGGCGACTAGCCAGTTAGGAAGCTAGAGGTTGTGATGAATATTGATCAGCCATCATTCAAGTGAAAACGATTGTCAAAACATTGAACGTTGGTGAAAAAATATTTGTTGGTAAGGCACAAACAATATCATGATATTACTAGTATGTCAATTTCGCCGCCTCGTTCGTCCAGCGTTGGTGCGAATGTAGAGATACGCCTCCTTTTTTAAGAAAGGCAGTGCTTGTTTCTGTTGCAGTGACCATACTTATGACAGCATCCTTGGGTTATTATGAAATTCAGGGAACCCTTGCCTTATCTATGAAATATACATCTCCCCACGCCTTCTTCCTTGACAGGGACCGCCTCCGTGGTGGAGTGGTTAGAGCGTCCGCCCGGAGAGCGGAAGGCCGTGGGTTCGATCCCCGACCGCGTCAAACCAAACGACGTTAAAATATGGTACTTTTTGGTCCCTGCCTGGCGCTCGGCATTAATGGGTACAACAAGGACTGGTTGGCTCGGAGTCAGTATAATGTGTCTGAGTGGGGTATTCATGCTTCACTGCGGCATGGTATCTCAGTGGGCTAGCACTATAAAACCAGCTTAAGTCTGGGCTAGTACAAGCAGCTGCACATACACATACACACGCATGCACGTCGTCATATGAGCGAAATATTCTCAAGCTCGACGTATAACCCAATTTCTCCTCACCTCACCTTCTTCCTTGACAGTGACTTCCGACATAGACGTGAACAATAGTTTATGTCAAGTACATGCCGATCGTTAAACAGTCATGGTGTCACGATATTTTAGAAATATGCACCCAACACGTGGTGCTGATCGTGATGTATTTTAAAAGTTACGTTTACATGGAACCTGTTTTAATTTGGCTGTAATAACTCTGTAGACTATTCCCATTTTCCAGGATACACAAAATGAAAGCTAACATATTTGATACATTATATATTCATCTGCATAATAATTTCACTTATCAGTGTTTAGATACCGGATGTCCTTCCTTCGACTGTCTCCCGCTAACGCTTACGTACATTACAACCTTGGTGCATTGAACACCATAATTGCCCTTCCATAATCTAAAGAAATCTTACCGAAAAGAGGCACACTACGCGCACGGGTACAGCTTGACCTGATCAAGTGGTAACCTCCCATTACCCCTACATGCCACTACCCCTACAGCTTATAACAACATAGTTTATGGTCTGTTGCATAACTAATCTCCTGCCTGTTACCTATTCCATACAGTGGACTGGTCCACTTAAGATGCACAACATGACACAAGACAGATTTTAAAAGTGACTTTAATACATGTGTTATCACAAAGTACCACATCATTGAGATCAATTGTCAAGTTTTTCAGTCTATTTACATTCAGTGTTTTCATATCATCATATAAGGATGAACAAAAGATCTGGCAGTGTCGTCGACCCATGTTGTCACGATGTAGTCGTTGAAGTCGCCAGCTCTTGGGACGTCAGGAGTGTCATCCATGGCTTCAATCCAAGTGTCTTGGACCGCGGCTTGAGGAAGTAGAGGTAGTCCAGCTGCTCTCCTGATCCACTTGGTGACTTCGGGGTTTTCCTTGTAGGCAACAGCTAGTCCAAGATCCTGAACCTTCCTCCAGATGGCTTGACAGAAATGGAAGAAACAGCCCTTCACGTCAGCAGTGGGAAATTCTGTTTCTATGGCGTGGATTGCTGCTAGCTCAAAATCGGTCTGGATGCAGGCAGGATCAAGCGGTCTGTTGAGTCTCTGCTGAACTTCATCCTTGAGCAATCGGAAGAGTCTGGAGTAGGTTGTTGTCTGGCGGTCCGGAAGAAGGGCGAAGATGAGGGATATGTTGAGCTGCCACGTCTTGCATGGATGATGTATACTTGATTCCACAGTGCAGGACAGGCTGTGAAAGTTCCATCCATGTAGAGGTTGTCAGCTGACTGCAAGGCTTCAAGACTCTCTTGTGTTCCGAAGGCCAAGATCTTGTCGTCATGGCCGTCCGCAAACAGGAGGAATGGTCTACCATCTGCTGTCTGCGTCCAGGGATCTTGGAGGTCGACTTCTGATCTCGTCTGTGGTAAGACAGGAATCGTCTTCTGGCGGTGGCGGTACAGGGCACTGCTAACAGATGGAAAGGAGGGCATGGTACGTGTCTCGTCATCAGTCAGGTTGGTAAGCTCGTTGTTGTAGATGGTGCGCATCGGTATTGACTCCTCCTGGCTCTCTTCCTCAGGTTGCTGACAAACCGGACCTTCTGGCTATCCTCTGGTGGGTGATTGTGTTCAGTCGTATTTCTTACCACATCGCCAACAGTTGTGACTCTTCCTTTGCATGTTGACTGCACACACTTCCAGTGTACACAGGTCTGTCGCTCAACATTCTTAGTGTGAAGATATCCATCCAACAGAACTTGACGGCTACCTCTCCGTGACATAACAAACTCAACATTGCGAAGACCAGCCATGTTGATGCCATGTTTGTTTCATGTCAGCACTTATATACTGTATGGAACAATCTCAATTTCCTGTATCATCTCCACGTTTTATTTCTCTCAACTTCTCAACATTGTAATATATGTAACATTAAAGTGCACTATAACAACTTTTCTTAACAACATTTAGCAATCACAACACTTTTCCAATTGTATGTTTCTTCTACTCAGGGTTGAGGTTTGTTTTCATCATGAGACCACTAATTTCCTTGCCACAAAAGACTAATCACATTTATGCATCCCTTGATCTCATCTATGCTCCATGCACTAATCCCTCTTTAGGATTAGTCAATTATATCAGACAGGTAAATGCTAGGTGTTGTTTTAACTAGCTGTAGGGGTACTGGAGTGTAGGGGTAGTGGCATGTAGGGGTTATGGGTGTGAACCGATCAAGTGAATACTAATGCATTGCGTGACCGTACGCGTGTCACAAATGGTTGGGTCTATTATTGCGAAGGGGTGCACCTTTGTCAGTTGATTTGTCGACATGTCCGAACAGCCGAGACAAGGTCGTTGTTTAACATTCTCTGCTCCCCTATTTAATGAAGTTAACTCGACCTGCCGTTTGTGCCAATCGACTTCCCGGGTCATGCATATGTAGAGTAGTAGCTCAGGTCAAGCTGAACAAGCTGTACGTGCTGACATTCCTAAGAAGATCACCTGGGATACGGACCAACTCTAGACAAGGGGTGTAACTGTAAAGATAAACTAGCCCCAATCCCATTAACATTAGATCTCAGTGATCTCAAGTCCAAATGACCCTTCGTAAACGTTCACCAGCCAATGACATGATCTCCAGATAGTTCACATGGGCCAATCAGTAGGGCTGGGTATTGCAGAGAATGTTCCTATTACGATATATTGCGATGCGAAAGCATCTATTGCCATATGTATTGCAATGTATTGCAAGAAGGTTTTTTTAAACAATAAACTACTTACAATCGAGTTAACGCTTTAGTAATGAAGCAAAAACACAACATAATCACTATGCTTGATTAAGCTTTGATAACAACTTTTAATCATAACAAAATAAGAATATGAATAATATTTGGCACAAATGAAACAAGGAAAAGAGTAATTTAACATCAACGGAGTGGTTACTAGTTTGAACTACTTTCTCCACTCTAAACAAAAGCCCTGAGATTTCGACCGCAGTTTGACCTGGTCAGTACATATCAGGGATCATTGGTCATTTATGAATAAGTATTTAAAACATTCAGATCCAAAACATTGCGAAACACCTGAACAAAAAGCAAGAACACAACTTCAAACCGAACCGCCAGTTAAATGTAAAATCTTTGAAGGACATGTAGAAGTGGAATGCATAAGAAAAGCAAGATTTATGTATGTCAACTTCATTCACAATATAGAATTTGACATCCATAAATCTTGCTTTTCTCAGTTAAATGTAATTTTCACCACGATCATTCCCACCACCATTACCACAGATGCCACGATCATCAAGGTTTCCGAGTGTTACGAAGTTATCCGAATGCATGTCAAAATACCGGTTTTCGATCAGCGTATCGCAATATGTATTGTTTTCATGTCTGAACCGGTTAATACCGGTAAACCGGTTATATTGCGCAGCCCTACCAATCACACAGAAGCTGTCTCGAGCGTTACAACACTAGCTTCAAATTGGTGATTTCCATTCGCCACATAAATTTGAAAATCCTTTTAACAGAGCTGTCAGTTTAGAACCTGAAGACTGAGACTAATGCAAAACTGCGTAAAGACGAATGGATGGCCGAGATTTTATGGCAGTACTTCCCATGGGCTGTCGAAAGTCCAAAACTTAATCTCATTGAAGCGAGTCATAGAATCAGTCGTGAAGCTCCAGTCGGAAATCTTCGAGGTTGCATAATCAGAAAACACATTTGATCTTTCACTTTATCGCTTTGATTGGTCGGATGAACAGCCGTCAGGAGGTAACCTGTAATGGGAAGACCTCAGATTTGTGTCGGTAGCGAGCATTAATGCCATTGTTTTAATAAGATAAAGTTTACTGAGACCACATTTGTTAGAACACAAATGTCTTTAATAGACTAGGGGTTCTATTATAACTGAATGGTTGGGTGATCGTTGGAAATCTAATTGTGTTTTGATTCAGCCTCGGTTTAATTTAATACATTACTCTACTTTGTAAAGTATAAATTTAGTAACTATATTTAGTACATTTCGTATCATACAAAAGGCAGTAAATGGCCTAGGCATCTTTCAAAACAATACCATGGCACTCCCCATTAGGCTGACCAGCCTTTGTGTCCAGGCTCGTGGCAACTGTCGCCTCAGTGGAGACTGATGGGTGTCCGACAACATATAAGCACTGACCCGATCTACAGAAAACAGTTTTTATGGATTTATATACAATGTTTCGAAGTGGAAGGCATAAACAACAAAGCATGCTATACGTATATAATATATACCTCAACGCTGGAAGCATTAGTATAGGATGTTATTAAACCATCAACCGACTGCGTCAAATTATCTTCATCCACTTGGACATGTGTTGTTTGCGAGACCAAGATGCCCTCGTATGTCATCGGCAGCAGATCCTATCAGTAGGTGATCTGTCATGTGTTATCACTCCCGCCTACACATGACAGGTAATCAATGCCTATAGGGCCATATATTCCTATTGTGTGGACTAAATCAATCACGTCCGAACATGCAGGTAGATGGAGACACACGTCATCTTTACTCATGTTATAAGGAAGTTATTAATATGCATGTTGTTGATACCTTGTAATGAGGTTCTTTTCCAAAATGTCAATTAAATGTAATGTTACATTAAATTGTTTTGTCCAGGTGTATCCGAGTATGTTGAATGAGAAACACTGTCAGCTGGATGTTGATCTTGTCTGTTCGTTTGTTTGTTGTGTAACTCCGCACTCAGCAATATTCCAGCTATATTGCAGCTGTCTGTAAATAATCGAGTCTGGACCACGCAATCCAGTGATTAACAGTCTGAAATCGATCTATGCAACTGGGATACGATGACATGTGTCAACGAAGTCAGTGAGCCTGACCGCCTGTTCCCGTTATTCGCCTCGTACGACAAGCGTGGGTTGGTTGCTGAAGACCATCGTACGACAAGCGTGTGTTGCTGAAGACCATCGTACGACGAGCGTGGGTTGGTTGCTGAAGACCATCGTACGACAAGCGTGGGTTACTGAAGACCATCGTACGACAAGCATGGGTTGGTTGCTGAAGACCATCGTACGACAAGCGTGGGTTACTGAAGACCATCGTACGACAAGCGTGGGTTGCTGAAGACCACTCCTAACCCGGATCACGGTGTGGATGATGAAGTGAATTCGTGTTCATGATTATTGTATTTATAAACGATGTGTGTGTGTGTGTGTGTGTGTGTGTGTGTGTGTGTGTGTGTGTGTGTGTGTGTGTGTGTGTGTGTGTGTGTGTGTGTGTGTGTGTGTGTGTGTGTGTGTGTGTGTGTGTGTGTGTGTGTGTGTGTGTGTGTGTGTGTGTGGTAACCATCTTTTACTTGGTTTGGTATAACGCGACCGGGCATCGACACGCCGACCTTCACATCTCCTAGAAAACGACGCTCTACCCTATTTACCAAGGACGCGATCTGTTTGTAGTACGTAGATAACGGTGACACTGTCAACGCTGGAGAAATCATCCAGAGGAGCAGTGATTGTCAAAAGATCCTTTAACACCTGGCAATAATTCACATTCGTGAAGTCTAAAACAAAACAACTTATTGCACTAAGGCGATTTACTCACACATGGAGTACATTTAACTACGGTTATAACGAACTCAAACACACCACTAATTTCAGTTCGTTATAACCGAGTTCGATACCCGACCGCGTCATACCAAAATACGTTAAAATATGGTACTTGTTGGTCCCTGCCTGGCGCTCGGCATTAAAGGGTACTAAAAGGACTGGTCGGCTCGGAGTCAGTATAATTTGTCTGAGTGGGGTATTCATGCTTCACTGCGGCATGGTATCTCAGTTAGCTAGCACTATAAAACCAGCATACGTCTGGGCTAGTACAAGCAGCCGCACATACACATACACACGCATGCACGTCGTCATGTGAGCGAAATATTCTTACGTACGACGTTAGACCCTATTTCACCTCACCTCGTTATAACCGTAGTTTGGTATACGCCTTTCTGCTAAAATATACAGCAGTTGGCCATCTGCTAGTTATAAGTGTGATCGTTGTAAACGAATATTATTGTGTATAAATCTGCACCGATATAAGACGCCAGTCCAGAGACAAAGAATAAGATCACATGGTAACATACATCCTTCGAAAGGTGTTCTGGACAACAAAGTCCGAAGTGGTTACATAGTTTACCCTTAAGTTCAAACACCAAAGAATTTGAAATTTGAATATGTAATTAAGAAATGGTAAAACACAGAGAAGCTCACTCAGTATAGATCTTTAGGATATGACGACATATTCGCATTAGGAAGGTTATGTCTATGAAGCCGAGAAGGTTGGAATGCCGAAATCGAAACTTAAATTTAAACTGCCCCAGTGGTGGATGAAAAGTTTAATCGAAATTTGTATGACACGAACTCCATAAAGAACAGAAGCTGGGTCTTAACCCGAATTCAGTTTAAAGATGTTAGATGAAGATACACTAGGGATAATGTGAGTAATAATATATTTAGTGACGTTCCCAGTGTTTCTGTTGAATAACAATGGTGCTTGGTGCTGAAGAGGAAAGACTTGCTTGCCTTATCCGTGCTAGGATCCGTTGATCATGGAATCAAATGTCGAGTTAGCTTTCGGACCTTTACCCTGTCAGCACCATAACCTATTCAAATTTATAACTCAATCGCTGATATGTAGGATTTATCACCTCAACCTGAAACAAAGTCATTGGCAAGATTGTCCATATCGTGACTGTCCTTTGAACAATATGCAGGCTGAAGTAAATATCAAGACTGCCTGTAAATATCCGATGCCTGTGTAGGCAAATGTGAGGCTGTCAGGGCCACACTATAGAACCACGGGATAAATAATTTGGTCGGCTTTTATAAAGGACATTGGTATTACATCTTGAACGCCAGTCACTGTGTCAATGTCCAGAAAAAACGCCATCTTGAACGTCAGTCACTGTGTTAATGTCCACAAAAAACGCCATCTTGAACGACAAACACTGTCCGCAATAACCGCTATCTTGAACGCCAGTCGCAGTGTCAATGTTCAGCAATAACTGCCATATTGAACGAGAGTCACTGTCAATGTCCGCAATAACCGCCATCTTGAACGCCAGTCAACAATAACCGCCATCTTGAACGCCAGTCACAGTGTCAATGTCGGCAGTAACCGCCATCTTGAACGCCAGTCGCAGTGTCAGTGTTCAGCAATAACAGCCATCTTGAACGAGAGTCACTGTCAATGTCCGCAATAACCGCCATCTTGAACGCCAGTCGCAATGCCAATGTCCGCAATAACCGCCATCTTGAACGAGAGTCACTGTCAATGTCCGCAATAACCGCCATCTTGAACGCCAGTGAACGCCAGTCGCAGTGTCAATGTCCGCAATAACCGCCATCTTGAACGAGAGTCACTGTCAATG
Source organism: Haliotis rubra (assembly GCF_003918875.1). Lineage (NCBI taxonomy): Eukaryota > Metazoa > Mollusca > Gastropoda > Lepetellida > Haliotidae > Haliotis > Haliotis rubra. The sequence continues at coordinate 4,666,531 of NW_025767190.1, forward strand.
TCCGCAATAACCGCCATCTTGAACGCCAGTCGCAATGCCAATGTCCGCAATAACCGCCATCTTGAACAGCCATGTCGCAATAAATCTTGAACGCCAATGTCAATGTCCGCAATAACCGCCATCTTGAACGAGAGTCACTGTCAATGTCCGCAATAACCGCCATCTTGAACGCCAGTCGCAGTGTCAGTGTTCAGCAATAACCGCCATCTTGAACGACAGTCACTGTCAATGTCCGCAATAACCGCCATCTTGAACGCCAGTCGCAATGCCAATGTCCGCAATAACCGCCATCTTGAACGAGAGTCACTGTCAATGTCCGCAATAACCGCCTTCTTGAACGCCAGTCGCAGTGCCAATGTCCGCAATAACCGCCATCTTGTACACCAGTCACAGTATTCGTAAATAAACATGACGAGGGACTATATTTTCTTGCGTTGGCGAGTCGGTGACTTCAGTTCATGTGCATGGCAGTTTCATTTGTATTTTTTCCTTGTCGTGTGTGTTAATCATATTAAGGGAGCACTTGAAACATTCCATGTGAGATAACTAAAAACTTGAATGAAGTCCCGTGTTCAGATATACACCCACACTCGCTAAAAACGTCTCTAAATGCTGACTTCATTTTTGTGTCAGAAAGAAACACGCACCAAGATTAGTAGCACTACAAAAACCTATTATCTTAACACATCAGGGGGGTTTGATGCAACACCTACACAACCTACTAGGAAGGTTTTTGAACTGACAGGATATTGCTTGTATTATTGACTATTAATGGCCGGAAAATATATTTAGAGCTGACACTGGGAATTATATACTCAATAAAATCGCCCCAAATCTCCTTTGATTCCGTGTAAAATTTCCACGCACGGAAAAAACGTAAGTGAGAGTAATGAAATATAAATCTGTTTCAGTATTTTAATTCTTCTCACTGCAGATTAAATTCCATTCATTTGAGATAGATGTATCTCCATGCTACCATCAAGAAGCGAACGCCTTAAATCGGTAGTCTCTTGTATACATACGCTATTGCAAAGTCATGGTTAAAAGTACAGCCAGCGTACCATGGTATTCTGAAAAAGGGGTAAAAGTATTGAAAAACACACCAAACATTACCCAAGTTCAAAATTAATTACTTTTATTGACTGTTTCAAGAAGTGAGTTACAAAATATTAGTTGTTGTTTTTTTCCAAAAGGTACGATCAAATAATCCTCCATTTTCATGTCATTGCAACCTGTTGCCTATGTTATATTACTTCGTCTGTACTGTATCATGTCTTGAAAATCAACATGACATCTGCTGTTGATGTGTGGCAGATTGTACAAATAGCAATAGGAATGCTGAAACTGTTACATTGTTTAATTAGCGTCAATAAACAACTCTTACCTTATTACAAATTACAGCCGTTGGTAAGAAATATTTCCAAACAATATATATATATTCAGATTGAATAGTTCTCCGCCTTGAATTTCGACCTGGCTGAACATAGCACTTACTTTATTCGCATTTCACTGGCGTTGTTTGCCAAAATACATTGCCGGACAAAAGAAAGTGTGCGTTTGAACCCGGATGAGGCCAATAATTACTAACGTTTGAAAACAGCTACTGGCAAAATTCAAACTAAAATCTAAAACACGGCTATTGTGTCTGCATTAAATGTTTCACTAGCGGATTGCCATATGTCATGTTTGTTACATTTGACTCCAACCCTTCATACTATGTTCTTACACGTCAGTTAAATTGTTCAAGGTAAAATTGCATGAATCCAACGTTCTCCACCTTTCCATAGTCATAGGGGCGGTGGGGTAGCCTTGTGGTTAAAGCGTCCGCTCGTCACGCCGAAGACCCGGGTTCGATTCCCCACATGGGTACAATGTGTGAAGCCCATTTCTGGTGTCCCCCGCCGTGATATTGCTGGAATATTGTTAAAAGCGGCGTAAAGCCAAATTCACTCACTCACTCACCCACTCCATAGTCATGTCCAATATCCATCTGGTGATCTATTACAGGAGGTGAACCTAGCGATACAACCACTGCCAAAGGAGCCTACCTAAAGCATGTGTCACTACAGGCGTTTTAGAAAAAGGAAAACCGATTCTACTCAGCTTGTGTGACGCATTGCTTTGTACATGTGCTTACTTCGATGAGTTTATGTTTTATAGGTGACCATGTGCTTGTACTGAGTGACAGATGTTGGAGCATGTTCCGATCGATGATATGTAGTTGTAAGTAGCTACCGGCAACCAGTGTTATCGACATCGGTATGTTGAAGGTTGTTGATAGCCCCACGTGGCCACATTGTGTAATGCTGTGTACAAACTTTCACTTGTCAGTGGCATCCGCAATCTTAAACTGGTATGCTTCATGTATCTCAAAAGAGATTTTGAGTTTTCGAATTAGATACCTGATTTTAATTTTTTACAGCTCAGAATCGAACATCCTCTGGTGTCATAGTAGAATACGAAATAATATAAGAAAATAATTGATCAACATAGTGATAGATAAACGTTATCAGTTATTTTCAGAGGCATCATCTGTCTGAGTGAATTCTAACAATGTTCAGATGTAACATATGCTGTATTTGGGATTACACTTCCTTAATAAAGTACAGAATCTAGTACAGATTCTAATGTTCAGATGGTTATGACGTCACCCTGTATTGTTATGACGTCACCCTGTATTGTTATGACGTCAGCATGTAATGTTATTACGACACATGCTTCTGTAATAACTGAACTGTTAAGTAGAATGTGTGAACTGACACAAATATATCAGTTAGCAAAGTCGTTGGTATATATTGATAAAACTGAATTGGTGTGATGTCCTGTTCATGCCACTCCCCATACCGAATAACTTTTTCAAATTTGGTATTGTTTTAATAATGATAAGTCATCTTCTATAGCGCACAGTCTCCAAACACCAAGTTATTGCTCGAGGTGCTTAATCAGAATTTGGTTCTTATTACCCCAGATAACCCAAGCTGCTTGTTAGGCGCTACAAGGTTATAGTCACATGACTTTATCCAACCGGGTACCCATTTTCTGCTGGGTGAACAGAGGCATTTTCGAACAAACTCACTTGCCTAAGGTGAGACCACATGTATCACATGTGCTTCGTTGTCGGGCAGGACTGAAGTCCTAGAAACTCTCAGGAGTCAAGCTGCCAAACACGGTCACCCATCCAAGGGCTTCGACCTGGACGTTGCTTATTGTCTACTGATTCGTGACCTAAGCTCTGTGCACAGGACCACACGTTTAAGATAAGTGTTCATACACAATGAATAGTCGAGTTGACTTCGGGTTCCGAATAGAAATCTACCATCTTGTCACTTTCTTCAACCAGTCACACTGCAGAACACATAGCCATTTGTGTCTCGTTGGGAATGCATCGTTTTGAATTATGAATGTTGTGCTGCTTGTTTTCACACAACAAATATGGTGCCCACATTGAAAATGATTCAGGTTTACACTTTCCATCTTATATCCTTATTCGTGTTTTGGATGAATTAGTGAGTAAAGTGAATAAGGTTCCGTAATGTTCATTTGCGTTATGTATAATTGTTGCTCTTGGAATGAAAAAGTTTGACTGATTGAGCAAATAATATACTGAAAACGACTTGTGGTGTTCTGTCTTCTGTTTAAAAAGATTGCCATCATTACATCCAGTATTTCACAGAACCCCAAGGCTTGGCCGCTAGGGGAGGTTACTCTCATATCTTACATACCATCACAACCACTAATGGTGGAAAACAAAACGATAATGTGCAGATTTACCCCGGATTTGAAAATGATTGCAGTCACATCACTGAATGTATCTTCCAGTGTAACGCCCCCAGTCCTGGACATGCCAGTCGTACGTCTAAATGAAGATGACGGTTTTTTAAATTTGATACAATAATGATTAAATACAGCCATCCATTGTACACACTCTCGTTTCCTACATTTCCTAATTGTATTGTTCACATGTACTACTTAATACAAGTGTAGAAGCATAAATAATATGTCATGGCGTGCCATGACATGGCAGATTGACTGTTGTAATATATAAAAGCGCCGAGTGATCTATAATTTCTTTTGAGTAATATACAAATTTATATGAAGCTGAGCGTAATACATTTGACGACCTTATTTCTACCATGCGTGTTTATTTACCTTGTTGGAGTCTGTCTGGGATTATTACTAATTAAACCTAACATCATATTCCCCTTCATGAGCTCTCCTTTCCTTTCAACCTGTCATTTGGCCCGTGTCGAAATATTGGATCCGTCCTCACCGCGCTGCAGAAGCGGAATGTGACCCGTAGGTGATATTTCCAGTCAGTTTTGGAACACAGAATCTCTGGAAAACCGAAACCCATAATTGCCTGATTAGGTAAAAACGTCGTTTGCTCAATCGACCAATGAACCCCCACAACTATCATCATTTTCCCTTTATTAGCCAAATAATCAATTTCCGTAATTATAAGAGTGTGTGGGAGCGAAAACATTAGATGTTTCCTCAATATTTATCAAGCGATCCTTAAACCATCTCTTAGCCATTAGAAACTGTCAGTCTACTGGAGGAACTTCTCTTTGTTAAGGCAGGGATGTTAAGCCGAGGGCGCGCTCGTCCTATAATACGTGGGTGGTGATCAATTTTGCTGAGTAGGGAGTTTCAGTAAGAGGGAATATGCGTGCGTGCTGAACTGATATCAGATGTGTGTCATTCCAGTTGAGAAATGTAATGCTTGCTTTTACTGTTGAATTAGAAATTCGAGATGTGGGTCACATTTAATGTACATAGAATGTTTCGGGAACACAATGACAGGCAGTTAAGAAGTATTTTAATGACGACTTTTGTATAAACGGTAAACAAATGGGTAGCTGTTTCGCAGTTTCGAATTCGATATTATCATGTGGCACAGTGATAACATGGAGTCTGTGTGCATTCCACGATTCTGATAGCATCAAGGGTCTAGTGGATAGCGCCGCCTGTCCGAGAGGTTTCCTTCCCTTTGCTGATTCACATCAAAAGGTACCAAGTACCAAGAGGTTAAAAATGGTACATGTTGTTTACCTGCCTGGCCTTGGCTTTAGGGCGATAAAACAAAATATGGTCGCCTCGACGTCCAGTGAGTCGGGTATCCATGCTAAACTTCAGTATAGTTTCATTATTATTACTGACGATGCAATTATTCCATGATTCGTTATGTTATCTTGGTCCAAGATTCAGACTCCATGTTAAGTTTCGTTTGCCCCAAAGTCGTATGAAGTTATGCACCACTACATGTACAACACACGTTTCTTTTTTTTCATATAAACTTCCACAAAACCACAAACAAGCTTTTTTGAGTATTCACGCTGTAGAAGGGTGGTCTGTAAAAAGAGTCTGGCCCAAACTTTTACCCTACCTCTGGCATTACTCCAGCCAAGATGAGGCAATGAACCCATTCCTTTGACACGACTAGTCGACGCTTAAACTATCAAAAGTAGCTACTCTACCAATACTTCATAATATGAGAACGATGGGTCTTTAGTCTTCAGTGCAAGGAATAACTCTACTATGCGTTTCACACAATGTTACAACCACAGTTATGATCTTAAAGACACAGCAGATATTACTTTAAACGCCACAATAGATATGACCTTACAGACACAGCAGATATGACATCAAACGTCACAGTAAATATGACGTTATAGACACAGAAGATATGACATCAAATGTCACAGTAAATATGACCTTACAGACACAGTAAATATGACCTTACAGACACAGTAGATATGACCTTACAGACACAGTAGATATGACCTTACAGTCACAGAAGATATGACATCAAATGTCACAGTAAATATGACCTTACAGACACAGTAAATATGACCTTACAGACACAGAAAATATGAAGTTAAACGCCACAGCAGATATGACCTTACAGACACAGAAGAAATGACCTTACAGACACAGCAGATATGACATCAAACGCCACAGTAAATATGACGTTATAGACAAAGAAGATATGACATCAGTCGTCACAGTAGGTATGACCTTACAGACAAAGTAGGCCCGGTCTTACAGACACAGCAGATATCACGTCAAACGCCACAGCAGATATAAAGTTAAAGGTCACATGCAACCAAAAAATCAAACATAATTAAAACACTATCATCACTTATTCATGACATATAATATACATTGATGGTTATGAAAAAACATATACACAAAATTATAAGCGTACAATCGCAAATCAAAGTGCAATATTGTGTACTTGGGTTCACTTCCCAAGAAACGAAGCAGCCGGGATACCGAACCCAGTCAGAGCGGGTGGGTGTGCACTCAAGTGTAACGGCTGGTTCATTTGCAGATGCCCCACGGCTCATTGTGTGTGTATATATAGAGACATGTTGGGTTTTGTAAATACATGCTCATTTTTTTGTGTATAACATTTTGCAATCAACAGACATCATAACATGTCATGTGTTCAAGTATCACACCTGCCTGTCTGTAATTACATAATGTGACAGAGACCGAACTCGGGCCATAAATCAATGCGTTTTGTTTATGGTGTATAGCCTGATTGGTGTTAAGTTCAAATTGCATGTGGTCAGTGATCGCAGTTGTGTATTGAATTGACATTGAGACATTGAATTTTGTCTGTGACAACGACATATCTATATCACAGTCTGTCAACGCTAAATAATGACATTGCTTTTAAGTATCGAACTGAGAAAGTGACTCGGTAAGAAGAACGTGTGGTGAAATAGACAAATGAAATTATATAAACAGTTTATTTACTGTCATAACATATAAAAAAGCTCGCGCCTGTGAGATATCAACAAAACATTATGAAAATAGCTCACACCAAAGCCTTCACCGAGTATTCACCGGACAGCCCGCTTCCAAGTTGCGCGAACCTATTTCACTGCGCACGTGCTATGAGCGCAGCCCAGCTGTTGAAACCAGTTTTCCCCCGAAAAGTCGGGGGAAAATTAGTGAATCGTTTGAACTCCGATTTCGCGCGTTTTTTTTCATCGCGTTATTTTTCAACTTTATAAGTTGAATTTGCATGTTTGATGATTTGTTTCGGTACGTCCATACCGAAAGGTATCAGAATCTGCAAAGTTGTGTTTTACGTTGCATGTGACCTTTAAACGCCACAGTAGATATGACCTTGCAGACACAGAAGATATGACATCAAATGTCACAGTAGATATGACCTTACAGATACAGCAGATATGAAGTTAAACGCCACAGTAGATATGACCTTACAGACACAGAAGATATGACATCAAACGACACAGTAAATATGACGTTATAGAAACGGCAGATATGAAGTTATAAGCCACAGTAAAATTTGACCTTACAGACACAGCGGATATGACGTTAAACCCCACAGTTATTTGACCTTACGGACATAGCAGATAATACGTTAAACGCCGCAGTAAATGTGACGTTACACAGTAGATATGACGTTATAAGTCAACAATCTGTGTGCATGACGTTACAGCGACAGTAAATATGACATGACAGACACAATGGATATGACCTTTCAGACACAGTGGATATAACGTAATAGCCACAGTAAATGCTACCCTGTAGATATAGCGGTATGGTAATATGACGTTAGAGACAGCGGCTACAGCGTACCATACATAGACGATATTACAAAAAAATCCATAATGATAAGAAATCCCAGCTAAAAGCAGAGCCCTTGTGCGATTTTAATCGTTGATGAAGTACTAGATCGTGATATATGAGTGTACGTAGGCGAAGGAAGCCGGGATCAAGATTCCGATCTTTTGACAAACACTTTTTTGTGTTATGAGAGGTCGAAAAATGTAACAGGAAAGAAGATGTATTAACCGACATTTTTTTATCAAAGTGGTAAACTGCAAATAAAAACATAAAACGAGAAACGAGAACTATTGACGGGAAAAATCAATACCTATTCATTACAATGTATTTCAACGTCAGTTTCGACTTATGATACTGACTGATTTAAAACAATCCACATTCGAAATGAAACAGACTGCTGACGATATGAAATTTGGTCTGAAATTGAATATCAAGTTAGAACGTGGTTGGGTTCACGTTGCCTCGCACAGCGTGTCAGTTACATAATGGCTCGTTAGCTTTATGTGGATGGAAAGTACCAATTGATGAAGACAGTTGCTGTATATCATTTTAAACTAGCATGAATAAGGTGCTTATACTAGGATCATAATCAGGGCAATTCTGGTATTTGAGCCCACGGTCGCTGGATCCCAGTACGTCTAAGGGCCATTATTGGTCAGTTGATTTGACCACGAAAATGAATGTAATTTCTGTGATACTTAAAATAACTATATACAGTGTCCGTTAAACCGTTAACGGTTCTATAATCAAGATAAGGTGTTAATAACTTTAAGATTTGTTTTAATAACATCATTTTTATAACCAAAACTCCAAACCAATAACCCGTGAAGATCCGGGGTAGAATTGATCTTCAGTAACCCATGCTTAATTGTCGTAAGTGGGGACTAACGGGATCGGGTGGTCAGGCTCGCTGACTTGTCATCGTATCCCAATTACGTGGGTTGATGCTCATGCTGTTTATCACTGGATTGTCTGGTTCAGACTCGATTATTTACAGACAAATAGCTGGGATATTACTGAGCGCGGCGTAAAACTAAATTCACTCACTCCGGTTGCAGTCGCGACAGTGGGGACAGACGGATGGGGGAACAAGAGAGAGCAGACCACATGTGACGATACCCCTTAAATGCGACGTCTCCAGTAATGTGGGGGACATTATTTACTCGATTATTTACAGACCGCCGCCACATATCTGGAATATGGCTGAGTGCGGTGTAAAACTAACCTCACTCACTCGCTCACCTTAACAATGTTCCGAAATACCTCAATCAATTGGAATTGACAATATGTGTAAATGTTCATTTCACCGTCATGACTTCCGCGCTGATATGACACACACAGAACGTGACAATCATAACATCAAGAGATGAATCAATAAGCTTTATGTTAGATATCACTATGTATCAATATCTCCCCAGGGCGAGATACGCTAGACAGTGATCAATTTCATTGTACATAGACATTGAGGAGGAAATGGACATCGCTGTAATGTGTTTTGCCCGTCGCCAGACACAGAAGTCTCAGCGTTTAACGTGTACATTTCTATTGTCATTGGCGATCAATAAATTCGTCTGGTTGGGTAATGACATCATTTATTGCTAATACTGTCGTCTGTAATGGATAATTACACACCGATGGCAAATTAATTTGCGATATGGTCGCGAAAGAAGCGCATCTGTTCCGTAATAATTGTCTATGCCACTATGAAATCTATCATGGCGCTACATTTGCTTGTGATTTCGTCATTTCTGTAAGCAAAAGACAATCTTCATTTAACTATGTACGAGGTATTATGACAATATCACTTGGTGTAGTTTGACTAAGAATAGTTGTCGGTTTGTTTGTCCTTTAGAAACCAATCTAGTCTTATAAACATCTGTCTTATATTCCCGAGACGTCTGATGCACCATGTCTGGCGTCTTCCACCACGATGTACATGGCCATGTGGCAAGTGTCAACTTGATGTCAATTGATATTGATAAGGAAAACGTCATTTCAATTGACAATACATCATCTCCCAACTATAGCGGGTAATTCATGTTGCAGTGTAGTTTGTGTTGTTTCCTAACAACAATGATGATGTACCTATGATAGTTCTCCAAATCGTTACCTGAATTAAAAGCAATGTGCTTGGATAACAACCATATATTTTCACTGTTGTGACGTATCTGTTCGGGTTATACTATCATACTTCTGGGTCAGTCAAAAAATGTAACCTGAATTCTTCTAATATAAATTTATTTAAAACAGACTTTTGGAAGGAAGATCCGATAGTCTATATATCATATAAACCTTCCTAATTTTGCGCAGTGATGTTACCGACTGATGTTACCGCTGAACATGGCCTATATATATATGACAGATGCTTTCAACAGCCAAGACGAACAAAACGCGTCAAAAGGACGTGTCAGCACTCACTGTTCTGATTCACATTCACTTCCATGAAATGCAGCATGGGTCTGGCTTCCTTCTGTCAATCCTTCATCGACAAACATCATGTCTTAAAGATTAGCACTTCATCATAAATGGTGGTTCTGTTTGTTCACCCGCAAGGGTTATTATTATTTTTATTATTATAGGATATTTATCTAGCGCACATATCCACGCAACTAGGCATGCTCAAGGGGCTGGTATTCTTTCCCTCGATCATTGGATGTCAATCTCAACGGCACATCGTATTATCAATCTCAACTCCCTGGGGAGTATACAACTCTTGCTGCCACTAGGCGCACCGAGTTATTGTGGCTTTCTCACCACGTGTAATAGAATTGGTTACCATTCTGTCTCCTTTCGATGTTCACACTGTCGATCACTGTGTTAGGCCCCATTGAAAACATTGATAGAACAAGAACGTGTTTGTATAATGCTGAAAAGGCACAACTTAGATACAAGTTTTTATCCCAACAATCTAGTGGTCAGTTTGTTTTTGGTGTACGGTATTTTCAGGTTGAGGATATAACATAATGTTTATGTATACAAACTATTTGGAATTTCTGTTTATAGTTGTTTGATAGCATAGGACACTCGGAATACCTATCCGAGTTGTCACGATCCTAGAAACAATGAAACTACAACATCGATATATTTTCTGTGTAAAGAAGATTAACTTTAAATGTCACTCCGCTTTTTACGATATTTAGAAGACTTGAGAAATTGATAAGATACACTACACAGGTAATTATGCGTCGATTAACGATTTTTAAAGAGGAATGCATTGTTTACTTTAACGTTGAACTCAGGTTAGCCAAAAATAGTGACAGTTAACGTGCACAATCTTTGTTCAGCGTCTCTCACAGCTATAGGTTTTCTGCTTCGCCGCAGACTAAAAAGCTTGCAACCACTTACTTCTCGTTTAAGTTCTTTTCAATAGAGGTTTAATAGAGTCAACGAGAGTGTACGTCCAATTTCAGTCACTCACATTCCTATCTGACTTCATTTGGCGAGGCCAGGAGACAACAATCATTATGTACTGAACAGAAAGGTTGAAAACAACTTGCTCGAATGTAACGGAGGAAGATTAAACTGCGATTAGTTTCGAGATACTTTATTTTTCATTACTTCATATAAGCCAGCTCTAGCTGAATCACTTAATCCGCCAACGATCTCGTTAAATGACCCCAGTAACTTGTTTAAAATGTGGGTGTACGTCGTACTTGTGTTTCAAGGCCTGTGCAGTGTTTTCAGGCTACAGCCTCTACAGTTCTTGTCGGTTAATGGCTTTAATGGCCATGTATGTAGGTGTAGCGGAATTGGGTTTACGGTAGTCATTAAGATTCTTGCACTCAAAGTGAGAGGTGCATGCAGCGTGCACCAGTCCGGAGTAATGCCGGTTTTACAGTTATTAAGGAATAGTCTGATTTCTTCAAGAACTAAAATGTTATGATGCTTTTCACTATATGCACTGTCCATACTGTTCCTGTCATCATAGACCCGTGAAGATCCGGGTTAGAATTGATCTTCAGTAACCCATGCTTGTTGTAAGCGGCGACTAACGGGATCGGGTGGTCATGCTTGCTGACTTAGTTGACACTTGTCACCGGTTCCCCAATGCGTAGATCGATGCTCATGCTGTTGATCACTGGATTGTCTGGTCCCGACTCGAATATTTACCGACCGCCGCAAAATAGCTGTAATATTGCTGAATGTGGCGTAAAACTAAACTCAATCAATCAATCAATCAATCAATCCTGTCATTATATTACTGTGTATACGGATCGGAGGTCTTGGTCTTGGTGTGGCAGCCAACTGAGGTATCATGTTGCAGTTTAAAATGGCTATTCCACTCAGACACAGTATAAGACTTCGAGTTTCATCGTCAATCGTCAAGCAAGAAACCAACAAGTACCATCATTTCACGGCCAGGCTCGAACCACAAACCTCCCGCTGACCGGACAAAACCTATATCTACTATACCATGAGGCACTTGTTTCTATGACCTGGTCCCTGTTCTGGCAAATGTCAAGGAATCATAAACGCCAGCTCCTATCCTCTTGCGCTGCTTGGCAACAAGCATTAACCAAAGACGGCTTTCTGGTCCCTGGTGCAGTAAAGGTTATGAGAATCTGCTTTATTCACAGAATCTGGAATATACAAAAACAACTGCTTCTGAATGATATGTACTCAATATAAATGTTAATAAGTTAAAGTATTTGATGATAAACAGAATATCATATGAGATTTTACATTTTGTATATTTAATTTCCAGCTACCACGTGTGCAAGATATGAAAAATATCTAATTGAAATATTTTACATTAAAATTACATTTTCTATACTTGTAAAAACAAGTTCGATAAACATCACTGCAAATGAAACAGTTGATTATAAACACTCCGATCCTCCAACTGTTGTCTGAGACAACATAACGATAATTCATACTCCGTTATATTAAAATATGCATTTATAACGCTGCGTGGAGAAACATGACATAACTCGCAGTCAGCTGATTTATGTCAACACTGTTTGACGAGTGAAGTTTGAGCTATTGATCATAACAAGATGTCTATCCGTGCAGTCATTACATGATAAATGTTGACAAATCGTCACAATCGTAACCTACATAAGCAAGATGATTAATATCAATAATCGCAGGTCGGGTAGTGCTTTTTGCTTGTTAGCAGGAATATCAATACTTTCGAACTCTCTAGCACAAATCGTCTCTGGTGTGAGAGAACTTTAACATTGCCGTCAACTTGACAGTTATGTAAGCGTTGTTTTAATAAATAATGACATCATTTCTTAGTGCAAAACGTTTCCTTGAGTCAAATTAATAGAAGCTGGGTTAAACTTGAAAGTGACTGCTTGCTGTATTCTTACTGAGTTATAATTAATGATAATATAAATTTTAACCGAGGCTTTGTGTGACTTGAGGGACGGTGGGGTAGCCCAGTGGTTAAAGCGTTCGCTCGTCACGCCGAAGACCCGCGTTTGATTCCCCACATGAAGCAAGACCCACTCACCTACTTGTATGACCTGAAATGTTTCTGTATTAATGCTGATGAGTCCTATGTGAATTTCGGATCGGAACATGCCCCCAGTAGCCAGTGCTAGTCATGAGAGAAGACGTGATCTGATTGTCAGAGAAGTTGACATGGTTGGCTGTGCGTCATCGGCGTTCATCGTTTCAAAATCCAGATCATATATTTGAAATATTGCTGAGAAAACAAAAAAGATAACAGAAGCAACAATTTCAATGAGTACAGATTCTAAATCGCGAGATAAGGAAGGGAATACATCACCTTATAATTTTACTGTTGAAGAAAGTCACATGGTTTGTATTCTCATTCTGTGGGTGTACGTCGTACTTGTGTTTCAGGGCCGGTGCAGTGTTTTGAGGCTACAGCCTCTACAGTTTATGTGGGTTAATGGCTTTAATGGCCATGTATGTAGGTGTAGCGGAATTGGGTTTACGGTAGTTATTAAGATTCTTGCACTCAAAGTGAGAGGTGCATGCAGCGTGCACCAGTCCGGAGTAATGCCGGTTTTACAGTTATTAAGGAATAGTCTGATTTCTTCAAGAACTAAAATGTTATGATGCTTTTCACTATATGCACTGTCCATACTGTTCCTGTCATCATAGACCCGTGAAGATCCGGGTTAGAATTGATCTTCAGTAACCCATGCTTGTCGTAAGAGGCGACTAACGGGATCGGGTGGTCATGCTTGCTGACTTAGTTGACACTTGTCATCGGTTCCCCAATGCGTAGATCGATGCTCATGCTGTTGATCACTGGATTGTCTGGTCCAGACTCGAATATTTACCGACCGCCGCCATATAGCTGTAATATTGCTGAATGTGGCGTAAAACTAAACTCAATCAATCAATCAATCCTGTCATTATATTACTGTGTATACGGATCGGAGGTCTTGGTCTTGGTGGTGTGGCAGCCAACTGAGGTATCATGCTGCAGATTAAAATGGCTATCCCACTCAGACACAGTACAAGACTTCGAGTTTTATCGTCAATCGTCAAGCAGGGAAACCCACAAGTACCATCAATTCACGGCCAGGCTCGAACCACAAACATTCCGGTGACCGGACAAAACCTATATCCACTATACCATGGGGCACTTGTTTCTATGACCTGGTCCCTGTTCTGGCAAATGTCAAGGAATCATAAACGCCAGCTCCTATCCTCTTACGCTGCTTGGCAACAAGCATTAACCAAAGACGTCTTTCTGATCCCTGGTGCAGTAAAGGTTATGAGAATCTGCTTTATTCACAGAATCTGGAATATACAAAAACAACTGCTTCTGAATGATATGTACTCAATATAAATGTTAATAAGTTAAAGTATTTGATGATAAACAGAATATCATATGAGATTTTACATTTTGTATATTTAATTTCCAGCTACCGCGTGTGCAAGATATGAAAAATATCTAATTGAAATATTTTACATTAAAATTACATTTCTATACTTGTAAAAACAAGTCCGATAAACATCACTGCAAATGAAACAGTTGATTATAAACACTCCGATCCTCCAACTGTTGTCTGAGACAACATAACAATCATTCATACTCCGTTATTTTGAAATATGCATTTATAACGCTGCGTGGAGAAACATGACATAACTCGCAGTCAGCTGATTTATGTCAACACTGTTTGACGAGTGAAGTTTGAGCTATTGATCATAACAAGATGTCTATCCGTGCAGTCATTACATGATAAATGTTGACAAATCGTCACAATCGTAACCTACATAAGCAAGATGATTAATATCAATAATCGCAGGTCGGGTAGTGCTTTTTTGCTTGTTAGCAGGAATATCAATACTTTCGAACTCTCTAGCACAAATCGTGTCTGGTGTGAGAGAACTTTAACGTTGGCGTCAACTTGACAGTTATGTAAGCGTTGTTTTAATAAATAATGACATCAGTTCTTAGTGCAAAACGTTTCTTTGAGTCAAATTAATTGAATCGGGGTTAAACTTCAAAGTGACTTAAAAGAGTTATAATTAATGATAATATAAAGTTTAACTGAGGCTTTGTGTGACCTGAGGGACGGTGGGGTAGCCCAGTGGTTAAAGCGTTCGCTCGTCACGCCGAAGACCCGGGTTTGATTCCCAACATGAAGCAAGACTCACTCACCTACTTGTATGACCTGAAATGTTTCTGTATTAATGCTGATGAGTCCTATGTGAATTTTGGATCGGAACATGCCCCCCAGTAGCCAGTGCTAGTCATGAGAGGAGACGTGATCTGATTGTCAGAGAAGTTGACATGGTTGGCTGTGCGTCATCGGCGTTCATCGTTTCCAAACCCACATCATATATTTGAAATATTGCTGAGTAAACAAAAAAGTAAACAAAAGCAACAATTTCAATGAATACAGATTCTAAATCGCGAGATCAGGAAGTCACATGGTTTGTATTCTCATTCTATGATCAGTATATTTTTCTGTACCAATGGCCTAAGGTACAAATGAATGTTCACCTAAGACAGTTTGACAGAAAGGTGACTCATCGCGTAATACAGAAACGTGGCTGTATTTCTTGTTCACGGTTTATCTCAGTTTGACGTTGGACTGACTGACGGACTGAGTTTAGTTTTACGCCGCTTTTAGCTATATTCCAGCAATAACACGGCGGGGGACACCAGAAATGGGCTTCACACATTGTGCCCATGTAGGGAATCGAACCCGGGTCTTCGGCGTGACGGGCAAACGCTTTAACCACTAGGCTACCCCACCGCCCCTTGACGTTGGATACCACACTTAGACAATGTGTGCTGAACCAGTTCTGAAACATACCACTTTGAATGTTTACGATGTGCGTTACAAAGAAGAATAATTCGCATTCGTCCTCTACATAGCCCCTGTTAATTTTCATACCCTGTCTTCTTTGTGGTGTTACCTTCTATAGTTTCCTTAAATACACACCCGTGAAGATCCGGGTTAGAAATGGTTTTCAGCAACCCATGCTTGTCGTAAGAGGCGACTAACGGGATCGGATGATCAGGCTCACTGACATGGTTGACATACATGTATGTCATCGTATCCCAATTGCCTAGATCGATGCTCATGCTGTTGATCACTGGATTGTATGGTCCAGACTCGATTATGTACAGACCGCCGCCATATAGCTGGAATATTGCTGAGTGTGGCGTTAAACACCAACCAACCAACCTTAAACACGATCTGAGTTCAAGCCGAATCGAACCATTCGAGCCACGTTCAACTAAATTTACAACTGTTGAATAATATTCAAAACAGGAGTTTAAAAAGATTTTTAAAGAGCATATGGTTATGCATTGTTTTAGACGCTCGTTGTTGCGCATTGTTGAATTTAAACAACCTCGTTTTTGTGAATAACTATGACAAAAGAGAAAACACCTCGAAAAATCTCGATGTGGACATATTAAAATATTGTTTATCTCGAAATACTCAGAATCTTTTCCTAAACGTTGACAAGTCGAAACGCCATATCCAGATATCCTGGTTAAAACGAAGCTGTTGTTATTTGCATTGCCATGCATTACGAGACAGTGTCTAATTGAAGAGAGGCGTCATATATTACCAGAAGGTTTTCTTCTGATGGATGGTTTTAAACATATTATTTTATGATTATTCATCAGTTTATTTTGCCCAATTTCGTAAATGAAGAATGAAGTTCTTTAAATACAGATCTTTTGGAACACATCAATTTGCAACTATAATTTGTGCTGAATTATTCAAATGATTCTTTTTAGGAGGCGGTTGTTATTTAATACACCATGTGAGCAGCAACCAGTATATAATTTGAATATGATAATTTGTCCGTTTAAAAGTTGAGGCTTCCATCAATGTTAAACTCTGTTTTACTGAATTCAACTGTTTGAAGACGAAGAAATGGCATTAAGTCAAACAACAAAACACGTCTAACAAGAACCTATTCCTCATGTGGCGAGTTCAAAAACGAAATAAGCAAATAAACTGAAATTTGTACATTGGCAGAGACAACACAAGACCTACGAGGACATGGGCGTATACTGTCAGTTTGCAGTCACCGTAAACAATATGTCTGAGATTTAAAGACACCCTTGGAAGGAATAAAAATGATCAAAGTCAATATCGTGATGTTCCCTACTGGCTTCAAGACACGCCCGCACACGAACTCTTGCAAGGGTGTTAGTCGTCGGATTACCTCATTCTGTATTCGGTGACATACTTCTCTGAGAGCCTGTATTAAGACACGTCTGTTTGCAAGACGGGCTGAACACGTTTCGCTGTTTCCTTGTTACAAATCCTGGCACAAATCATTATGCTTCTACCATTAAATGAGATAAGAGAGATAACTACAGGCTCTGATGTCTGTCTGTTCACGATACATGCTTACGCTCGCAAACCGATTTCTGAACGGCTTGAACCTCCCCTCACCAGACCTTATGCCAATTCATGGTTTTCAGTCGTTGTGCCAACTTGATCACCCGGAAAGGTGCACAGTGTCGGAAAACGACCGACAGCGTGTCCGGGGACCAGACAGTAGATACTGATGACATCACAGTCATGAACTGGTTCCTTAGATGTTTGAGTG
This sequence comes from Haliotis rubra, assembly GCF_003918875.1. NCBI lineage: Eukaryota > Metazoa > Mollusca > Gastropoda > Lepetellida > Haliotidae > Haliotis > Haliotis rubra. The sequence continues at coordinate 4,684,150 of NW_025767190.1, forward strand.
AGCCGTGACCGTTCTGTCCTGGGTCTGTCCACTGTCTGTCCTTTCTGCCGTTATCATGACATACACCTGGCAACTGTGGCACCAATGCAATCAAAGTGCCTGGCACAGTGTCGTGTTTGGCTCCCAACTCCATCGTACGGATCTTAATGTTCTGCCAATAGACTTGATACTTACCCTGCTGTTAGTTCCTAGATTCCGTAATCCGTTAAGAACATTGTGAGCTGTTAAACCTACAAGCAACCTTTGCAATCTACATTTCTTGCGAAAAAAATATTTTTTTACACGGATACCATTGAACTAAAACAAGATTGTCAGTTGCATCAGAGTCTGCTACATTTGTTCTATAGAATTATTCCCGAAATGGTTGGATTCAGACTTTAATACTTTGGTATACGTTTGTTCGTCAATATTCCATTTTCTCATCAATAACATGATTTTCATCTTCTTGGATGAAAAGTGCATTAGGTAGTGAGATTGATGCAGTGCCTATTTGAACAGTTACATCATAGCGGGCTGTTTATTGTAGGAGGAAAACCCGAAATGATGCAGGTGTTCCTTATATATTCGTGACACCAAGGCCACAGCTACGCTGACGATGATCGGTGTGGGGATTTCGTGCCCAGGTTCAGATCGGGAATCAAATCGGATTTGAAGAACATCGTAGTATCCAGAGTTGTCATACCACTGGCGTTTTCATCATCTTATTGTTCTAATTTACCCAAAGAATACAAAATGGTAAAATAAAGGGCTTCATTCCAGACATGGAATTAAGTCGTTTCTTCAGACATATCAGTCATATATTTTACACGCTCAGTTTGCAATCGATGATCCGGTTTTGATTTGTTGCTGCTTCACATGTAGATATACAGACGTCGAGCCTGGAATTTCGAAATTAGATTCCTTTTGATGAATGAGATATTCTCGTATTTGTCATTTAATCCATATTTTATCATACAAGTCATGTAAATATGAAGTATATCCCATGAAAAGGGCAAAGGTCATTACCAAAATACTACTACAACCTCAAACCCAGACAACATTTGCTCTTCCGTGAAAGTTCACACAGCATGTCAAGGCGTCCTGGAACCGTGCTCTCGTCAATATACATATGCATGTAAACTTAGGGTGTTCATTTTTTTCAGCTATCGCATATCACAGTTTAGGCTACTGATTAGTTTCAAATCTTTTAGACGATTTAGTTTAATAACGATGTTGAGGAATCCACCCAGGTAAGTCTGACCTGACCTACGTCAAGTCTATCAAGTCCATATATATTCATGGTGCGAGTTAGTCTAATCCTGGATGTGGTGATCAAACCCATTAGGTGTAGTCTATACTCTAGAATCTGGTGATCAAGTATATCCTTCGTAGACTGTGGTTTCGTGGTTATCCAATGTAACCAGAACGTTTCGTCAACCGGGACCTATGTTTTCAGTGATGACTAAACATGTCTTGTGTAGCAGTTGTGTTAAATGAAGTATGTTCTGTATAAATTTAGTTAGTGAAGATCAAACATATCCTGTATAGTCAGTGAAGATTAAACACGTGCAGTCAGTGGTGGTTAAAAGTGACATATGTTGAAAGTGGTGATCAAACATACCTTATGTAGAAAGTTGTGATCAAACATACCTTATGTAGAAAATGGTGATCAAACAGGCCTTATGTAGAAAATGGTGAACAAAGATGCCTTATGTAGAAAGTGGTGATCAAACATACCTTATGTAGAAAATGGTGATCAAACATGCCTTATGTAGAGAGGTGTGATCAACCATACCTTATAAAGAAAGTTGTGATCAAACATATTGAGTAAACGTGGCTTATGTAGAGTGGGGCATTAGTCCGGACTGTCACCAGCTGCATGAACCTCTCACTTTAGTACACACCCGTGAAGATACGGGTAAGAATTGATCTTCAACAACCCATGCTTGTCATAAGAGGCGACTAACGGGATCGGGTGGTCAGGGTCGCTGACTTGGTTGACACACAAGATCGTATACCAATTGCGCAGATCGATGCTCATGCTTTTGGTCACTGGATTGTCTGGTCCAGACTGGTACAGACCGCCGTCATATCGCTGGAATATTGTCGAGTGCGGCGTAAAACAACAACCAAACCCAACAAGTTGATTCGAACCCATTAATTCAAATGTAATAAGTATCCAGCAATCATTCACATCTACATTTACGCCGAAGAGTCGAACTGGTCACATTTGTCGTTAAACAACAAACCAGACAACTATGCCTATGTGCGCGTGTGTGCGTGGTGCGTCTGCCTGTGTCCATCTGTATGCGCGTTTGTCTGTCTGTCTGTCTCTAATCCACAAAACCACGGAGGAAATTAGTTCTTTGAACTGCAGTCAGTCGTGGAGTGTCTGCTTCATCCAAAGGGACATTTAACGGCTACTCAGGTCCCAGGTGTTAACTGCCTTGGTGAAATCCACGGGGAAGGTGGACAAGACAGGTGAATTGAATCCTGGCAAACACAGGGGGCACAACTCGAAAGGCAGATAGCCGTGACTTAAACATCAGTTTAAGTCGCCAGTTCTGTAAGCGGAACAACCGAGGTCACCTCTCAGGGTCACATCTTTCACGAAAAGACACCTCCTTGACCACACGGTCAACAAAGACCACCTATTCTCCGATAATCAGAACATGCATGATGTCGTGATTCCGTCATTACACTTCTGGTTTCAGGGAGATGCAACAAAATCACGGTCCAAATCAATATCACCATTTTCTTAACATACATATGTATTGTTTATCCAGAACTTTCTTCATTCATACTGCCACTAATAACGCACGTCTTATTATTAGAACTACCTTAGTTGCACCTGAAGACATTTGATCGATTTTCTTGTTAACCGTATGTACAGTTAATAGACTGAAATGGGAAAATTCAAATGTCACGTAAAGTTCATTATACAAGAGAACTGTGACGCACTTTGTGGAAATCGATCCGAGCTGGAGTATATGAGTCTATGGGCTTTCGTAATGTCAAGAAATTATGAGGTTTTTATGTGTTGCAAAAACTCATATTGTCATTGTAGATGAAAGGTGCGGTATAAATGTATCTGCGGGTTATGTTCACTGCCACCACTTTCACAGGAAGAGCTGATGACTTTGGTAGTCTGGAAATTTCCGTTGTAAATACTCAGGAGCGACTACTGTGACCTTTGAGAAACATTATATACAGCAGCCAAGAGGGCGCCTTGACTCAAGAGTGAATTCGGATGACGTTAAAGCCCCTTTAAAAAATTATTCAGCGACGTCTGTTTAATGTGGGAAGGCAACCCGAAGTAATGCAGGTCTCACACCACTCGGGATAAATCCGCGAGCAGGGGTTTGTGCCAATATAATTAGAAACAAGATCAGGGGATTCAAACCCGAAATCAGTGGATACTGACTGGCGAAATACAATATAAAGAAACTCGAATTGCTCTGTGTGCCCAGTAGAACCCCAAGTTTTTTCTATACAATTTGGATCCTATTACAAATCGTCACCTACCAAACCGGGTTCGATTCCTACGCAGATTGGGTGTCATAGGTCCAATTTGTTTGGTCCAGCGTCGTGGTATTGCGCGACTATAACTAACACCAAACTCACTTATTCAATAGTACATGACGACAGCGTCCCACGCTCTGTGAGGGAGCACCTGGTGTCACAGATTCGTATGTGACGGTGTCTGATCTACTCTCGGTGTTACAGATGTTTGAATAGGAACCCTTACTCCTACTTAAGTATCGGTGAACTTTCGGATTACTACCAAGGTCTCCGTCCTTGTCTGCTGTCGATCGCCCCTCGCAGTCCCAGTGCAATCTCTCTGCTTGTGAAGACATAATTAGATCCGTATGAAGATAATGACTTATGGTAATCCGTAGGCAACTTCAGTCGACAGAGAACCTATTGCTTTATTGTATCCAGAGCCAAAGTGACGACAGTCGTCGATCTTTATGCAATGGAACCTTGTCACTCCCGGTTGGTTTTCAGCGGCATTCGGAACAAGACGTTTTCGCGTTACCAGTATCCACTAAATTCAACATAATATAAATATCATACGGGCTTCCGAAGCTCTCTGCTTTGGAATGCAAGGTTTCCGGAATGACAAGGCACTATATCAGGCCCTGTAAGTAGACCGCGCAGCCATGACGACCGGATCACAAGTGATGTTCCTATGTGCGTCGTAATGCATGTCAGTCCAACAAATTAAGGTGAGAGTCGTGCGTGAGTCACAGCTCTGGTTTGTACATAGAGCGATGCTGCTGCATACAGATGCTCCTCATCTACGTGTCTAGGTTAGTGCCAATTTGGAATCGTGTAAATCGAACGATTTACCTGTCTGCCTTCTCTGATTTATCATCTGGACAACGCTGCAATAAATGATAGTCATATTACACAGACGAAGTCTCCAGTCACTCGACATTAATTGCAGGGTCTAGACCTAGACTGTGGCATCATACCATCAACGTTTCCTCATTGACGGTTACACCCGCCGTATCCTACATAGTATAGTCCCTGGGTCTTATCCCCAATAGTCTGTCTCACAGTCCCAGAGCCACATTATTGTCCCTACAGGTTTGCCCTCACTGCGATGCTAAAGCCCTAAATGAAGCAAGCCCAGATTCTCCCAACTCACTAGAGCTCCTTTTCAATTTAAATGTGTTTATTTGTTACTATTATAATTATATATATTCAAGGACTAAGAGTTGGCCTAATTCCCCAGCTGAAGTATGGGGCCCAATGATTTGGAGCTTTCTCACCACAAATGTGACTGAGTTCGATCCTCTACGTTGACACTGTCGCGGCATACATGTGTACAAAACTGGTTTATATTGATATTTCAGAAATATTTGTACGGAAGCCACTGAGCGACACCTACTGGCTGGGAAACAAACAAAAACACGTTACCTATGTTAGTAACGCTGGAATTTCTGCACACCTTACGTCATGACTGTCAGTTAAGGCTTGTGTTGATGATTCCACTGACGTAACCATAAAAGGTTACAAACAGTTTCTCAATATAGCTCCATATACCTTTAACAGTAATCCGGCTAATCCGTCTTGTGCTAATCTGGTCTGGTGCGAAGTGCTGAAATTAGGATATTCGTCCCTTTGGATTACCAAATAATGAGACATTCGTCTAATATTATTTCGTTATAACTAATAATGGAGGTAAGGTGAAATGAGGTTTAACATAGAGTTCATAATTAGTGCACGTAGCGACATGATATGAATACGCTACAAGAGAGAAATAAACGTTATTTACAGTCCGTTTGAGACAAAATGATACCGATGAATTGCAATCTAACACAAAAACAAATCGACATAAAAGAATCAAACCAACGCGAAATGCAATAAAAACAACAGACCAACTCTAGAAAAAAAATTGCATAATTTTTGTCACAAAAATAAAAAAGTTGTTTAAGAAACTGTCATCATTTATTTGTGCGATTTCCAGGTTTGTTGCAAGGTCGCATTGGCAACTAAAGGAACAGCGCGAAAAGCGAGATACACGTGCGTTAACGGGTTCTCAACAAACTTTTGAGCTGGCGAGATGACACGTACCCCAACTGCACAGGCAATTACTTAGTAATTGCATATTTGGGCGAGCCCCTGTCATTTTCATCCTTGACGAAATCATAGACTTTGTAAATTATAGACATTCATTTTCTCTCACTTTGTCAATCAACAGTAATCACATGTCTCTGACGTCACTAATGCACGTGCATCTCGCTTTTCGCGCTGTTCCTTTAGTTGCCAATGCGACCTTGTAACAAACTTGGAAAACGGACAAATAAATGATGACAGTTTCTTAAACAACTTTTAAATTTTTGGGTGACACAAATTATGCAATTTTTTCCTAGAGTTGGTCTGTTGTTTTTATTGCAGTCCGCGTTGGTTTGATTCTTTTATGTCTATTTGTTTTTTGTTAGATTGCAATTCATCGGTATCATTTTGTCTCAAACGGACTGTAACAGTTGACATAGGCAGTATTTTCCTATGTCAAACATCACTGACCCCTCAACGCACATGCATCATATGGAGACATTGGAAGTGTGTGGTGGTGTGGAATGGGTAGAAAACATTGTCAATTGATGAAAGACACGAGCATGAGCATCAAAGACAATAATCTGGTGTCCCCACGATCAGCGATTCCAAGGGGGACAACTCCAAGGCGAATTCCATCGCCGAGAAATGGCACCAGGCAACGTCACTGTCAACACACCGGCACAGCGCTGCGAAATGTAGGCATACACATTCACAGTGTTATGGTATATATTGACCACTCAGTGTATATTTCAACTGTTTCGAGCGGTTATCAGTAGTTTGGTTAACCCAGAAATAGGACACCTCTTGAGATTTCACGTAAGAGGGGATTCCCCTGGGAGTTGCATAGTCAACATCACATCGATATGTTCTGACACTGTATTGATGGATCTGTCATGAATGATCAATCAGCTGACGTGCTGTCACAAACTTCGTGCAAAAGCAAGCAGGGTGGTCATAGGCCGTGCTCTACTGCAATCGGCAATATTGTTTTTTTCGTTTGTGATCCATAAACACGTTTCAAATTACGCAAATACTTTACAGCAGATTTGTGTCCACATCTTATTGAACACATCCCTCCGCATCTCGACACCAATATGTCAGTTTTCAGGCATAACATTTTCGGTGCCAGTACGTGACAATCAAGGGATTTAATTCATTCCATTTGTCTGCCAACACATCTTGTTTCGTGTAGATCAATCTCGCACTTAATGATGACCTTAAATAAGACAAGACAGCGACTCGATTTCACAGCACGAATTACAGTGTCTGGGTATCGGCTGGAAATTGGCACCAAATCCCAAAATGCGTGTATCATTCAAGTTCGTGTATGTGTGTTTCCGCTGTGATGTACATAGCTGATACAGTAGACACTTGTAGACGATGGCATGGAATGTGAAAATCTATCAGTCTTAGTTTCAACACGTTAAGTTGCTTAGATGAATATTGACTCTTTATGAATAAATTCATCCCACAAACTTATACCATGATCTTTTTTCACATGTTTATAATAAACCGCCGGACAAAAGAATGAATACAGCCTTAGTTGATGGAAGGTGAAAATGAGATCAACAAATGTATATTTCGTTTATGTTTAAGACCCCAAGTTTTTTTTACGACTTTTCAGCCCAGTGACTTCTAATTTTCTAGTGTATACTTTGTTTTGCCCGGCGTTTTATCTACACACAGTTCTTATGTAAAATGTTAAATAAACGACACAATAATGAAGATTATGATTTTGAAGAGAGATTTTATATACACTATCACATTACACCAGCTTACACCAATGTGTGTTTTGTGCAGATGGAAAAAAGTGCTGATGTTTTTGTTACATTGACTGATGAGATTGTCATCTTGAAAAGCAATTGACATGTGTCATGCACGTGCATCACGAGCACATGGTCCATAGCTACACACACAAGGCATGAACTTGTTAGTGCAGATGTCAAGTCAGAAAATGGTCCACAGATTGAGGATGTCGATGGGTGGGTATATTTCTACTATTGTCTATTTCAAACATTTGTGTTAAGTACACCAAACGAAACTGTACATAACTGGTCACAGCGGAGCGTATGGCACGAATTACATACACAAATATATTTTCTAGAATCGAAATTTCCAGTTTGTTATAAAATCTCCAAGCACATGGATCTGATATGTACAATATATCCCGTGAAAACGACAAAAGTTATTAAAGTTTGGTCTTTGGTCAATCATCAATACTTCCACAGAAAATTCTGATTTATTATGCACATTGCTCTGTATCCACTAAAAACCTCTGTATCTTAATATTTGAAGATACTTTACACTTTTGACGGACGCACTTTCGGAAAAAGTTTCCAGTCTCACAAAATATACAATCCATTTCGAACAAGAGAATCTGTAAATAGGTATCACAAATATCCATTCGAAAATACAAATTCCATTTTTTTTGGAGATTCTGTCCCACAGGTTAAGACCCTCACAGAACACAGCGATGGTACATCCACGTGCGGGTCGATTGCACACGGGCAGACGGGGATGACTCAAAACTGTGAAATGTAGAATATACTGACTCACTGCTATGAGGTGATGGAGAAATATGCACAATTAGTTCGTATCCACCGAATTTCTGAAGAATCCCTTTTCAGTGTTACTTTCCACAAACGTTACTTTTATGAAATTACAGGTGACATCAGTAACAAGCACTTTTAGCGGGGGCTCTCCATTAGGGGGATAATACATCTTGGACCGACTTTTCACTGCCGCGGAATCAGAGTCCCTTTCACAAAAGCCTTGGGAGTATCGATCGTTACTCTCCTGTTTAGCTGGATACTCGGTTTTCATTGGCTCGATAACGTTGTTGAGATGGTCCCTGCATTCGCCAAGTCGGATCAATGCCTCGCACGCAGTTAGCTCCCCTTCTTTGCACGCGGCTCCACGTGTGAGGGGTAACAGATTCAGGTCCGTGTTTACCTTCTTATCGAAGGGCATGCTCCAGAACGCTCGGTCGCTACACGGCGAGGATCGACCTCTTACCTCCTCGCTTTCCGCAACGGAGTAGAGGTCGCGGTCGGTACATCCTGATACATGTTTACTCGACTCCATATCATTCTCTGGGTCATAATCACTGTCCTTGTCCGACTCTTTCTCAGTGCTTGAGTCTTCCGACATGGGACTTTCAATGTCATCATTGCCTCCAAAGAATGGCCTCCAAAAGTTGTTGTTCATAGAATCTTGTTGTTCTGGATTTGGATGAGTGTTGTTATCGCCGTACAGCGATTGTGTCTCATCCTGTTCGTCGAGGTCACTGTCGTCTGCTACCGTGTCGCTTGTCTGGGGACTTCCGGCAGACATCTATGTAGAGCAAGAGAAATAGTCTATCAGTGTGGGGTAGAGCAGACGTGAAACAATGTCTCAGTTTACAGGGCGTCAAGCCGGATATATGATTGACAAACGGCTGTCCCGTCTATGACATTACAGCTTATAGGCATTTTTTGCCGCTCACTCAAATCTGTCGTTTTCACTCCTCAGGCGAATCTCTACAGGGTATGTCTCGTTTATCGAATGGCTTGAGCATTAAAAGGTACGAGGGAGATTAAATCAGTATTTTATATTTTTATACTGATTACCTGCTTGAACTGCCCCAAAGTAGTGTTTATTTATTGTCTATCAAATGAAATAGTATATTTGTTTATGCATTTATGAAACAGCTGTTTTAACTGTTATTTTAAATTGGGTAGTGCTGCACTTGAAACACTGATCCAATGAAACTTACTTCAGCGTTCGTGTGAAAATGTCAGCCTGACCTAAACGCGACTGTACTCTCTTACCCACCCACACAAATCTCTCGATCACTCTCCCCGCTCGTGCTCCCATAACCCCTCCCCCACCCCATACCTCCCCAGTGTGTGTCGTGGGCTCGGGGCCCAACAGCAGAAACCCATCTCCAAATACACATTGCGATACGTAAATCCGAAAATAAACGCGCGACTGGCCAAGGCCTAATGATATCACCCCCATGAATCGCCTGGCTTTGTCAGAGCTAAAAATAACCCGTCGATAAACACGCGTCCCATACCACGCTATTTTGGTCATGCATTCAACTGAGCATTCTCATCAAATGGAAACTCATGTTGACAGACTGGATCGGTCCATATTCCATTAACGTGACAAATGGCCATTAAGAATCTAATTAAATGATAAGGTTATCTGAATTTATGTTTATTGCAATAGTTACTAAAATCGTTAAACTTATCCTAATATTTTCATTTCATTTTTAAAATGTATGAATTGAAAAAAAAAAATCCAATTATTAAATATAAATTCATTTCAATAAATTCAAAATATTCTCACATGCTCATCAATTGTCATTTAGCTAATATATCAATGAAACTACATAAAACATATAAATTATATTTCCATTATATGTACGTTTCAGTTCAAGTTAACGTCAGTTATAACGTTACTTAATATTCAGCTCGGGTTTTACAACCAAGTACGTGATAAAAATATGCAAACCTACATATAAACAAAGTTCACACTATTTTGTTTGAAAAACTAACCTGGCTTTGTCGCCTCTTCTGCTGCAGCTTCTGTCGTTTTCTCCCATACCAGTGTTGACGCCTAAAAAACGAGAAACAAACATCCGTCAACAATTTAAATTTGAAAACAAACGTTGTATACTTCCGGTTTGTTTCCCGACAGCACTAACTCGAGTTCAGCACCGACCGTGCCCGCGAATGTTAGTTTCCAAGCACCCTGAGTATTTAATCAATACAAACAAAGTTACCGAGGGTGGAGCACCCGACAAACAAAAACAAACCACGCCACGTGCAGACGACGCGAGGTTTAAATAACTTATCTAAACTCGACACTTACTTGTCTTCGAACTCCGCAATCAACAACGGGTCGAGTATGTTGTCTTTAGGCTCCCAGGTGCTGTGCCTGTGAAATAGACATGAAATTAACAATGTAAACAACTATTAGAAAAGGAGACATTTCTGGAAGATTCTACGCTCCGTTCAGGAATTGCTTATCGATTTTCCCAACTCTGGAATACGCATGTGTAAGGATTAAAGTGCGCAGTATCATAACATTAATGAAACTAGCGAGCGAAATCAACATGAAATAGACACTTACTTCAACGTGTAGCCTTTCCATTTGACAAGATATTCAACGCGACCCTGAAATAAACAAGAAAAAACAACTGTCATGTGTTGTTCATTGCCCTTGAGGCTAAGCAACGCTCGATCAACTCATGGCAAACATATGTCAACACAGCGTAGCAGCCAAATCACTGATATCGGCATCAGTTTAAATATCCGTATCGCGATGACAGCTTGTGAAATGTGCGTGACATGCAATAAAAACCTAATCACAACATAAGTAACATAGATTTACCTTTCGGTAACGTTTCTTTTGTATGTTATCCGCTTGAAATATCCGATCGCCCAGAACCGGTAGCTCCATTGCTCAACGATTGATACTGACTGAAGGTTGTATTGCCTCGGCGCGAGCTTGTTAGCAGCCGATGGATTTGTGCGCATGCGCGGTAATCTGACCTGTGACGTCAGCAAGCGCGCCCAGCGTGGTTGTACACTAAGTAACAAACAAATCAGTCGAGATTGGCCTCGTCAATGACTCAGTGTCACAGCATTTCATGCGTGTCTCTGACAACAACCCAAATATGAATCGGCATTACAGCTGATGCGTGTCTGTTTCGTTACCACGTCATTACGGGACAAGTGTTTACATCAACACTTTTCGAACGTACTAGAAACATTCGGTACGGCGTGGAATATTCTATAAATAGCCTCGGCCTGTGACTAATAAATATCTATAACTGCAAAGAGTGAGATCTGTTTACAATGCCGCGCTGACAAGGGAGCGATATACAGTTTGCATTACTCATGTCTAATTGTGAAATCAACATGAAACAGCTTATGTAGATTGCAAGTTTCGACGTGAGATTACCTAGTACAATCAGAATGACGAAATTCTTCTAAATATCCGCAATGTTTCTATGTGTGGTGCAATAGTGTTTTACTCGACTAAATCCTATCTGTTCACCGCACCTATTCGAAATCTTAGTTTCAAAGCATGCGTACATGTCTGTGTGTGAATAACACTTAAACACACAAGATATTAATTATTCCCGCCATGTGATAAACCGTACCTTTAAATATACACGTAGACTATAAAAATAACGGCCTTGAGATGCCATGGCACTCTTGACACATGTATACTTAGCTAGGTTACATACCAACGACCCCGAATAAACGCCTTTTTATATCGGACCCGTGAAGATCCGGGGTAGAATACGTCTTCAGCAACCCATGCTTGCTACAAAAGGCGATTATGCTTGTCGTAAGAGGCGACTAACGGGATCGGGTGGTCAGGCTCGCTGACTTGGTTGACACATGTCATCGGTTCCCAATTGCGCAGATCGATGCTCATCCTGTTTATCACTGGATTGTTTGGTCCAGGCTCGATTATTTACAGACCGCCGCCATATAGCTGGAATATTGCTGAGTGCGGCGTAAAACTAAACTCACTCATTCACCCTTTTTATATCTAAATATGTCGCGACCAAATCAGTTTTTAGCTTTATGTAATGTTTTTTGCTTTTTACGACCATTCAAAACCAAGAAATATAATGCTTAGGCCCTGGGAACATTGAATACAAATCCGAAATCGAACCATTCAGGGAGAATCAGAAATAAATAATGCTCTTCGTAGTATTTGGTTTCATATATAAGACTGGGCATTGCATGTTTATTCGTTGTTGTATAGCTACTACTGTAACAACTGGAAGCCCAGGAAGCCTATTACCATATTCATCACCGGTAAAAAACGTACTGCGAAAAACAGGTCGAACAGTGTCAATTTCAAACCCACGCGAAGCCGAAAGGGTGTATTACAAGCGTTCATTTCTTTCTGTTTCATAATCGTAGATGACATTTCTGAAGAAACAGTATCGATTTTGATCATTATCTTCTAATATAGACTCATTCTGTTGTAGATATACAGTAAAACATGATATTATGTATATCTTCACATTACGACCAGATCTGATTCTTCGCCAGCGTTTTCTTTCAAATGTACCAGATCAAGAGGCATGGCGGTGATATGCATTTCACTCCTGGGAAGATAGCCAATTTCTTGTTTTATGGCTACATGTACCCTCCAGCGTATTGTATATTTCAATATATACAGGGTTCGTGTTTTGCTTCAATGCGCGGTCAGTGGTAGCGATGCTATTTACAAGTTGTCAGTTTCATGTCAGTATATGTCACCTTGTATGTAACATATCTGAAATAGACATGAATACATTTGCGTACGAACAAGCAGGTTGTGGGGAATGTGGAGGCCGAATTCTTTCCCTCTTACAGCTTCCGTAACAGTCATTGTTGTTTTGGAAGAGGTCACAAAGACTCTGAGGTTGAACACAGAAGATGTACCTCCATCGTGTGTGCATTGTAAAAAGTTATTAATGTTTCAACTTCGTGTTACAGAGTTTAACACTAATAACACACAAATAAACAGCCGGAGAAAAACACATTGGCTTGTAAATTGGATTTGACAAAAAACATACAAACGCTATCAAAACGTTACGAGGCTTGAAACAGTCACATAAACACTGAAAAACTAGTTCCAAAACAGAACTCTAATATCCACCTTGAATTGTATCACCACCGAATAAATATTTCTTTCTTGATACTTACCTTAGCCATCATAAAATATGGTTGTATACAGTTGTATATGAAGTTCATAATGGTGTGTACTATCTCCATACAAAACATATTCAACAGCCAGCTGTGTTAGTCACATGGCACAGCGCGAGACACGTCTTGTATACGTCTGTACATAATCATAATCATACTCAGCATACAAATGGTTGAATTTGTGCTCTTTAGGGTAATCTGTTTCTTCGTAATAACTACCCAAAACATTCCGTTTCAGCAACCAACGATCATATGCTAATATCAATATACTTCCTGATCCCCTGTTAATGAGTGAGTGAGTTTAGTTTTACGCCGCACTCAGCAATATCCCAGCTATATGGCGGCGGTCTGTAAATAATCGAGTCTGGACCAGACAATCCAGTGATCAACAGCATGAGCATTGATCCCCTGTTATGTAAGTGAGGTAGAATTAACCCCGCTGCTGTATGTTTGTTTGTTGTTTAACGCTGCACTCAGCAATCGTCCATCTATATGATGGCGGTCTGTAAACAGTCGAACCTGGACCAGATAGTCCAAGCATTGATAGCATGAGCATCAGCCTGCCCATTTGAGACACACTGACATGTATCAACCTGTCCCTGGGTGATAGCGTCGGCTTGGGGTTGCTGGGATGAGTAGCGTTTACCGTTCTTCAGTATTACGGGTATAGCGTGGCTTGTCCTGGCCCCTCGTGCTGGGGTTATCGCACAGTGCGGACAGCCAGATAAATTCATCTGTGATATATGTATATGTGTACATGTATGTTTTTAATGCCAAATATTATATAATTATGTACATTAAGGTATAGTTGGTGTCTCATAGGCCACATGGCCGGACATTGTTTAAAATATGTACTTATATAAAATATGGTTGTGTCACCAATGTGTGACACCATTATAATAAACTAATTTTCTTCTTCTTCTGAACCAAGTCATCGAGAGTAACCATCAGATTCCGTAAGTTGCCAAACGACAAACATGGGCTGATGAAGACCAATTCAAGGTCACTTTGAAATTAATTCAGATGTTTCACGTGGTGTCAGCTTAATGATATGCGCGGAATCTATGAGTGAATTAGTGAGTATAGTTTTACGCCGCTTTTAGCAATATTACATGTGTGGACTCGAACCAGGTGTTCGGCGTGACGAGCGAGCGCTTTAACCACTGGGCTACCCCACCGCCCCTCAATTGATGACCAATTTGGTGTACAGGTATAATGGCGACAAGAATGATGAGCAGGTTGACTTGTCACCGAGTGCTAAATATGTCGGTTGTTTGAGATATAAGAGTTTCCAGAATAACGTGATCTATTGCAGATACGAATTTCCTTATTGCATTCACCCGGATGTTGAGAAGTCACGACTCACGAGGACAAGATGAATGAAGAACATCGCGTATGCATATAAACTACTTAGCGGACAGTTATTGTTCAGAACAACGCCCGCCAGTATCTCTGACGTGCTTTCCTGCCCGTACTATATTTTTACCATCCGTTCTACATTTATACCATCCGTACTGTATTTATACCATCCGTACTATAGTTATACCATCCGTACTATGGTTATATCATCCGTACTGTATTTATACCATCCAAACTATATGTATACCATCCGCACTGTATTTATACTATCCAAACTGTATTTATACCATCCAAACTATATGTATACCATCCGCACTGTATTTATACTATCCAAACTGTATTTATACCATCCGTACTATAGTTATACCATCCGTTCTACATTTATACCATCCGTACTGTATTCATACCATTCCTACTACATTTTTACACCATCCGTACTATGTATAGAATCGTGACTTTTGTTTCACGATGCATCATAAGAACTTAATTTTCCTAAACCTTCAGGGGCCGTGGGGTAGCCCAGTGATTCAAGTGTTCGATTATCTATATGGGTATAATGTGTGATCTATATGGGTATAATGTTTGAAGCCCACTTCTGGTGACCCCGCAGTGAAACTGCTGGAATATTGCTAAAGCGACGTAAAACTCCACCCACTCACTCACTCTCAAACTATTATATTTGTATCTATACGGATGAACCAATCATTACATTCTTAAGGGTACGTTGGCGTTTTGGTGTTCTGTGACACAATCACAATATCTTTATTAACATAGACTTGCAATGTTTTTAATAGCGCAAACCGATTTGTATCCTATTTCTTGTTCAAGAACGCACTCAGTAACTCGTCAGCTTTATGACGATGATCTGGAAACAGTCTGAACCACATAATCCACTGATTGACTGTCTGAACATCGGCCTAGGCAACTGGAATACAATGTGTCAGCCAAGTCAGTGAGCCTGGCCACCCGATCATGGGTTGCTGAAGAACACAACTAAGCCGGATCGTCTTAGGGGTGGGTTTTGTTCGAGTGCAACCAACACATTTTGTTCTGAAATCATCCTCTCAGTCCAGCGAATGCTATTCGTCTGTTACAAAAAGCCCAACTTATCCCTTTCAAGCATTTTCTGAAAAACGTTATCATTTTAACACCACACCGAGACCCGTCATCCAAAAAACCCTGATTGTTATTCTATTACAGAAAAATATTTAAAACGTATTTCACTGTTGTCATAGCTATATTCGTGAGTATTATAATTCAGGGTTATAGAAGGCACACACAATCATTGCAGATAACTATTAACTTCCCAAGCGTTTCATTTTGACCCGTGACAGAAACACCTGGATTGACCAGTGCTATATCTGCAAGCCAAACTTCGGATTCAAAGCGTGTCCGTTAACATCCTGAGAGATCAGCAGAAACAGAAACCATCTTATCACAGAACACACCCTTATGCTTTATCTACTTCCTGGTTGTAAATCAGTAATTCGAAACATTCTTCCTAGTATGGTTAATTTGAATGTTTGTATTAAAGAGGATAACAGTAACGGCCCGTCTAAGTGAGTGAGGGAGTTTTAGGTTATGCCGCTTTTAGCATCATTCCAGATGTATCACGGGGGTGTGGGATGGGGGTATGGGGGTGTCAGAGCCCAGAAATGGGATTCGCACATTGTACCCATGTGGGGAATCGAACCCGGGTCTTCGGCGTAACGTGAATTAGTGAGTATAGTTTTACGCCGCTTTTAGCAATATTCCAGCAATATCACGCAGGGAGGACACCGGATGTGGGCTTCACACACTGTAACCATGTGTGGAATTGAACCAGGTGTTCGGCGTGACGAGCGAGCGCTTTAACCACTGGGCTACCCCACCGCCCCTTAATCGATGACCAATTTGGTGTACAGGTATAATGGCGACAAGAATGATGGCCAGGTTGACTTGTCACCGAGTGCTAAATATGTCGGTTGTTTGAGATATAAGAGTTTCCAGAATAACGTGATCTATTGCAGGAACCAATTTCCTTATTGCATTCAGCCGGATGTTGAGAAGTCACGACTCACGAGGATAAGATGAATGAAGAACATCGCGTATGCCAGTCAAATACTTAGCGGACAGTTATTGTTCAGAACAACGCCCGCCAGTATCTCTGACGTGCTTTTTTGCCCGTACTATATTTTTACCATCTGTACTATATTTATACCATCCGTACTATATTTATACCATCCGTACTATAGTTATACCATCTACCATCCGTACTATAGTTATACCATCCGTACTGTATCTATACCATCCGTACTATTGTTATACCATCGGTACTATGGTTATATCATCCGTACTGTATTTATACCATCCAAACTATATTTATACCATCCGTACTGTATTTATACCATCCAAACTATATTTATACCATCCATTCTACATTTATACCATCCGTACTGTATTTATACCATCCGTACTATAGTTATACCATCCGTACTATGGTTATATCATCCGTACTGTATTCATACCATTCCTACTACATTTTTACACCATCCGTACTATGTATAGAATCGTGACTTTTGTTTCACGATGCATCATAAGAACTTAATTTTCCTAAACCTTCAGGGGCCGTGGGGTAGCCCAGTGATTCAAGTGTTCGATTATCTATATGGGTATAATGTGTGAAGCCCACTTCTGGTGACCCCGCAGTGAAACTGCTGGAATATTGCTAAAGCGACGTAAAACTCCACCCACTCACTCACTCTCAAACTATTATATTTGTATATATACTGATGAACCAATCATTACATTCTCAAGGGTACGTTGGCGTTTTGGTGTTCTGTGACACAATCACAATATCTTTATTAACATAGACTTGCAATGTTTTTAATAGCGCAAACCGATTTGTATCCTATTTCTTGTTCAAGAACGCACTCAGTAACTCGTCAGCTTTATGACGATGATCTGGAAACAGTCTGAACCACATAATCCACTGATTGACTGCATGAACATAGGCCTAGGCAACTGGAATACAATGTGTCAGCCAAGTCAGTGAGCCTGGCCACCCGATCATGGGTTGCTGAAGAACACAACTAAGCCGGATCATCTTAGGGGTGGGTTTTGTTCGAGTGCAACCAATACATTTTGTTCTGAAATCGCCTTCTCAGTCCAGCGAATGCTATTCGTCTGTTACAAAAAGCCCAACTTATCCCTTTCAAGCATTTTCTGAAAAACGTTATCATTTTAACACCACACCGAGACCCGTCATCCAAAAAACCCTGATTGTTATTCTATTACAGAAAAATATTTAAAACGTATTTCACTGTTGTCATAGCTATATTCGTGAGTATTATAATTCAGGGTTATAGAAGGCACACACAATCATTGCAGATAACTATTAACTTCCCAAGCGTTTCATTTTGACCCGTGACAGAAACACCTGGATTGACCAGTGCTATATCTGCAAGCCAAACTTCGGATTCAAAGCGTGTCCGTTAACATCCTGAGAGATCAGCAGAAACAGAAACCATCTTATCACAGAACACACCCTTATGCTTTATCTACTTCCTGGTTGTAAATCAGTAATTCGAAACATTCTTCCTAGTATGGTTAATTTGAATGTTTGTATTAAAGAGGATAACAGTAACGGCCCGTCTAAGTGAGTGAGGGAGTTTTAGGTTATGCCGCTTTTAGCATCATTCCAGATGTATCACGGGGGTGTGGGATGGGGGTATGGGGGTGTCAGAGCCCAGAAATGGGATTCGCACATTGTACCCATGTGGGGAATCGAACCCGGGTCTTCGGCGTAACGTGAATTAGTGAGTATAGTTTTACGCCGCTTTTAGCAATATTCCAGCAATATCACGGAAGGAGGACACCGGATATGGGCTTCACACACTGTAACCATGTCAGGAATCGAACCCGGATCTTCGGCGTGACGAGCGAACGCTTTGACGACTATTTAGGCTACCGTATACGGTCCATATAACGAGGGCACGTAGTGTAATGGGGAACACATCATAAAATCAGTATGACGTGTATGCAGGAAATATATCTGGGGAAAAAACCCATTTTATTTACATTTCTTGGTGCAAAAACGAACGGGGAAAACCCGCGTAATAAATCTCGATCGTGAACTGGTCAAGTGGCCCATGGTATCTCGTCACAAAACTATATGTATGTCAACATTATATTGGTGGTGTAGTGGATAGAGCGTTTTACTGGAGAGCGAGAGGTCGGTGTTTCAATCCCCTGCTTCTTGTCGTGTCAGATTTGATCACTACATATCTTTAATAACATCTCCACCTTCCGCCTCCAAATGTCTTCTACTGACTTCCACAGTGGTGTAGTGGATAGAGCGTTTTACTGGAGAGCGAGAGGTCGGTGTTTCAATCCCCTGGTTCTTGTCGTGTCAGATTTATTCACTACATATCTTTAATAACATCTCACCCTTCCGCCTCCAAATGTCTTCGTCTGACTTCCACAGTGGTGTAGTGGATAGAGCGTTTTACTGGAGAGCGAGAAGTCGGTGTTTCAATCCCTTGGTTCTTGTCGTGTCAGATTTGATCACTACATATCTTTAATAACATCTCACCCTTCCGCCTCCAAATGTCTTCGTCTGACTTCCACGGTGGTGTAGTGGATAGAGCGTTTTACTGGAGAGCGAGAGGTCGGTGTTTCAATCCCCTGTTTCTTGTCATGTCAGATTTGATCACTACATATCTTTAATAACATCTCACCCTTCCGCCTCCAAATGTCTTCGTCTGACTTCCACGGTGGTGTAGTGGATAGAGCGTTTTACTGGAGAGCGAGAGGTCGGTGTTTCAATCCCCTGGTTCTTGTCGTGTCAGATTTGATCACTACATATCTTTAATAACATCTCACCCTTCCGCCTCCAAATGTCTTCGTCTGATTTCCACGGTGGTGTAGTGGATAGAGCGTTTTACTGGAGAGCGGGAGGTCGGTGTTTCAATCCCCTGGTTCTTGTCGTGTCAGATTTGAACCCTACATATCTTTAATAACATCTCCACCTTCCGCCACCAAATGTCTTCCTCTGACTTCCACAGTGGTGTAGTGGAAAGAGCGTTTGACTGGAGAGCGAGAGGTCGGTGTTTCAATCCCCTGGTTCTTGTCCTCACCTGGAATATATCTTGAACGCAATGTTAAACCCAATGCCATCTTCTTCTTCTTCTTCTTCAATAGGAGTGATGAGGTAGCCTTGTGGTTACAGCGTTCGCCGGTGACACCGAAGACCCGAGTTCGATTCCCCACTTGGATAAAATGTGTGAAGCCCATTTCTTGTGTGATATTGATGGAACATTGCTTAAAGCGGCGTAAAACCATACTCACTCACCATTCTTCAATACCTTCTTCAATATCTTCTTTTTCTTCCTTATTATCTTCTTCGGGATATCTTCCTCTTAAACATCTTCTTCTTCTATCTTAAAATACAGCACACTAAAGTAGCATTGTGTGAGGTAGCTTTTATAAAGTAAACTATTCGCTATAGAACAGTGTTGTTAGAACTGTGAGTGTTGATGGTGAGACTAGGTGGTAGAAATTCCCTGCTGGGATGCGAATGATATGATTGTAACATTCTCAACATGAATCTGACATAACAGTCATTCTGAACTGAGATCATGACCGACTAGGACCCATTTGATTATTATGTGTAAAGATCGACAAATCTGATCTTGGGACGTTAGTATGAATCTGAATAAGATCTTAGGAGATTGAAGTAGATGATGGTAGGATCTTTGGAGACTGGGTTAGATTGGGCTACGATTTTGAGAGATATACTGTTGGAGTATGGTAATTCCAGGGGATCGGTATAGATTCCAGCATATTTGGGCAATTTAGCAGGTCTTATTGGATACATATTACAGTCACGTAGTGTGATCACAAGATATAAGAATAAATATTATCATAAACTGTTCAATGAAGGGAAATCGTTTCATGCATTTTGAAGACCGGATTTATTGAAAAACGATCATTGAAGAAGATTATAAACGAAGGATATCTAACGGCGACAGAATCAACAAAGCTTGACCTCTACGGTGGTTTGTGACTTATCAAATGTGTGCAAATAAACCAGTGGTTAATACAATGAACAACAACAACAACAACAACAACAGAGTACCGTGGCTGGAAATGAGCTCCGTTACACATCGCACTCTCCCGGTTCTCAGTTTAATCTCTTTCAGCATGGTTTGTCATGTGCACACAGATTATTTACGGGCTGATCTCACATATTTCTCTGGGACAGTTTCTGTGTAAGTGTGAGTCATGGTTCATGGTATCAATCATTGGTTTGTCATGTGCACACAGATTATTTACGGGCTGATCTCACATATTTTTCTGGGACAGTTTCTGTGTAAGTGTGAGTCTTGGTGCATGGTATCAATCATTGGTTTGTCATGATTATTTACGGGCTGGTCTCATATATTTGTCTGGAACAATTTCTGTGTGAGGCGTCAAGCAACAAATTACCAATTTACCGAGAACATTTCTCAATTGTTCAGTCTTGTCACAATGGATATATTCAGACCTTCCCGAAACTTTAGTCACGAACATCAGTCACCACGTGCAGATGATGGAATCGCTGGTATCTTATGGCTTCCACTAATAGGTAACGTATTCAACAAAAACTGGCTTATGTAAATATAAAATACATCGATTTTCTGTGTATTTACATAATATTGCCACTGGTGATAGAAAATCAATATCCGAGACACAGAGGGAGACATACTGAACGATTCCGGATTTAGTCTTTAACATACAGTAACAGGGATGTATGTATAACCGGTCATTGACGTCACTATATCTATTGTATATTGCATGTCTATTTCAAGACAACTGTCAGTTATAGGGCATGCCATGTTAACTCTGAGATGAGACACAACGAGAAGAACATATTATTCGTCACCGTCACCTTAGGGTTTTCTTTGATATTTGAGCGATTTTAAGTATTATATAAAACCGCGCAAATATCAAAGGAAACACTAATTTTGCTTAAAGGAAACAGCAAAAGATATAACTACAAAGTGAACATTCAGTGACGTAAAGGTTACGTTTAGCAATTTTGAAATGTAAATATATGTATTATTGAAAAAGGTAGGTAGGTACGCATCTGTTATCATGAGTAGAGTACAGAGGGTCCATTCAAATATTTGAAGGATTCAAGTTTTTTTCATTTTAGCAACTATCAAGCACAGGTGTATACTTTCTTTTACTCGTCAGTTTTAAATAAATTGGCATCACTCTTTAGCCTCTGGTCGTTAGTCTGAATGTGGGTTAAATCGAACGATGTCGGCGTAGGTCTGATGTGAAACAGATCACCATTTATCACCAACTGAACACAAAAACCGAGGATAGGTACGTGATGACCCACTTGGAAACGTATGCAAGCACTGTCCCCCCCGGAAAAACACACAATACAAAACAAAATACAAGACACAATCAATCAATCAATCAATCAATCAATCAATCAATCAATCATCCGAAAGATATGTGTGAAGCCAATTTTCTTGTGTCCCCCGTCCTGATATTGCTGGAATATTGCTACACGCGGCGTAAAACTAACCTCACTCACTCACGTGGGCGTGGGCGTGGGCGTGGGCGTGGGCGTGGGCGTGGGCGTGGGCGTGATAGTGGTCATGGGCATATATGTTTTCGCGCGTTTCGCAGTATAGTAGAGCCAGCTTTTCCCTTTCTAGCCCGAGCAGTCGTTTTGTTCAGACAAGTTTTATATTCTTACAATTGTAAAGACTTACTAATTCTCTGTAAGGTTAAACTTTAAATAGTAGCTTAATATTACTACGACTTAGTCCATTCTATTCAATTCAATTTAACAGTAAATATGTAACACGACGAGACCCGGCGTCGTCCCTTAGACAGATTTCTGCACAGACAGGTGCATGTTTCTGGCTTAAACAGCCCGGTTTTTCCTGATCGGCGTCATCTGTCCATGATAGGGGATTATATATATATATTTCATACACATTGTGACAGGACTTATTTATCATTGCCTTAAATTTTCATATCTGGCCTACCCCCATCCTCGATAATCTCCAGGGTATATGTTACGATCACTCTCCACTATACCCTGGCAGCATCCACGGCTTTGCCCGATACTTATATCACCTCCCTTTGCTGGCTTCACATTCTCACAGTAGCCAATCAGCTAAGCCGCCGTTACATCCGAGCTTGCCAGTGTCAACAAAGATAGCGGTCGCAGTCACGAAGGTTTGTTCGCAGTGACACTCATATTTTTTTTGGGAAATCATACAGACAAATTGACAGATCTGAAAATTTTAAGAAATATTATGAAAGAACTCCTTCTACCTCTTTCAGAGTACCTCTGCATCAGTTGTGTTGCCAAGTTTAAACGGTTAGATAATTTAAGAAGCGAAAGTGAGTTGTCATTGGTTCGCTCAACTTCCCAGCGTAGACACCTGGTTGGATAAAAAGCCAGCAAAGGGAGGTAATAAAATCATCGGGCCAAGCCGTGGATGCATCCAGGGTATAGTGGAGAGTGATCGTAACGTATACCCTGGAGATTATCGAGGATGGCCTACCCCTAGTAGAGACATGCAGTAATTATGTTGTACTTTAATTCTTGTCACATCCAATCCTCTCATGCTGTATTCTTCCCTTTTTTTCTCCTATAAATTGCTCGTGGCAATCCAATTACTGTCTCGGTGTTCTACTTATTAAGTGCACCCTTGAAGGTCCGGGTTAGAATATTGATCTTCAGTTACGCTTGTCGTAAGGGGCGATTAACGGGATCGGGTGGTCAGGCTCGCTGACTGGGTTGACACATGTCATCGGTTCCCAATTGCGCAGATCGATGCTCATGCTGTTGATCACTGGATTGTCTGGTCCAGACTCGATTATTTACAGACCGCTGGAATATTGCTGAGTGCGGCGTAAAACTAAATTCACTCACTCACTCACTTATTAAGTGTAGTTTAGACGGGGTTATGAATGGGGAAGTACTAGTGTTTCTGTTCTCGTTACACATTTTCGATAATGTCATGCATCAATGTCATATTTAATGTCATAGCCTTGAACTCCCTTCTTTCCTCCTACGTCAGGCATAAAGTTTAATCATTCAAGTAAAATTATTCTAAGTTTTCTAATATGATTGCTTGTGACGTTATATATTAAGTGCAACGGCGAGATGAAACGGTGATTAAATAAAGTATCTTCCCACACGCTTGACCTTGGGACAATACGTCCCAGGTGATGACGTGCTTGCTGTGACGTTTCGGGGAATTAGTGCTATTAATACGTCATGCCAAGACTGCAACGCCGTAAATGATTCCATCTTGTTGACAGCGAGTATGAGTGACAGGTGTCTATTTCCGCTTACAAACAACCCGCCATTGACTTTACACGTTGTCATTAAGCTGCGTTACCCTGATCGTAAACGCCATGTTGTTGCCGTTTATTTGACGTGTACGACATATTAGAATAACGCTCACCCTGTACTCAGTAAACAGTTTGGTAGATTTATATCTGGTTTTCCCATATCATTTTTATATCTGCGTTCTAATGTCTACATAACATACTTACTGATACTTATCATTTCTATTTTTAGAAAATAAATGGAAATTTCACGATTTAACAAACACGTAAGAAAAAACGTCGAGATTAATTACGAAGTTGTAATATTTTTTAGTGCTTTTAAAGTATAATTTTATTCATCTTCATGTTTTCATGTGCCTCACTTGCTACGTTGTCTTGGAGACTCACCGTATCTGTTCAAGATATGTCTACGTGTGTACATGTATCTACTCCACTGTGTAAACGATTACAGTCTGTTTTGTTGCACAGTGATAAACTACACGTATAACTTCTTCTATAAATCCCATTAAACTGTAACGGCATTGATAGAAATGTATCATTAGACGACGACAGTACTGACTGACTGACTGAGTTTAGTTTTACGCCGCTTTTAGCAATATTCCAGCAATATCACGGCGGGGGACACCAGAAATGGGCTTAACACATTGTGCCCATGTGGGGAATCGAACCCGGGTCTTCGGCGTGACGAGCCAACGCTTTAACCACTAGGCTACCCCACCGCCCCACGACGACAGTAACTGCATCCCCGAGTTTCACTGCATCAACACGGGGCATCAATAAGTAATATCTCGAACTTGATTGACAATAATTTCTCTTTTGTCTTCTATGAAAATCTCCGACGATGATGTTCGCAAACGTCCTAAACTTTCAAATATGAAAGAAATACAATGCAGTGTTTTTATTCCACGATGTAACCGATCCTGCGCACACGTGCTCCATTACCTTGGTCTAGGTGACTTCAGATATGACGCTCACACCTCTAACTGCTACAAACTGGACAACCAATTGCCTAAGACGTGTGACCAACTGGCCTCTATTTATAACTGTTTCCATTGTAACTGGTGCAAGCGACACATTGCGCATCAGATACGCATCAATGCAAAAAGCGGGAATTCTACCCTTTGTTACATCTCCATGTCCTGTCTGGGTCTCTACATCTGCATCCTGCTCCTGATGGGTAATGCCTTATTGAGTGAAGTAGTTCTGCTTTACGCCGCTTTTAATAATATCATTGCGAGGGACAGTGAAAATGGGCTTCACACATTGAACCCAATTAGACGATTGAACCCGGGCCTTTAGCGCAATGAGCGAACACTTTAACCAGAAGGCTATTCCACCGTACTTACGTCTTACTGAAAAATACTCAAGTAACATACACTTTCCTTTACGTTTTCAAGTGTTCGACTGTTCAAGTTAAACGCTACAAAACCTATGAAATATCACTTTGCTTTACTTCAGTCACGACCCGTGAAGGTCCGGGTTAGAATGTTGGCCTTCAGTAACCCATGCTTGTCGTAAGAGGCGATTAACGGGATCGGGTGGTTAAGCTCGCAGACTGGGTTGACACATGTCATCAGTTCCCAATTGCGCAGATCGATGCTCATGTTGTTGATTACAGGATTGTCTGGTCCAGACTCGACTATTTACAGACCGCCGCCATATAGCTAGAATATATATGTGCTGAGTGCGGCGCAAAACTAAACTCACTCACTCACTTACTTCAGTCACACTTGCAATAATCACATTTTATATGCTTTTTGTCTTCGTGTCAAATTTTACCCAAATCCTTCCCAGATGGGTAACATAGTCATTACGTTGATCGTTCGTCACGTGGAATGCCAGATCACGTGATAGAGTTATTACGTTTTGGGCTTCAAATATTAACTTTAGAAAAATAATTCTTAGTCAAGGCACATGTTTTCAAAAAGGAGCGCATGTTTTCTGCGTTGGTCATCACCATTTGCAAAGCAGTAAAGCTCGAAAACTTGCATCACTCTTGCGTTCTCCAGCGAGACAAGCTGAGCTACCACCGAAGAGCCGTTCAAGGCATCGCTAACCCTAACCCATTCATTCTTTACTGCTAAACCGGTGAAGATCTGGGTTAGAATTGGTCTTCACCGCCCATGCTTGTCGTTAGAGACGACTAAGATCGGGTGATTAGGCCCACTGGCTTGGTTGACACGTCATCGTATGCCAATTGCATAGATCGATGCTCATGCCGTTGATCACTGGATTGTTTGGACCAGACTCGATTTTTTTACAGACCGCCGCCATATATCTGAGTGCTGTTAAACAACAAACAGACACAACAAACTTTATCAATGATACTTACACACAATACGAAATAACGTCATGGGTCAAAAGCTCATTTGTTGACAAACATTGTCTGATTTTGTATACAGATTCTTGTCACAGATCCACCATAGTATTTTACATAGCAATACTCCAGTATTGTGTGTGGCACTGTCTGTGAGTATTTTGTTTGCTGTGGGGGGCATTATTGTATACATGTGCTAAAAGCACAACTGACGCCTCAATGCAATATGATTTATACAATCGAGATTTATTGTTTCTGTCAAGAAAATGACTTTCACATAACCATGAAAACTATCTGCCAGTCCCCTGTTGATGCATGGTTTTTGCCCGTGCTAACCGTTATGGCAGAAAGGGGAGATATATAGATATGTACGTGTGTATGGGTAGTGTCATATAGAATGTTATTTACAGACTTCAATAAAACATCATTTAACGATAACTGTCTGCAAATATTGTCAGTTTGCTCTGTCAGTTGGCTTGTGTGAAGGAGAATGGTACTGTAATCATCCCGGGCAGAGTACATTCGCTACGAGCAGTTGCACTCAACAGCAAGTTCGTTTGATCTTGTTGGTACCCGTGGTGTCTACATGTGGATGGCAAATTATGCCAGACACAAGAAATATATCAATTACTTATACAGAATTTTAAAGAAATTAAAATGATATGTTTCATTCTTCATTGTAAAGTGTGTGTCTGTGTCTGTGTGTGTGTGTGCATGCGTGTGTGTGTGTGTGTGTTGTCGAACGGATAGTGAACATTGATACAGTACAACCAGAAAATTATTGAGAATTTAAAGATTGTAATTTTTTTTTTTTCACTCATTACTCACGCATTCAATGTGAATATTAGCAGAACATAACTCCAGATTCAAAGACAGGTGAAACGTTAGTATTTTGTCAAGTCACCATGGGCAGCAATGCAGGCTTCAATGCGGTGGGGCATACTACTGATCAAAGAAGTTAGAAAGTCGTGGTTCATGCTGTCCCAATATCGGACTACCTCTTCTTTCATTTCAGCAATATTTGTCAGATTTTTCTTATTGACACTTTCCTTCATAAGTCCCCAAACATTTTCTATTGGATTTAGGTCAGGGCTATAGCTTGGCCAATCTAATAATGTCCTATTTTGGGTCCGAAACCAGGCCTGTGAATGCTTTGAACGATGTTTTGGGTCGTTGTCCTGCTGGAAAATCAAAAAATGTCCATAGAACACGTGAGCAGATGGAAGTAAATGTCCCTCGAGAATATCTGTGTACCGCTCACTGTTCATATTCCCTTCAAATACACAGAGGGGCGTTGCCCCTAACACAGATATGCCACCTCACACGTTAAATTTCGGACTGTACTTTGGGCGCTGATACAAAGGTTTTTCAGTTGTTTGGTCCAGAATTTCAGTGTATTAGGAAACAGCCACACAGAACTTTCATCTGAGAAAATTACATTGTCCCAGTTAAAATGTTTATGCTGTAAGCACCAGTTCAACCTTCGTTCCTTTTTGTTCAGGTTTCAATTCCTCGACTTTTCTGCCAACACATTACATGCAGCTCAGTTCTAATTGTCTTCTTACAGACAGCCACAGTTCCTCTATCAATCATATCCAGCCTTAAGTTCCTGTTCTACTTGAAATCACTTTAGCTGATCTGATGTCCTTGTTATAATACTCTAAAATCAACTTCCTCTTCTCTAAATCGTCCATACTGAGGATGACTGAAAATGTCGTCTGCTAGCAAGTAAACAAAGGGGGATAACTCTTCACAAACTAATGAAAAAGGATTAACGGAGTTGTCTCTCCTGAATGAAACCAAGCACTTGATAGCTGGTCAAGGTTGTTTATACTAGAAATCCAAGTAAACATATTCCTAAAATTCTCAATAATTTCTGGTCATACTATATATGCAATGTGTTACGTCATTGGGAATTAGCCGTGGGTGTATTGTAACTGGTGCTTCGTGACATCCTGGTTCCACATTACCGCTGTTAAGTGTATATATATGTTGAACTTAAGACAGTTCTATCCGTGACATTGTAGTAACAGGGGTGGCGCTGATATGACAAGCATTGTAAACTGGGACGACAGGGACGGATATAGCTTCTTGAGAAAAGGAGGTGGGGGTGGGGGGTGAGGGCTGTGCACACTACATTTTCACCCGTTTTCACGAGAGTTTCAATGGTCGTTTATTAGACTTTCAGGACAAAATGGGGGGAGGGGGAGGAGGGGGGGACCTCTACACACACACCCCATCCACCCACCCCAGCAAACCCTTTCCGATCCGCCTATGGTTCAAACCCAGAAAATAATATCCTACAGGGATAACTTCACATTGTGAAGAACGGCCCCAATATTCGTGGACAGGTTGTTGAACTGTCTGTTCAGTGGATTCCTATCTGAATCTGGTCATTCAAGCGTCAAAACATATACATGTAATAGATAATACCAATAGGTATGTATACATAGTCTATGTACCGATTTCAATTGCACATTGTACAGTGCTCATTCACAAATTCTTTCTAAAAAGGTATTTGTTAAACGTGTTGAACAGTTCTAGTTTTCTGTAAACAAAAACATGTTTTACAATTAAAAGTTAACACATTTATCATTTTAGAAATATTGATTCAAGTGAGTGGGTGAATTCGGTTAAAGATCACTGTAGCTGAAATATTCAAAACATTGAAAAACGTCGGTGCAGAGAGTTTGTGTTACGTCTGAAGTGACGTAACATACATCAATCAAATGAGGCGACAGCTATAGACAAGATAGCGGGTCGTGACCTTCATGACGCACGCGGCAGCTAATTCTCGTTTATTTCAGACATTAAACCCTAACACTCATTGACTCCTCTACGTCATGCAGTGTACAGCGTTTCGCAGAATGTCACCTCCCACAGATGGTCGCATTGATGTCACTTACGGTTATGTTCGCGGGTCGTTTTCAGTTTTTGCTGAGTGTTAATTATGATAACTGTCTTCAACATCTGATCTTTTTATAACATTACAATAACTCGTTAGGCTGTAAACAACGTGTGATCTCGCGAGTGGAAGATCCCAATTGTACACAGTGTTACCTTGTTTATGTGGACTCTCGAGCTAAGTTCCGAATTTATACTTATACTGTCTTTACTATGTATATTATCTATACTATTTATATTAATTACGAGTACGTAATATTTTCTTTTTCGTTATTGGCAGCCTCTGTGGATCAGAGGTTTCAGCATCTGCCCGCGCCATACTAAAATGAGTACAAATATGGTACTTTGTGTTACCATGCCTGGAGTTCGGTATTAACGAAAGTACAAGGACTGGTCGGTTCAGAGTTAGCATGTTGTGTTTGTAGAGGGGATCCAAGATTATCTCCTGCATGGTATCTCAGTGGCTAGTGCAACGACATGACATGACATGATATGCGACTTTAAACCCACATTTGATCTCAAGCTACATTAACACGTTTTGTATATTCTGCTCCTGGGCAAATAACCCTCCAAATGATCATATCGCAAATGATAAAAATACAAAACTGTGTTTGACTATCTTTCGCTGTTTGAGCAAACAATAGGGCCTGCAAGTCTCGCGAGACGCTACTTCCGGTACTAAGCTGGTTCCCGGCTCCCTTTGCGCGCGCCTACTTGCGATACGCCCAGCATAGCTTACTTCCGGTACCAGATGTCCGGT
The DNA here is from genome assembly GCF_003918875.1 of Haliotis rubra. Taxonomy (NCBI): domain Eukaryota; kingdom Metazoa; phylum Mollusca; class Gastropoda; order Lepetellida; family Haliotidae; genus Haliotis; species Haliotis rubra. The sequence continues at coordinate 4,714,088 of NW_025767190.1, forward strand.
GACAAGAACCAGTTCTGGTTCTAAATTGCGCGACCGCCAAATATGACTTTAATGGACCGGAACAAGTGTACAACCATGCTTGGCTGTCACAGCTGTTGACAGTCGTAATATTTGGCTAATTTGGGGATGGTTAGATCGGAAATTTGTTTATTCCTGCAAGGATTATCGGTTCCTTACTGTCAACTGACAACCATGAGACCATTCGAAAAGGTATGAAAGGTTGTTTGTCACCGGAAGTACTAAGGTCTCGGTAAGTGCCGTGACCTTACCACCGCTTACGTGGGAACAAGTGTATCACATAGTTCCCTATTACTGTCACCGTATCAGTGAAACTAAACCTGACAAGAGTCGTCACTGAAAGAAAAATTGAGACGTGAACAGGTCGCTAGTGGCGTCCGCCGTGTTGAATTCGAAGAACACGACGTCGAAATTCTGTTTCAACACCCACGAAGTACAGCGATTAGTCAATCAATCTTGTTAGTGTCTGTCCAGATTAACTTTTTCTATGGAAAACTGGAGCATTTTTGAGTTGAACAAAAATAATTCGTACGTTTGAAAATAACTTCACGCGACAACAGCTGACCTGTTTGCAAAGAGAGATCGGTATGTAAGTTTCGCGGAAATATCCTCCGATCCGCGAGAACATCGTTTCGTGTGATGCAGTGTTGTACCGAAAAATAGATCGGTGTAGCCGCAGGATTTCTTGGTGGGGTAGCCTAGGATGGTGGGGTAGTCTTGTGGTCAATGCGTTCGCTCGTCCCGCGGAAGACCTGGGTTCGATTCCCCACATGTCTGAAGCCCATTTCTTGTCACCCGCCGTGATATTGCTGGAATATTGCTAAAACGGCGTAAAACTGCACTCACTCACTCAATCATTCGTAAACTCACTCATTCTTTTACAAAGTGCCAGATCCTGGGCATCACTTGCTTGATGTATGACAGGATCCGATAAAATTATCAATCATAGATCAAGCATGAGCTTTCAGTGGGGAAAGATACATCAGGTCGCGATAAACAAACTTATAGTTTGACGGGACTATTTTACGTTTTATGGAAGCTGGAGAAGATCGTTTGTTCACAGTCTGCTGATGTCCAGATGTGGAATTATATTGCTTGCAATCAAAATCATTGTCCGCAGAAAAGAAGAAATACATATTCAATTGATTCATGGGGATTTTCATTTCGTTAAATTTGATGTGGCCATGGGCAGAGTGATCGCGTGGCTGGTTGAAGATTAGCGATTGAATGAAAAGTAGTGCCTTTGTAAGTCCTCATCCAGTGAAATTATGTAATATACTGAGCCAATTAAATTACAGGAGAGATTAATTCACCCATCTCTGCCCCATTTGTGTAATAACTGTGAATGGATGACAAGCTGTGCCTTCGTAACTTCTCACCCAATCAAATTATGTAATTTACAACCGAACCAATCATTTTACATAAATATAATTAGTTCTGTGTGCATTACTGAAAGGTTCATTCACCCCTATCTCTCCGCCATATAGGTCATAGGTAATGTTATTGATGTGTGAACTGTGGGGGCGCGGTGGGCGAGCTGGCTAAGGCGCCAGGCAAGTGATCCAGCGAGGTTGAGGTGTCGGGGTCGAGACCACCTGTGACCAGGTGTAAAATCCTTGGAGTCAACTTTGTGTGCAGACTCACAACCCCTAGTGTACAGTACACAACCCTGTGCACTTAAAAGAACCCACGAATCCGTTGGTATATGACCAGATGGTGGCTACATGAATACGTGCAAACAACTAGTTGCGGGTACAGCAACGTGCAGTGAAAGATGGGCAAAGTACTGTGACTATGTGTCCCAGTCGGTGGACTGTGAATGGGTACCTCGTTAGGGTGAGAAAGCCACAATAGCTCGGTGCGCCTAGTGGCTGCAAGAGTTGTATACTCCCCAGGGAGTTGAGATTGATAATACGATGTGCCGTTGAGATTGACATCCAATGATCGAGGGGAAAAAATACCAGCCCCTTGAGCATGCCTAGTTGCGTGGATATGTGCGCTATATAAATATCCTATAATAATAAAAATAATAATAACCCTTGCGGGTGAACAAATAGAACCACAATTTATGATGAAGTGCTAATCTTTAAGACATGATGTTTGTCGATGAAGGTTTGGCAGAAGGAAGCCAGATCCATGCTGCATTTCATGGAAGTGAATGTGAATAAGAAGAGTGAGTGCTGACACGTCCTTGTGACGCGTTTTGTTCGTCTTGGCTGTTGGAAGCATCAATAATAATCATGAAATGCCGACTGTGTAATCAATTTACAGAGACTGTCAAACACCTTGTCAGTGGATGCCCTTCTTTGGCACAAACAGTAAACGACATGATGGCATGGCTCGTTGCTTTTACTACCGTCTTCGCCATGTCTGTGGCTTTGACTCCGAGGTCCATCCATGGTACGACCCTGAACATGTCCAGGGCGTCATGGAAAATGATGCTTTCAAACTTCTGTGGAACAGGCCCATATACAGCCTTAGAAGAATTCCTGCCAACAAACCTGATCTTGTTCTCTTTGATAAAGCAAATGATTTTATTTATATCATTGAAATTTCTGTCCCTTTTGACAGCAATGTGATTGGCAAGACTCAGGTAGAGAATGATAAATATGCGGACCTCGCCTTTGAAATGTCTCGCTTGCATCCAAAGGACATTGTCTTTTAGGCTCCCCATTGTTCTCGGTGCCCTTGGTTTGGTACCTCCTGATCTCTTGGCGCAGATCAGGAGAGTGCCCGTGTTCTCCACCGGGAGCACAGCCCTTCTGACACTCTGGGTAATGCAGAATGCTGCAGTGTTGGGGAGCCTTCATATTCTCCGAAGAGTTCTTGGTGGGTTCGACTAGGCAGTGTTTCCTGGGAGAAGTCCCATTCGCTGTCTGGGCTGCGTGTAGAGGGGGCGAGGGCCCTGAGCTGATGATGAGCCTTACCAGTCTGATTGTGCCAGGATCACCCGAACCCTCTCTGCTGCATTTTCATCTTTAATCTGTAAAACATAATAATAACTGTATCCGTTACAATCCACCGGGACCAATGTTATTAGCATGTGTTTTTTCATGTTCATTGTATGCCGCTTTTTCCTTCTTTAAGGGACGGTGTTGTAGCCTAATTGCTAATGCGTTCGCTCGTCACGCCGAAGACCCGGGTTCGATTCCCCACATGGGTATAATGAGTGAAGCCCCTTTTCTGGTGTCCCCCGCCCTGATATTGCTGAAATATTGCTAAAAGCCACGTAAAACTAAACTCACTCACACTTCGTTTAGACGATGTCAGATACAGGATTCGTTATCACGTAACATGCTATTGGTGATATCATTGTGTATGTGCAATATGTTACATTATATACAACTGTGTACTGTATGTAACGAGGTGCTCAACTGACTCCACGTTGTGTGCTACATATTGTGTGCTGTACAATGTGCGCAGTACCATGTTTCATATGGAGTTTGCTGTTTGTACGGAACGGTGAGGTAGCCTTATGGCTAAAGCGTCCACTCGTCACGTCGAAGACCCGGGTTCGATTCCCCACATGGGTACAATATGTGAAGCCCATTTTTGGTGTTCCAACGGTGATATTGCTGGAATATTGCTAAAAGCGGCGTAAAACCATACTCACGCACTGTTGTGTGTAGATGATTACCGTTTTCTGTACGTACAGACTGTTATACTGTGGGCTCGTATTTAGTAATCCAACTGTTTAACGTATCTATCCCATTTTGAGTCGGTGTCGCTTGAATTTAAATAGTGTCTAATATGTCAAAAACTGGATATCGCATTTGTATTCTGGCGTCAATTAGACCCTAGATTACTGTGTCCAGCAATATGTGACAATCAAACAGACAGACAGACAGACAGACAGTATTTATTCAGTAAAGAGGCGCTCACCCATAATACAATCAGACTGACATTGTGTTTAGTGGGTGCGCAAAACAACCTTGCAGCTCTATGTCCTGGAGTTTATCAATTTCTGTACAGGGTATAAGTATAGGCCAACATTGTATATGACAGCATCATTTTTGCTCTGCCAAAGATTTACGACAGAGTAACGAGTAAGTGGTTCTTTAGTGAACTTTGTTATATATTTCTATCTAAGTATATCATAGGCATTACAAATAAATAGTATATGATATTCATTTTCTATATAATGCTGGCGTCTGGCCTTACAATAGTCATCATCATTTTCATCATCTTCATTTTAACATACATAACAATAATATTGCCCAAACGCAATGTATTTAGTTGATTGGTAAAAGTAACTGAACTCCTTCCAACCGAAGCTTTGTCAATGTCAGGCAATATCAGCAGCTGGGCATCCTGATTATGCCCAGTCAATGGAAGAGGGGCCGCTGGGAACTACTACGTACTCAACAACATGGACACGGATCCAATACGCCAACTTCACATTACGCCTACGGGCAGTTTGTAGGCATATCAAGGAACGATTTTACATCCTTGTCGACTGGGATAGAATAATCCATATCACGAAATGATAGTCATCGAGCTATAATGAAAGGCTGGAAGACTTGACGTAACACGTGACGTAGAGACGTCAATTTGGTTCCCTCTCTTTACGCCTGAATAGGCGTCTTGAACACGCAACAGTTTATTTGAGCAGGGAGAATAGAAGACGTCCCTGATTTGAGGAAACAAAACCGGTGTCCGTTTGTTCAGAAAGACATGCAAGCCGTCCGTGAGAGGTCGCTTATTACCTTTAATCGTGTGTCATTCGCGGTTTGTTTGACGTTTATTTGGTTGTTGTTTAATATGCATCAGACAGTACATCGACTGAAATCATGAGCATTGATCTACATAATTAGGATCCGATGACATTCTTCGACTACGTCAACGCGCCTCGCCAGCCTATCCTATATGTCGCTACATACAAGCATGGTCACCTCTTGCGACAAGGATGGGCATTTGGAAACCAATTAATAATACATCTCTTCACAGGTGCTTTTGAACTTGAGTCATGTCGATTGTCAATGTCCCTACAAATACCAAAATGAGCCAGGCATGCTCTCAGAGTACATAGGCAAGAAGTAAAGAGCAACTCAGTTTGCACAAACCCCTTTTTATATTAATATATGTGTAATCTCTCTCTCTCTCGTAATAGGCGAAAGTTAAAATATTGCTTTACGTCGCATTGTCAGTCTCTCTCTCTCTCTCTCTCTCTCTCTCTCTCTCTCTCTCTCTCTCTCTCTCTCTCTCTCTCTCTCTCTCTCTCTCTCTCTCTCTCTCTCTCTCTCTCTCTCCCTCCCTGAAGACCGATTCGATCACATCCGGGTCTTCAAACGGTTCATTTTCTCTGTGGAATGCGGCACAAGTTTCACTGACCCCACCCGTGTTATTCCAAGCGGCAAATAAGGATCTAGCAGGCACAAAGTATCCTCCTGCTCATGTGCCACCGCTTCCCTGACGCGTGAAGATCCGGGTTAGAACTGACCTTCAGCAACCCCTGTTTTTTTTTGTCTTTAGATGCGACTAACAGGATCGGGTGTTCAGGCTCGCTGACTTGGTTGACACATGTCATCAGTTCCCAATTGTGTAGATCGATGATGATGCTGTTGATCACTGGACTGGCGTTACACCACCAACCAACCAACCAAACTTCCCCGACGGAAAAGATTGGTTTTCATGCTATGAAACAAATATATACCTTGCACAGACTATGATTTACACCTTGCATATTGCATTTTTTAAAGTTAAACAGCTGTTTATCATCTCTCTTACCGCAGCACCGTTAAGTATGGGGTGAAAATCGATGGATTGTGTACATGAAACATTTGTCACAATGAGATAGCACTTTTCCTCCTTATGATTTAATCAATATAAAAGCTCAAATCACAAGCGTCGGGAATATTAACCCACAATTTTGTATCAACATCCCTCAGGCGTTATATGTAGCACTATTATCAGCAATAAGTTCCAGCAGACAGGCGCTGTTAATTGAAGGAAACACGGCATATGTCAAATTGATTTAGTCTTGTCTAGCAGTGACGATTACTCATTTCGAGAAATATCCCCAGTCACGAACCTGCGTGGAAAGAATCTTAAAAATATTTGCTTGAAAAACATTTCTCCACAACTGAGGTGTGTCTGTCTGTCTGTCTGTCTGTCTGTCTGTCTGTCCGCAAGCATGCATGAAACGATGGATGGATGGGTAGATGACGGAAGTTACTGACAATAGACAATCGTTGGTAACAATAGGAAATATTTACAAACTGTAACGTCATACGCATGATGTCGACATAGATACATAGGAAACAGCTAATCCCGTAAGAGGCAAACTAACGACGAAATTACTATTCACTGGATCAGTGTTGACACAAGGTGTTCGTTGGAGGACACTTTTTTTCAATCGCCTTTGTCAAGATTTTTTCAGATTTTTTATTATAGCATGATGTCCTTACCTTAATTATTTGCCATGTCTTGTGGTCATGCATGTTTGTTGCATGATTCGTTACATATACCCCCATACCCTACCTAAAATTACAAAAACGAAACGGCAGGTGAAATAATATACACACGTGTCGTCTTTACTTCAAATGATGTTCTGAAACGAAGGTGATATCTAAGAATGTCAAACTCTACATGATGTAAGTCCTAGTATCTGTTGCGAAAATTACAAGCACTTGGTCGAATGAGTGATACTCAAGCCCATTCATCCTGCAATGCCTGGCGCAGTTGTGTAAGCGTTTGAAGAAGTGGTGACGTCAGGCACGACGATCGCGTTGATTAAGTTTTGAATCGGGCAATGGAAGCACAGTAATATTCTAAATAATTATGTATTTGATCAATGATGATAAATACAGTATGCTACCGGGCATGGTCCTACTGAAACATCTCTCGTAACATCTCATGTGCACATGCACTAAGCGGTTTGCACCGTTGCAAGATATGACTGCCCACATCATGACACTACCATCCCCCAATCTGTCCACTTTGGCAGCACACTTTGAAGCAAAATGTTCCTTTACATTTTCTTAGAAACTGCTTCGCCAATCTCGACGTTAAAGTGAAAAACGAGATTTATCACTGATCCAAACTCATAACCAGTGTCTCAGATTCCAAGGTCCGAGCGGTCACACACCATCGAACATGTAAACGTCGGTGCTGACGACGTAGAATAGCACCGAAATACATTCAAGCACCAGCAGATACTTTCCTAAAGGTACACCCAACACCTCTACTTCTATTTCTCCGACAAACACGTGTGAAATTCATACAGATTTTATTCCTCACTTAATTCGTGAAATTTTCGAAAAATCCGTTTTGAATGGCAATAAACTTCAAACCATGTCTTAGGCGATAAATACCAATCAGAAAACGCTATTGAGTGGCATTTGTGAAATAAAAACTTTATTAAACATTTTAGGTTAAGTCTGCGGAAATTCTTTAAAGCAAAGAGAACTTGTGTAATTTTCGAGGAAGAGTATATATAAACTGCGACTATGATGGAATGGTACTTCAGCATCGCAGAAAGATATCTGTCAAACTACGAAACCAAACGTTGAAAGAACGTCTGCAAGATCTGTCTTGAACCCAGACTCGAGGAATGCGGAAGCGGATAACTCCTTCCAAGTTGCAGAAACTTCTTGAAACAATAATTTTATTGGAACTGCTTATAAGTAGCTTTATGGACTGTTTTCAAGCAAACATTCCATCGACTGAATAACGGCGATCATACTGTTTCATTTAATTCTTTGGGTGTTTTTTGCTCATTATCAGAACCGATGTATGCTTCGGGAAATTACGACTGAGTTAATGAGAATATGATTTTATGCCTCAGTCAAGATCTAAAGTTATGTCACCTTGGCCTGTAAAAATCTGACTCAGCCAGTGGTTGACAGTATGAATGAAGACCCATGCTAGGAGCAATGACATATACTGTACAATGTCACACATTGTGATCAATCGATCCTTATTTTACTAGGTTACCATGACAATCATTGCGGCCGTGGGAACAGATTCTGTATTCGACTTTTCTCTATAGATTTAATTTTGGTTGCCACCAAAAGAAAATCAGAGGAAAACACAATTCCGTTTAAATATCTGAACTAAACGTACATGCAAAACAAAGTTTACACTTTAAGATACCTGCTTCATCACCCGTGCTGGTTGAGATGTTATGTTCATGTCACATTTTGTGAGAAACACATTGATATGACACATGTAACATTGTCAATTGCACTTGTATCAAATGTCTCACCTTCACATGACCATTTTTTTCATTTCACTCCTTTGAACTTGTATGTATACTTTCATTTGTCTGTATGTTTTAAAAAAAAGAAAATTTATACTGCATCCACCCATGTTTAAAATTAATCAATTTTGCCCTGATATGCAAATTACTCGTCCCTTTCACAAAGGTCGCAGGCATGTAGTGGTTAAAGTGTCCGCTCGTCACGCCGAAGACCTGGATCACAAATATAACACATGTTAAATCAGACTTTCTAATGGGCATTGAATATTTTTAATCCACTAATATCAAGTACTGTCATGTAAAACGCTTTCATACAAATGTTGCTTTGCTTCGCTGAACGCGTCCTTTCAATGAAATTCGCGAGGAGTGGCTGTCATTTACATCTCTGCGTAAATTCAAATGTCTTGTTAGTTGGTTTTTAGTTAAGTTGACAATCTTTACCTCTGTACCGCACTTAGACACGGTATACAGGCATTGAAGTAACTGGTTTATCCCCTTAATGCTGAGTGCAAATATGACCGTGCAAAGAGAGACCCTAAAATATAATAAAATAATATTTTCATGTGTCTGTAGGTATTTTGTCTGAGTACATGCTCTCTTGTGTCAAGAGAGTGATGATACATGGTAACGATAGAGTTAGTGAGTATGGTTTTACGCCGCTTTTAGCAATATTCCAGCAATATCACGGCGGGGGCACCAGAAATGGGCTTCACACATTGTACCCACGTGGGGAATTGAACCCGGGTCTTCGGCGTGACGTGCGGACGCTTTAACCACTAGGCTGCCCCACCACATGGTAACGAGATTTGAGTGACAATGTGTCTTGAGAAAGTATAACTGATTTGGACTAACGACACCTTTGATGCAGCTCTTTCCACGGTAACAAAACATCGACGACTATATTGTTCAGTAACTTTCGTTAATATTTTACGACCTGTAAGTGTAATTGTTCAGCTGTGCTCGATTTTAAGTTCAGCGAACGTGTATTTAAATTCAGTATCCATCTGTTTCTCGCATGTAAATCTAATGTCATATGCGAACAGTTGCTGTAATGTCCAACTTCAACGTCAACTTAATATGGTAAGAAATGATATTATGGTAAACATGCTCATCTCAGTACCCATGGAGATCCAGGTTAGAATATGTCTTCAGCAACCCACGCCAGCAACCGATGGTTGATTAGGATCGCTGACGTACTGACGTACTGTACGTGGCATTGTATTTCAGTTGTGTAGATCGATGCTCACCATGTCAACCACTGGATTATCAGATTCAGAATCGATAATTCAGTTCGACGTCTTATAGTCGGGTTATTTTGAGAGCAGTCCCGAGGGATGGAATCCCAAATGTACATCGATTACCTTCAGCCCTGCAATGAGCACAAAATCGTGTTTCCTGGTTAGAGTCTTCTGAAAGTTTGGGATGGTTTGTTCATTCCTGATCCGGAATCCTATCAGAGTGTGAATGTGACAATTTCCTCCTCCTCCGTGGTGTAGTGGTTAGAGCGTCCGCCCGTAGAGCGGAGGTCGCGGGTTCGATCCCTGACCGCGTCATACCAAAAGACGTCAAAATATGGTACTTGTTGGTCCCTGCCTGTCGCTCGGCACTAATGGGTATAACAAGGACTGGTCGGTTCGGAGTCAGTATAATGTGTCTGAGTGGGGTATTCATGCTTCACTGCGGCATGGTATCTCAGTGGGCTAGCACTATAAAACCGGCTTAAGTCAGGGCTAGTACAAGCAGCCGCACATACACATACACACGCATGCACGTCGTCATATGAGCGAAATATTCTCAAGCACGACGTTAAACCCAATTTCACCTCACCTCACCTTCTCTTCTTTTTGTACAATATAGTCTACAGCTATATTTTGCATTTGAAAGGCCACATCATTCATACATCATCTTCGGTATGCGATGAATTAAGGTGTAACGTCAGACCGGCCTTATTTCAGCCAAATAGCGTCTACTGTATACAACTACTTAAACCTTTGACACTGCAGGAGTGTCATGTGTCATCATGACATCACAAAGCTGAGTTGCTTTAGTGGGTCTCTCTTAAAGCCCCTTGAATGTTTTATCAGGACAGTGAATGTAATTTACGAAACTCAACAAACATCTCAACACTAAACTATCTTCCAGACACAACACCCATTTCGAATTCTATCATTACACGTGTCACAAGTGAAAAAAGGTCGATGAATGGCATCATGTAAGATTATCCCCTACATGACGCCAGGAAGCTGACAAAATGAGAATTTTCAAAGTAAAATATCATTAAGCGAAACACACTCACTCGTCTCAGAATATGTATGGCTTGGGTTATTGAAAACACGAATAATGACAGAACGGATCTGGACTGGCGTGAACTGTTGGCCTCTAGCAGACTAGGTCCGGTACGAGTACAGCGACCCGGATCCTGTCTGGTTGGTCGCGCGGTACGTAGATATGCTAATGTCGGGTTCGAGGGTTCGGTGTATTGTGACCCCTTTAGCATTTTCGAAATAAATTGTGGAACATATACTTTGTCCGGGATTCTGAAAAGCATGTGTCAGCAAAACGTTTACATCACCCCCTGGTCGTCATTCCCCCAGACCTATTGGGATTAAGGAGAACGGTAGAACCCAAGCTCCCGTACCACCCGTCGCCTTAAATGGGGATCGGATGACCATTGTATGATCTGCCCACATTTAACATTTAGACCGGTAGAGAATAGTCTCTCAATAATTTAATCCGCCCAGACAAATTCAATGGGCATTAGAGGACATGGAAAACTATATGAATGAGTCACTGAAAGCACAGTGACGACACCGGGTGTTCGAGACAAGGGTACGTATGTTCTGGTCTACCAGTGGCACCAACCATTCCCACGTGAAGACATGCAATACAACTTTAGAGTGTAAGCTAACGGTTTTAGAGGACACCCACATCTTGACACCGGGTGTCATCGTATTACGAGTGTATTACCCTACAGCAGTATTGTTTAAACTGGTACGTTTCCTGTTTTTGCTGGTGTGGCATATCGTCAGATAACCACGAGTAAGACAGATGGTTATGGTTGTTACGTTGAATAAATCGATAGTTTTGGTTTCTTGTACTGTCCAACGTCTTTTCAAAGAGAAACACAAATGATATTAGCTTAAAATAGTCACAGACGGGAAAATACGTGGATTACACTCGTCAAGCAAATACTCCCACGTAAAATGGTACACGGAAATGAACTAAATATTAATACCAACTTCTCTTTCTTTTTTTACTGTATTTAGGTACAAAAACATTACATCAAATCACAACCAAATATAAACCATACAGAGTTTGGCGGTATCTCACATTGACAAGCATATCATAACAAATGACATTGTAGGAAAAAGGATCAGTTGTACATTAGTATCAATCAAACAGTTGATGGCAATCAGACCAGAATCCAACAAATTTGGTAAAGTTACAAGAAGAGATGGCATGTGTTCTCTCGATATCGTAAATTTTACTTATTTCCTTTCTGATCATATCGAAACTTGGTGTACAGGTATATGTTCGTATTTTAAAAAAGGGTAAATTTAACAACTGTTATCAGGAGATTAAGGAAAACGTTCCTTTTTTCAAAGAATCCAAATATGATCGATGTTCAAAGTGATATCTGTTTTTTTGGTTTTATGCAATTGGAAAATTGGTTCCATATGTATCTAGATTTTGGACTTCTCAACTTCTCGGCATAAGTTTGACAATTGTTTTTAAAATCTATCAAAAAAATTAATTCTGCATTCTCGGAAAGATAAAAAACGGGGAAGGAAATCTCCTGTGTACAATAATGTACAGTGACGTACAGTGAAGTTGGATAATTTGGACGATTAATGACGAGTGTATATTCGTAGGAATCGTTTTCGGATTAACTATTCGTTTATCATTATCGTCGTCGTCGTCGTCGTCGTCGTCATCATCATCATCATCATCACCACCACCACCAACAACAACACTTATATAGCGCTGTGTTCAACCTATGCCGTTCAAAGGTGCGTCACAAGCATTTATTTTAAAGAAACTTCAAATGGTATTGAGCCCAGAACAAGCTCCCAAATATAGCTCTGCTTCATGCATTGTCTGCATGTTCTTCAAGATGTCTGTATCGCTTCCTCTCTACCTGTCACCCACTCCCACACAATGTACTATTCGTCTGAATATAGCTCTATAATCAATATCTGGGATGGTTTATGTGGATGCCCGATATGTAAATATACTGAGTGGGATTGTTTTATCAGCGCCAGCATAGAACAACACGCGCGGTAATTGAAATCCCTACCTTCATGTGTCTTGTCAATGTCATCGATCGCTGGGTGATATATACATCTTCTCTCACCTAAGACAGCCTGTATCACGCTTATCTTATCACACATCACATGTGGCTAATTATGGTGATACATGTGAAATCATCTAGATTACGGTATGAAAAGAAATATCACAATCATCTGATACTTATCGAAACGTTAGCTGATTTGTATGGGTCTCAACGACCATGTACATTTCATTCACATTTATGCTTTTTCACCTGATATATAGACATCTCTCTATCTTGCCGTACCAATCTTTTACATTATGCGGTGTCTATTTCATTTGCAATTTACATGCTATAATTGACATGTCATTCGCAAATGAAATGTACAATCATGTTATCCGCTCATGCGGCATGAACAAACCTGCGATTTCACGTCAAGTTGTGCATTTGTAAAACACTTCGTAAATTAATCGCTCATGTAATTTGAAAGGCCTGTTTCACCTAGTTTCTACATGTACGTACAATTACGTTGAAAGAGGCATGTTTTCGTCACGTTTGAATGAATATTATAATGACCAGGGCACTTCGACCCTTTTAAGCCTAAGCTGATCATTCGTGCATGGAAGAAGTTAATGAACATTTCATGTACATATATATACATATATATACATGTGTATATAATTATATTACGTTTATGATAACAAACTTTTTTCAAAACATCACAAGACTGAAAAGCAACATAATGGACAATATTTGTATTGTGATATTAGATATTTATTCAAATAAATAATAATAATCTATATTTATAATTTAAATCGGAAGACTTTAATGGACATATGATTATGCACGTCGTCTTTATAAGTCTTTGATGATTGATTCAAGAGCTCAAATTCTGATTACCTATGAAAATATGTCTGCTGATAGTAAAATATAAACAAAACAGGTTAAATTACCATGGCACGTTCCGGATTATTTGTAAATTTAACAGTAAAGTTATAGGTCACATAGGACCCGTGAAGATCCGGGGTAGAATAGGTCTTCAGCAACCCATGTGCTTGCCATAAAAAGGCGACTATCTTGTCGTAAGAGGCGACTAACGGGATCGGGTGGTCAGTTTCGCTGACTTGGTTGACACATGTCATCGGTTCCAAATTGCGCAGATCGATGCTCATGCTGTTGATCACTGGATTGTCTGGTCCAGACTCGATTATTTACAGACCGCCGCCATATAGCTGGAATATTGCTGAGTGCGGCGTAAAACTCAACTCACTCACTATAGGTCACATAGAACTCTGTCGTGTTTCCGTAGCAAAAGTATGAATAGATCATAACACTGAATCATTCTAGTTCTAATTTCTGTTTCTCCACCGACGTTGTGTGAGCTATTGTGAGAGTGTATTTGTATCACTCGAGGACACGCCCCAGGTTCTTAACCACGATATGATGCTTTGCATGACTGACCACTGAAGTCTCTGACGTCATAGTGTCTTTGTATTGAAGGCCGATGCCCTTCTCTGTTATTAACACTGAATTCGTGTCGTATATCAGGACACGAGATAAACATGTGTTTGTAGGTCACTTCGGGTTTTATAACTGTTGGTTCTGAATCCGGTAATTGTGGTTAGGGTTTTGAATGTTTTATTAATAATGGTCGCGGTGATAGTATTAGCGGGACCCACCCGTCATTCCTGTTGCTATGGCAATCACTATCAGTGAGATGTATTGTTAACTTTCAATACATGAGACACTTTTTGATAAAATGAACAAAGAAAATACTTTATCTTTAAACTATCCTCTTTCATGAATATAGAAAATATTTCATTTGAAATATACAAATATTGTAGAAGTTAAAACCGACTTTTCGCTTTATCCTACTAGTTTGTACGTGGTGTTAACCTTGTTATAACGGACGTCTCACTTTCCTGGCCAAAACAACACGTCTTTAATACATACCCCTACAATACTTCCACAGTGGCACTTCGCTAATCTGGACGGTACGATATCAGAAACATCGCCCGGATTAAGAATTATCAGGAATTACGATTCTTCATTGAAATATAACGTCCTTCTACATGTGTAGATCTTTCCAACGAAGTCGTTAAAATGTGTCCATTCTGATCTGAATGTGTCCGGACTAGACAGGTTCAACTGTAAGCGATCTCTGTCAACAATAGTAACACGAGCAAGTAGGAAGCAATGGTGGCAGCAAGAGTAACTGCTGACGTAATAGCAACAGCAAGGCGTAATTAACACTTAGTAACAGCAAGAATAGTAGGATCGTTTGTTTGTTTGCTGTTTAACGCCACACCACAGCTACATGTCGGTTGTCTGTAAATAATTGAGTCTGGACCAGACAATCGTGTGATTAAGAGCATGAGCATCGATCTACGGAACTGGGATACGATGACATGTGTCAATCAAGTCAGCGAGTCGGGCTACCTGATCTCGCTAGTCGCCTGTTACGCCAAGCATAAGTTGCTGAAGGTCTAACAAAGCAATACACGCCGTCTTTGCTGCTATCAGACTTTAGTGACGTCTCAGTTGATTGACGTGGATTGATTCGCTGAGTCAGCTGGAACGTCCTGAGTGGGCGAGTCAGTACTTTTTACGCAGTTTTTAGCAATATTCCTGCAATATCACGGCGGGGAAACCAGAAATAGGCTTAATTCGCTCATTGTACCCATATTGAAAATCGAAATCGGATCTTCCGGGTGACGAGCGATCACTTAAACCACTAGGCTACCCCACGGCCCCTATAACTTCATGTTGAGGAAGTATATCAAATCAGATTTCTTTTGTCCAACTTTAACAGCTGTTGCTACAAGTCATAAAAGAGACTGCCACCACAGTGTTGAAACACGTGTTGCAACACAGGTTCGATATCGTCGATAGGAAGATCGACCAGCGCTTCTATCTGGATCAGTAGGGTGAGCCTAGTTTATACTCCTCAACCAAGCACCAACAACTTCAACATTAACGTGTAGTCATGTAATCTTGATATAATCACACGTAGGTCTTCCAGACATGTACAATACTTCGTGGCAGTTTTGTATATGACCCTGCAATTGATTACTCACTTATCGATTGCGAAACAGCAAGCCAGCAAGTATATTAAGGCAATTAAGTCATATTGCTTTTACACTTAATAGCATGCGGGCCGAATGTGCACCGTTACATTCCCCATCACTAATGTCGGAGGGGGGTGGTTTGGGTGGGGTAGGATGGTGGGTGGGTAGTGTATGTGTTTACAGGTGGGGATCTGCAAGCTCTGCATCCCCATGGGGTAGAGAAATACGATCGCAGAAGAAGCCAATCCCGAACCGCAATTGCAGCTAAACACACCCCGATACCTTACAACACAACAATTCATTATTTCATCCGACATAACACGTTGTGTAAAAAAATCAAAAAAGAAAAAAACAAACAAATAGGCTTTCATCACAGTTCACCTTGGTACTTCAACCTGGCTTCCACAAACACGCGGACCGAGATAATAATCCCCACAATCACGTGGTATATTCTTTCTAACGGGCCACGCCATATCACGGGACGTTTACTGTTATTTGCGTAGTCAGTGTAACCATTTTTCAAGTTCTCGAACGATTTATGACTTTGTTTCTGCGCAGTAGAATATAAACTGCTTAAGTAATCAAGATTATGCCACCGGACAGCACATTCCTTCTCCCGGGTCCGTCGTTCCCATAAC
This sequence comes from Haliotis rubra, assembly GCF_003918875.1. Taxonomy (NCBI): domain Eukaryota; kingdom Metazoa; phylum Mollusca; class Gastropoda; order Lepetellida; family Haliotidae; genus Haliotis; species Haliotis rubra. Next base: position 4,730,282 of record NW_025767190.1, read on the forward strand.
AACTAACTACGCAGCGGATATCGAAACGGTTGAGTTGTGCTGGTGGTAAAAAACTGCACTTTTAAGACTTAAGTGGTTTGTGGAGATAGATAAATAACCGACACGTATGTGATAGACCTGTTCATGACGGGTATTAAGCTGACAGCGCTTATGTAAACCTATTTCGTTTGAATTTGTAATGCTTATTTATATCTTCCATTAAAGTAGGTCACCTGTTACTCAGCGACGATGCCCCTGCGATGGGTGAGTATTGCAAGTAAGATCGTGTCCTGTTTTGAAACTTTATTAATAGATATCTATTTTAGATCGTGATAGTATGTACAAAAACACAGGTCTATCAATGGACGAAATGTAGAAAACCAGACAACCCTTTTCCGTTTCTGTGTGAGCTCAGAGTATCTCATTCCGAATCAGCTTGTACACTATGTATTAACGTCACGTTTATTAAGCTAGACACGTGTACTGCTGTAAGTACGACTTCACGGAGACATCATATTCACGTCATGTATTTTTTCTGCTAAGAAAATGTACTCATTAACATATGTTTAGACAATTTAACTATTGTTACAAGTCAGAGGCTCCTAATTATATATTTTACATATATCGTATAACATGACATTTATTATTTTACTGACACGCAATGCTATAGTTTAAAAAGTGCGTTTTTTATATTCTAACATTTTATTAAAAGAAAAAAGTAATTGTTCAGTTGCCTGGTTTATTGCTGTTCTCGGTTGATTCTCTGATGTTTGTTTTTACAATGTAATAACAGATAGTTTTAGTCCAAATTTGTATTTTACATTCAACGAAATTGATTCAGTGAATATTTCGGCTTTACGTGTCATTAAGGAAGTTGGCGAAGTACCAGACACAACTCATGACGCCGAAGAATATATTATTATTTTATTATTATTATTATTATTATTATTATTATTATTATAGTATATTTATAGTGCATTTATATAAAGCGCATGTCCCTGGGGGGTATACAACTCTTGCTGTCACTAGGCGCACCGAGTTATTGTGGCTTTCTCATCCTAGCGAGGTACCCATTCACAGCTGGGTGGACTGGGACACATAGTCACTGCACGTTGCTGTACCCGCAACTAGGTGTTTGCAAATATTCATGTAGCCACCATCTGGACATATACCAACGGATTCGTGGGTTCTTTTAAGTGCAAAGGGTTGTGTACTGTACACTAGGGGTTGTGACAACACTGAAAGAGTCGGCACACAAAGTTGACTCCAAGGCTTTTACACCTGGTCACAGGTGGGCTCGATCCCGGCACCTCAACCTCGCTGGGTCAGGGGCCTGGCGCCTCAGCCAGCTCGCCCACCGCGCCCCATATATATCTTTATATTTGATTTAGAATTTATCTTTAGCAACCCATGCTTGTCGTAAGAGGCGACTACTGGGATCGGGTGGTCAGGCTCGCTGACTTTGTTGATGTATACAATTGCTTCCCAACTGGGTAGCTATAGATCGATGCTCATGATGTCAATCACTAGATTGTCTGGCCCGGACTCGACTGTTTACAAACTGCCGTACTATAGGTGGAAGATTGCTGACTGCGGCGTTAAACAATAAACAAACCGTATGGGTACGTATACAAAGTGAATAACATGGTCTAGCGCTCGGTATGTTGTGTTGTTAAAGGCATTGATGCACCGATTTCTTGGACTGAAAGATTCCAGTAAATCCAAAACGTCAACGCCAGGGAATAATCATTCTCGAGGGTCTGCAGAAACTCATTCCACTGGATGTAACAAATCACAAGAGTGATGGATCCTTAAAAGATCGACTTCTATGCGACGGCTGAAAACTATCCAGTGATCAGTATTATGAACACTGATCAACGTGGGAACAGTACACCGCCACTATGTCGACAAGGTCACTACACTTGACTATGCATCCGTTAATTGACACAACATGAGCATACAATGGGTGAACTGGAAAATAAAACGTCATCATACCCCAAAGGCAGACCTCATGCTATCGACCATTTGTTTGTGCTTTCCAGTTGCAATGTACGTATACACAACAAAGATGGTTACCATTAACATCAACATATTTTTTTCCATTCAGCGGAGTATTTTCTTTACTGGAGTCTGAAATATCCTCTAATGAAGATCCCGGTTAGAATTGATCTACATGCTTGTCGCAAGAGGCGACTAACACTGACTTGGTTGTCCCATGTCATCGTATATCAGTTGCGTAGGTCGATGCTCATACTGTTGATCACTGGATTGTCTGACCCAGACTTGATTATTTACAGACTACCCCTAATATAGCTGGACGTGCGGCGTAAACTAACCTCACTTACTCACTCAATCAATCACTGAAAGATCCAACACTTACATACCAACCTTTAACCTATGATAAAATGAACTCAAAGGAACAAATAACGGAAATAGTTCCAGTCGAGAGAAGCATTTACTTTCAATAATAACCTTTAAATGTTATCTTAAAATGGAAACTACAACCAACTCACTTCAGTCGATTATTCGTTATATCTATAGTTGTATATCAACCCATACTAAATTACTATACGAACAATTGTACATCTTAATTATGTCGACTCAAGACCTGATTTAGAGGTCTTACTAGACTTGCACAAGTCTCCCAGGTACATTAATTATAAACAGTTTAAATGAAAATTTCTAAAAAAAAATGTAAATAACAAACTGGCGTCTTTGCCTCTTTAAATGACAGAACAACTTTACATCCATGGGTTTAATCAGTACAGCCTTGGAGCTACAGTAAGGTCTTACTGTCTTTACATTTCAGGAATGATGGCTGATCCGACCCATTTCTAACCCCCGCGACGCTGCTGTACAAGTGTTCCACTCATCCCCAGGCGCTACTAAGCGATATGCTTCATATGTATGAGAAAAGTATATTATATTCTTCTCAGACTTACGGCTGTGCATCGTCCACATGTAACACGATTGCGCAAGCCGAATTACTAATGTGTAATTATGTACCGGAATTCTGATTATTGGAACAGGCAGCACACCGTTGACTTCGTCATCCAGTAGACTGGTTTAACCACTTGCCTACCTACTTATGGTGCGCTATATTCCGCGAAGAAAGTGACTAATCCTCACTCGATGTTGATCAATGGATCTGTTGTAAAGTCATACTTAGTCACTTTTCCAGGAAGCCGGTATAGTAAGTCATCACGTGAAGTTTATGTGTGAACTATTGGTCAGTTGCAAACATCAGAGATGTAAGGGGTGTCCCCTTGAGATGAGACGTCATCAACTACTGTCCTCAGTCAAACCCACATCAGGCACATTTCTGCTTTGCTGGATATCTGAACACGCTCTACGTTTTAATCCTTTGTTTTTTACGAGTGTTTAGACAAAATATGTCAATAAACATGTGTTATTATTTCTTTTACAGAAAACGATGCTGGAATGTGAAATTGTCTGACATAAGACATGTACAGACAGTGGACGAGTTTCGACAAGAAGTTCAATATACAAGTACAATTTGGTGTCAGTTTCACGATCGATGTAAGCTCAATACCTTCAAGAATTGGTCTGCGAATCTGCCGCGATGAGGCATTGGGTCTTCACATTGTTTTCACAAGGTAGTCACTAGTGGTGTAACGATTCATCGATAGTATCGATGTTTGCATCGTCAACTACGCGATACGAGTGCATCGATACAAAACACGTTTAGGCAATATATCAGGATATTTATATCGCGAGGGTCCATGATACATCGATGTATCGCCACAAGAGACGATATATCCCGATACTACTTAAATATTACTTAAAGTTGTAGGGAGTATTGCATAAGTAATAGGAAGGGAGTCTCTTTGAAATTTTTCTGAATTTTAAAAAACAAACTGAACCTAAAAGGAATTTGTTTGTGTCTGCCATCTTTGTTACATGAACAAAGGAGTTAGTGTATCAGTGAAAGCATGTGAACAATCTCTGTGAACTGTAAAGACTTGTCTTTAAGTAAATGAAACATGTTTTAGTTGTTTGACAAATAACACCATTTATTAACAACTATGAACGATGTCTTAGCTTTGTTAAGAAAGAGAAGATAAAATTTAGAAAGCATACTTATGAGTTTTTTGCAGTGATTCTGGTATAAATTACTGCATACATTGCCTGTGCAAGCATTGGTGCAGAAACACAACTTTCCAAGGGAAACCTAGAGCAAGGTATACTGAATATGTTTGATTGTACTTTCTTAAGCATTAAATGCTGAAACTTTATTACATGAACAGCCTTTTAAGTGTGTGTGAATGTAACACATGCTCTGCTGAATAACAAATAAAGATTCGGTCATTTTATCTATCATATATGTCCTGTTTTTAGGATTGTAAAGTATCGGGATAAGTATCGTATCGCCATCACTGTATCGTGATGATAATCGTCTCGCAGGTTCCTTGCCAATACTTTCATGATATATCGTCTCGCCTCATTAAATTAGTATCGGGATATATCGTCTCGCCACTTAGGCCACGATACACAGCTCTAGTAGTCACTGGGTCTATATACTGGGTCTATACAGGGAATTCATAGTGTCCCTGGGTCTCGACTGTGTGTCCTCGGTGTCTCCACAGTGTGTCCACTATGTGTCCTCGGTGTCTCCACTGTGTGTCCTCGCTGTCTCCACTGTGTATTCACTGTGTGTCCTCGGTGTCTCCACTGTGTATTCACTGTGTGTCCTCAGTGTCTCCACTGTGTGTCCTCGGTGTCTCCACTGTGTGTCCTCGCTGTCTCCACTGTGTATTCACTGTGTGTCCTCGGTGTCTCCACAGTGTGTCCACTATGTGTCCTCGGTGTCTCCACTGTGTGTACTTGCTGTCTCCACTGTGTATTCACTGTGTGTCCTCGGTGTCTCCACTATGTGTCCTCGGTGTCTCCACAGTGTGTCCACTATGTGTCCTCGGTGTCTCCAATGTGTATTCACTGTGTGTCCTCGGTGTCTCCACTATGTGACCTCGTGTCTCCACTGTGTATTCACTGTGTGTCCTCGGTGTCTCCACAGTGTGTCCACTATGTGTCCTCGGTGTCTCCAATGTGTATTCACTGTGTGTCCTCTGTGTCTCCACTATGTGACCTCGTGTCTCCACTGTGTATTCACTGTGTGTCCTCGGTGTCTCCACAGTGTGTCCACTATGTGTCCTCGGTGTCTCCAATGTGTATTCACTGTGTGTCCTCTGTGTCTCCACTATGTGACCTCGTGTCTCCACTGTGTATTCACTGTGTGTCCTCGGTGTCTCCACAGTGTGTCCACTATGTGTCCTCGGTGTCTCCACTGTGTGTCCTCGGTGTCTCCAATGTGTATTCACTGTGTGTCCTCTGTGTCTCCACTATGTGACCTCGTGTCTCCACTGTGTATTCACTGTGTGTCCTCGGTGTCTCCACAGTGTGTCCACTATGTGTCCTCGGTGTCTCCAATGTGTATTCACTGTGTGTCCTCTGTGTCTCCACTATGTGACCTCGCTGTCTCCACTGTGTATTCACTGTGTGTCCTCGGTGTCTCCACTGTGTGTCCTCGGTGTCTCCACTGTGTGACCTCGTGTCTCCACTGTGTATTCACTGTGTGTCCTCGGTGTCTCCACTATGTGACCTCGCTGTCTCCACTGTGTATTCACTGTGTGTCCTCGGTATCTCCACTGTGTGTCCTCTGTGTCTCCACTGTGTGTCCACTGTGTGTCCTCGGTGTCTCCACTGTGTGTCCTCGGTGTCTCCACTGTGTGTCCTCGGTGTCACCACTGTATGTCCACTGTGTGTCCTCGGTGTCTCAACTGTGTGTCCTCGGTAGCTTCAATGTGTGTCCACTGTGTGTCCTCGGTGTCTCCAATGTGTGTCCTCGGTGTGTCCTCGGTGTCTCCACTGTGTGTCCTCGGTGTCTCAAATGTGTGTCCACTGTGTGTTGTCGGTGTCGCCATTGTGTGGCCTCGGTGTCTCCACTGTTTGTCCAATTTGTGTCCTCGGTGTGTCCAGTGTGTGTCCTCAGTGTCTCCACTGTGTGTCCTCGGTGTCTCCACTGTGTGTCCTCTGTGTCTCCGCTGTGTGTTCTCTGTGTCTCCACTGTGTGTTCTCGGTGTCTCCACTGTGTGTCCTCGGTGTCTCCACTGTGTGTTCTCGGTGTCTCCACTGTGTGTCCTCGCTGTCTCCACTGTGTATTCACTGTGTGTCCTCGGTGTCTCCACTATGTGTCCTCGGTGTCTCCACAGTGTGTCCACTATGTGTCCTCGCTGTCTCCACTGTGTATTCACTGTGTGTCCTCGGTGTCTCCACTATGTGACCTCGCTGTCTCCACTGTGTATTCACTGTGTGTCCTCGGTGTCTCCACTGTGTGTCCTCGGTGTCTCCACTGTGTGACCTCGTGTCTCCACTGTGTATTCACAGTGTGTCCTCGGTGTCTCCACTTTGTGACCTCCGCTGTCTCCACTGTGTATTCACTGTGTGTCCTCGGTGTCTCCACTGTGTGTCCTAGGTGTCTCCACTGTGTGTTCTCGGTGTCTCCACTGTGTGTCCTCGCTGTCTCCACTGTGTATTCACTGTGTGTCCTCGGTGTCTCCACTATGTGTCCTCGGTGTCTCCACAGTGTGTCCACTATGTGTCCTCGGTGTCTCCACTGTGTCTCCACTGTGTGTCCTCGGTGTCTCCACTATGTGACCTCGCTGTCTCAACTGTGTATTCACTGTGTGTCCTCGGTGTCTCCACAGTGTGTCCACTCTGTGTCCTCGCTGTCTCCACTGTGTATTCACTGTGTGTCCTCGGTGTCTCCACTTTGTGACCTCGCTGTCTCCACTGTGTATTCACTTTGTCTCCTCGGTGTCTCCACAGTGTGTCCACTATGTGTCCTCGGTGTCTACACTGTGTATTCACTGTGTGTCCTCGGTGTCTCCACTATGTGACCTCGCTGTCTCCACTGTGTATTCACTGTGTGTCCTCGGTGTCTCCACTGTGTGTCCTCTGTGTCTCCACTGTGTGACCTCGTGTCTCCACTGTGTATTCACTGTGTGTCCTCGGTGTCTCCACTGTGTGACCTCGCTGTCTCCACTGTGTATTCACTGTGTGTCCTCGGTGTCTCCACTGTGTGTCCTCGGTGTCACCACTGTATGTCCACTGTGTGTCCTCGGTGTCTCAACTGTGTGTCCTCGGTAGCTTCAATGTGTATCCACTGTGTGTCCTCGGTGTCTCCAATGTGTGTCCTCGGTGTCTCCACTGTGCGTCCTCGGTTTCACCACTATATGTCCACTGTGTGTCCTCGGTGTCTCCACTGTGTGTCCTCGGTGTCTCAAATGTGTGTCCACTGTGTGTTGTCGGTGTCGCCACTGTGGCCTCAGTGTCTCCACTGTGTGTCCAATTTGCGTCCTCGGTGTGTCCAGTGTGTGTCCTCAGTGTCTCCACTGTGTGTCCTCGGTGTCTCCACAGTGTGTCCTCTGTGTCTCCGCTGTGTGTCCTCTGTGTCTCCACTGTGTGTCCTCGGTGTCTCCACTGTGTGTCCTCGGTGTCTCCACTGTGTGTCCTCGCTGTCTCCACTGTGTGTCCTCGGTGTTTCCACTGTGTGTCCTCTGTGTCTCCACTCTGTGTCCACTGTGTGTCCTCGGTGTCTCCACAGTGTGTCCACTGTGTGTCCTCGGTGTCTCCACTGTGTGTCCTCGGTGTCTCCACTGTGTGTCCTCGGTGTCACCACTGTATGTCCACTGTGTGTCCTCGGTGTCTCCACTGTGTGTCCTCGGTAGCTTCAATGTGTGTCCACTGTGTGTCCTCGGTGTCTCCACTGTGTGTCCTCGGTGTCTCAACTGTGTGTCCTGGTGTCACCACTGTATGTCCACTGTGTGTCCTCGGTGTCTCAACTGTGTGTCCTCGGTAGCTTCAATGTGTGTCCACTGTGTGTCCTCGGTGTCTCCAATGTGTATTCACTGTGTGTCCTCGGTGTCTCCACTATGTGACCTCGCTGTCTCCACTGTGTAATCACTGTGTGTCCTCGGTGTCTCCACAGTGTGTCCACTATGTGTCCTCGGTGTCTCCACTGTGTGTCCTCGCTGTCTCCACTGTGTATTCACTGTGTGTCCTCGGTGTCTCCACTATGTGACCTCGCTGTCTCCACTGTGTATTCACTTTGTCTCCTCGGTGTCTCCACAGTGTGTCCACTATGTGTCCTCGGTGTCTACACTGTGTATTCACTGTGTGTCCTCGGTGTCTCCACTATGTGACCTCGCTGTCTCCACTGTGTATTCACTGTGTGTCCTCGGTGTCTCCACTATGTGACCTCGCTGTCTCCACTGTGTATTCACTGTGTGTCCTCGGTGTCTCCACTGTGTGTCCTCTGTGTCTCCACTGTGTGTCCACTGTGTGTCCTCGGAGTCTCCACTGTGTGTCCTCGGTGTCTCCACTATGTGTCCTCGGTGTCACCACTGTATGTCCACTGTGTGTCTTCGGTGTCTCAACTGTGTGTCCTCGGTAGCTTCAATGTGTCTCCACTGTGCGTCCTCGGTTTCACCACTGTATGTCCACTGTGTGTCCTCGGTGTCTCCACTGTGTGTCCTCGGTGTCTCAAATGTGTGTCCACTGTGTGTTGTCGGTGTCGCCACTGTGTGGCCTCGGTGTCTCCACTGTGTGTCCAATTTGTGTCCTCGGTGTGTCCAGTGTGTGTCCTCAGTGTCTCCACTGTGTGTCCTCGGTGTCTCCACTGTGTGTCCTCTGTGTCTCCGCTGTGTGTCCTCTGTGTCTCCACTGTGTGTCCTCGGTGTCTCCACTGTGTGTCCTCGGTGTCTCCACTGTGTGTCCTCGGTGTCTCCACTGTGTGTCCTCGGTGTCTCCACTGTGTGTCCTCTGTGTCTCCACTGTGTGTCCACTGTGTGTCCTCGGTGTCTCCACAGTGTGTCCACTGTGTGTCCTCGGTGTCTCCACTGTGTGTCCTCGGTGTCACCACTGTATGTCCACTGTGTGTCCTCCGTGTCTCCACTGTGTGTCCTCGGTAGCTTCAATGTGTGTCCACTGTGTGTCCTCGGTGTCTCCACTGTGTGTCCTCGGTGTCTCCACTGTGTGTCCTCGGTGTCACCACTGTATGTCCACTGTGTGTCCTCGGTGTCTCCACTGTGTGTCCTCGGTAGCTTCAATGTGTGTCCACTGTGTGTCCTCGGTGTCTCCAATGTGTGTCCTCGGTGTCTCCACTGTGCGTCCTCGGTGTGTCCTCGGTTTCTCCACTGTGTGTCCTCGGTGTGGCTAGTGTGTGTCCTCAGTGTCTCCACTTTGTGTCCTCGGTGTCTCCACTGTGTGTCCTCGGTGTCTCCACAGTGTGTCCACTGTGTGTCCTCGGTGTCTCCACTGTGTGTCCTCGCTGTCTCCACTGTGTGTCCACTGTGTGTCCTCGGTGTGTCCACTGTGTGTCCTCAGTGTCTCCACTGTGTGTCCTCGGTGTCGACACTGTGTGTCCTCCATGTCTCCAATGTGTGTCCTCGGTGTCTCCACTGTGTGTCCTCTGTGTCTCCACTGTGTGTCCTCAGTGTCTCCACTGTGTGTCATCAGTGTGTCCACTGTGTGTCGTCGGTGTGTCCACTGTGTGTTGTCGGTGTCTCCACTTAGTGTCCTCGGTGTCTCCACTGTGTGTCCTCAGTGTCTCCACTGTGTGTCATCGGTGTGTCCAGTGTGTGTTGTCGGTGTATCCACTTAGTGTCCTCGGTGTCTCCACTGTGTGTCCTCGGTGCCTCCACTGTCTTTCCTCAGTGTCTCCACTGTGTGTTGTCGGTGTCTCCACTGTGTGCCCTCGGTGTCGACACTGTGTGTCCTCCAGGTCTCCACTGTGTGTCCTCGGTGTCGACACTGTGTGTCCTCGGTGCCTCCAATGTCTGTCCTCAGTATCTCCACTGTGTGTCCTCGGTGTCTCCACTATGTGTCCTCGGTGTGTCCACTGTGTGTCCTCGGTGTCTCTACTGGGTCTCTTGTGTGTCTCTACTGGGCCTCTGGTGTATCTCTACTGGTTCTCTACTGTGTCTCTAATGGGCCTCTAGGGTATCTCTACTGGGCCTTTATGGTATCTTTACTGGGTCTCTAGTGTGTCTCTACTGGGTCCCAAGTCTGTCTCTACTGGGCCTCTAGGGTATCTCTATTTAGTCACTGTCAGGTCCCAGATGTTTTTCAACTGGGTCTCTCTTCTGTCTCAAATGCGTTTCTCGTGTGTCTGTAATGTGCCTCCACTGGATACCCACTAATTCTCTTGGGCGTTTCTAACGTGTCTCCACTGATATCTACGACGTTTCTCATTCTGTAGTTCCGTCCTACCCGATGAAGCGCACCTTTACACGTATATTCTAAACTGCTGAGTTCTGTCGACTAACATGTGACTAGACTCGTACAACACATGGTGAGCACTGTCGACTAACGTGACTAGACTCGTACAACACATGGTGAGTGCTGTCGACTGACATGTGACTAGACTCGTACAACACATGGTGAGTACTGTCGACTAACATGTGACTAGACTCGTACAACACATGGTGAGTACTGTCGACTAACATGTGACTAGACTCGTACAACACATGGTGAGTACTGTCGACTAACATGTGACTAGACTCGTACAGCACACGGTGAGTACTCTCGACTAACATGTGACTAGACTCGTACAGCACACGGTGAGTACTCTCGACTAACATGTGACTAGACTCGTACAACACACGGTGAGTACTGTCGACTAAGATGTGATAAGACTCGTACAACACATGGTGAGTACTGTCGACTAACATGTGACTAGACTCGTACAACACACGGTGTGTGCTGTCGACTAACATGTGACTAGACTCGTACAGCACATGATGAGTGCTGTCGACTAACATGTGACTAGACTCGTACAACACATGGTGAGTGCTGTCGACTAACATGTGACTAGACTCGTACAACACATGGTGAGTACTGTCGACTAACATGTGACTAGACTCGTACAACACATGGTGAGTACTGTTGACTAACATGTGACTAGACTCGTACAACACATGGTCAGTACTGTCGACTAACATGTGACTAGACTCGTACAACACATGGTGAGTACTGTTGACTAACATGTGACTAGACTCGTACAACACATGGTCAGTACTTTCGACTAACATGTGACTAGACTCGTACAACACATGGTCAGTACTGTCGACTAACATGTGACTAGACTCGTACAACACATGGTCAGTACTGTTGACTAACATGTGACTAGACTCGTACAACACATGGTCAGTACTGTTGACTAACATGTGACTAGACTCGTACAACACATGGTGAGTACTGTCGACTAACATGTGACTAGACTCGTACAACACATGGTGAGTACTGTTGACTAACATGTGACTAGACTCGTACAACACATGGTCAGTACTATCGACTAACACGTGACTAGACTCGTACAACACATGGTGGTAGCGATTAATATATCCACACCATAGGGGTGTTCCAATCCCTTTAACAGAAGTGACTTACAAAGACCTTGCAGTATCTGCAATAACCGCTATTTCAATACCCAGGTATAACACATTCAATACTTCCTTGTTCCTGGAAAGATTCACAACAATACCTACGGTATATGCCAATCCAGGTGTTACCAACCTTTACCTAACCACACAGTAACCGGATGCCTATGTCAACCCATCAGTCTTTTGGCTAATACAACATACCACAATTCACCCCTTATTCAATGTTATATGTTCAAATATCTAGGTTACAGACCACGCCCATAGAAAGCAGCGGCGTAACCCATACAGCATGAATAAACAACACGGATATATATAAAACATGGATATATATATACATGTATAAGTATGTGGTTTGTGGCTGTCGTGGTTTCTTGCCTAGCCATCCGTGTATGTAATTATGTCATGTTTGCGATCAGTTTGTTTGGCTCCCCTGTCATGATCGTTGACTAGGACCGATGATCGGGTTAATATATACTAGGGTGTGTTTTTGTGTGGACGTATGACATGTAAATACTGATTAAAACATATTTTATTCAATTAAGAAACGGATTGGGCACAAGTTATCCAACTTAAATAAGCCCTCTCCACATAGTTACAAGTGTATATTACAAAAACGTTCAACAAGAGGCAGACAAAGGGTATAGATATGTACAGACAGAGTTATTTAAATACTTTCAATGTTATGTTTGCACGGCTCAATTATATATATACAATCTGTCCGACAATCGGCACAGCTCGGCTCACTTCGGCACAGCTCGTCATCTTGAAACTCAGGATACCATTAGGGAATTTGTTGTCATTACAGTTCATTCACTAACAGTTCAACTGCATTCTTTCATCATTAGGGTTTTTTTGCTATAGATTGTCGCACGTGTGTGCAAGCTATCCATGTGTTGAAAATGTTTATTTTGATTTTTCCGCAGTGGTTAGATTGACCAAAACATGGATATGTTCCTCAAATATTATTAGTCATTTCTGACACTTTACGTAAATGTTTATTGGTACTTTAGGGTAGTTTATGTTCCGCCCTTTATTTTGTTACCGACATCGCATATATTGGTTCAGTAGTTAATTTGCTTTTAAAAACCATTTTGCTTGTCCCCTTGGGTGTTTAGGAGATCCTGCTAGCTCGGGTTGGTCAGATCGAAACTTGGGGTGTCATATTTTATACCCTTATTTCTAGTAATTCGTCGGTAACCAAGTTTCCCGTTATTGACTAGTTTAGTACCTGTTTCATGTTGCGACTGATCCGAACTTAGGCCCTAGTTATTGCACATGCCACTGAGATACTACACCGCAGTTTAACATACCCCTATGTTACTCACTCACTCACTCATACACGTGTCTACACTTGACCCATGTATACGGTGATTGAGCTAAGTGTCCTGATTACGCACGAGATAGTATAAACATGAGAGGTGTGTTGATTTCAGTACTCAATTACAATCACAGATCTCTTAAACTGCTTGTCATAGAGTACTATCCTTCGTCTGTGAGAGCATTAAATCGTTAATGGTTTTCAAATAGGCTAGATTATTTCAGACAGAAATGATCAAAACAGTCACCTTTAAATGTATTAATACCAAATGACATTGAAATTCAAACTTTAAACACCCCTTCAAATTGACCAGATTATTTCAGACAAGATTGATCAAAGCAGTTTTACCTTTAAACGTATTAATACGAAATGACACATTCAAATTCAAACTTCAAACGCCCGTTCAAAACATGTCAGTGATATATGTTAGACGCGTCTCAAGATTTATGCACAGCTAACGGATTTCTACTGTCCCATTCTTAGGGCAAACGAGCAGGCATCGCAGCGATTGTAGATACAAAGGTACAAATGAGAATATATCAGATTACAAAATCTAAACGAAAAACACAATACATTTGGGGAGTTAACAGGATTAAACTTTGAAATTGACTTGAGTAAGCCAGTTGTGTTGCTATCGTGGAATAAATTCATATCAATTTGGGATCACGTTACAAGTTTGATCATATTTAGCGTTTATGTAAATCAGATAAATCCACCGGCCAAGAAAGCAAGCTAATCTGACATTTTGCTAACTGACACGTCTGAGTGAGGCTCTCATAGTTCGTGACATCCGTCTTCAATAGATATCAGTGTTTGTGAGGTTTGTAACGCATGAGTTGAGGTCATGATTCAGCCAAATATGAACCACAAATAACTCCAGTATTTGTCAACCATGAATTTAGTGTACAACAAATGTTTAAATAATACTTGGTCGTGTCGATTGAACGTATAAATAACAGGGTGTTTTCGTTCTATGCGTCATGTATTTTTAAGACTGCAACCAATATTTGTTCAGTCAGACAGGGCCGTATGGAATGTATTTCATTTAATGTTTGCTTGTTTTATACGTTGATCATGAATATTGAGTTTTAACCAATCAAATCTACTCGTGACGTAATCCACTCAACGTGTTTTATTTGTCTGGGTATATGTACTTTGGGTTACCACAATATGACTAGGAACGATATGAGTCATTCCTGACTCATTGGTCCTATACGATATCAAAGATTGCGACATATTTCTGTGATAGTGGTGTCAATATGCATGATATTATATTTATTCAAGGAACTGTTAAAAATATCGATTATCCTCTAGCAACACCCAATATTTATAAAATATGTATGTGACTGATGTGACAATTGAGTGGCTCGTAATGTGAAATGCGATTTGGTTGCTGATTTCAAAATGACATGTGTAAATTACACAACACGAATCGTATATAAGGAAGTATTCCGGCGTCGGTGATCGTGTGAGCTCACGACTATAGCTGCATGTCAGTTTCACCTTGATCCGTGTCGATTTCACCTGAAAGGCTGTGTTTACTTCCGTGTTTACTGAGGTCAGTAGGACGTCTTGCGGTATCAATTTGTAATGAGCCAGATCGTGTTGATTTCAGTTGAGTCATAGACGCCTAGGCCTTTCAGTACAATTGAAAGCGTTAGACGGGTTTGCCTCAGCGGTTATGATACTACATACGTGCGCTGTTGCTCATATTTCCGTTCGTACAATGAATGCTTTAATGGTGCTGTGCCTAGCAATGACGGACGACACAATACTGTTTATGAGAAGGGTCTTCTCAGGGTTATGGCGCTCGGGAAGTGACACCATAGTTCGTGTCGTGACTGGTGTGGACACGTGCTTAGCAGACCATATATCTAAACGCGACCATCGGAACATTGCTTCGCGTCCCAAGCAGAATGTTACACATAACGACAAATGCCATTGCGTGGGAATACTTAAGTGGGGAAAAATAATCTGAATCTGATACAATTTCAAACTGATGCAGATGTCTCCTATCGAATTTCATTGTCTAAAATTGAATGGATGTTCTAGATTGGCTCTATTAATTCCCTGGTAGAAAAATATTTGTCAATATGTAAAATTCTGTTTATCAATGATGTGATATTTCATTTGTGTGTTTCATGCCGCTTATAATTTTTACGTATTCCACCTGTACAACAGAGAGAAACCAGAACTGGTAGTCACATTGTACCAACGTGGGGTATCGAACTCGTATCTTCAGCGTGACGAGCAAACACTTTCACCACTGGGCTCCCCATCACCCTCATCTTTTCGAGTTGGTTTATAAGGATGCTGCATGTAGGAGTGAGTTTAGTTTTATGCCGCTTTTAGAAATATTCCAGCAATGGGCTTCTCTAATTGTACCCATGTGGAGAATCGAACACGGTTCTTCAGCGTGACGAGCGAACACTTTAACCACTAGACTTCCCCCACCGCCTTAGCATGTAGGAACAAGTAGTCAACCTAAAATAACCACTGATATGTCCGATGTTGTATGTTTGTATCGTGAACGGACTTTGTTCTATTTGAAAGTGTCACATATGAAACGCCATGGGAAAAAAGTATCTTAAAATGCTATGTTAGTGAGGTGAGGTGAAATTGGGTTTTACGTCGTGCTTGAGAATATTTCGCTCATATGACGACGTGCATGCGTGTATATGTGTATGTGCGGCTGCTTGTACTAGCCCAGACTTAAGCTGGTTTTATAGTGCTAGCCCACTGAGATACCATGCCGCAGTGAAGCATGAATACCAACTCAGACACATTATACTGACTCCGAGCTGACCAGTCCTTGTTGTACCCATTAATGCCGAGCGCCAGGCAGGGACCAACAAGTACCATATTTCAACGTCTTTCGGTATGACGCGGTCGGGGATCGAACCCGCGACCTTCCGCTCTCCGGGCGGACGCTCTAAATACTACACCACGGAAGCGGTCGCTATGTTAGTCGTCATATAATATGTATAGGTGTCTTTTCCTTCATACATCTGCGTCAGTGATGAATACGAATACACAATGCCTTTTAGAAAGTATAATTGCGAGTACACTTTCCCAGTAAAGCACAGATTCTAGCATTTTTGCTGGGTTGAGTCTCCTCCGGGATTCGAACCTACGGTCGCCAGCTTACAAAGTCAGCCATCCAACCGACTCCGCCACCGAGGCTGAACGTGCGTTATGTCAGTAGTATTCATCATTACATGCTGTTCGTTCATAACACAATGAGTGATGTTAAAATGACATGTGTAAATAACACAACACAAATTGTATATAGGGAAGTTGAAGTGAGCCCACGACTGTAGTTGCATGTCAGTTTCACCTTGGCACGTGTCGATTTCACCTGAAAGGTTTGACATAAACAGTTAAAGGCAAAGATAAAAAAATCTTCCAAATCGGTTTCTACGAGGATGCGGTGAATGTCAAACAGGAGGCATGTTTATCAGGTAAGAGTTTTGCTTGCTTGCTTCTTTGCTTTGTTGGCTGACTGGTTGGTTGGTTGGTTGGTTGGTTGGTTTTGCACCACACTCTGTAATATTCTGTAACAATCGACTCTGGACCAGACAATCCAGTGACTGAAGCCATGAACATCGATCTACGCAACTGGGACACAACGACATGCATCAACCAAGTTATAGAGCTTGACCACCTGTGTCAAATTAGTCACCACTTCCACAATCAAGGTTGCTGAACATCAACTCTAACCTCGATATCCACCGGTTTAATCGACTAGACGCTTGAAGACAATAAACAACTTGGCCAGTTTTGTCCTTCATACAAGGTGTTATATGAGCCTAAATGTCAGTCTAACAAGGAATTGTGTTCATGCCAGACATGAATGAACATGTTGATTTACAAAGAAAAACGACCTATTAAATACGATCATATGCAAACATGATTATCATAATTTTCATTATAAAAATGTTGATTCGTCTCATAAAGAATCTATTTTGAAGACAGACAATTCACGTGACTTTACAAGGAGATTAAAGTTCCTTGTCTAATGAATGATCAAACACATATTAATGCTCCTATCTTTAATTTAGATGAAAAACACCCGTACGTCAGAATGCCCACCATGAATAGAAACCCGCCTCTTTGAAGTCTAATTTCCCGCTCGCGGTCAACAACGCACGGCGTTCGGTCATTGCGGTAACGGGCATACATTAAAATCTTGTTTTCGCGTCCACGCACTGGAAACGTTGTTCTTGCATACGGATCAGGAATTAACGTGAGCGGGTGGGGAAGGTTGAGGGGAAGGGTGATGCTTCCCCGATTGAAGCTCTCAAAACATGTAAACGTATAAAATGTAACATTTAACATGATGGATACAATGTGTGAAGCGCATGTCTGGTGTCCCCCGCCATTGCTGGAACATTGCTAAAAGCTACTTACTCACTTTAATATGAATCAGATGGTTTTAGATTAATTTTTTGCAATATTACCACATCTAATTAATTCAATAAATATTTTCAGCTTGCGTACTGTAACTTGTATGTTGTGAAACACGTATCCTCTTTCCAAAGAGCAATATCCTCTGGATCATGGTTGTGGATTTGAGGTAATTTTGAGCTTTCAGTGTAAGATCGTACACTACTCCCGGGGTTCAAGTTGGTATAACTGAAATACAAGTATTTCACGAAATGGGATTAATCATACTCGCCTACTCGTTGACAATTACATACCTTTAGGGGGAACAGATCGTTATCATGTACAAGCAGCAAACTACAATATCGTGTTCCATAAAACAACACTTTAATGTTACTTAGTATAATGTGTCATTCTTTATCTTACATTCATTATTCGTCAGTGACAAGTACGATCATGCTATACTACTGAACACAGTTGACACAACGAGCGGGCATAGTGTTACGTATGTTCAGCTGAGCATTTCGCAATTTGAAATTTTCAGCTAAATACCAGATGTTACCGTTAATTTAATCAATATTATCACCTGATGGTTGATTGATATTTGTTGTATGTCAGTAATTATATTCAATTAGTAAAGTTGGAAAAGTGTAATAAATCAAACTTATGCTTTATGGTGGTTTTCCATGCAGAATGAAGAAATATAATAATAGGTGTCAAAATATATTCCCCTGTCTAATTCTATATACATGTTTGAACGGAGAATCGCATTGGCACGTGTCTATTTGTGACATGTAGCAAATGAAGTGCTTGTCTAAAGACGTGACAGGGCGTTGTCAATTTAATCTCAATCACGTGACACGTTCGCGGGACAATCAAGCACGTGCACCCGCATCCAAATTGCCGGAGTAGCGAGTGGCGTGTGTATTGAGATAACTATCAGAAAACGTTTCAGGTATAATATTTCTCCGAGCCCGTGAGAGAGCGCAGACAACCCTTTTATCCCCCGAAATAACCTTTACGAGTTTAAGGGTCAGCTAAACAGAGATTACTAGTTGTTCAAACCTTAAATGACGCATGGAATATTGTTCGTTATTAACACGCGCACGCTTGCGAAGAGCTACCGTGATTATTAACTCCAGCCCACAAAGCGCTTAAAGATCAACCACTTTTGTTGTGCGACCTCTCCCCCACCTAGGGCGACCCCCTTTCCCCACCCCTCATGACCCACGCGACAATTGTTTTTTCGACGCCCCACGGGCAGCTGTGAGTAGAAAGCTGGTGTTGTCACGCGCACGTCTGTCTACCATTGTTCACGTGCAATGGAACGCCAGCGCCGTGCGACGCTCGGGAGGTTAAAGTAATGGCAAGCAGGTAGATGAAAGTATGGTGGGCCGTTAGGGATATCGCGACTTTCGTATCGAGAGACGACGTTGCTATTTTTCGGAATAATTATGTTTTTAAGCAAAAAGTATCAATAATTTAAATTTGATTTTAGAAAGGAAAAATATGAAACCAAACTGTTTAAAGGAAATATTACTGATATAAAGTTGGATAATGAATTTAAACCTATTTATTTCAAGGCGAAGAATTATCAAGCAAGACCATGATGAAGTTACTAAAAGTTACTTCCAACATCTCATAAAGTAATAGATATAAAGGATAAGTTAACAACTACGAGACCACTCTGTCATCGTTGACACTGCAGATTTTAAAATGTCGATGACGGTGAATTGTTTTTGAACATGTGCGGTTCATTGTCTTGTCAAAGATATCTCTGCATCATTCAAAACAGAACAAAAATATTACTTTTACCTTTTTAGTCGTTTTTGCAAAATATCTTGGAATAATTTCTAACATTTTGGTATCGTGTACAATAAACGAATCAAATAGCCCAGGTCAACACACACAAACAAGGGAGACGAAAAACAAGACTTCAAAGTATTTATTAACATGACGGAAACAGGTTTCCGTAGAAAACTATGGGATAGATACGCGCGCGTGCGATTCCATTGTTGGCCATACTTTTCTAAGCCTCACGTTTCTCTTTTGTTGCACCTGGCTGAAGCTTTAAACAACTTTGCCTCATTTTTCTTTGTCCTGTGATAAAGGACCTCTGAACTGCAACACGGAATGGCTATGACACGATTTAACCTATTTTTCTCCCGCGTGGTAAAAGTACGACATGGCGCGCTTTTTTTACATGACAAATAACCCTCTTTTATCCTCGGAAGCGACGCGTGCACATGATTTATAATTCCGCATTAGGAATATGATATGTATAAGTTCGGCAGAGTATTTGTAATAAGAAACTATTTCATAACTTTTTAAATTCTGAAATTTAAGGAAGGATTTAATTGGAATAGGGGAGATTACAGATAAGAATTTTTAAAAGAAATACGGCGATAAAACACGTGTAATATATCAGTGTTATATATCACATATTATTTTCAGAGGTGTTGAAATCCTCTCAGGTGCATTTAATTGAGCATGTGACCTTCAAGAAAGCGAACTTCAAGGAAGCGTATGCATACACTAGGATTAAATTACATCATTTTTAAAAAGAAATAACGGAAAAACATTAAGAATACGTGAACAACTTTGATGTGTGAATACAGATGACAAGTGTATCTATGTCAAACCTTGGCCTACATGTATTTGTAGAAGATAAAACGTGACACAGCTATGATCTTTAGCGTACATTAACAAAATGAAAAAAATATAAATAAAGAAAAAACAAACAACTGACATTGTTTTACGATTGTTAACAGAATGTCAATCATTAGACACTGGTAACGGTATTGCGATAGTTAAGTTTTGTTTGGGTGAAGTACACACGACACATGCGGAAGCTGCGAAAGTGACGATTTGTTCTTAAAGGGCAATAGGCGCCAAGTGTTGAATATGGAGAAAACCAGTACCTTGTATACGTTATAATGGTATCTCCGCCATAAACCCTCTCTCCATAATTGTGCCACTCTTGCTATCGATGAAGTTGGGAATATCATGGATACTACTGTGTTACTCATGACAACAACAATTAATAGGGGAGATATCATGAAATATCAATTAATACGAAAATATCATAAACATCATTGTGTTACGCATGACATCAATTAATACCTGAAATATCCTGTCCATTATTGTGTTACGCCTGGCAATAATTAATACGTGAAATATCCTGTCCATTATTGTGTTATTCCTGGCAATAATTAATACCTGTGATATGTTCTTCATTGCTGATATCAGATAATAAGAGAAAAATCCATGGTACTCCTGACGAAAATCAATAAGTCAGGTATCATTTTCATCATTGTGGTGCGCCTAACATCAGTTAATACAGATGATGCTATGCCCTTCATTTTGTCACAGCTGACATCAGAAAATACGTGAAATATAATGTCCATCAATTTGTTTTGTATGATATATTAATATCTTCTTGTTCTTATAATTTTACAAGCAGCTTCCCAAATGCAATTATTATGTCTGATAAAGAATTTCCGATCATATCAATGGCTCGACAGACACTAAGTGAAAATGTCATGAATGTTTTTTGACCGTGGCCCGCATTCATCTGCCATATATCAAAACAACCTAGTACTTAATAAGGAAACTATTGAATGACGTTATAGAGATTACGTTGTAAAAATTGAATTTGATTTAATTAATGAAGGGGAAAATGCTGTGTTGCTTCAGAGCGAGCAGTATTACAACTATAAAAAGGTTCCTTAAGTAATCAACTCTCAGATAGGCAAACCAACTGTTCATAGTATGATCAATTAATCAAGTCATCAGCATCAATTACAGTCAGCTCTCGTTAATCCGACACTCGTTAATCCGACAATCACGTTAATCCGACAAAAACTTAGGGAACCATTTAAAACAGTGATAATTACTCTCGTTAATCCGACATTCTCGCATTCCGACTCCGACACACCAATCTAGCAACCGATCATTGTAAACACATTGTAAAAAAACATTCGTTAATCCGACAATCAACACAGCCGGTCGGATGATCCGACCGTATACAAACATCACACATGAAAGGTGATTAGCGCGTGCCATACTGGCTGCTTGACACCCACGTCGGTGAACATCACACTTGTTAATTAGAAACACAAGATAATTAATTGAGGCGATTTAATCAAGAAATAACAATAGAGCGAGCTGTATAAAACGTTTACATGTATGTTTTATGCCGCAGTCAACAATATCCTAGACATTTTGTGAACAAAAATCGACTTCATCTGGCAAACCAATCACTAGAAACAGCGCTTCACTGAGTGGCAATCAGTGGTTTTTTAAAGGTATCATTATTAGCGTTTGTTTAAGGGACAAACTGTGAGTATGGTGGCCCTCCTGGGAATACACCCATTTGTACTGTACACGCCGTAAAATGAACTGACAGAGACGAATCGGACATTTTAACCATCAAATTCACAATTCAGTCATTTCCTTTTACAATCACCAAATGATCTGGATATCGGTTTCCCACTCCACCCGGAACATTAAATAAATAAACTTATTGGTTTCTTACCTTTCCACAAATTAGTAGAAGACAGTATCTATATAGATGACGCAGACGGGAGAGGTAGCAGGATGATGATTATGGAGAACTATTTTATGATCTGGATATCGGTTGTTTACTCCCCCCAAACTCCCACTCCACATAAAATAAACATATTGTTTTTCTACCCGTCTACAAAATATTAGTGTGAAAAAAGTATCTCCTGTAGCGAAATATAATTTCTTGTCGAATTATTTTCATTTCCGTCGAATCAAGTGTACTGTGAAACAGATGAAAAGGTTATATATTATCTTGGTTTATTATTTCAACTGGCTATTTAATTACGGTACGCCAGAACAATGTGGAAATAGCACTGTGTTTATTTGCTATTTAGAGCCCATGATAATTTCGACGTACACCAACGCACATCGACTCACAGGACACCAAATGTCAACGTTAGCTAACTGGTAACGTGTGTCAGCAGTCACCTCTTCTATTACCACCACGCAGTAGATCCTCATCACTGAGTTGTTATAAAATTGGTAAGTGAAAAGTATGTAGTTTGAGGACTTTAATTGTCCTTAATTCTTAACTATTTTTTAATGCAACGTAAAAGGTTTGTAATTTTATCCGATCATTTTACAAGGTATTTTTGACACATATTGAAGTAACAGTACAAGTTAATTTTACACGGACATAAACACAAGGGCTGATGGTGTAAGAAAACAAAGAAACCATGGACTGAAAGAAGCAGAAGTAGCGAAGACTGAGGAGCACCGGATGTCATAGAAAGGAAAGTGCCAGGGAAGATGGGCATGGGGATTAAGGAGGAGAGTAGATGGCGTAGAAAGGAGAAGTAGCAGGATTCTGATAATGAAGGAGAAGACAGTAGATGGCGTAGAAAGGAGAAGTAGCAGGATTCTGATAATGAAGGAGAAGACAGTAGATGGCGTAGAAAGAAAAGATTGCAGATATGGGAACTGTGGAGTAGAGGATTGTTGATGGCGTAGAAGAGAGAGGCAGCAGGGGTGGGGGTTATGGAGTAGAAGACAGTAAATGACGTAGAAGGGAGAGGCAGCTGGGGTGGGCATATTGGCGTAGGAAATAGTAGATTGCCAAGCAGGGACAGGTAAGGAACAAACGTTATGGATGAACAAATTCTTTATCCTTTATTGTTCATCCATAAAGTATGTCCTTTATCTGATTTACCAACTTCTAAACATGCCACTCAAAGAAGTTAGGGAGAGGTAGTAGTGATACTTGTCATGGAGTAGAAGATGATGAAACGATAGCATGTTCATGTGTGTGGGTGATGAATAGAAATGGGGTTGAACGAAGCGTTATTAGTGCACTTATGGCATTGACTGATGCCAGCTTAATAGTGGAAGCCCAGTCATGTATTGGAATATAATATGTGCATGTGTATATACCGTAGTGTATATTACACACTACATACAAACTAATATGTTTCAATAACACTCAAATAGAGCGTACATGTTAATGCGGTTATTATCAGCAATAATCAAGATTTAAGTTATGGTCGTTTTCAGATTTTAACCAAACATTACACAAGCGCTACAGCAATACCATGTCTCCATTGCTTCGGAATTAACACGAGAGCTTTGGATAACGTCACCATCCTCGTTCTGTTGCTAAGCAGTATCTCTTTTGAAGTCGATCTCGGTTAGCCGTCGGTTTGTGTATCATTGACGACAAACAGACAGAGATTTCTTAGTCAGGAGCAAAATCTTTTTCTGGAAGGAAATAGCCTTGGCCAGATGGGATTATGCAAGATAGTTTTACATTTATAGATCATAAGCCGAAATATAAGAGATTTCCTAGTGGTATCTATATATAAAGATGTTTTCGAGACGACACTTTCTGCAACGTAAGCACATTTACTTCCGAAAATACACTCACTGGTTTCTGTAGGAAAGACAATTTAGTTTGTTATGTTAGATGTAGATATGGCATTATTAGGTCTGACGGTAATATCAGGTTAGACATACTGGCACTGGCAACTGTTGAGTTAGGATTTCGTTTGTTAATATGTCCATTTGGTTATTTTTGAAAGAGAGCATTTGCTGAAGCGCTTTTTCAGTATGTTCAGTACTTCAGTAAAATTGTGACAGCTTGAACTAGCTAACGCCTGCTTTCAAACCTTGTCGCTACGGGCGGTACTGGTATTCTTTGATGATGGGTATCGTCTCCTGGTATATGAATACCAAACAACGACTGTCCAGAGGGCGAGGGCGAGAATAACGGGAGTCAGATACAGAACTGTGACTTTGAAATTAAAATATTGAAAAACAGCGAAGAAATGAAACATATTTTTCGGGACAATTTCTGGTTTGCTGTTGGCAATTAACCAGCAATTACTGAATTTTCATTTGAGACATACTGACATTTGATTGTAATACCTTATCATCCCAGATAATGTTCAACAGATAATTCAGTAATAACTTTACATATTCCAGATCATATCCCGGAAATGTTTGAATCAACCACTAAAGGACGAAATAAGACTCGCAACGTTGTTTTACCGGACTTTCCTACTGCGTGCATATATAATAGCCAATGCAGACATGGCAGTATTGACGTGCACATGACAAAACCTAATTATACACCACTATGTTCAGGATGAATGTCCTGAAGAATAAAGTCTTATCAGATCACGTGGGTGTTTATGTCCAAATTGGAATTTATGTTCCCGCTTTGTAACACGCGACCCGTGAAGATCCGGGTTAGAATTGATCTTCAGTAACCCATGCTTGTCGTGTAAGAGGCGACTAACGGGATCGGGTGGTCAGGCTCGCTGACTTGGTTGACACATGTCATCGGTTCCCAATTGCGTAGATCGATGCTCATGCTGTTGATCACTGGATTGTTTGGTCCAGACTCGATTATTTACAGACCGCCGCCATTTAGCTGGACTATTGCTGAGTGCGGTGTAAAACTAAGTTCACTCACTCACTTTGTAAAACGTGATAGTGCAGGATATGACAAAAGTCATTGTCCTGCATGCAAACAAGATACGAAACATGAGACTTGATAGGTGGGAAGTTGATACAATAATAGACAAGTAAGTGAACAGTGTTAATGTGCATGGCATGTGTGATATCATGGTTATAGAAGGGCAGAGGCACTGATTTTAGGGTAGAAGATAATTGATAACGTAGAAGGGTGGAGTAGCAGGATAGGGATTATGTAGTAGAAGATAGTAAGTGGTGTAGAAATGAATCTAACAGGATAGGGATTATGTAGTAGAAGATAGTAAGTGGTGTAGAAATGAATCTAACAGGATAGGGATTATGTAGTAGAAGATAGTAAGTGGTGTAGAAAGGAATCTAACAGGATGGGGATTATGTAGTAGAAGATAGTAAGTGGTGTAGAAATGAATCTAACAGGATAGGGATTATGTAGTAGAAGATAGTAAGTGGTGTAGAAATGAATCTAACAGGATAGGGATTATGTAGTAGAAGATAGTAAGTGGTGTAGAAATGAATCTAACAGGATAGTGAGGAGTTTTTTGTAGTAGAAGATAGTACCCATGTGGGGAATCGAAGTCGGCGTGACGAGCCAAGAAATGCCCCTCTAACAGGATAGGGATTATGTAGTAGAATCTAACAAGATAGGGATTATGTAGTATAGTGGTGTAGAAATGAATCTAACAGGATAGGGATTATGTAGTAGAAGATAGTAAGTGGTGTAGAAATGAATCTAACAGGATAGGGATTATGTAGTAGAAGATAGTAAGTGGTGTAGAAATGTAGGATAGGGATATGTAAGTAGAAAGTGTAGAAGTGGTGTGAAATGAATCTAACAGGATAGGGATTATGTAGTAGAAGATAGTAAGTGGTGTAGAAATGAATCTAACAGGATAGGGATTATGTAGTAGAAGATAGTAAGTGGTGTAGAAATGAATCTAACAGGATAGGGATTATGTAGTAGAAGATAGTAGAAGTAACAGGGTGTAGAAATGAATCTAACAGGATAGGGATTATGTAGTAGAAGATAGTAAGTGGTGTAGAAATGAATCTAACAGGATGGGGATTATGTAGTAGAAGATAGTAAGTGGTGTAGAAATGAATCTAACAGGATAGGGATTATGTAGTAGAATCTAAAGATAGTAAGTAGGTGTAGTGGAAATGAATCTAACAGGATAGGGATTTATGTAGTAGAAGATAGTAAGTGGTGTAGAAATGAATCTAACAGGATAGGGATTATGTAGTAGAAGATAGTAAGTGGTGTAGAAATGAAATCTAACAGGATAGGGATTATGTAGTAGAAGATAGTAAGTGGTGTAGAAATGAATCTAACAGGATAGGGATTATGTAGTAGAAGATAGTAAGTGGTGTAGAAATGAATCTAACAGGATAGGGATTATGTAGTAGAAGATAGTAAGTGGTGTAGAAATGAATCTAACAGGATAGGGATTATGTAGTAGAAGTAAGTGGTGTAGAAAGAATCTAACAGGATAGGGATTATGTAGTAGAAGGTGTAGAAATGAATCTAACAGGATAGGGATTATGTAGTAGAAGATAGTAAGTGGTGTAGAAATGAATCTAACAGGATAGGGATTATGTAGTAGAAGATAGTAAGTGGTGTAGAAATGAATCTAACAGGATAGGGATTATGTAGTAGAAGATAGTAAGTGGTGTAGAAATGAATCTAACAGGATAGGGATTATGTAGTAGAAGATAGTAAGTGGTGTAGAAATGAATCTAACAGGATAGGGATTATGTAGTAGAAGATAGTAAGTAGTGGTGTAGAAATGAATCTAACAGGATAGGGATTATGTAGTAGAAGATAGTAAGTGGTGTAGAAATGAATCTAACAGGATAGGGATTATGTAGTAGAAGATAGTAAGTGGTGTAGAAATGAATCTAACAGGATAGGGATTATGTAGTAGAAGATAGTAAGTGGTGTAGAAATGAATCTAACAGGATAGGGATTATGTAGTAGAAGATAGTAAGTAGAAATGAATCTAACAGGATATAGTATAAGGGAGAGGTAACAGAATCCTGATTATGGTATAGAATATAGTAAATGATGTTGAGAAGAAAATTAGCAGGGATGGAGCTTATGGAGCAGAAGACATTAGATGTTGTAGCAGAATCCTGATTATCGCGTACAAGGTAGTAGCTGGCGAGGTAGGGAAGGTAGCAGGTTGCTGATAATGGGGTAGAAGAAAAATGATATCGCAGAGGGGAGAGGTAGCACGATTCTGATAATGGCGTATAAGACAGTAGATGGCGTAGAAAGGATCTGTTTCAGGAACCTGATTATGGCGTATAAGACAGTAGATGGCGTAGAAAGGATCTG
Organism: Haliotis rubra; assembly: GCF_003918875.1. Classification (NCBI taxonomy): domain Eukaryota; kingdom Metazoa; phylum Mollusca; class Gastropoda; order Lepetellida; family Haliotidae; genus Haliotis; species Haliotis rubra. Next base: position 4,757,256 of record NW_025767190.1, read on the forward strand.
TTTCAGGAACCTGATTATGGCGTATAAGACAGTAGATGGCGTAGAAAGGATCTGTTTCAGGAACCTGATTATGGCGTATAAGACAGTAGATGGCGTAGAAAGGATCTGTTTCAGGAACCTGATTATGGCGTATAAGACAGTAGATGGCGTAGAAAGGACAGTAGTAGGATTCTGATTATAGCGATTAAAGGGATTGGTAGCAGAATCCCGAAAATGGCGTATAAGACAGTAGATGGCGTAGAAATTTAAGGATCTGTAGCAGGAACCTGATAATGGCGTATAAGACAGTAGATGGCGTAGAAAGGATCTGTTTCAGGAACCTGACTATGGCGTATAAGACAGTAGATGGCGTAGAAGGGACAGTAGTAGGATTCTGATTATAGCGATTAAAGGGATTGGTAGCAGAATCCCGAAAATGGCGTATAAGACAGTAGATGGCGTAGAAATTTAAGGATCTGTAGCAGGAACCTGATAATGGCGTATAAGACAGTAGATGGCGTAGAAAAGGATCTGTTTCAGGAACCTGATTATGGCGTATAAGACAGTAGATGGCGTAGAAGGGACAGTAGTAGGATTCTGATTATAGTGAAAAAAGGGATTGGTAGCAGAATCCCGAAAATGGCGTATTAGACAGTAGATGGCGTAGAAATTTAAGGATCTGTAGCAGGAACCTGATAATGGCGTATAAGACAGTAGATGGCGTTGAAAGGATCTGTTTCAGGAACCTGATTATGGCGTATAAGACAGTAGATGGCGTAGAAAGGATCTGTTTCAGGAACCTGATTATGGCGTATAAGACAGTAGATGGCGTAGAAGGGACAGTAGTAGGATTCTGATTATAGCGATTAAAGGGATTGGTAGCAGAATCCCGAAAATGGCGTATAAGACAGTAGATGACGTAGAAATTTAAGGATCTGTAGCAGGAACCTGATAATGGCGTATAAGACAGTAGATGGCGTAGAAAGGATCTGTTTCAGGAACCTGATTATGGCGTATAAGACAGTAGATGGCGTAGAAAGGATCTGTTTCAGGAACCTGATTATGGCGTATAAGACAGTAGATGGCGTAGAAGGGACAGTAGTAGGATTCTGATTATAGTGATAAAAGGGATTGGTAGCAGAATCCCGAAAATGGCGTATAAGACAGTAGATGGCGTAGAAATTTAAGGATCTGTAGCAGGAACCTGATAATGGCGTATAAGACAGTAGATGGCGTAGAAAGGATCTGTTTTAGGAACCTGATTATGGCGTATAAGACAGTAGATGGCGTAGAAGGGACAGTAGTAGGATTCTGATTATAGCGATTAAAGGGATTGGTAGCAGAATCCCGAAAATGGAGCAGAGGAAAGTAGATAGCGTAGAAGAGAAGGTAGCAGGGATGTGTGTCTTGGAGTAGAAGATGATAAAAGGTATGTATGTGATTAATAGAATTGGTTTTTAAAGTAGCGTCAATATTGCACTTATGGCATTGACTGATGTGAGACTTACAGTGGTATCCCACTCGTGCACTGGAATATAATATGTGTATGCGTATATACCGTAGTGTATATTACACACTTTATACAAATGAATATGTTTGAATGACACTCAAACAGAACGTAAATGTTAATGCGGTTATTATCAGCAATAATCAAGATTTAAGTTATGGTCGTTTACATAACATTACATAAGAGGTACAACGATAACGTGTCTCCATTGCTTCGGAATTAACACGAGAGCTTTGGATAACGTCACCATCCTCGTTCTGTTGCTAAGCAGTATCTCTTTTGAAGTCTATCTTAGTTAGCCGTCGGTTTGCGACGACAAACAGACAGATTTCTTAGTCAGGGGCAAAAATCTTTTCTGGAAAGAAATAGCCTTGGCCAGATGGGATTATGCAAGATAGTTTTACATATATAGATCATAAGCCGAAATATAAGAGATTTCCTAGTGGTGTCTATATATAAAGATGTTTTCGAGACGACACTTTCTGCAACGTAAGCACATTTACTTCCGAAAATACACTCACTGGTTTCTGTAGGAAAGACAAATTTAGTTTGTTATGTTAGATGTAGATATGGCATTATTAGGCCTGACGGTAATATCAGATTAGACATACTGGCACTGGCAACGGTTGAGTTAGGGTTTCGTATGTTAATACTTCCATTTGGTTATTTTCAAGAGAGCCCCTTTGACAAAGCGCTTTTCCGGTATGTTCATCAATCAGTACTTAAGTAAAATTGTAACGGTTTGAACTGATGCAAGCATTGAACCTTGTCACTGTGGACGGTACTGGTCTTTGTCAACGTGTCCTGATTAGCACCATTCCCCGGTAATGGATTGTGTCCCTTGGTATATGTAACCAAACAACTACTGTCCAGAAAACGAGGTTTCTGGAATAGCGGGAGTCAGAATACAAAGCTTTGACTTAAAATTCTAATTTTAAAAATGAAAATTACATAAAACATATTTGACAGAATTTTGTTGGGACAATTTCTGGTTTGCTGTTGACAATTAACCGGTAATTACTGAATAATCATACTGACATTTGTTTCTAATATCTAACATCCCAGATCCTGTTCAAATGAGAAAGGATCCAGTAATATCTTAAAATCTTCCAGGTCATATCCCGGACCTGTTTTCAATCACTAAGGGGTGTATCCCCGGCCGCGTCATACCAAAAAGACGTTAAAATATGGTACTTGTTGGTCCCTGCCTGACGCTCGGCATAATGGGTACAGTTCCGAGGGATGGAATCCCAAATGTGCATCGGTTACCTTCAGCCATGCAATGAGCACAAAATCGTGTTTCCTGGTTTATAGAGTCTTCTGAAAGTTTGGGATGGTTTGTTCATTCCTGATCTGGAATCCTATCAGAGTGTGAATGTGACCATTTCCTTCTCTTCTTGACCGCCTCCGTGGTGTAGTGGTTATAGAGAGAGCGTCCGCCCGTAGAGCGGAAGGTCGCGGGTTCGATCCCCGACCGCGTCATACCAAAAGACGTTGAAAGATGGTACTTGTTGGTCCCTGCCTGGCGCTCGGCATAATGGGTACAACAAGGACTGGTCGGCTCGGAGTCAGTATAATGTGTCTGAGTGGGGTATTCATGCTTCACTGCGGCATGGTATCTCAGTGGGCTAGCACTATAAAACCAGCTTAAGTCTTGGCTAGTACAAGCAGCCACACATACACACGCATGCACGACGTCATATGAGCGAAATATTCTTAAATGCGACGTTAAACCCCATTTCATCCCATCTCACTCGCAACGTTGTTTTACCGGACTTTCCTACTGCGTCTATATATAACAGCCAATACACATATGACAGTACTGACGTGGACATGATAAACCTAATTATATACCAGGATGCTCAGGATCAATGTCCTGAAGAATAAAGTCTTATAATTTCATGTTAGTGTTTGAGTCCAAAATGTAATGTATGTACCCGCTTTGTAAAAGGTGATAGTAAACGATGTGTCATTGTCATGTAGATAAAACTACATACGAAAATGGAGACGTCATAGTTGGGAATTTGATACGATAATAGACAAGGAAGTGAGCAGTGTTAATGTGCATGTCATGCATGGTATCTTGGTTATTTCAGGGCAGAGGTCACTGAACTGACTGCGGCAACTTCAGCGCCATACACCAATAAGGCGACGACAACTGTTTCGAATAACGATGCCTTTACTTAGTAAGTTAGATTTCCTATGTTTATCTCTGCCTCTCTATTATTTGTTTTCATGACAGGATATATCTACTTTTGCTCTCTGTCTTCATATCAGGTTGCACGTCTTTGTACGGCGTGATTCTGGTTTTGCATGCCAGGGTTGAAAAGGGGAGGTGGTTTGGGAAATCAGTGGTCGAGGCAGAGAAGGCAGATAGAGAAGAAAAACGTGCAGAGGAAATGAAATTGGAGGGAAGTCAGAAACAAGAATGATCAGCTTGCTTGTTAGGGGAAAAGGAGGAAGATATATAGGAGGTTAAGAGGCAAAAACAGAAAAGGTAGGGCTTGAAAGACATGTATTCTGTACACAGACACGACGATGAACAGTTACAGAACAGAGAAGAAAAGTGGGAAGCGAAGATGACAATCAGGGTTCAATTATATCGTGGAGAGGAAGTTGATAATCAGATGTTTCAGGATCGGGAGCAAGGCCAAGAGTGATAAAGATACTAACGGGAACAAAGAGAAATAACCAGAAGAATACGGAGAGGAAGTTGATAATCAGATGTTTCAGGATCGGGAGCAAGGCCAATAGTGGTAAAGACACTAACGGGAACAAAGAGAAATAACCAGAAGAATACGGAGAGGAAGATGATAATCAGATGTTTCAGGATCGGGAGCAAGGCCAGTAGTGATAAAGACACTAACGGGAACAAAGAGAAATAACCAGAAGAATGCGGAGAGGAAGTTGATAATCAGATGTTTCAGCATCGGGAGCAAGGCCAAGAGTGATAAAGACACTAACGGGAACAAAGAGAAATAACCAGAAGAATACGGAGAGGAAGATGATAATCAGATGTTTCAGCATCGGGAGCAAGGCCAAGAGTCATAAAGACACTAACGGGAACAAAGATAAATAACCAGAAGAATACGGAGAGGAAGATGATAATCAGATGTTTCAGCATCGGGAGCAAGGCCAAGAGTCATAAAGACACTAACGGGAACAAAGAGAAATAACCAGAAGAATGCGGAGAGGAAGATGTGTCATTGCGGAAGGTGAAGGTGCAATGGTATCTGTTAGTGGGAAAACAGAAAAACGTTATATGAAATGTACCGGGATTTTAAAGTAGATCAGGAGAGGAGAGACAGAAACATGAACAGAGGAAGGCGGAGAAGATAGAGTACAAGAGTGACCAGTATGACATGGGTTGGTGAGGGGTGGGGTAAGTAGACATCAGACAGCACCAAGGACGAAGGAAAGAACAATAGCCAGCAGCCAAATACACATAAGCGGCATATGTAAACAATGGTCAAAGTAACTTATCATTCTCTGTTGATGTAATTGAACACAGTGTACAACCTCCTAGTATCTCCTACTGAAAGGGCCAAGTACAACAGTCATCCATAGTGATAGCATCAAAATACCTTATGACGTAGTTTGTCCAGTGTTTCTGTGCCACTCATGAAGATCAAAACCCTGGGATATCAACATATAGCAACAAGGTTGCCTGGTTCATCCAACATGAATAAGTTGTTACAAGTTGTATCATCCTTATAGCTTATGTTATCGTAAAGGTCAAGTGATGTTGAGAGTTTTCAATAATTGTTTCCTAACACGGCCTGCAACGTCGCATCTAATACCTAATGCCTTTTTATTTCAACATATTTCAGTACGGTTCATGGGACTGATTTGATTATAAATGGGCACCATATATGCATTCTTTTGTCGATTTGAAAGTTTTAATTGATATGCACAGGTATCCATTTAAAATATTTTACACACATCCAAACTTCGCCGATCGGAACCCGTTTTATCTGCCGTGGGACATCAGTTGGAATGAATAAGTTAGGCGTGTAATGACCAGGACTATTACGAGCTCTGCTGGTGGTCCAAGAGAATTTTAACACTACCTAATGCGTTTTCAAACATAGGAGGCGAAGCCACACAGCCTGCAAATTAATGTACTTGTCAAAGTATTCTTTTTCATTTTATTTCATTCCGATTACTCTTTACAAAAATATCTCATGCCTCCTTTGTTTCATAGTATGATTCCACGTTATGCTCAGCTGTTCCCTTCCACGGTTCTGTCACAAAGTCACACATCAACTGCGTGGACTTATCGTCTGCAAGGGACTCACATTATGATGCGACAAACCTGAAAGATCTGTTCTCCCACGTGAGCGCTGATCTGATAGTGAACTAGGGAAGTTGACCTGTATCATAAATTGTAACTGTGAAATGTGACTAACAAATTGCCTGCCTTTAAATTTGGTGCTATGACTTTTTCTGCTTTTAAATGACAATGTAATGAATATATGTTTTTGAAATAAAACTCATTCCGAGTATGTACTTACAATGTTTATTAATGCAAACTTGTTCTCGTCACTATATGGCTGGAATAATGCCGATGTGACGCAAAACCCAACTCAACTCAACAACTTGTAGATTACGATACTGAGCGAGTCTGCTAAATGGCACCGTCACAAGGCGGAACTGCACCGCAGCTGCCCTTCAATTGCTGCCACCAAGGAAAACGTTGGCAAGATGCAAAGTGTATTTATGGGTGATCATCAACTCACCACCTCACATAGACTATACAGTATTGGCATTTGACAACATTTTGAGGAATTAACTAGGCATGGCAAATAAGTCTGCACACCAGGCTCTCTCTCATTCTCTGAAACGCTACATGTTCTAAATCTATTATACGCTGTTACATCATTTTGAAGAAGACCCAGCTGATTTTCTGGACCGAATTGTAATCATAGATGACTCCTAGTTTCACCTATCAATCAGATATCGTTGGAATCATAATATCCCTTCCTCTGAAGTCTGTTCCATCTGTTGGCAAGGAGATGGCATCGCTTCTGCTGTCTGGGATTCCCAAGGAATCCTATAGGTAGACTACCTCACGAAAGGTTTGGTCATCCATAGCCCATATTATGCTGATCTGTTTCTGTAACGTTGCCAAGGGTCATTGCTTGCTAAAGAGGTTTTATTTCGCCAAGACAATTTATCTTTCCTCATTGAACACCCCAACGTTCAGAAAGAACTGTCGATCAAGCATTATCAGAATGGTGATGCCCCCATTACTGGATCCAGGTTCTCCAGGCGTTGAGGTGTGGGGACCAAGGTAAAAGCAGATTAATATCCTTCTCTGTTAATACAGTTCAATATAAACAGTCTTAGAACCACTCGGGAATGCTTCGAAAACCAGGGTAAAACAATCCAGTTTTACACAACAAAGCCTGGCATTCACATATCAGTGTTGGAAATGGCGCTGGGTATGGAATTTGTTTGGTGACGCTGTTTCAGGTTTTCTTCATTATGTCACCCTTCCTACCAACTTGTAAATGCCCATCAAATACTGGATGTGCAACAATCAAGTTACAGGTATATATTGGGACAATTAAATCCCTAAGGAGTACATTGTACAAGTTCCTTCAAGCAATCTCTGTTTTTGCGATCATTGAATAGATTAGAGAAAGGTTTATGGTAGATATCTGGGGGGTATTTCCAAATTTGACGGATCAAATATATGCTAAAATGATGTCAGAAGTAATGCTTTGACTTACCCTATATGCTCCCGTGTTTCTTACATGTACACTTTACTTGCCTCTGCATGTATTTGTGACGGATGCAACCCGTGGGGCAGGCTAGACTCATGTTCATGCTGAAACCTGCTATCATCACTACTTGATAGTGGTTAATAAATATGCTAATGAAGCAGTCTGAATTGTTCAATGGACTGCTTTTAAATTAGGCTAGCAAAGGGTTCTTATGATTATTGGTCGGTGGCTTAGCCTCGTGGTTTATCGCTCGCTCGTCAGGCCGAAGACCCGGTTCGATTCCCCACATGGATACAATGTGTGAAGCCCATTTCTGGTGTTCCCCGCCGTGACATTGCTGGAATATTGCTAAAAGCGGCGTAAAACTAAACTCCCTCACTCCCTCACTCTTATTACTATGAAAATGGTTTTGCAGTTTTTGTCATTATTAACCGTCTCTTACCAAACTTAAGCACATCAGATATGTAGTACATGAATGCCATATGTGAACTAAATGTGGCAATACCCGTAACTATAATTTCTAATGAATCTCTTTAGCCCACAATATTGTACTCATGTCAAGGATCGAAATTGGTCTTCAAATCAGGGTTCGTGACATTCTCGAGTACCTCTTAAGGCGCGTACCGTCATGAGGTCTATGTGATTTTGACATTAAGGAGCTTAACTAATATCAGCAATATGAGGTCGTGGGAGCTCAGCGCGATATTCCATCTTCTTTGAATCAGTCCCTCGAACACTCAGTACTTGTCCTTTCTCGAAATAAATAACCGCCGAAAGTAATAAAACAACGGGCCAAGAGCATGTAGTTTCATAACCTTGTTAAACTTACAACAATCGTGTTTCCACCACAAAAAAACACCAGGAGCCTCCTAAATATGTCATTTTAAAGTGGCGCGTGTCATCAGCCATGTCGTGGCTAAGTGCTGTGATTGTTTATTGACGTTTATTACAAAGCAACAAACCTGTCGCCCAAAGGAGCGGGTTGCATGTCGGCAGCGGGTGACTGATGACTTCATGGGAGATTGTCGTTCACGCATGTATCTTCGTGTGAGACAGCTGTGTGAGTCTGATGGGACCTGGGTTTGTCGCTGTGATATGAACAGCTTACTTAAAATGTGAAGGTCATCACGTTTTAATATTCTTTATGTAGTGATTTGACAATAGAAGTGGTATTCAGGTTGAGGACTTGCTGACATTAGAAAATACTTCCAGTGCACCCTACTGTGTTTCATACAGATGGCCAGTACCAATTCTTGCTGTTCAACTTCGTACATTGACGGGGCGGTGGGGTAGCCCAATGGTTAAAGCGTCCGCTCGTCACGCTGAAGACCCGGGTTCGAATCCCCACATGGGCACAATGTGTGATGCCCATTTCTGGTGTCCCCCGCTGTGCTGGAAAATTGCTAAAAGCGTCGTAAAATAATACTCACTCACTCACTCTCACTCACTCATTCGTACATTGACAGACGCTATGTCAACTAAATAATTACAGTTGTTTGTGTCGAAATGAACGTGTTCACACAAGGCTCTATAATAGACCATGGGATCTAGAGATACAACGATTATTACATTTTCCACGATCTAAAAAAAGAAGTCCATTGCCAATAATACCTTGTTCTCACGTATGTAGATGTATTTACAACAATGTGAAAAACAATATACGCATAAGAAAGGTTTCCTGACAGCAATGTACAGTGTCAATCAAAATCCATTCATCCTTTCATGATCTGAAGAACACATTAGTCTTTCTAGCTGAAACTGACTATTCTTGTAACAAGAACACACTCCAATTTGTGATAAACCTTAACTTGTTACAGTCATTATTCATTATTTCAATGACGTAGTCGTCATTATCGCCAACATCCATTATCTTGACCGTCATCAGCTACATCACCCTCGACAGTATCAGTGTCTTCTGTTTCTGAAGACAATATTTGTTGCCATAGCTACAAAAGAGAGCAATTATTTAGCTTTACTCCCTTGTGTCGGATTATGCGAAAATACATGCATCAAAGTAATAATTGAATGTACGGCAATCGGGATGACTGTTGAAAATTGTTTCGGGACTAACGTCGCATTAAAGATTTTTTGTCTTTCACCATCGCAGACCTAATCGACGAATTGTGAAAAACGACAACTCCATGGACGTAGACGTTGACTGTTTTCAGAGGGAAACCATGACCACTTGCCGCGGATCCTTGGGGACAAGGGAAACAACTCGTCACAGTGGATTTGTCCGATTGATCCATTGAGTCCCGTGGTACCTTGTATTGATGGTTCTTTCCTAACCAATGTATAGCTGTGTGTTGTTGTACAAACAACCTTAGCGCTAAGACTACTTTAAGTCTATGTTAAGGTATGGGAGTTACGTTCAACTTAGCGCTAACATCGCTTTGTATAACGCACCCTGATCCTACCTACGAGACCATGTTTTGTATAATGGATTTTAGTTATGACAAGTTGAACATTATTATAAATGAAACGGTATTTTTTTAAAAAGTACCAATCATGATGACTGTCATTTACTGTGTTGAAAACTTAGTGTACATTTCTTCTCTCATGTAAACGTACATGTTTATATCCCTCGCATGTAGATGCACATTTTCCTTCACTGTTAAATGGTATGTGTCCCTCATAACTCACTCACTCACTCACATATGTAAATGAACATTTCCTTTCACAAGTATATGCGCATTTGCTCTCATATATAAATGTACATTTAACCCCAGATATGAAATATACATTTCCTCTCATACGTAAATGCACATTTCATCGCACCTGTATATGTATATTTCACCTTATTTCGCCGTAACGCTGACGAAATGTTTAAGTTAATCGACATCTGTCACGGACGCTGTTAACAGCATCGTCGTCTTGATATTCTGACTTCTATACATCGGGCGAGTAAGGGGACGTGATGTGCGCAATTTGAGCGTCATTTCAAAGATCGGTCGTTTTGACAAAGAACTTCGTGACAAACAAAACCATAGACGCTTATACACTTCCATTAGCAGCACTCGAGGGATTGTGCCGCCTATCTATTAAAGTCATCACACGTATATTTATAGGAACACAGATCGCACGATCACAGGTGAATCACCTTTATCATTTAAGTACATGCCGAAACCATCAAAGGTTTTTCATTCGCGCTGGGTGAGGAATGTGTGCATGTGTGTTGACTGTATTACTCCTTAAAGATGAACGTTAATCATCATCATCATCATCATCATCATCATCTTCTTCATCATCATATCTTCATCATTTTTTACATAGATACGATTTATGAGCATTGTAACATTCATGTACTCCTCAATCGTGACAGATGTGAAACATCAGATCGTTGCGAGATATCGATTCCAAGACAAGATTCACACTTGTACCTGAGCGGGGAATCGAATAATGACTCGTCTGTCGTCTGAAGGTTATTTCTTTGTACTAAATGCATGAGAAGATGAGTGTTGACCTTGAAAGGTTTTGATAACTATACTAGTCTTGGGTGATAAGACAGCGCTAATGCTGAAACTATGGAGGGTGCCTTTAAATAAACAGCCCCATGTAAATATACAACGTAAACACCGGGGAATAATTTCGGTCATGAGACGATACAGATTCCAACTGGCGAAAAGGGGAACTAGTAATGAAAAAATGAATTGAATGGAAAGCTATGATAAAATTAATGATCACACCAGGTGTTCGCGAAAAAGGGTGAGCATGTTCCACTCTACATGAAGTTCCCGAACTTTCTGAGTGAGTGAGTATGGCCGCTTTTAGCAATATTCCAGCAATATTGTCACTTGTTATGGGAATGTGAATTTGTGCAAACCTTTTGGTCAAATCTTTTATCATGGTTAACAGAAGGTTGTGACCACATCCATGATCGCAATCTCACTATGGAACTGATATTTTTGGCCGTAAGAAAAATGTTTTTACTGACTCTGTTTTTGACTTGTTCATATTATTTGGAAAATATTATTTGTACAAATGCAAGCTCAATTCTGTTTTACCAAATATTGCTCAGTTCAGAAGTGAGTTGAGATTGAGATATAGTATTGAAAAATGTGTTTTCTTTAACAAAAGCTGTAACGCCGAATTTTATTCGAAATGGCTCTTATATCCTGGCTTATTCAAAGACGACTGAATTAATTATATTATTAATATGTCTGATAATTAAAAATAAAACGTGATTATTTGTTTGAAGCCTGACCTCGCAGCCATGCTGCTTGTAGAACCAGACCACTTATAGATAACATATCACAGCTAAACCGAAACGACAAGTAATCATTTCCCTCCATTGTCTAGTACCAGGGAAACAACAAATATCACCTCTTAACGTCTTTGTATATAACGCCGTCGGGAATCGAACACCCGACCTTCCGTTCACCAGGGAGAACACCCTATCCACTCTACTACTAACTCCGTCATGTCCTATGTAGTTTAACAACATGATACAGCTTCAATCATGAATCTCTATTAGTGGGCAGACTGTCCAGACAACAACCTTGACCACGCAAACAAGCTCATATTCCACACACAATCAGCAAGGTTGTACGGGGCCGCCATGGGAATACGTCTTCAAGCTCTGATTAAACGATTCGGCATTGTATAATGACCGTCTAGACCAACGACCAAGGGGGGATTCCATAAATACGAAGGGATAGAACGAAACTATTACATTGTCACATTATGTTAAACTAGCGTCCCCCGTTTCCATCTTTTCTCTCCTTTGTGCGAGAAAAGTACTTTCATTTGACCGCATCCCAGCCTTTGGTGTTGTGTTGACCGCCGCGTCTGTGATGACGCCGACATCCTTTGTGAACTTATGCCCTATTGGTATACGAAGATGAAATAAAAACAGCAGCTAAATTTATTCACATTGTGTTTGATGTTGTAGCGGTGTCGTGATTCTTATGTACGAATATCGACATTATGCGTTATGCATTTTTCAAACTGAATAATAAGTGATCTGAACAATGATCAATCGCCTCTTTCTCCGGAGCTGATAGGGACGTGTTTGCTTTCAGCTAGCAACAGAAATATCTGGATATTCGAAAACAGATGATAGCAGTGAGTGAGTATAGTTTTATGCCGCTTTTACGCATATTCCAGCATAATCATGATGTATGACAGCAGGTATGGGCTTCAAACATGGTTTTTTTAGCGTCAGGAGCGAACGCTTTAACCTCTAGGCTAACACCTACCCAGGATTTGGGTTAAGGCTGTTATATACCAGAATGTAAGATTAACACTACTGATAGCCAACGTGACGTTGGATGTGGGTGGACATGAACGTGGATATAATCCATGAACGTGGCGATGGTGCTGACACATCAAGTAACATACTAAGGGAGATTCTTGGATTCGAACCACGATCACGGATCCTGTGACGATCCCCACCTGCAAAGAAAATCATGGAGTTTTAGACCACTAGGCCAACGTCTCAGTATTATGTACTCAATCTGTAAATATCCGACAATGTCACACATGTTCTACGCTGGTTGAGGTGGATGTATGGTCGAGTTTGGGTATCGGTGATTACACAGGGGTACATATTTGTCAGAAACATAATAGTTTTACGGATTTCAAAGTTACAGATTAAACTATTATTGACCTCTCCCTTTGTTCAAATAGTTTGCCTTGATGACAATCATACGTCTCAAATTTTGGCGCAAACAAGAAACATGAATGATGAGATGCAATTCAATTGCATTTTTCAATTCAAATGGACGTTTCACCTCGTTGTTCTCTACCTTGAAGGATGAATGGAAATCGTTCAACGTCACGCTGAAGTGCAGGACACACGGAGACAGGATGGGGGTGGAAATGGGCTTAACGTCACGCTGAAGTGCAGGACACACGGAGACAGGATGGGGGTGGAAATGGGCTTAACGTCACGCTGAAGTGCAGGACACACGGAGACAGGATGGGGGTGGAAATGGGCTTAACGTCACGCTGAAGAGCAGTACACACGGAGACAGGATGGGGGTGGAAATGGGCTTAACGTCACGCTGAAGTGCAGGACACACGGAGACAAGATGGGGCTGGAAATGGGCTTAACGTTACGCTGAAGTGCAGGACACACGGAGACAGGATGGGGGTGGAAATGGGCTTAACGTCACGCTGAAGTGCAGGACACACGGAGACAGGATGGGGGTGGAAATGGGCTTAACGTCATGCTGAAGCTTAACGTCATGCTGCAGTACACACGGAGACAGGATGGGGGTGGAAATGGGCTTAACGTCACGCTGAAGTGCAGGACACACGGACACAGGACGGCGGTCGAAATGGGCTTAACGTCAAGCTGAAGTGCAGGACACACGGAGACAGGATGGGGGTGGAAATGGGTTTAACGTCACGCTGACGAGCACTATACACGGACACAGGATGGGGCTGGAAATTGGCTTAACGTCACGCTGAAGTGCAGGACACACGGAGACAGGATGGGGCTGGAAATGGGCTTAACGTCACGCTAAAGTGCAGGACACACGGAGACAGGATGGGGGTGGAAATGGGCTTAACGTCACGCTGCAGTGCAGGACACACGGACACAGGACGGCGGTCGAAATGGGCTTAACGTCACGCTGAAGTGCAGGACACACGGAGACAGGATGGGGGTGGAAATGGGCTTAACGTCACGCTGACGAGCACTACACACAGGATGGGGGGTGGACACAGATGCAGGACACACGGGACAGGATGGGGCTGGAAATGGCTTAACGTCACGCTGAAGTGCAGGACACACGGAGCCAGGATGGGGGTGGAAATGGGCTTAACATCACGCTGAAGTGCAGGACACACGGACACAGGATGGGGCTGGAAATGGGCTTTACGTCACGCTGAAGTGCAGGACACACGGAGACAGGATGGGGGTGGAAATGGTCTTAACGTCACGCTGAAGTGCAGGACACACGGACACAGGATGGGGGTGGAAATGGGCTTAACGTCACGCTGAAGTGCAGGACACACGGAGACAGGATGGGGGTGGAAATGGGCTTAACGTCACGCTGAAGTGCAGGACACACGGAGACAGGATGGGGGTGGAAATGGGTTTAACGTCACGCTGACGAGCAGGACACACGGACACAGGATGGGGGTGGAAATGGGCTTAACGTCACGCTGAAGAGAAGTACACACGGACACAGGATGGGGCTGGAAATGGGCTTAACGTCACGCTGAAGTGCAGGACACACGGACACAGGATGGGGCTGGAAAAACGTCACGCTGAAGTAACGACACAGGATGGGGCTGGAAGCTTAACGTCACGCTGAAGAGCAGTACACACGGAGACAGGATGGGGTGGAAATGGGCTTAACGTCACGCTGAAGTGCAGGACACACGGACACAGGACGGCGGTCGAAATGGGCTTAACGTCACGCTGAAGTGCAGGACACACGGAGACAGGATGGGGCTGGAAATGGGCTTAACGTCACGCTGAAGAGCAGGACACACGGACACAGGATGGGGGTGGAAATGGGCTTAACGTCACGCTGAAGTGCAGGACACACGGAGACAGGATGGGGGTGGAAATGGGCTTAACGTCACGCTGAAGAGCAGTACACATGAAGACAGGATGGGGTGGAAATGGTCTTAACGTCACGCTGAAGAGCAGTACACACGGAGACAGGATGGGGGTGGAAATGGGCTTAACGTCACGCTGACGAGCAGGACACACGGAGACAGGATGGGGGTGGAAATGGGCTTAACGTCACGCTGACGAGCAGTACACACGGACACAGGATGGGGGTTGAAATGGGCTTAACGTCACGCTGAAGAGCAGGACACACGGAGACAGGATGGGGGTGGAAATGGGCTTAACGTCACGCTGACGAGCTGTACACACGGACACAGGATGGGGGTGGAAATGGGCTTAACGTCACGCTGAAGAGCAGGACACACGGACACAGGATGGGGGTGGAAATGGGCTTAACGTCACGCTGAAGAGCAGTACACATGGATGGGGTGGAAACGGTGTTATTTTCTGAAAGGGGAAGAAAGGTGATTTGATTTTGTTACTTATAACATTAATTTATCTAAAGTTTTCCAGTCATTTAGGAACAGAGAAAAAGAATACAACATGATTTTTTCCAAAGCAAATATGCATGTTGTTATTTGTGAAATAACAGAAAACCATTAAGGCAAAAGAACGTTCAATGTGCTCAGATCAACTGCTAAACAGAGTTCCCGTTCAACGTTTAACATCTACATGGAAATAATTGATTTGATAACCCTTACAATGGTACCCTTACAAGTATAGCAAGTTGATTACAAAATGTCCTACTCTCTGTCAAACATTATCGTTAGCTGGAACGCTGAGGTTTACACAATATCAATGTCTGAATACAAGGTGTCTTGGGCAGATAACCTCTTTAATCCAGAGTCTTATGTCTGCACCCTACTATTACGACCCTGGATCAATTAACAGACAAAGCCTCGTCTGGGCAACTTGCGTTTCAATCACGTTACTCGGATGAGTTTGTTGCGAAGTTGGTGATAACAGATATGACAATTGTGACATCACTTCCAAAGTAAGAACAAAGCTATGACACCCTTGACCAAAATGGTAATAGGATTGACAATTCAACCATACGGAAGACTTATGAGTGAAATACGGTGTCCAGTCAACCAGCCAATTTTATATATCCATCGGTGACTTCCAGAATATATCCATCGGTATCCCCTCGATCTATTCAATATTCTTACAACCCCTGTCCTTGACCTTAAATACAACCTACTATCTTCCTGTTACTGACTGTATATAATTATACTAACAGTGTTTGGCTATTACCTCATGTTATGTATGCGATTTTTCCTGAATTCGTTCCCAACACGAGAACGTGTTAAAGCGTGTGACTTTTAGGCCGTAGGCGGCCATGAGAGGTATAATATCAGGACCATGCATGTCTATATTTACCAAGCTTACGCTTTAAAGGTTTCAGGTAAAGGTTTCTATCCATAATACCAAACTCAGGAATTCTTTGAAAACGACCTGGATTTCAAGAAAAAATAAAAATAAAATAATAATCAAACCCATTAATGTGAAGCGATTCGAGATAAGAAGCTGTTGCACCATGCATTTTATTGCGTTTCAGCCATGCATCGGTAATGCCGTTTCTCTGAACAAAAAAACCGTTTAAAATCGCAGCTGTTGCAGATTTCGGTTCAAAACCTTTGTGGGGTAAATTTCATTTAATTTTTTTTCACACCTTATTAATTTGAAATTGAGTAAATGTCATTCTGAGGCGACTGTTTTATCATGTTTTCTTAACCTGATGCCAGGCACAGCCGTAGCCGGGTCAACGGCCGGGATGTTGCGGGGAGGCTCCCTTAGAAGTACTGTTCAAACATTGAGTTCAGAAGTGCCGTATATTTTATAGAAACACAGTGTAATTAGGTTGGGTATTATAGACCGTTTGAATTCGAATTTCCCTTTGAGACGGATCATGCCTTAGGATCAGCGCTGCACAAAACAAGCAATGTTTTCACTACAGGATGGGCACAATGTGTGAAGCCAATTTCTGGAGTCCCCCGTCGTGATATTGCTGGAATATTGCTAAAAGCGGCGTTAAGCCATACTCACTCACTCACTACAGGAACCAACATGTATGTTTTACCCACCATTAATTATTTTCAACAAAAAAAACAAAAAAAATATTTTCAAATTATCCAGCATGTCCAGTTACCGATGAGTTAACATGAGGGAACAATAGTATTCTTCTGGGTATTGGGGAAAACACGATGGTCGGAATAATGGGGTTTTACTGTAATAAAAACGACAAAACCATATCCATGGTCAGAACAAATCCATCGTATGAATCTGTCTATATCCCGAGTATGTGTTTATTAATCATTATCAAACTAATATTGATGGTTATATATAAAGTACCGTCATAATCAGTTGTGTCGAAGTTTAAGGTATCTTTTGTAAAATACATCGAGTTATCCATGGTTCGACATAACATAAATGATGACTCAGTAAGGAATACGCAGGGTCAAGCTTCGAGACAAACGTGACGGAGTGTGTAAGAAACAAGGGGTTGCACACATCACAAACACGTGCAAAGGCAAGTCAAGTGTTGAAATGAACAGCACGAGAACACATGGTACAAGTGAAAATTAGAAACAGCATCAGACATTTTTTTGGTCATTGACATATCAAATACACCATAAATCGGTTTCAAAGTTTCACAAAACCCTTCAGTTCTAACAACGACAATAGGGTATAAGACAATTTTGCGTAAACATATCAGCATTCAAACATGGAGCTTACTCAGTATGCTCTGGATAAAAGAGCAAGAAGTGACGTCGTAAAAACAGTAAGGACGTTGTTATTCATAAATAAAAAATCTTGCCTTCATGACGTGTTCCAAAACAGTTGTTTTGTTTAATAAAATTTCCTTTGTAATATGTGTGTAATTCTAAAATAAAATGTACATTTTGCTGTAAGTTTAATGATGGTGATTTAAATTGGAAAAACGTATTCAGGAAAGTATTTCAGAGAATAGAGGTTTTCCTTCGGACACTGCTTTCAAACTTCATTCTACTTTTGATCACAGTACTTTGAGTTATCACCTACCACACCCACCCCAGCACCCACACCAACACGCGTATGCATGCACACACGCACGCGCATGCTGTAAGGATACAAACACCATACTGACTATTTAACGTGCCGGCTGTTTCAACTGAATAACTACCGTTTCTTATCACTTTAGCCTTTCCACAGCCGTCCTGTATTTATTGTCGCCGACAGGCATACCCTCAGTGGATAGTAAAAGTAACTACGACCTATTCTCACCAAGTCTCGCCAAGTCTCGTCGAGGCTCGCCACTGACAGTATCAGTGAGTCCACAAGATCCGTCTTCAGACGACGAGCGTCTTTGTTCTCTTGGACATAACTGTCACCGTCGGCAAAAACATATCGCCCGACGCTTAAAAAAACACATCCCCATTTCTCACGGAACGGCTCAGTCTGCTGACATTACCAGAGGGTCATCTTGACCATCTGGTTATCGGAACGTCTTCGTGCTGATACCTGCCTGTATATTGACTGGTCAAATATGTCTCTGAAATGACCGTCTAATCATCACATCGTCAGCGATTGGGGTAATTGATTTATGTGAGACCTGTAATGAGTTTGTACAGAGTGACCTGGACTCCACGTTGTTTTATTGATTGATCTTTTATGAACTGATGATGTAAGATTGATTCGGAAAGTTGATTGTAGTAATGGGTTTCTACTAAAAGTGAACAGTCAAGCCGTAACAGTCACAGTACCGGAAATAGGATTTTTGATAAGCTTATTTTTAAGGAGTTAAAATTATGGGGAATGAAGCAGTTACATTGTGACTTCACTGGACATCACGTAGCTTTCAAACAGAACAATTCTAGCAATACACATACATGTAATTAGTTGCAGTGCTCGGGAAGTCTAGTGGGTAAAGTGTTCGCTCGTCATCCGGTTTCGATTTCGAAACTAAGCTCAACGATGAAGCCCGTTGATGTCGCCCCTCTAGTTGTTGACATGTTGGCGTTTAATTTAATACAGTAAATAAAACACCCCACTCAACTCATTACTTCTACCAGGTACAAAGATCATTATGCCGAAGCATTATAACAATTGTTTAGTTTATTTATCCAGTTTAAACATGAAATTTTTAAGAAAGGATTTACTTGGCGATCCTATTATGTTGATTGCCTATTTGACATGGGACATTGTTCATTTCTAAACCTTTAGTTGTGTGTGTATAAGTGTGTCAGTCTGTCTTTCTCTGCGCGTGCGTGTGTGTGCGTGCGTTCGCGCAGGTGAATGTAAGAAGCTGCCTGTACTAACTCGAATGGAAGCAGGTTTAGCATACTTTGCAGTAGGTTAACCGATGTGCCCTAACCTTGTTTTAGCCTCTCAGTGCCAAACTAGCAATTGCGTTACGCAAGGAAACAAGCATCATTCTTTATTTGTTTGGGAGGTATGACTCGTACTGGGGAATAAAACCCAGACTGTCTTGTTTTTTAGGACAGACGGTTATAGTCATACGTATTCAGTTTGATGTCAATAGCGTTACCCTGACATCGTCCTTTGTGTAGATTCGCCTGTTTTCGCATCCACGTATATTGTAATAATCTTTTTAAAAACTGATTATAATTTCCTTTCCCACTGGTGTGGTGTAAGCACCGACTCCCATTCTAAGAGCCTTCTCACTGCATACAACACGGTTGTATATGTCGTTATGTATGTCTATATCAGCTCCTGCTGAAAACAACGGAAATGTCTATTACAAAAGCCAGACTAAACCTATCAAGTATATCGAAAACAGTTGTCAATTTCAAAATGTGTGTCAATTTCTCGGAACATACTCATGTCAATTTCGCCATCACCATGTCACTATCAGCCATCCAAGACACCTCCGTCGGCACTTCCCAGGCGGTTTGAGCAATTTGATGACAAAGACCGCTAGATATTGTCTGATCAAGGCGCAACGAGACAAAGCAGTCTAAGAACACAGACACAAATTGATCGAATGCGTCTGGTTAATAAAACAACGACACGGGTCAATTTCAAAGCAACGAACGACACGGTGTAATCGACAGATGAGATAGTTGTCAATTTCGCAGGTGAACAGACAGGGCAAAAGGCGATAGACCCGGTCGGAATTTCAGACTGTCCGCAGTTTATGTGATTAAATGATACGGGTTGTATGGCGCAAGGTCTGTGTTGTCTGGAACTAGGGATAATATGACTGATATAAGTAACCCCAGTCAATAACATTATATTGATTACGTACGACTCGGAGCAGATCGATTTGTGTATAGACTCAATATTAGTGAAATGCAAGAGAACTGATTTGTTAATCTCATATGCTCTGTGCACTTCAGCAGTATCGATCCTAAAGGTCAGCCGGGTCATTGATCTAGACAATTGATAACCAGCCTGGCATCTATTCGGAATGGGTAACATATTTCTCTGTCACCACATGTATGACTCTGTATAACCACATCTTATAGAATAAAACGGATAGTGCTTTTAAACAACGAAGACATGGGATTCATGTCCATATCTTAATCTTGTGATTGATTTCACTGGGATTTTTGTGACATAAGACATTTTTGTATCAAAACAGTACTGTCCAAATGTTATTCTTCCCCGTAAATAATTGTTGAATTGTTGGACTGATGAAAATGTGTAATGGGTCTTTTTATCTGGTGTATCACACAAAGTATCAATATATCCATGTCGGTGGGAGCTTCCAAGGTCTAAGACCAGTTGGCGTTTGTACATAAGAACCTTAGCGCTAGGACAATCGTAAGTCTATGTTAAGATATGGGCATTACGATCACCTTAGCGCTAGGACAATCGTAAGTCTATGTTAAGATATGGGCATTACGATCACCTTAGCGCTAGGACAATCATAAGTCTATGTTAAGATATGGGAATTACGATCACCTTAGCGCTAGGACAATCGTAAGTCTATGTTAAGATATGGGAATTACGATCACCTTAGCGCTAGGACAATCGTAAGTCTTTGTTAAGATATGGAAATTACGATCACCTTAGCGCTAGGACAATCGTAAGTCTATGTTAAGATATGGGAATTACGATCACCTTAGCGCTAGGACAATCGTAAGTCTATGTTAAGATATGGAAATTACGATCACCTTAGTGCTGAGACCGCTATGTACAACAGCACCCTGATGAAGTTGTTCGTTTGTTGTTTAACGCCGTACTCGGCAATATTCAAGCTGTCATGATGATGGCGGTCGATAAATAATCCAGTCCTTGACATCATGAGCATCGATCTATGCAACTGGGATATGATGACATGCAAATAACCGATCCTCACCACCCGAAATTTCTCCTATGACAAGCATGGGTTGGTGAAGATAATGTCTGACCGGATCGTCATGGTAGATCGCGTTGAGCATTGCTCTCCATCGGTCTGAAACGCCTTGTTACGAGAAAGTGGATTTCTCCCCATCTCTCTCGTTCGTTCTTGCCTGTGCCGTCTTGGATGTGCAGCTATATCACATCCATGTAAATGACTCAGGACCAGACAATCTAGTGATCGATATCATGATCCTCGTCGTCGGGTTACGATGACACGCCATCAATCGGGTCAAAGATCTTAACCACCCGATCCATGTAGTCGTCAGCTATGACCAGACAGTCCCTAGGGAACTATGTCGCCAGAATAACCTGAAGGGACTCCTCACACAGCGAAGCTTCAATCAGAGGCAACCATTCTTCTTCTAAGCTACTTAATCTCCCGATGCGCCAATACTTTGCAATACTCGGTGATTCATAAGCTCTTAATCGCTTTCATGTGATCCTCCTTACGACTTGCAGTGTTGAATTATCGACTGAATTCCAGGAATTGGGTGATAAATTTCCACAACACATTGTTTAAACTGGATGCATCCTAGCTGGCTAATGTGATATATCCTGGCAATTATTGTTTTTTTTATATTTTCCGTTGTCAGCAAAACATGACTAAACCACAGACACGTTTGTATTGTTTGTTACACTCTATCGGAGTGTATGAGACGCGAGAGAGACTTTAACATGGAGCGTTTCCTATCACTTACCTTGGGGCAGCGAGTTGGTTTTACGCTGATTTGACGCCAAAACATAAAATAACAATAAATATTATTTATGCCTTTGATGATCTGTTGTGGCACTGTAGAACAATGGAATATAAGCAGGGTCCATGTCGGATTCGAACCTAGCCACCAGATCAAGAGGCATTTGGGGCGCTAAACTCTAACGTGTCATAATCGGACGAATTTTGGATTCGAACCCAACCAGGGGTATAATCTATAATACTTGAGCTTCCTTATATCACTTTGTCATGCGCACCTTCATAACAACACCATCACTAAATATGTATCTCAATGTATTTTAATACATAATTATCAATATATGATATCACCAGGAAACATGAGTAATTTATGACTGGAAGGAATGTTCAGAATGCCCAAGTGACAATGTGATTCACTCAACACTCAACAGCATTCACGTGGGTAATGTCAATCTTGTTAAACTGTGTATCATTACAATGTTTATATCAACTTTAATTATTTCGAACTCAAAATTGAAGTGTAGGGATTTCCTTTTCCGTTCCTGAGTAATACCGGAAAAAGATTCTACCAACATGCCGGATACATCTGTTGACAAACATAACCGATATGGTCGCGACAGACAGGGTGCTGAGTGTTAAATATATCCTTGATCACACAGTCCGTTCAGTGGGATGTAATATTAAGTCAGACTGTATGCAAACATCACCTCATAAAGCTCTGTACACGGGTTTCTGTGAAAAGCTCTAATAGTGAAGACGATCTGGCGTCCTCCGAATATATGTGTTCGATGCTAATGATGCTGCAATCTCATTCACCCACAATCCCTCCCCACCATCTCTCTCTCTCTCTCACTCTCTCTCTCACACACACACACTCTCTCACTCTCTCCTCTCCTTCATTTCTCTCTCTCTCTTTCTCTCTCTCTCTCTCTCTCTCTCTCTCTCTCTCTCTCTCTCTCTCTCTCTCTCTCTCTTTCTCTCTCTCTCTCTCTCTCAGCACGATACTACTGTACACATCATGAACTGTACACATCGTGAAGAAATTAGGAAAAGACACATTTTTTAATCAGTCTATCCAGGCTGCAGCTCCAAACTGACATATAAACATACAACAAGCCCAGCCCTTAAACAAACACTTTTCATCTACGACGTGAAACACAATTATGCGTTATTCTTTTATTTCGTAATTATCAATTTTGTTCAACACGACCAGCCTCAGGCTCCAACTCAAACAAGCTCCCGCCACGCGCAAAGGTTCAGTGCGCCGGTGAAGATGAGAACCAGTTTATCTGTGTCATGTGCACCGTCCCATTGTCTTGATGACTAACTGCGATTATGATTCAGAACTCTCCTGACAACCCACCTGCTGTTTGCTCATTAGAAGAACGTCCAGGTGAGAAAACGATGACTTGATTGAAACAGCCATATAAACACAGTAAAGCAATTATTTGATATTAAGCCGAATTGATCATGTATTTAATGTTCACGAGATTTGTCTACAGACACTACAAGACGGATTACGTGTTTCTATTTATAGAAATAACACTTTGGACATGAGTTACGAGTACGATAAAGTCGAAATACCCAAACTGGGGGCATTTGTCGTTATAACTTCAAAGACACCCTAATTGTATTCAATTCAATTCTTATTCAATTATGGCAGACAGATCAGATGTTCGAACAGTCAGGAGAACGTGTCATGGGTCGACTGCAGAAGGGATGGAGCAGTCAGAATGTTTGACCTGGGTGGTTGAGTGTCATCGTTTCCTGACAACTTAGATATATGCTCATGCTGTCAATCACTGGTTTGTGTAAACCAGATACGAATGTGTTATAGCCGTCAGAATGTTGCTTGTATACTACTGACTGTCGTTAAACAACATTTGATTACCCACTACCAGAACAACAAAGACTCATTACATAATGGATAATGTCATGGGGTCGACAGTATACCGGCTGTCTCGAAGCTCGGATAACTCGAAGTAATGCTCCTCAGAGAATTTGAAATATTAATCACCCCCAATAGACGCTCATAATTCATAACTTCGATCACTTATGAGAACGCTTTAGTGCTAATAGTTATATCATTGGCACATTTTTATGCATATATGAAATATGAAATATACAAGTTAGGGATATGAAATACATGTTTCGTTACACAAACTGATTCATAGTTCGCGATAATTGATCGTCGTGTTGAAAATGTAATCACAAACTCAATTTTTAATCGAGGCCAACTGTCGATAATTCACCAAGAATGCATCGAAATATCTAATGGAAGTGTATGTTTTAGTATCATGCTGTCATTTCTTAATTTTGTCTCAAACATTTCAAATGATATGTTCAGTTAAAACACCATTATGATTGTAGTCACAAGAAAGGAAAAATCAAACGTTATGAAAATATATGCACTGATATTGAACTTAATTTCTCCGAAGGTTATTAAGAACTGAGCCAGATCTCAAATAGACAAGTAATTTTAGCGCAGTGCTGGATCTCAGTGTTGTTGACAACAGCGTTGGCTATTTCAGACCATGCTTACGTCAACGAGGAAATTAATAGGACCGTCAGCTCAGAGCCTGGTGAGGATAATCACATCGGGATATACAAGCACGCAGCTGGCAATGCAGATGTATGACTTTATCCGACGCTGTCAACAGAAGATATATCAAACGCTGCGCCCCAAAATACACCCGAAAATTGAAACGATATCGTGTTGATGTTGAGATGAGGTTAAGGTGGACTATATTCTTAGAATGTTATATTATGTAATGGTTGTGTTTACCTCAGTGACGTATGCGTGTTGTATTGCTTCATCTCAAGGACAAGACACTTGGCTTTGATGCAAGCAGGTGGACATTTGCCTCGGGAAATGACCGTGTTACGTAAGATCAAATACTTCTTTTACGTTCTACTTATCAGGAAGGTCGCGATACATCATATCTAGTCTGGAAGTGGAGGTTAGTTTTCTGCAACGTTTATTCATATTGATTTCGATATTAGTGAGTGGTTTTAGTTTCACGCCGTTTTAGTTTCCAGCTGTATGGCGGCGGTCTGGAAATAATCGAGTCTTGACCAGACAATCCAGTGATCAACAGCATGAGCATCGATCTGCGCAAATGGGAACCGATGACATGTGTCAACCAAGTTAGCGAGCCTGACCACCCGATCCCGTTAGTCGCCTCTTACGACAAGCATGGGTTACAGAAGATCAATTTTAACCTGGACCTTCACGGGTGATTTCGATATTAAGATACGACGAGAAAAAGTACATTAAATCTCACAAATACTCTAGTTCATTTCTTTTTCAGAACTCTACAACGCTTAGTATTAGCGAAATGATTAGCCTCTACACTCTGCGACCTGGGAAGGCAATACAAGTGTATCAGGATTCGAACCCACACACACGTTTGCCTGAAGATGCGGCCATTGTGGATCGCTGTGAGCAGTATTAATCACTGGATTCTCTGTTCCGGTCTAGAATTTTTACTCGGCACTGTCAAGTTGCTGGAATATTGCGCGGAACGGAACGACACACATACATTCTGTCTATTACTCCCACCCAACCACGCCATAAATTATGAAGGGTCCCTTATGTCATACAATGCATACAGGCTATATCCTTTTTACATGTACATTGCAATAATTGTCAACTTCTCCATCTACTAGGTCGGCATCGATATCAACATAAAACCTCTCCACTCAAGGATCTTGTTGGTTTAGTCGTTGACTCGGTGATTGACATGTGTCACGTTGTCGATTTTGCAGTAATATACACGAATAGCCTAACGTTAAAATGGCAGTGGGGTGGGTTGTGTGGATGGAACGGGGGGATACGGTGGGGAGTGATTCTGTCACCAGTGCAATATGCAGTCCAGCATGTTTCAAACACGCTGGCATGTGACGATGACCGATGACAAAGCACTAAGAGTCATATCTATTAATAGCACTGTCTAATCACTCGATCGGTATAATTCTTTAATCACAATTTTGTACAAGGGCAATGACGTCATGCCGTTTAGCGGGGGAAGGGATCACGGAAACTTGGACGGTGGAGCTTAGTCATGATTAGGCTTTGTTTTCCCAAGAAATTCCTTTAAAGGATCGACCCAGTTTACAAGGCGTTAGCTGCGAGCTTAATATTTGCATGTGCTAATTGAAATCGAATCTGCTTCTTCACATCAATCGGAATCGGTCCGCATGGCGAGTTTATTTGTAATACTAAGCTAAAGTGTTACAAAAACTGAAATTTCTGATATCGACGAATCATTGCCAGCACTACTACGGCGATTAGACAAGCGTATGTGTTGCGAGCGATTACGTGAGTCGTCATTGTTTTACGCTGCGTTTTGCATTATTCGTTCCATATGACATCACATGGACTACTCGTATTTTTTGCATGTAGTGCGTTGAACATGGCCGCCTCATCTGTTGATACTCGTCAGGTGTATCCATACCTGTACGGTGCATAACAAACCCTGCCTCCACTTAAACAACAAACAAACAAACAAACAAACCTTGCCTGGCTTTAGGCTGGCCTAGACATTTATACAGTTCCAGACCAGAATGTTATTCCTTTTGTTCACATACCTACATATTTACCTTAAGTACCCTGTAAAGTTCTCGGGGCGGTGGGGTAGCCTAATGGTTAAAGCGTTGGCTCGTCACGCCCAAGACCCGGGTTCGAATCCCCACATGGGCACAATGTGTGAAGCCCATTTCTGGTGTCCCCCGCCGTGATGTTGCTGGAATATTGCTAAAAGCGGCGTAAAACCAAACTCAGTCAGTCAGTCAGTGTAAAGTTCTCGGATCGAATTTGTCTTCAGCAAACCATACTTGCCATGGGAGGCCAGTTATGGGATCGGTCTGTCTCGATGACTTGATTAATGGATGTTATCGTATTCCAATATAGTAGATCGACACTCCTGACTCCTGTCAATCATTGGATAGTATGGTCCAGACTCATAAAAGATGGAAGTTCGAAACAACTAACATAAAAATTGTACAACTATCTACGCGCATGCTGAACTATATAATAACTGACAGAAAATCAATGCAAAACACATCGTCAAAACAAAGCAATCAGCTATGCAGAAAGTGGTAGTATGTATTTTTTTAAGAAAACGCGAAATACTGAAAAACACGTGCCTCTTGAGCAACTGAAACTACACGTGCAAACAGGGTATAAAGATGATACCGACGGCATGTAAGACACGGACGATGATAAAAACAAACACCACGAAAATACCACGACTGACAACTGAACAATGCGATCGGGTCCTGAGTATGACACAGCTGGGAGCCACCCATGTCCACATCACTGTAACTGTTAGTTGCTTCTGCTTCAGTGTTGCTGTAGCTAACCTGATGCAACGATACAGACCGGGCAGACATAAGAGAGGCCAACAACACGAAGACTGTGGGTAGGTAAGCCCAGTTAAGACCTATTTGTTCGTTTGTTTGTTTGTTTGTTGTTTAACACCGCACTCAGCAATATATCTATATGCCGGCGGTCTGTAAATAATCGAGTGTCGACCAGACAAGCCCGTGATGAACATCATGAACATCGATCTACACAATTGGGATACGACAACATGTGACAATCAAGTCAGCGAGCCTGACCACCCGATCCCATTAGTCGCCCTTTACGACAAGCATTGGTTGCTAAAAGCCAATTCAAACCCGGATCTTCACGGGTATAATGAAGACTGGTAGTTACACACTATTTATCTCCGGCAGTGACGTCACCAGCGATGCAGACAGTGCACAGGCGGCTCAGAGCTCAAGGAATTAGGGCTTAAATACCTTAGAGAGACATTAATTGTTATTGCAGCATTGGCGTCAGAGACTGAGATGGACCCAGATTGTAGGTCGTTGGCAGCGACGTGACTGACAGAGGGCCTGCTCCACTGATGACAGCCGGTCCCATCTGCTCAGCGCTGATGTTTAACGCCAAACAGCGGCACTGAGTGTTCAGGAGGCCATGTCGTATAGACGATGTAGTGTTATGGCGTAGGAAGGTGGGAACGCCACTGTTTACTAGTGTTGGGAATTGGTTGAAATCTCATAATTGATGACTGGTTCGATACCAAAGACCAATCATCGAAAAACATTGGTTAGCGTCATTTTTTAGATTTTCCTATTCAGGTTGTAGTTGCAGATAAGTATAAAGAAAAACATTTGGTTCTCTGTTGTTTTTGTTTTATTTAGAAACTGCACAAATTACATTTGCAGATTTCACATCCAGTGGAAAATGATTCAGTTCCAGTGTAACATAAACTTCCCAGATTCTTCAAGAAATATTCAGTCATGACTTTTCAGAAAGTGAAGTGAGTTTTCTAAGAATTAAACACGTTTTCCTGCCCTGACAACGTCCTAGATGTGTTCCATCATCAAGTATTTCAAACTCTATTACAGCGGTTCCAAAATCGTTTGTGTTCGATTATGAGAAAATGTGATCGATTGCTTCGTCGTTTGGCCACTGCGACCAATCTTCGATTATTTCAATTAATCGGAACACCACTACTGCTTACAAGGGACGGATATTTATGATCTCAGAATTACAAAGACGACATTCTTCGACCAGTTATCTTACCATTTCTACAACAGCAGCCACGTGGTGTCATGTAACATCAACGGCATACCCCACAAGACTCAACAATGTGTTGCCGTAGCCCGAACACCCCCCTGACGCGACACCAATGGAACATCTCTAGGATGCCGTGGATTGTCCCGTTCAACAACGACCAGTGCTCCATCAAACCGACAAGAACTGAACCAGCCCCACCAAGAAGCATCTTGCATCCCACATGACGAGTTTGTGCGTGTTTTGTAGGGTGGATTTTTCACACATGTGACTTGTCGTTGAACTAGACTTTACAACGTGTTTGTCCTTTGTCCATTACGTTGAATGTTTGTTCATTCGGGTAACTGACATGCAAATATCGGTTGCTGTGTGACTGTCATCTATAATGTTGATTTCAGTTGAGATTTTGATCTTCAGTACATTTTTATCTTCGCATCTGCCTTGTAAGGTTTTAAACTGATTTACAACTGTAATAAAGTTCTTTTGTCCGTCGGTTTAGTAGATGGGCTGAAATAAATCTACGTTTCCGACCTTATCCTAAAAGTTAAACCAGTGTAGAGAAAGGATGATCTCTCATGGAAACTTATGAATATTACAATATTAGACAATTGTACTCACTAAAGCCCTTTTACCATTATCCAAATATGTATAAATTACAATTCAGCTGTCGCCCATATAGATGTAATGATATACAGGATTGCTTCGAAAACAATAGGAACTGTATTTCAGCTCAGAAAGAAAAAATACGTTTAAAAACTTGTATAAATCTGCATAGTTTTATATGACATTTTTCTTTTTTATGTACCACACTACTTGATACACTATGTTTTATGTTCACATTAATATCCTTGGTACAAATTACTATTATAGTGATATATAAGACCTGATGCAATAGATCTTCTTGACGGAATATTACACGAAGCCGAATAAACCAGAAAACGGTACCTACCATAAACGTCAATGACACATTAACGATAAGTATCTGTATTTGTGCTTTGAATCATAAAGTACATGTATATAGCTATAAATGAAAATCGTGACCATTAAGAAAAACAATGTAGATGAAAAATATAATTGTAGAAGCAGAAAAAGTAGAAAATCAATCATTCTTCGGAAAATTAATGTACAAAAATGTCAAACAGTTTTCTGTTACTCTCAATATAATATAAAACTGTTACTACAATCTCAGAAACTGACTAGCTTTGTTGACAGAGATCTTCCGCCATTACGCTGACTCATCGTTACATTACCCTGACTCACATATACAGACACTTCAATTCTCTCCGTCTCATTACACAATTACAAACCAATTCCCACCACTTTTAAAATCGCGTATTGCTAATTTTACTTTACGATGGCAAACGATGACATGAGCCCAAAACAAAGCATGAGGCTAAACCTGAAAATAATACGATCAAATCGACGCCATTCTGAATATGCCTTCCATCAGTGAACGAGCATGTTTTAAACTTGCAGACATTGTGGTTCCTCGGTGGTTGCAACCTTGTTATCGTACGTGCAAAATGCCATTAGCTTTTCTCTGGAACTCGAAATTAGTTCCAAATGTGTGAGCTGTTGCTAAATAAACACTCGGTTTTTATTGTTATCACGGAAACTTCATCTTACCGACGAGACACATCACCACAAGGAAGATTAATTAAACCATGCTAAACAGTTTAGTATTTATTCAGTAATGTTATAAATGTCAATGAGCACATGACACTGGAATTAGTACCATCTGTGATTGTTACACGAAGATCAGTGTGACATCATCCAAATAAATAAGACCGCCTCCGTGGTGTAGTGGTTAGAGCGTCCGCCCGGTGAGTGGAAGGTCGCGGGTTCGATCCCCGACCGCGTCATATTATTATTCTTATTCTTAATACTGTTTTACTTCTACGAAACATTTCTTCTACCATGCAATATATAATACTCAACAGTCCTGATTCTATACGACCGCCTCCGTGGAGTAGTTGGTAGAGCGTCCGCCCGGAGAACGGAAGGTCGCGGGTTCGATCCCCGACCGCGTCATACCAAAAGACGTTAAAATTTGGTACTTTTTGGTCCCTGTCTGGCGCTCGGCATTAATGGGTACAACAAGGACTGGTCGGCTCGGAGTCAGTATAATGTGTCTGAGTGGGGTATTCATGTTTCACTGCGGCATGGTATCTCAGTGGGCTAGCACTATAAAACCAGCTTAAGTCTGGTCCTTAGTACAGGCAGCCGCACATACACATACACACGCATGCACGTCGTCATATGAGCGAAATATTCTCAAGCACGACGTAAAACCCAATTTCACCTCACCTCACCCAATAATTAAAAATGAATATGAAAATATTTTGGAAAGAGGTAATGGCAGACAGATACGGGTGTAAAGATAATGACCTTTGAGCTAAGGCGATGAACTCAACTGATTAGATGATTGGGGGATTTCAAAAGTGAAAGAGAAAATGAAAATGATATTAAAACCATTTCACACAACTGTTGCGCACCTATCCATGAATCAGTGACCAACACTACAATGTCCGTTCTCACTCTTACATAATCATACCGGAGTGGCTTGGGCGTTCCCTCGCTCGAAACATTTCGTTTTCAGCCTAAACCTCGAATCGTGTTTTGACCTACACGTATTAACCGGTTACAACCCACTTAAACCTCTGTATTTTAAGCACCCGATAGTCTACAGGTCATGTTTGTTCCCTGACATAAGCATAATGTAGGAAGACTTGTCATGATTTGGATTTTAAGGTACGTAGTACCAAGCCCCTAGCAGAAAAATAAACAATTTAGATTAAATTACTATTCAGGAAACAGTTTATCTTAAAATACAAACCATTAAAGGTAAGACTGATAGACACACTATCATTCGAAAAGCAGAATGACCAGGTGAGCTAATACTGGCACCCATAACCTTCAGCAAATCAGTACTCAGCCCGGCTAATTGGATACTGTGTGTGCAACAATTTGCACCTATACAACTTTCTACCACCAGGTCGTCCGCTCTCCCTTGTTAAAATGACTGTCTTCATACACGAATCGGGACTTACAATGATACGGCCGAGTCTGAGATATTTCCATATAAAAATCTATTTGTAGGGATTCGAGGCTTGTTCTCTGATTTTCTATTGCCCTCCTGGCAACGACTGTCTGCGGTACATCATTAAGTGTTGAGAGTAGATTGTACGTTGGCATCTTTGTGGAGAGATTGTCCATGGTCTATGCTGTGTATATGATACAGGGAGGTACGCCGGTCAAGATTAAACGTGATAATAAACACTGGGTGAGTAAGATTCTCTGTTCTGTGATATTTCAGGTTTAGCACAGCGTGTCAGCATCAATGAGTCCGAGGATGACGCAAGCCATTAGCGTTATAAAATTGAATGGACGAACGCCCGAGAACAAGTGTGACCTTGAAGACCAGTGATCAAAGGCGGAGGAAAATAGCGGACCTTGTCCCTTTGTGGAAGAAGGTGAGGATTAATATGATCTTGAGACGATGCTAAGATGGAATGAAAGCCTAGATCCTGTTCTGGAAATGATAACACCTGTATAGCATACATGGTGACTGGGATTCAGACGGAAACACTGGGATACACGAGATTCAGGTGGATACAGAAGGGTACAGACAGACAGTGGAAAGCAAGCGGGTACAGTAGGGTACAGACAGACAGTGGAAAGCAAGCGGGTACAGTAGGGTACAGACAGACAGTAGGAAGCACACGGGTACAGTAGGGTACAGACAGACAGTGGAAAGCAAGCGGGTACAGTAGGATACAGACAGACAGTGGAAAGCAAGCGGGTACAGTAGGATACAGACAGACAGTGGGAAGCAAGCGGGTACAGTGGGTTACAGGCAGACAGTGGGAAGCAAGCGGGTACAGTAGGGTACAGGCAGACAGTGGAAAGCTAGCGGGTACAGTAGGGTACAGACAGACAGTGGGAAGCTAGCGGGTACAGTAGGGTACAGACAGACAGTGGAAAGCAAGCGGGTACAGTAGGATACAGACAGACAGTGGGAAGCAAGCGGGTACAGTAGGGTACAGACAGACAGTGGGAAGCTAGCGGGTACAGTAGGGTACAGGCAGACAGTGGGAAGCTAGCAGGTACAGTAGGGTACAGGCAGACAGTGGGAAGCTAGCAGGTACAGTAGGGTACAGGCAGACAGTGGGAAGCTAGCGGGTACAGTAGGGTACAGACAGACAGTGGGAAGCTAGCGGGTACAGTAGGGTACAGACAGACAGTGGAAAGCAAGCGGGTACAGTAGGGTACAGACAGACAGTGGGAAGCTAGCAGGTACAGTAGGGTACAGACAGACAGTGGAAAGCAAGCGGGTACAGACAGGGTACAGACAGACAGTGGAAAGACAGCGGGCAAGCAGTAGGGTACAGGCAGACAGTGGGAAGCAAGCGGGTACAGTAGGGTACAGACAGACAGTGGAAAGCTAGCGGGTACAGTAGGGTACAGACAGACAGTGGGAAGCTAGCGGGTACAGTAGGGTACAGACAGTGGGAAGCTAGCAGGTACAGTAGGGTACAGACAGACAGTGGGAAGCTAGCGGGTACAGTAGTACAGACAGACAGTGGAAAGCAGCGGGTACAGTAGGGTACAGACAGACAGTGGGAAGCAGACACAGACAGACAGGGAAGCTAGCAGGTACAGTAGGGTACAGGCAGACAGTGGGAAGCTAGCGGGTACAGTAGGGTACAGGCAGACAGTGGGAAGCTAGCAGGTACAGTAGGGTACAGGCAGACAGTGGGAAGCTAGCAGGTACAGTAGGGTACAGACAGACAGTGGGAAGCAAGCGGGTACAGTAGGGTACAGACAGACAGTGGGAAGCTAGTGGGTACAGTAGGGTACAGGCAGACAGTGGGAAGCTAGCAGGTACAGGCTGACACAGTTGGTACTGGAACAACCTGAGATGTTGGGAAACATTTGGAAACACGCAGATTGAAACAAGCTTGTACGGTAAAAAATCGTGGAGAGTGAACAACGAGCGGAGTCAACGGAAAATAAGGAGGCAATACGAGTGGACACCGCGGAAAACTGTCGAATGCAAGTTGATATAGGCGCACACATTCGGATACTGTCGAATACAAGTTCATACAATGTAAAACAAGCTATTATACCGGGTAAACAAGTGATGGCAGTGGTAAACAAGCTGATAGGTTGGATAAGGGTGGATAGTGTTGCAAACAGGCCTTTACAATGGGGAAAATGATATAGATACAATCGGAAACATTGGGATACTGACGGATACAGTGGGTAATGAGTAATTGTGTTGTAAATAATCCTGACGTAAGTCATCTACGCTTTACTTTACATTTTTACATTACAAGCGTTTATCGTACATATTTGGCAGACTATATTATTAGGTAAGACAATGATATGTAACTCAGAACACAAAACATCATAAAGTAGACACTTTGTTCGGTGACATATTTACAAACTAAATGCCTCTAGACGTACAAGAAACTACTCGTACATCCGGATGTTGTAAAGAAAACCCTGGATTAACATATGACTTGAGTATGGAAATACGGCTTCAGAGTCATGGTCTTTTGTATGTCTCCATCTAACAGTTGTCCGAAAAGTAGAGGTCCCAGACCATCGGAGTCCAAAACCCCGATGTATCCACGTTATACATTTTGCATACTCTCAAGTATCAGATAGTCTGACCTTCATCAGTCACTGTTTTGTGTTGACATGTATCAAAATGTTATTCATATGCTCTTTCAAATGTGCATCTGTTTTAAAACGCTTGACAAGTCACAGTGTATGAAATAAGGCCCGCCCGACAGCCCGAGACGGTCTAGATTTCTGACGGACGGTCTAAATTTACAGCTAGCCAGCCCGATTGTCTGGTAAACATTTAAGATATTCCATACATCTGAGCAAATTGACCATATTTGGTCTGGTTAAGTCCATTTTGGGCTGGTAACATTTTGAAGTTACCAGCCCTGATGTCTGGCTGGGTTTTTGGCTTATTTCATACACTGCTTCAAGTCAACAGCTTCGGGCTTCGTAATCACAAAAGCCCTATATACTGACAATGCCCTAAATGCTTTAAATCAAGATCAAGGGTCGTTTCAGAGTCTGGATCGCTTAAATATCTAGATTATATATGAAGCTGATTCACTGAACCTACACACTTTTGCGTTAGTATGTCAGCGTTAATTGTCTGTTAACTGAATGGCGAGACTTAAGATAACCATACTTCCTATAGAGTGTAGTAATTGTGTACAATTAAGTCCCATGGATGTGCCGGGATCCGCTTAGTACAGGATCTGTGTGAAGTACAGGGACAGTGGGAAACAACCGAGTAGGGTGGGAAACAATCGGATAGAGTATGAAACAAGCGGAGACAGTGGGAAACAACCGGTATATTCAAGATTATGGACGAGGTCTGTGTACACCATTGTATCTTGCTATGTACAGGTACTGTGAGAAACAACCGAGTAGGTTGGGAAAAAATCGGATAAAATGG
This sequence comes from Haliotis rubra, assembly GCF_003918875.1. Lineage (NCBI taxonomy): Eukaryota > Metazoa > Mollusca > Gastropoda > Lepetellida > Haliotidae > Haliotis > Haliotis rubra. The sequence continues at coordinate 4,792,111 of NW_025767190.1, forward strand.
GAAACAAACGGAGACAGTAGGAAACAACCGGGTATCCTCAGGGCTATGACGGAGGTCTGTGTACACCATACCATTCACAACATTCCTCTTCAGAAATTACTACATTGATTAACAAACATATCCTCAAAGGTTTCAACCATTTTGTGTACAAATGTTTTATGTCTTGTAGCATTCCCATCACCTTTATATGTAGCGCTTTGAGCATACACTTTTGTATGGAATCCAACACAGTATAAATACACATATTATTATTAAGCGTCGGCGAAAAGAGTCATGCGAGACCTTTCTCCAAAATTAAGCCGACATACTGTAACATAACCAGCCCAACCTAACTTCTTAATTGCATACCTTCAGGTAATGCGTCACAATGATAGATTCGTTTGTAGATTTATATATTCCCCAGGAAGAATGTATTTGTGTACGAAAATGAAACCTTTGAAATATATAAATGAGCGCTTCCATGTGTGACAAGACTGATCGTTAACAACGCAACGACATTTTTCTCACATTTGTGTCTGTGCATGTTTGATAGTGTTTTATTAGAACCCCCGCGAAGAGAGCAACGCGTAAAGCGCCTCGTATCGCATCTGACGTCACACCTCCCACGGTCCACCCTCCGTAACGGACGCGCAAGCCTAACATTCTATTATGCACGTCCATTCTAACAACAAGTTTCCTTTTTCGATTGTCCTTAATACTAAAAACGAAATATTTTTTTCAGGGACTTTATTGACCCATTCATCATTAATGCCTCTAGGGCTTAAACAGGATGTACTTTGTGTTGATCAGGAGTGTGTGTCGTGTTGTTAGTAGTCGTGGGCAGTGGGGACCGCGGGTCGTGGTGGAAGCACCGTGGGAGGGGGTGTTATAATGTACTGATGTGTTGGCAAACGCTGCAGTTAACACTCAGTTTACAACGAAGTTCACCTGATGAAGGGACCTGGAATGGTCTCGAAACGTTGTGAGAGAAATTAAAAAAGAAGTTTAATCCATAAAAAATATCTTGGACATCAATGTACAACTTCTAAATGCCACTGAAAGACAGGTATTTTGTTTATTGTCATTTTCTCTAAAGAAGAATGTCGAACGTGAAGTAACGTAATATGATCAATTTGTGGCGTCATGAACAAAAGATGACGTCATAACATTTAGTTTGTGAGTTAATCAGATGTCACAACATCTTTCTAAAATGGACAACACAGGAAAATAAAGCATTCATTCTTACATATACATGTATGTTAAAAAATCATGATTTCAGACAAATCTCTTAACCTTCCGTTTTAAATCAAAACAATCCCCACACACGTAACATTAAATGTTTTTCTGATTGTGTCACAGACAACGATATACAAACAACAAAAGTGGAACAGGTGATCCCTCAACTTCTGTGTTGAATGAAACTATTCAGCCCTGGTATATGATTAAATGAGTTGTTATAATCTGTATAAGCATCGCCATCTCTTATCAAACAAATTACAAAACAGTAAGATATTAGAAAGTACCAAAGCAATTGCGTCAAAGAGAAGTGACAGAACGGGGATTTTGAACACACGTTGGCATTTCATAACACCTCCGGTAACGTATGACAAGTTTTCAAACGTAAAGCCAAATATTTCATAAAACGGGATGTAAAATAGGAAGCTTTATCTTCATCTGACTGAATTCTGAATTATATTGTACTCGTGAATCCACACCTACGCGTTTTCATAAATTGTTAATTAGCCCCCGGCAATCGTGGCATTGATGTAGCGTTTAGATTATCCTCGCTCATCCTGTTGTATTGGGCTGTTTTCGTCGCCGTCTAAGTCGGGGATTAAGTATTTCTAAAGCAGTAGTTCCACCAACGCACATCTTGGATCATGGGTACACTTCAAGTATCATTGTGGAGGCTGGGATTTACTGGATGCTGTTCCCATCTGCACAGTGCTGGTTGACGTGGATAATAGTTGGAGAAAGACGTCACGTCTTTTTTCAGCAATACAAACCTGTAGATCTCTTCCTCTTGAAATGATGTAGATAGAAATCTTTTGTATAGCCCCTTGCTGCAATACTGACAGTCAACATCCACCTTGGGGCTTCCGGTTGTGGATATGATTATGTAAATCCTGTTCATATTGTTGTAATAGCCGGAGAAATATTTCCACATCTTCATGTGCTATTTTAATAATGACTTTGGGAAAGACCTATTTTGTGTTAAAGTACTTACCGTCGACAACTTTCCTGTAACGTCAGTTCCTTTTGTGATAATGATTATACTCGCCATTCTTGTGACTTCAGTACCTGTTGTAATAATGATCATACTCACCCTTCTTGTACATTTAATACCTGTTGTAATGGTGATCATACTCACCCTTCTTGTACCTTTAATACATGTTGTAATAATGATCATACTCACCCTTCTTGTATCTTTAATACCTGTTGTAATGGTGATCATACTCACCCTTCTTGTACCTTTAATACCTGTTGTAATGGTGATCATACTCACCCTTCTTGTACCTTTAATACCTGTTGTAATAATGATCATACTCACCCTTCTTGTACCTTTAATACCTGTTGTAATAATGATCATACTCACCCTTCTTGTACCTTTAAAACCTGTTGTAATAATGATCATACTCACCCTTCTTGTATCTTTAATACCTGTTGTAATGGTGATCATACTCACCCTTCTTGTACCTTTAATACCTGTTGTAATGGTGATCATACTCACCCTTCTTGTACCTTTAATACCTGTTGTAATAATGATCATACTCACCCTTCTTGTACCTTTAAAACCTGTTGTAATAATGATCATACTCACCCTTCTTGTATCTTTAATACCTGTTGTAATGGTGATCATACTCACCCTTCTTGTACCTTTAATACCTGTTGTAATAATGATCATACTCACCCTTCTTGTACCTTTAATACCTGTTGTAATAATGATCATACTCACCCTTCTTGTACATTTAATACCTGTTGTAATGGTGATCATACTCACCCTTCTTGTACCTTTAATACCTGTTGTAAAGGTGATCATACTCACCCTTCTTGTAAATCCATTGGGGCGTTGGCAGTACATACGGGCTATGGTTTTTACATTATTCATCCGGGGCGGTGGGGTAGCCTAGTGGTTAAAGCGTTGGCTCGTCACGTCGAAAACCCGGGTTCGAATCCCACCATGGGTACAATGTGTGAAGCCCATTTCTGGTGTCCCCCGCCGTGATGTTGCTGGAATATTGCTAAAAGCGGCGTAAAACCAAACTCAGTCAGTCAGTCAGTACATTATTCATCCCTGACCGCACGCTTCAACCTACTAACCTACTCTGGCTAACGTATGCAATAATTACCATGTACACTGATAACATATTGACCATTGCCGTCTGGATAATCTGGGAAATGGGCATGACTTTCTATTCTAATAATAACTACGTGCAACCTTCTCCTGTTATGCTAATGTAACAATGACCGCGAGAAATATACCCCGCATTTCCTAATGTAATAATAACAAGTAGAGATCCTCTTCTGGCTTCCTAAAGTAATAATCATCTCTGAAATTTTCTTTTGGCTTACTAATGTAATCATGATCATGGGCAACATTCTTGGGGTTGTTTGTGAGAAGATTACTTTGGGTAAGGCTCCTCTGTTGCTCTAATGACCGTTGGCAATCTTCCTCTGGCTTGCCAATGAACAGTCGTCCCGTGTTTCCCACCTTAATATGAGCCATGGTCCTACTGAAATAACTGCTACATATAGCTGCCCCATGCTTTCGAACATGGATGTAGTACTGATACATAAAACGACTACCTTTGACCCCCCAGCAGATGGCATCTCAACATTTGTTTTAGGTTTATCAGCTACCCTGGGTTCCCATGTGGGATCTTTTAATGATCACCAGGGTAGCCACCACGTAGATTCTTGATGACTCGTAGCTTACAGTTGTAATAATCACCAAGGGTAACCGGCAAGTGGGCTCTTGTAATGGTCACCAAGGTAGCCACCACGTGTGTTCTTGATGTCTCGTAGCTTACACCAAGCAATGATCACCAAGGTAGCCACCACGTGGTTTCTTGCTGGCTCGTAGCTTACACCAAGCAATGATCATCAAGGTAGCTACCACGTGTGTTCTTGATGCCTCGTAGCTTACACCAAGCAATGGTCACCAAGGTAGCTACCACGTGTGTTCTTGATGCCTCGTAGCTTACACCAAGCAATGATCATCAAGGTAGCCACCACGTGTGTTCTTGATGCCTCGTAGCTTACAGTTGTAATGGTCACCAAGGTAGCTACCACGTGTGTTCTTGATGCCTCGTAGCTTACAGTTGTAATGGTCACCAAGGTAGCTACCACGTGTGTTCTTGATGTCTCGTAGCTTACAGTTGTAATGGTCACCAAGGTAGCCACCACGTGTGTTCTTGATGCCTCGTAGCTTACAGTTGTAATGATCACCAAGGTAGCCACCACGTGTGTTCTTGATGCCTCGTAGCTTACAGTTGTAATGGTCACCAAGGTAGCTACCACGTGTGTTCTTGATGCCTCGTAGCTTACACCAAGCAATGATCATCAAGGTAGCCACCACGTGTGTTCTTGATGCCTCGTAGCTTACAGTTGTAATGATCACCAAGGTAGCCACCACGTGTGTTCTTGATGTCTCGTAGCTTACAGTTGTAATGGTCACCAAGGTAGCCACCACGTGTGTTCTTGATGTCTCGTGTGTTCTTGATGTCTCGTAGCTTACAGTTGCAATGAGGTCACCAAGGTAGCCACCACCAAGGTAGCCACCACGTGTTGTGTTCTTGATGTCTCGTAGCTTACACCAAGCAATGATCATCAAGGTAGCCACCACGTGTGTTCTTGATGTCTCGTAGCTTACACCAAGCAATGATCATCAAGGTAGCCACCACGTGTGTTCTTGATGTCTCGTAGCTTACACCAAGCAATGATCATCAAGGTAGCCACCACGTGTGTTCTTGATGTCTCGTAGCTTACACCAAGCAATGATCATCAAGGTAGCCACCACGTGTGTTCTTGATGCCTCGTAGCTTACACCAAGCAATGATCATCAAGGTAGCCACCACGTGTGTTCTTGATGCCTCGTAGCTTACACCAAGCAATGATCATCAAGGTAACCACCACGTGTGTTCTTGATGTCTCGTAGCTTACACCAAGCAAGGATCACCAAGGTAGCCACCACGTGTGTTCTTGATGCCTCGTAGCTTACACCAAGCAATGACCATCAAGGTAGCCACCACGTGTGTTCTTGATGCTTCGTAGCTTACACCAAGTAATGATCACCAAGGATAACTACCACGTGTGTTCTTGAGGATTCGTACCTTAATGAATGTAGCAATGAACACTGAGGGCTAGCCCCACGCGAGTTCTTGATTACTCGTAACTTCCAGTTAGATACGGATAACCTAAGGCCACCAGGCATAACATTGATGTTGGATCATGCTTGTCTGTACACCCTCGTATAGTTACCGGCGGTAATCCCAATATAGCTGTATTTGTGGTCGTGTAACCCGGCCGCTAATTTACTCTTATCACCTTTTGCTGTTTCAATCATTACAGTATCACCTCAAGTGGACGTATGTGTTCCCTCCCAAGGTCTGAGCGACTATTTGCTTTATCATTCTGGTGACAAGATAACAAGAGTTGTTTCCCCTAATCTTTGCCGTATCAATATATAAGTCTGCCGCTCTCTCTGGCACAGCATGTACATGACCTTGACAACTTGAATAAAAACGAAAAACGTATGTCACCCAGAAGAACAATTAAAACGGTGGCGGTTATGACTTAATTGTGTTTAGTTTAAACATATTTTATTCACAATGTGAAAAGGATCGGTGACAAGTTCTTTCAACTTATTAAGCCCCTCTCCGAAGATATTTACAATTTACAATCACAAGCAATTATTAGAAACAGAGGCAGAGAAAGACTGAAAGATAACAGGGGGAAATGCTAAAATACAAAAAGCGTATAGAGAGAAGACTACTGGAACTTGATTATTTACAGACCGCCGCCATATAGCTGGAATATTGCTGAGTGCGGCGTAAAACTAAACTCACTCACATATAGAATAACATGGTTGCACTGAACCACGCCACATGCAAGAACTGTATATATGCATGTATTTAAATAATATTTAGATATTAGCATAAACAACTGAGCACAGTAAATGTTATTTCAGCTGTTGTTTTCACTGTTTCATCACACATCAGATAGTACGAACCGAACCGTTCATGGGAACAGAGAAGTTCAGTTTTGATAATACACCAGCAGTAGGATGTTCTCTCTAAAACGTGAAACAATAAACACAACGATAAACAATATAGATCAAAGACTAAATACAAAGACCGGATATGATGCAACAACAGCTGTTAGGAATTGTATATTAAACACATAGCATAACAACGTACATTATTGTTTTATATATTATTATTGTTAAATAACTAACTGACTGACTGAGTGAGTTTGGTTTTTACGCCACTTTTAGCAGTATTCCAGCAACATCACGGCGGGGGGCACCAGAAATGGGCTTCGCACATTGTACCCATGTGGGGATTCGAACCCGGGTCTTCGGCGTGACGAGCCAACGCTTTAACCACTAGGCTACCCCACCACCCCATGTTAAATAACAATTAAAGCGTGTGTTTGTCTCTATTACAGTTGACATAGCGGTATTTTTGTCCCATATGCAGTTACAAATTGTTCATTTGCGTGGATATAATTTCATTCATAATAATTTAATTTGTCATAAAGCATTTTGATATGTTAATTTTCTATCTTTATATCAATTTCCCTATTCAATATTTAATTTTCAGTATTGCTTTTGTTTTCGGTTAAAATAGCACCATGCATCCCAACGCAATGAGCAGCCTGCCCAACAAAAGCCCGCCGGAAGGGTCAGAACGAGACACACCCTTGCAGTTACTTGGATACTCGGCAAGTAATGAGAAACCATAATTATCCAAACTGTAATAAGCGATTCAATAATTGAATCGTGAATAAAACATGCCTTTCATTGACTAGCGCTTATGAATAACGATCTAGTTTAGATATTAGTTCTAACCTTATCACGTCGGTGATTTGAAATTATGAAAACAAATACAGCGGTTAATTTATCAAATTCTCAAATTGTGCAATCTGGAAATATAACGTGAAATGATCTATGAACATCGAAAATAAGTTACATTATTAGCTTGAATTCAATCAACTACACTTGAATTACATAATTACATAACAAGCGGGACATGAACTTATTAGAATTAATTTAAAGGACACATTGATTAAACTCCTGTAGAAAAAATACCGGCATTGTATTAAAATTTGGCTTTAATTCAGTGACACCTTTGTGTTGCCGAATATTCGAAAAACGCTTTCATTTTTGTTCCTTGCCGCACGGTATAGAATGTAATTGATTATTTCTTATGATGTTCATAATCTCAATGTGTTGTGCTCTGAAGGCGGATATTTGTGAATACGCAGATGTTTATTCTCAGGTTAGTTTCAATGCTTCGGCATCTGGGCTTCTGTATTCCAGGCAATTATAATCTGACGCGACTTTAATATCAGATTTTGTGTCCCATTTCGTCTGTTTTGTCCCCGTGTTCCATTTGCGGAGACAAAGCTACGAGAATCGACCCGCCCGGCGACATATGGGGGTCTTGAGCGCGATCGCCACCTGTTCTCGGAAACAAAAGGGTTTCAGCCAATGAATTCTCCCCCGCGATAGGGAGAAATCCTTAGAGCGTTGTACGTGTCTTTATTTTGGGCCGCGTGACGCTACCACCAATTACCGAGTTTATTTTGTTTCAGTCCTTAAATATCGAATAAATACATCAGCCTCTTCTGATGGGATGGTTTCTTGTTTGAGTGCTCGGGTCTTTCCATTTGCTCAATGGTGCGAAATATATTCTTCGTTTTGTTATCGGCGGCGGTGGATCATGAATGCGGAAACTAAGCCTCTCAGATTGAGGTTCAACAGAACATATTGCACTGTTCTCGTAAACTGGCAATCGACAATTGTACTGCTAATTATCGGAAATAATTCACTCATTTTTCGAAAAACGTACACGAATCGTCGACATCATCTGTTCATAATTCACAATATGTGTTGACTGCTAATTATCGGAAACAATTCACACATTTTTCAAAAACGAACACGAATCGTCGAATCATGTGTTCATAATTCACAATATGTGTTGACTGCTAATTATCGGAAATAATCCACACATTTTTCAAAAACGAACACGAATCGTCGACATCATGTGTTTTTAATTCATAGTATGTGTTGACCTCCAATTATCGGAAATAATTCACACATTTTTAAAAAACGAACACCAATCGTCGACATCATGTGTTCATAATTCACAATATGTGTTGACTGCTAATTATCGGAAATAATTCACACATTTTTCATAAACGAACACGATTCGACATCATGTGTTCATAATTCACAATATGTGTTGACTGCTGATTATCGGAAATAATTCACACATTTTTCATAAACGAACACGAATCGTTGACATCATGTGTTTTTAATTCACAATATGTGTTGACTGCTAATTATCGGAAATAATTCACACATTATTCAAAAACGAACACGAATCGTCGATATCATGTGTTTTTAATTCATAACATTATATTCTACAATATTCCTACCTAACCTTCCCCATCCCAACAGTACCGCACCCATCCCAATCCCCCTCCATCCCCAACCCCTTTCTCTTTGTCATGGACTACAAAATCAGAGAAAGCGCGGTTTTTCTAAACAAAGGTGAGTTAAAGCTGAGTTGAGCCAGTGACGAGTTTCATAGGTCACACAACATCACGGTTGGGTAATAACCTTTTAATAGGATTGTAACTTCATTTCTTTTTTCATTTAAAAATTGGCATCTCCGAGCGCCATGTGCAATTAACTACAACACCGGCAAGCACATGGCGTGCGCGTGTGTTTCACGACTTTTCTGCGAGCTAATAATTTTTGCGTTAACCCAAGGTATTGTAATGCGAAGTTCAAAGATAAATTTTATGCATTATGCACTCATGCAGATTATCAATGCAGAATAGATCCCGCCTACACTAAAATCATAGCACTGTTGTATAAAAATTGATAATTTTTCGCCCTTTTTAAAATAATGGAGGTTTCATATAAAACTCCATTTCTGAAATACATTTGACATAGAAAGTAATATATTTTTTAAAACATGGCGAATGTTATAGCCTGCATCGGTTTCGAAGACAAAAAAACAACATCCTCTTTGAATGATTAGTCATTCCAACAGATCAACAGGCGGTGAAGTGTACTGTCAACAGTTTATAGTTTTATTATCAAAGAAAGTCAACACATATTTGAAGCAAAGACCTCTTTCATAGGCATGCAATTCTTACAATGTAAACATCAAACGGAATGTGTTATAGCAATAATGCAGTCCCGCCAAACTAATATGAATTTCATTGTTTAAAAAATTTCAGCATCATATTTTCTTCTTTCGTGACTGAATTGTAAACATTTTAATAGGCAGTGACGATTTGATTTGTTTTTAGTTCCGACGTCATATTTTATATTTTTACAAAGAAAATGCAAAGTATGGAAGGGAAGTTTGCAGTGCAAAATTGTGTAAAGAAAACAATGCAAATTAGCACAGAATGAGACATGATGCACAAGTTATAAATTAGATCCTCAATAATCGCATTAACATGCAGTTTTACTTAATATCAGCTGAGACAAAATATAAACCTTTAAAGTCAGAGATAAGAGACTTAATTAATAAAATCTTCTCTGTCCGTTTTTCATTTTAAGATATATATTCGTGTAGATATATTTTAAATTGGTGTCAAATCATAGTCCCTCTGTTCGTCATGTAGAAATACACGCATACATATTACCATGTCATTCGTGTAACTTCGATCAATTTCAAGTGCACTAAATGACAGCTTGAAATTGACAATATTTTCGCTATGCTAATACGCATATGTTACAGCTTAATTATTTGGTATTGATTGTCACAATGCATTGATCATATGGAGGTTTTGCGTTTTCCGTGAATGCACGTGCTTCTCTCCAACTGCACGTGCCGTATGTGCAGTCACGTGCTAGTCATCACGTGACTTGTTGACAGCCAATAGACACATCACTACGGTTCACGACCCTCACGTGCGCTGCTCCGACACAGGAAGGGAGCCAGGACGTAAAGTAATTGTCTTTAAATAACACACGCACGTGAACATGAATTTTCACTCGACATGATCATAGACACTTATAGGGGGCATGGTGTCTAACAGAAATGATTTAATTAAGAAGTTTCAGAAATATTTGCTTTTATCCAATCTTTTCAAAATTTGCCATGTGTTGATGGCAAACACGTGTCCAAATTTTCGACTGTAGCATTTTCATCCTTTTTAATGTTTTTTCATTGATTTACCGCGGTGGCTTGAGGTTTCGATTCATTATAAAGTCACAACTTTTAGCGAATTCTATACTATTCTTCATTAAGCTGCGAAAAATACGCAGGTTTAAAAAGCTACTAACCATTCACGTTTTGGCACGTGAATAACATTTTCGCTATTACAGATACATGTTTTAAGAAATTTATTCAGAAAATCCAAAGATAAAATAATAGATAGTGTAATTTTTTATCGTTTTTATTCAATCGAATCAAAGGTGAAATGTGAAAATAAAAGTGTCATTTTACACATAATCAAATTGTTAACTTGGCGGGAATATCTGTAATAGTCACCATTTGAGCTCTCACGTTATTGCTGATAAATGTGTTGTGTCACATTGTTATTTTACCGGCAGTTTGATATTGGATGCATAAAGGATCCAAGAACACTATAGGCACATTTAATTATGCCAGTGAAATAACTGCCAGTATGCATGTACTATCACATTAGTAGCGGCAAGGTATTGTTTGTTATTTAGTTTCTTGTTTAACGCCGGATTCAGCAATGGAAATCAAATAAATCAACAAATAATCGAGTCTGGACCAGACAATCCCGAGATCCAACGAGCCTGGCCTCCTGATTCCGGTAGCTGCGTTTAACGACAAGCCTGGTTTGCCGAAAACCAATTATATCATTCTCACCCTGGTCTTCACGGGTTGGTTCGAAAGTAGCAATAAAGTGACATGAATATTTGGCAGATGAAGTGCAGCAGTAATAATGTTTGGTGGGAGTAGTACAGTGGTGACGAAGCTGGCTGTAAGCGGTGCAATAGTGGAGGTGTTTGATAGGTGCAGTCCATAAATTAAAAACTGTAGAACACATAAGGTTTGATACAACTATCACACCACTCGATATATTTGGTAGAGACAGTATAGAATAAGGTGAGGTGAAAGTGGGTTTAACGTCGTGCTTGAGAAAATTTCGCTCATATGACGACGTGCATGCGTGTGTATTTGTATGTGCGGCTGCTTGTACTAGCCCAGACTGAAGCTGGTTTTATAGTGCTAGCCCACTGAGATAACATGCCGCAGTGAAGCATGAATACCCCACTCAGACACGTTATACTGACTCCGAGCCGACCAGTCCTTGCTGTACCCATTAATGCCGAGCGCCAGGCAGGAACCAACAAGTACCATATTTTAACGTCTTTTGGTATGACGCGGTCGGGGATCGAACCCGCGACCTTCCGCTCTCCGGGCGGACGCTCTAACAACTACCCCACGGAGGCGGTCGTATAGAATCAGGACTGTTGAGTATTATATATTGCATGGTAGAAGAAATGTTTCGTAGAAGTAAAACAGTATTAAGAATAAGAATAATAAACAAAAAAATGATAATGTTTTTAAAATGTAACATGGTAGTAAGAATGTTTGTCAGATGTAGTGCCTTTAGCCTGTAGTTTTGGTTCAAAATGTACGAAATACAGACTTTGGGGAATTAGTGATGTTGTTGATTAACAGATGTAGAATGGAACCAGGAATGTTTGGAAGAAAAGTGCAGTTTAGTATAACTGGCACGGCTATATAGATATATTACCTGATAGATATGCTGTGGTATAAGCGATACGATAAATGAGGTACAGTTCTAAGAAGGTTAGGTATATGTGGTACTGCAGTTAGGAAGTTTTAATGCTTGGTAGTAGTGGTGGTACGATTAATTGAAATAATCGAAGATTGGTCGCAGTGACTAAACGACCAAGCAATCGATCATGTTTTCTCTTAATCGAACACAAACAATTCTGGAACACTTGTTTTCATCAACAATATTTTTCACAAGGTTGGTTTTTTCTATTACATTTCATTAGCACTACAAGCTTGTCCCAAGTCATGATTGAATTCATCTTAAAGACACCACGAAATTTATGTTCCTAACATACTAGTCATCCTTTAAAGATGTGAAATTTGCCCCAAACACCCCCAAACTACATGGTTTTTTTCTTATTGTTTTGTGCATTAACAAATTTCATAACTGACGCTAACCAATTATTTTCGATGATTGATCGGTGGTATTGAACCAATCATCAATTATGAGATTTTAAACAATTTCCAAGACTACTTGGTAGAAGTGCTACCGTAGCAGGGGTGATTGGTATAGGTGAGTGAGTGAGTTTAGTTTTACGCCGCTTTTAGCAATATTCCAGCAATATCACCACGGGGGACACCAGGAATGGGCTTCACATATTGTACCATGTGGGGAAGATAGGTATGAGTGGTAGGGTAGTAGAAATGTTTGGCAGAAGTAGTATAGTGTTCAGTTTGTTTGGTTTAGTTGGTTAGTAGAAATGTTTGGTACATGTAATCTGGATGTTTATAGAAATATTACAGTGATAGAAATGTGTGCTAGATATTGTACACTTGTAGGCATGTTTGGTGTAAGTTATACAATAGTATAACACGTTTGTTAGATAATGTACCCCAGATGTAGGACTCTTTGTTAAATGAGGTAGATGGCTTAGGTTTAAAAATCTATCTGTAACATTCTGATCCGATGACATACATCAACCAAATCCAGGAGCTTGACCACCCGACGCCATTTGTCCCATCTTACGACAATAATATTCCTTTCGATAACAGCTCTCAACGCGGTACGGATCTGCACAAATTGTAGTTGTTGTTCTACCAGCGGTTGTTGTGTAAGGTGTGAGGAGGAAAATAACTGGTTTTGATATCGCAAACAATAATTGTAACTAAGGCAACCATTTTCAGATGTCACAACATTACAACACGGGTATATTGTGTCAAAATGGCCCTTAATTTGAACATCAGGTGGGTTGCAAAATATTCTGATCTACGATCTATGACGTCGATGTACGATGACCAAAAATCCCCAAAGCCCGAACTTCGAAATCCCAATTCATTTAATTGTTCTTACATCCAGTGTACCCTGCTCCTGATCAGGGTCTGCTCTAACTCGGAATCTTCGCGTATGGTTTCAACTGATTTATACTGCTGTATGTGTACAAAATGAGCTCATGTAAAATTTGTATCCAGTACTCATAATTTAACCAGTTTTATTTACAAAGAGTTACGCGGAATTTCATCTCGGGCTTTTAAGTCTTTTTGTGGCAGCTGTCATGTACGAATTGATGACAAGCGGGGTAAGGGAGATAACTCGTCCATGTCTCGTGCACAAAACTCCACGGAAAGTGTCGACCACGGGTTGGTTTCAATCTGTGACACAGTGTAGAACTACGATCAAGACACTAATAGATCGATCGATCGCAACTTGAAAACATGAATTTGTTTAGTATTATTGATCTGAACTATTATCAATTTGTCTCAAATGTAATTTAATACAAAATGAATAAAATGAAGTAAACACTACGATATTTTCCTTATATTCATATGCTTATCTATTGCTCATTTTATACTCGGTGCTTTTTTTAAGTTCCGTCAAATGTTTTTAAAGTTTTGGATAAATTGCGACCGAGGGTTCTAATGGAGATTTTCTCGAGGAGAAGTGTTTTAACCTACTTACCGGACGAAAACTCTGATACAACATTTATGAACAATCTTATTCCAGACATACATTTCATGAAACGTAGGAAGCGGCTGTAAAATATCTCTAGCTGGCCTACATGGAAAAATCGATAATTGTGGTGGTTGGACCCCAGGTACAAGAGTTACACGAACGGTCTACTACAATATATTGCAGAAATTTGTCGTGTGAGTTTACGTCATTCCGGTATTACAGAGACGTTACAATATCATTGCAGTATAGTTTAACGTTGCTGTTTTCGCACTATTCCAGAAACCCAGAAACATCACTGCGGGGAGACACTCAATTTGTATTTCATACTGAAATGCCACAGGCCTGTGGTACATAACAATTATTCATGTGCTGGTCGTAGTGCATTCTTTCTGAGAATAAAAGCTTTGTGAATATATATGGACCAGCGTTCGAAATAATCGCCGGCCCGGAGGCCCAACGCCGGTTGTTATTGTATCAGGCCGGCAGTTTTAAATATGTGCAGGCCCTTGTGGCCTTCAGTAAACTATTTGTCGATTTTTTTTCCAACTGGAATCTTTCTCATATTTGTTTTCCTTTTAAACGTTCGGGAATCATCCATGATCCATCATGTTACGATAACTTACTATTTCACTGCCTGATATTTCACTGCTATATAGCTGAAATATTGCTGAGTGCGGTGTAAAACTCAATTCAACTCCTGGTATTTCAGCGTTTTCTTCATAGGAATATCAACATCAGCCTTTAACAAATAAAAATGTCTCTCTAGGCCACAGGCTTCGCTAATTGATTTTGTAGAAACAGTGTGAAACTGTACAGTGTAGTCTATTTTGTTTTATTCGTTTGACTTCAACAAAATGGACCTGCAGATTTCATTCAGGGCCTAAAGATTTTAGCAGGCGGCAGCAGGCCCTGATGCCCAACTGGAAAAATAAAGTGTTGGAAACACTGATATGGACACACTTTATAATGTGTTTAACTGGAATTATTCATCAATGACATAAACTTATTAGTTTCAGGTTGTACATATTACTATTTCTTCCTGTATCTATTTCTTAACGATAAGTATACTGGACAAACACATATAAAGCGAAATTCATCTTCGACATCATTTAATTATAAGTTGCACATTTGATAGATTCTAATTTTTTCTTAATTCCTTGGTATCTCGCAAAGCAGCGGAATCTCGTCTGTGAAGATTTTTAATTCTTTATGGTTAAAATTGTTCTGTATATATGGAATCTTTTATAATTTTGAAGCAAAAGCATGTAGATAATGAAAGACTAGTTGACCAATTTTGAAAGAATATATGTTTAAGTCTTGTTTAACTGAACAGACAAAATGAGGCACAAAAAGGTCCGCACACTGTACATAAGGGGAGATCGAGCCTGGACCTTCAGCGCGAAGAGCGAACGCTTTAATCATTAGACTACCTTGACGCCCAATATCATCGGAACGTGAGATAGAGCAGTGAATGGGTGAGTTTAGTTTTACGCCGCACTCAGCAATATTCCAGCTATATGGCGGCGGACTGTAATTATTCGAGTCTGAACCAGACAATCCAGTGACCAACAGCATCAGCATCGATCTACGCAATTGGAAACCGATGACATGTGTCAACCAAGTCAGCGAGCCTCAACAATACAGTGTGAACACTACTGACAAGTCAAACACCTGACTAACATGTTGTTTAAGGTACTCCAAGCAGTGTCGTTTCTAATAAAGAGACCCGTCCCGCTATTCAGTGAAAGCGTGATCAAGTTTGGTCGTCAGCATTACCACCAAACGCTTATAGTGTTTACAAAGTAGATTTGTGGAGCGCTTCAAACACTTATGATCGCGCCTTAGTTAGGTTACGCACAGGAATACGTTCCAGTCCTATCAAACTCAGTGACCAAACTTAACGTTGATTGAAGGTGAAACAGTTAAATTTAACAGTACGTATTTCATCAAGACATGCACGTGTGTCCCTGGAGCTAGAAATGTGTCCGAAGTGATTTCTTGGATGTGTGGCAGCCCTATGGAAATCCGAGTTAGAATTGATCTTCAGACAATTTATGACCTGACAGAAACCAATTTCCACTACAGCTTTACTGTGCTTGGGACATGGTGCTATAATTCACCCTGCCACGCTGTGTTCTATCTTTATCCGAAGCATCAGACAAATTCTGAAATTCAATCAATTCTTTTTTTAAAACTGAATCTAACACGTTTTCGTCAATTACTTTTTTCTCAAGATTCTTGTAGATTTCTGTTCTTCGCAAGTTACTGAGTTAATATTTAAGGGATAACTGAGTTAAACGATGAACCGGTTTGATGGGGTTTATTCTGAACATGTTTTTAACTTGACGTATGTTTTTCACAGACCAGGGATCATAATCGCAAATATTCAAGAAGTCAAACCAAGTATATCTAGATCCGGGTTCGGCTACGGGACATAACTCTGTACATAGTGTCTTTTTGTTCTTTCAGATCACAGAAAAGCACATGTAGCGAACTAAACGTAATGCAGGTCTTAGACAATTTCGGATGCACTCACGAGAACGGGTATAATTCTCTCTCACAGAGCTAAAATTGTTCTGTGGGATTCAATTCCATGCATGAAGATAACACGTCTTCATCTTCTCCCTTCATCAGAACCAGTACAACTGACAGTTTAAGTGATATTTAATATCTCGGAACATGATACCAAAGTGAAAACGAAATAAATAATAATACCTTATCCTTTAATATTCTTGTTGTATTGAGTGCGTTATGTTTTGTTCCTTGTTGCTGGTTTGTTGGGTTTTGTTGTTGTTGGTGATGGTGGTGATTTTGTTGTTTACCCTCACTCAGCTGTATCCCAGCTGTAGGACTGCACTTTGCCCCCGGTCAACCAACCTGCAAGCATGGGCTGCTGCAGATCCTGATCTTCACTTTGAAAAGTCTTTATTCGTTATTTACCTCATCATGACTTCTCATCCATAAACGACGCAGTAAGAGTCAAATTCACACATTCCATATTTTCGATATGTTTATAAATTTGTTTTTGTTGTTTTGCCAGGAAAGCAGATGCGACCTCGTATAGTGCACTTGAATCATCTTTTTCTTGTTCTTTCCACAAAGTGTTGAAGAACTGAAAGCTTGGTTTTATCGAATATAAAGAGCGAACATCACCTCTCTTCCGGAACAGATGGTCAGCTGTAACATCAATCGATATTGGCTTGCTAAGAGCGTTCTATTTCTGCAGATATGATCGAATTTGAACCCAAGCATGTAGAAATTGTATACCCAGGAAGTGTGAGAGTGTGAATCAGAATATGCTGACATTACTTCTGACTCTCACCAAGCAGAGGTTACGTAGGAAAGATTTACTTTATGCCCTGGACGGTGTCATGATTGTCGGGACTAGAGTCTGTATTCTTGTCACTTCATGGTTTCATTACGTCTTCATGTGCGCTTGAATGTGGCTATGATATTTTACATGGCAATTTGGCACCTTTTATAGTTGTTTTGTCTGTTGTAGAAACTGATATTGCTTATGTGATGGCTTTTGTTTTCTTAAAAGGTTTTATCTTTACGATGACATTCAGAAGTGATCGCAAGTCATGATTGCCTACACTGGGTCAACTGCAGTATTTAGGGCCAAGGATCGCCTGTTTCCTTAAACAACCGCTACCATCGGCATGTTCCGTACGGAAGGCTGCTCCTCTTATATATATGCTCGCACTCGTAAGTGTGCGGAAATTCGTTAGGGTGTGTGTGTGTGTGTGTGTGTGTGTGTGTGTGGGGGTATATTTATTCGCAAAAAAATCCGAAAAATGAACTTGGCGTGGAAAGTATGGTCTAAACCTCGGCCCCTATGAGGCCAAGAGTTTTACGATAAAAAGTGAAGTCGTGTTCTGTTGGTGTCCACTTCGTGTTGTTGATGGGCTGTAGCATAAAACCACACGTCCACGATCATGTCACATACCTTCTACGAACTCGTTACTACTAACATCCTTACGTCTTAGTCATTCATTATTTTTGTCGGTAATTTTAATTCTGTTCGGGAATGTTTAACTGTAGAAATACGTATGATGTGTTGAATGGAGTGTGTAGAAATAAGGAGAGTTTTCTGGATGGGTTAGAGGATGTAGGCATGAAGCTGAAAATTACCCTGACCTTGGCTTAGATGGACCAACAGAGGTACTTGAAACACACGACGCTACAACTAATGTAAATTTAAATGAATGAATGATCAGGGACTTCCACTCCTTTTACGAGAAAATGTATAGCAGTATAATACATGAGTAGTGATTATAGCAATAAATACAATGATGGTAATATCCCCCTCTCAGTTACAGTAATCCAACTTGTAACTTGGGCTAGGCAGGGTATACTGGCCACCACACTCAATGCTGGTCTTCTGGCGACTTGAATTGTAATGTAAGATGTAATATAGCTGCCTCTCCTTGTATACACAAGAACTAGATGTTAGAAAGTTCTACACTAAGGCAGATGCTACTGGAGTAATCTTTTCAAAACATTCTGTCTAAATCTGTCTAAGTTTAAATGTAGCACACCACATCCACTTACTGAATCTAAACAAAAAATCGTTTAACTTTCTTCTGCGTAAATGATACTTACATCTGCGTAAATGATACTTTCGTCTGCGTAAATGATACTTTCGTCTGCGTATATGATACTTCTATCTGCGTAAATGATACTTACATCTGCGTAAATGATACTTTCGTCTGCGTAAATGATACTTTCGTCTGCGTATATGAAGATAACCAAATTTGTAACAACTCATTGATGCAACTGATGCTGTTGTTCGCAAACAAATGACCGTTCGGTCCTATACATCTTCTACAATGTAATGTACTTTCCTAGGCACATATACTGCGTATCCATACATTTTGGAAAGGGGCTAGGACTTCATACTTTCCATTCATATACCGTGATAATTAATAATATTTAATTAATACGTCAAATATGACGAAGGAAACTGTTTCTGTTATGTTACAGCCTTCATATTGAAGGTGAATTGGCTTATATTGACGGCTACTTAAATAAAGTAAAGACAAATCGAACCCACTTTTACCGGATCGTGTAGTGATTGATGAGGCAACTCTTCACAGCTCAAGTCTACCGTCCTAACCCTCTTAAACCTGAAATATTTAAGCACGGTCCCTGTGGATGGACAAAATATGGGTAAAAATATAGGTGTGCCAGATCGCTCGTTAGAGTGATGTTTAAATGAGAACAAGTGCTCTAATTTAGTTACAACACACCATGGAATGTATACTTCGACGCCCGTATTTTCTTACTTTTCATTGTGATTGGAATTCAATTTTGTCAGAAACAGACAATATAATTAGGCTCAGAGGCATACTAGTATTCTTGTTTCGCACCATACAATAACACGTCGCGCCAGAATAAAACATATTATTTCGAATCAATGTGGGACTGTTTTTGACAGAGGCGTGAGCTGAGCAGAACGTTTACTGCATGGTTTAGATAATAGTATTAGTGGTGTTATTTTCAAGGGGATTTTAAAGGAAGCTACACGTATGTTGTAATCGCTTCAAGTAAGCTGCCGGCAAAATTAAATAAACTCACAAAAACGCATTCATGTGTACAAATGCGCTTGTGAGGTTTGGATAGTATAATATTTCTGAAAAAGAGCACGTGTCACCAGTTCTACATCAGGTATTATTATGTAAAGAGTAACTGTTACCTTTTAAATCAAATAGAAATGCAGCAAAGTCTGGCTTGTAAGGCTCAATATCAACTTAGATCTTGCCCTCCCATATTCAGCAGACAGCAAATGGAGCTTCTCCCATGATGTGCTGCCAAGTCGAACCAACAAAGACCCTGCGAAGGATGTGAAGACTTCCCAAACGCAGCCTCCAATGGTACCCAGAGTTTCGGAAGGGCTGTGTTTCTTGACAGAAACCCAGGTACTCTCCCAGTGTCAGTCAGTACAGTGAGTTCCGTGTTGACTCACAAGCTAAACCTAATGCAACAGCTAACCGGGAATGCAATAGCAGTCCGGCTAAGAACCCCGAGTGAAAACACAAATTACCAAGCAATGTGACATAATTAACAACTGCATTCGAAACTAAATGAAGTTACACATTAATACAAAAGACTAAAAAGGTACTATAGTTGCGGTACAAATGTAAATGCAGAATGATACAAAAGCAGTGATTATAGCAATAAAGACAGAGATGGTAATACTGACCTCACTACAACAATGGTCGTTTCCAAAATTAGGTCTAGGCTGAATATCCAGGGTAAGAATGATCTCCCACACAAAAAACTACTGATCTTCTTTGAATTTGAGATGTAATGTGAGATGAGAGGCAAGAATTAGCTCCCCTTATATACGTTAGAAAATCCTATCCGATCTTTCTATACTGTTCTGTCAGTGGAAGATTGTAGTACATTCCAGAATTCTGCAATATAGCACAAGCCTAAATATAGAGGATATCACTGCCCAAAACTGAATGTGAAGAGATTTTGCGAAAGATTACTTTCCGAACATTATTTCACAATGAATAAGACTGAGACTTAACAATTGGGAGGTACTGATCATAGGGTAGCACAAAGAAGAACGTGGAGTCGGACAACCTGGGATACAAACGTGACATTTCGTGTGACATAAAGCTTTCTGTTTCAATTTTCAGGCTAGTCGAGATCATGCAGGCGAAGGAGTTCACGGATTAACTATAAGAATTCGTTCAGAGCCTTCAGCGGCTTCGTTGTAAGTTTAGGATATCACTTCATATCTTTAACGTAAATGATCTCGATGAATCAAAATATGTCAATCCCGTCACTGCTACTAGTGTCCATTGTGCATCCTGAAGATGAGGTCCATGTTTCTGTGGAACTATACCTAGGTTCAGGTCTGACATGCATCCCATTTAATGTAGAAATGGTCAAATTTGATGAAATTGCCTGCTCTGAAGCCAAGTTTCTAGACCACATGTTGCCTTTGTAGAACATGTAACCCTCCCTTTTCACGTGACTGAGCGTATGCTATCGATATGCCCATCAAGCTTTTTTACACTGACTTAATGTCCATATTTCATTTCTTAACGTGACACGAATCATATCAGGCGATCATACTCTCATCCTACCAGACGATAATAAGCCAATTTGAACACTGGATGATGTCAGTCTGTTCATTTGAACGATATATCCAACAAGAATGCCAAACTGTTCTTATTTTGATAACAATATAGAAAATAGCTTGTAAAAGGCCATATGGAAGTATCAATACTGGTTGAAAGATGAGTCTCAGTCAGCCAGTCAGTAGAAAGGCACCAGAACAGACAATCCACGATCTCCAAAGAACGCTGTTCAGTATTAATCCTGTAATGGGGATAAAGATCTGTCAGTTACGTTGATTCTTAACGTCTTCCAGATCTGGCGAGAGGCCGTCAGTAACTCGCTGGCCTACTGATCTCGACTGAAAAGAGTACCGGGTTCACGGTATCTCGTGGAACTGAATTTAAAGGGATTTGGCGGATCGTGCTCACCAAACTATAAACCCAAAGAGTGCATTAGTTGTGACAGGGGTATACATTGATTTTTAAAGGCGTATAATTCAGTTATCTTGAAACATATCATAGACATACTTAGGTTAACGCTTTGTCCTCGGCTGTTGCATACATACTTTTGACATCAAAACCTTTATCAAATAAAGTTGACGCATCTTTGCATATATGTTATATATGATCCTGCTTACGTATCACGTTGCTCCTATAGACTTTCGTAAGACGTATTGATTTATTGATGAGACTAAAACAATAAGCCATGTAACCGCCCAGACTCATTTCACGCAGTTTTCAGTAGGATACTAAGTGGAATATATTTTTCAACTAAAATATATTCTCCCAATTACTAACTGCATTCGCTCGTCACACCGAAGACCCGGGTTCGATTCCCCACGGATACAATGAAGCCCTTTTCTGGTGTCCCTCGTATTGATATTGCTGGAATAATGCTCACAAGCGGCGTAAATCTAACTCACACACACTGCATTTGTCATCAATAAACCTATCACTGACAGTTTCATCAATAGCACATCACTTGCTCAACAGGAAGCTAATATTGGGACTGACACCCATGAGTTAAATTGAAACTTATGATTAACCTTTCATTCATTGCAAGATTATCTTGCAACCACCATCGTGTGCACTGTTTTGGAGATGTTTTATTTATACATACATTTCCCGACCCGAACTGCAGTTACTGGCCTGAGCTACAGCATGCTGTTTTGAGGAGTTGCTTTACTTCCTATCATAGATTTATATCTGAGGAGGTCCACACAGTTCACTGAGAAACTCTGGGTCTATCTGTAGCACCCATCTTTCGTTATTACCAATTATTTAATTAAGGCTTACATGATCATAACGTTATGGCGTACTTGCATGTCAAACTCCTCTTAATGCCAAGGCATCAAATTCTACATTTATTTCATTTTTTATTAGTCTGCTATATCTGAGACAAGACAGTAATATTCGGTGAAAATGTCATATTGTTTAAGAAGCGTTTACGATATCAGAGTATAATGGAATTATCAACCTCTGAAGCAATTGTAATAACTTTCCCTGATCCGAGGTTTCATGCCATATTCACTTCTTGCCATCGGCAACAAAACAAAACCTGATTACAAGGTAAACAAAATCTTAATATCATATTTCCCAACCTTGACATTTTCGCCTTTAACATACAGATCGTCGTAGCATGTCATCCAGTATGTGCTGTTCAGCCATGCTCTGCTCTGCTATATCATGCTATGTTATACGATGTAACAGTGGTCAAAACATTTCAAAGCTAAAGGTCAATTGATCCCCTGATACCCCTGTCTCCCTCCTTAGCACCTTATGTCTAGGCCGAAGGTCAGGTTCCAAATCTATTGAAACAAACAACAGGATAGAAAAAAGCTTATAATCCCTTTGAAAAAATAAAACCAAAACATCAGATGCTCCAACTATATTGTACACGTGATCTGACAGATGATACCTAACTGATTCGACATTGCCGAGTGCCATAGTTACACACTGCTTGCTACATTGCAGAAACGATAGTAACGTGCTAACTCGGGTCTGAGTAAATATAGTACACTTAGTCACGCTAACACAAACACGTTTATGACGAACTGTCGGATATAACGAACTGGGTATTTCGTCTCGAAAACTTAATGTATATTTTAGTCGATCGAAATACTTACAACGCACTGCGGATATAACGAACTAAAATTAGTTATCCCTTTGAGGTAGTCATAACCGTAAGTGGAACCATGACGCTAGACTTACATAATCTGAACTTTAGAACATGACTTGTCCAAAGACTGAAATGCCTCCGATATCCAGAATGATCCATATCATTTTATCTCCTTTACAACTCAGTTATTAACTCAGCAGACAGCTGTCCCATTACAATAATCAAATTACGATGATCAAATATTAATGCTTAAAATGAAAACCACCTAAAAGGTACTTTTGTTTATTACATTTGGGTGTCACGCACACTTGACTCACGAGACAGAAATTGGAATTGCGTGAACGACGAGTTAACAATATCTGACAGGATTTGTGATGATATATGCTACCACTGTAACTGCATGCTTGTTAACACCTCCATGTTTGTTTCACACCTTCTATATCGGATACTGCAAGTCCAATATAATGTGGTACCGCGCTGTCTACAGCTTGATTTCGTTTTCATACCATCAAAGGTCATGTTTTGTCACAGTTAAAATCGCAGAGACGCCATTGGAAGGCAGATTCAATAAATGGTGATGACAGAAAAGTGTAGCCACAATGCACATGTTTATTACCTCACTCTTGAATATGTAACACCATGCATGCAATGAGATAAACACAGCACGTATCCTAAAACACGAATGTGTAGTCATCAGTGTGCATCGTTGTAGCACATTTCACTATAGAATTATTTGTGGTCTGCATTGTCAGTTCCAGATGAACCCATCTTTAACTAGAAAAGATACTCGTTTGATTTTGAGATGAAGTTTTATGTCTAAAAGAATGGTAAAACTATTGTCCAAATATGTTATTTACAAAATGAAATTCCTGTAATCTTCTATATGTTTGCGATGATATTAGAACGTTTATGCTCAAGATATTGTCAATATTGGTTTTATTGTGTATCACCACAGAAATAAGCAACCGACAAAATCGAATGATTCAGACTATGTAATGAGCCTCTGTTAATAATCAGACAGAATTTCTTTGGGATGACTGTGTCATCTAAATAGATTAGTACATTGCGATAATGGCAGATATTGCATGATGTATGGCAGATATCATGATGTATGATTCATCCTGATCACTGGATTGTCTGGTCCAGACTTGATTATATTCAGACCGCCGCCATATAGCTGGAATATTGCTGAGTGCGGCGTAAAAGTAAACTCACTCACTCAGTGAACAATAATAAAATCAAGATTCAATTATTTAGATATCGCCGTCATACAGCCTGGCTATTGCTAGAAATCAACAACAAAAATATTATAAAATCGCCATCATTTTTATGTTATGGTATAAATAACCCATGAAAGACACTTTGAAGAACGTCCTTTGAACCCAATATCAGATCAAGCCGTTGAGTGAGAAGTCAGTTTCCAAACATTAAGTTCACTTTGTGTGAGCGAACTAATGTACATGTGTTATGTCTTGGGTGTTTGGTGCTTGTCTACATTCCAACCTGTGACAACAGTACGTCTACCCTTTCGTAGTTTGTGGGGAGTTGAAAGTATACATGTCACTACTAAAATTACAAAGCGATTAATCAGCTTCTTCCATGCGTGCCTACACCAAATTATCACAAATCACAGATCAAAGATCCTATCCAACTTCAAGGAAACCATTTACGAAGCAAATGTGATAACTAAACCGTTTGATACACACAATTATGAACTAAATAGATTTATTCCACTTCGGATTCGGGCGATAAATCATGCTTTGAAAGGATCAATCAAGAGATAAAACGAAAGCTGGATAAGATTACAAGAAACGGTAATGGAATATTATTCCTGTATTTTAAATAACTACCATGATATATATTTATTCTATCGTTTTGAAGTAACTTGTCTTGAAAGTGCTTTCTGTCAGGGCTATCTCCTGACAGGAACTGTTTTAAATACTAGTACACATTCGGTCAAGGTTAATGTTGCTGATCCAAACGTTTAGAGCCAACAAGTAAATATTGTATCTGTACAACTTTAACCATTTACAGACGTCGATGTTTCTACTTCCAATTGCGTTTCCAATTTGATTAGACCTAATGGCCACCAGTTCTTCTTAATCGCATGTTTGGGAATACGGGTAACATTAACGTATATTTAACCAGCAAATATCAATCGAACCTAGTGATAGCTCTCTAAATTACCCTTTGACGTATCAAGCGAGTTAAAGCAGGCATGGTCGTGATCTGGTGATTACGAATCAGTAAGTCGTGTTTCAACGTGACCATACATTTTACGGGAGAACATATTCAGTTTTTACAAATTGTCCTGAACCCTTGACGATAGAGGTGTATGTATATATCTCCACCACGAGTTGTGACAAATACCTGATGGATCAGTTATTTAAGTTTTTTCCCCAGGTTTGTTGAATTATCGATAGTGGTGTAGAAGGTTGACAAACCAAATGTCATGACAAAATTGAACTTAGTTTCAGAGGTGAGCGATAAAGAATGAGTTAGAACCTGGATGGTGCAAATCATTTCGGATTTTCAGATTAGATCTGCTACTCAAATTCAACGGTTTTAAGTATCTTACATTCCATCTATGAATGCTTAACGTGGACAAACACAAAAATAATATAGTTTCGATATGGCTGAGCATAATCATCCATGAATATTGGCCTGGTTGCAAGTCGATGATTGTCAAAATGGGGCACAACAACTGGATCAACAACTTCCTGAATGTAGCGATCGCCCGTTAAAGTGCCTTGTATGGTCACTAGATCCAGCTTACAGTCAAATGAGAAGCAACCTCATACCATAACCGATCCACCTCCATATGGTACCGTTGGCATGATGTTCCTAGGTGCATAAGCTGTACCCGGACGCCTCCAAACTCTGACTCTGCCATCCACAACATGCACAAGAAATCTGCTCTCGTCTGACCAGTGGACTCTTCTCCAAGACCTCAAGTTCCACCCTTGTCTTTGTCTACACCAGGCTAGACGTAACCTCTCGTGGTTCTCTGTGAGTTGGGGGCGCTTGATGACTCTTCTGGACCTCAATCCAGCGGCCTTGAGTCGATTTCTCACTGTTTGGTGGCTGATCTGACGATGAGGAAGCCATTGGCGTTTCAGGGTTGCTCTTGAAGCATTAATGACTTCAACACCAAATCCTTGGAGAATGGTTATCATCAACAATATATTGAATACATGCAACAAGGTATATATTGAATACATGAAGGCATCAGTGAAAATCTGAAAGTTAATGATGGGTAAGTGTATCCTGTTTTGCTTGGAGCACCTGACATCCTCTACATTTTCATGTAATATGTGATAGTCCAACTACTCCTACCATACCTTGGCGAAACGTAAACAATCAAGTCTATAAATTCGCTGACTTGGCTGAAACTGACATCCTTTCTCAATGGTGTAGATCGGTGCTCGTGATGTCATTGGCTTGATTGTCTGGTCCAGACTCGAATATTTACAGACCGCCGTCATATAGTTGAAATATAGGTGAGTGCGGCGATTAACAACAAGCCAACAAATAAACCCAAGGCATGAAGCATGACCACCCAATCCATTAAAACGAAGTGACAATGAGGATCTGGGAAAGCTCCCTGTTAAGGTCATAGTATTAGATAGCTTCACGCATCATGCTGATATCCAGCCTTTACTTTTGATAATTTCCTCACAACCCTTTGCATTGTATTTGAATATGGACATGTTGGTGACTTTAAATGAAAAAAGGGGCTGCCCGAGATGATTGTTAGGCTTTCAATTGTGTATTGAATGCTTTAAATGATTACGTACGGATAGCTTTTCTTAAAGTAGTAGAAAAGCAATAACATGCGGCATTGTTCACCCGGTCTCGATGGGGACATTATAAGTTGTTCACTGGTCTCGAGGGGGACATGGGCTGATGTACCCTCGATCTTTGTTTATGTTCCCTGAGCCCGAAGGGCGAGAGGAACATCAAGAAACATCAAGGGCACATCAGCCCGTGGATCCCGAGGGACCAGTGCACGTGAACAACGTATTTATCTTATCGAACACTTCAATGGTAATTTTGAACTATTTGAAGCACGGGTTTCGGATCATAGTATGGAGTACCAGAGGACAAATTAAGAGAAACAAATTAAGAGTTACCTCCCCTCCATCGATTTGCATTCGCAAAACATTGCGGGGTACATTGAAAATAATAGAAGAGCGCTCAGCCAATCAGAAAACGACATTTGTGCGTGAGGCAAGATAATTATATATATAGACGTTTCAGAGTCTTTTGAAAATATTTAGCTGCTACTTCAGATTAAATAATGTGTTTGGGATTACGGCAGAGTCAAATGTATGAGGTATATTGTCTGTTACGTTTAGACATTTCAAGAGCAGGACTGACTACTCAGCTTTCGAAAATAATTACTAAGAGGAAGTGACATTCAAACTGATACATTGTTGATTTAATGATACATCCATCCATTTGTGCAGCTTGTTTTCTAAATTCCTTTATCACTGAGTTTTGAAATATTGTGTACATAATGAGACAAGTTATGAACTAAGGTTAAATATACTATCCCCAAAAATAAACGCATAGGCGTTTTTTTATTTTTAAAACATCTATTAATTACCTATTGTGTTTAAACAATCGTTAAAATTTGTAAGAAAAGTGTTGATAACATGTTTTTCCACGATTGCACAAGTGAAAAGTCGACTTTACCTGAAAATGTTGATTTTGATGAGATTTCGTACAAGAATTAAAAAATGCATCGCCACAACGCAACGAAAATCCCCTTCTAGTTGAAATTGCGCAGCAAAGAGCATGCACTGTCTGGCTATAAAAATGCAGATTACTTTCGGAAATCGGCATCCGTTTTGAAAGAGTTTCAAGGTCAAATCACTACGCCAAGTCTTGAAGCTGCGACACGGAACATCGCCATAGAAAGAATGCACGCTGGAGATTACCAATTTTCGGTTGCCAGGCGTCTGAATGTTAGTCTGAGCACGATATCACTGCTGGCAGCTCGTTACAACCAAAGAGGTATAACAAATGCTCGTCCCCGTACAGGCAGACCTCGAGTCACAACTGCAGCCCAAGGTCGGTACATCCGGGTACTACATTTGCGTGATCGTACTGCCACGGGTGAGAGCACAGCAGCCAGGGTGCCTGGAGTTCGGAGGATATCCGGTTAAACTGTACGGAACAGGCTGAGAGAGATTGGACTGAGAGCCAGGACACCCGACGTCGGGACCATGCTACGTGGTCACCATGGCTCTCAGCGTCTCCGTTGTCTACAATTATCCACTTGGTTGTATCGACATTACCTACTTCTAAACTGATGTAAAAAATCAATTCTTAAAGTCTATTTGTGGACGAGTTGTACATGTTTGAAAATACAACATTTTTGCAACAGATTTCTGGGTTATGCGTTTCTTGTTTGGAACAGTATAGTTATATTTGTTTGCTGTTTAATGTCGAACTCAATATTCCAGAAAATCTCACGTCGGGGACACTTGCTTTCGGTATGCCGATCTAACTCTTTAACCACTCGGCTATCATAACACCCAACACATCATTGCCCTGAACGTTTGTGTATATTGTTTCCTGTTTACCCATCAACTACTGTCCTTGTGGCCATGTCATCATTCTAATTCAAAACAGTGTCTCCGACACGCATATGCTGATGAATGTCACAAGGTTGTTGAGTTCAGTTTGACATCTGGCTTCTGTCACATAGGTCCTCCTTTTCTTCTGCAATAATCTGGACGTTTCGCTATGGAAATGACGACCCCAAGGACACATCGACTCAATGATTTGAATTAACTATATGGCTGACCTATACCTGAACATGTGTGATCAACAAAGCTTTCAATCAGCATCGCTGTTTGACTTTTAGGAATCCTTGTGTCGAAAATTGTATTTGGATACCTTTGACTAATGCACAAAAAATCATGCAGATCATCACGTCATCGTGTTAGCGATAAAGAAAAGGACACATATGGATGGCGCTTACAAACATGGTTAAAAAAGCTGGGTTTATTTTCGTCTTACATAAAATAGGATTTCCGATCCTTTTGTTCGCATTTGTTTTCAAGCCGAAGGTGTATTCCTACATTTCCGCATGAACATTGGCCGATATAATCCTCCTGAGAATAACCAGTTTTGACTATCCTCCGAAAATGATTCCTTTGGACGTGGAAGAACAATGGCGCTGAAAAATATATGTTAATAATAATTGAAAACAATTAATCGCCACAAATTGTCAAGTTGTATTTAACGTTACATTTTCAATGTTTCAAGAAATGAGAAATCACATTGACAGCAATATACATTAGTATACATTGTTCAAAAATGAGCAGAAAAAGGATATATTCATTTACGACCTATTGCTTTACAATTCCTGTCACATTTTGGTGTACAAGATGCCACTTTCTGTGTAAGGTGAGTATTCTGGCACATAAATATAAAAACACGATATTCCTCAGTGAATTTCATCTTGTACATTAATGTTAAACCACTGTAATTACGAATCGGTATGTTGGGTTTGTTATGATGATATGGGCAGAAATGTCATTCACAATGTGACATATTCAGATTTAATCATTTTAGTATTGGAGCTAATTTCACTTGGAAATTGCAATAAAACTGAATTACGACCGCTAGTGTAAACATTTACCTGATCAAGATAGCATCTCACGAGAATGATTTGACTTGATCATAGACATGGTACGGGCTTCAACGAGCGTTAATACGGTTTTACCGATGCTGCCATCGGCATGCAGTAATCATGGCAATCTGCGACGTCTAAAAGGATTTGAAGCAATCACAACTACAGTTTGCAGTACCGCCCTACTGCACCCGGGTCATAGCTGAAGGAGAGGTTTACCATGAGGACACCCATTTCAGACGATAGCACTTATGTGTCAAGAATGGTTGTGCCATGAAACCATCTTGGTGTATTCTTACTCTCCTAATGTCTTAATATGGAAGAGAATGCTTGAAGGCCTTTAGAGTAACACGCTATGGCTTACAATCTTACGTTCGGCTTGTAGTTTATCCCAGTTTGTAGGAAATGAATTCGACATAAAAGCTCCGAGTTAGAGCAATTTGTAATTGCTTCAGACATTTACAATCTCTACTTTAAAAACAGAGAAACCTTATTTACGATATGCTATTGTAAACTGTTAAAACATTTGATAGTTTAATTGCATTTTATAGTATTTTCCCAGAGCTGCTTGATTTTGAAATGCATTCCTTCGTGGCTCTAAATCCAGTCAATAGAATGCTAGTTAACGTGGGTTAATGGAACTGTGTTTCGAGATGTCTTTCACTGTTCATTGGATCCGGTTAAAAGCTTCCGCAATCTAAGGGTTCATGATCAAGTAAACCTCCAATGCTTTGAGAATGCAAGAAATGTGTTCAGTTAAATTAACAGACGGCAGGTGGAGTTTTGTGGCTTATATGGAACTTCTGCAACATCCATAGAGACTGCAGGTCTCTTTACAGTCATGAGTGAGTGAGTGAGTTTAGCTTTACACCGCTTTAACAATACTCCAGCAATAGCACGGCGGGGAACACCACAAATGGGCTTCACACATTGTACCCATGTGGGGAATCGAACCCGGGTCTTCGGCGTGACGAGCGAACGCTTTAACCACTGGGCTACCCCACCGCCCGTACAGTCATGAGACAATCAGGATAATTTGGACCCGTCAATGCAGCACTCGGGTGCACATTAGACCACATGCTGTAACGCTCACCTTAATTATATCAGTCAGAGTTTAGCGACCCGTGAAGACCAGGTTAACATTGTTCCTTAGGAATTCATGTTTGTTGATACAACTAACATCTCGCTGACATGCTTGTCATCACAGCCCAATATCCATGATGTCAACCAATGGACTGACATCATAAGGTATGCATAGATCAGATTTGAACATGTAACTGCCAGAAATAAAACAGGTTCAGAGCACTTCACGCCGGTTGAATTCAGCGAGAGGTAGCCAGTATGATCAATGTGTTTTACTCTGTGATTTGCTGTTTGGAAAATCATTCTACAGACACAAAACGTTAATGATCGGTCAACATACTGACACATTCCAGCCAGATAGCAATGGTGCTTAGAGTATGGAAACTGGGAGAACCACCGATTGTTATCGTGTCATGTTTTCAAATGAGTCTATGA
Source organism: Haliotis rubra (assembly GCF_003918875.1). NCBI lineage: Eukaryota > Metazoa > Mollusca > Gastropoda > Lepetellida > Haliotidae > Haliotis > Haliotis rubra. Next base: position 4,823,369 of record NW_025767190.1, read on the forward strand.
CATTCACTCTGGTTAGCGTAAACGTGTCAATATGTCGGATTTGGGGGTGGAGTTTACTGACATTGGGCGTGATCTCTATGACTGTCAGAACACTACTGGCTGTTGTCCAGGACATTCCAACATACAAACGCCAATTGTCGTCCGGTTTGCGCGTCATGCCGGTTCTTGGTTTGTTTGTCGAAGACGTTTTCGCTCGTGCCCACCGTGTACGTATCGTAACTGACTATCTGAGCAGCAAAACATCCCAGATTACAATAGTCAGGCATTAGTCCTGACTTTAATTATGATGATGTGTGGTGCAATGTGACAGGTCACAAATCAGTTAAAATTAAGCAAAGCTGGTCGCAGAGATTCTTAAGTGAATGATCATGTTGGCAGCTTGACTACTGAGAGTTTCTAGTCTTTAGTCCTGTCCCACAACGAAGCCCATAGTAACATATGCGGTCTCACCTCAGGCAAGTGGCTTTGTTCAAAACTGTGTTCATCCAGGAGTGAATGTGTAACCGGTGAGATGAGATGACATTATGACTTTTAACCTTCTAAGACATAACAGGCAGCTCGGTTTGCTGTACACACAGATCCTTTGTACAAGGTTATAATGTTAGCGCTTTGAGCATACACCATGTGTGTGGACTTTAGTGCAATATAAGCACACACATTATTGTTACTTTCCCTAACCCTGTAGACAATTTAATTGTGAACGAGGCGCAAGAAGAGGGGGTGGACACAACTCACTCAAACGGTCATTTGTAGATAACGTTCGATCATGCAAAGCGATATAAACGACTCTTTTACCAATCGTGGGCATGCCATCCATTTTGGATCAAGATCAAGATTTTTTTATATCATTTTTATATGGATGTTTTTTATATGGATTTTTATCCATCAATTACCATCACTTGGTAACTCTTCTTTTTGTAGTTATCTCTGTTTTTCGAATGTGCCGTATTTGTGAGAGAAAGTAGGAACTGTTGGAATGGCATTTTTGTAAAGTTGCTAGGTAACCGTAAATGCAAGAAATTTTATGGATCTCAACTTTATTTTGTAATGATGCGACGTTTCAGTATTGATCTTTATGGTATTGTCAAGCAAACGCGAGGAAAGATAGCACGGAACAGACTTATATTTAACACGGATTAACAAGACAACATAAGGGTATGTAGGAAGGGAATTGTCAACACCAGTGGACAACCGTTGATTGGTATAAGATTTGAGAATAGCCAACTATAGTGGAGGTGTACACACAGCGCAGGGAGGATTGATTAGAGAATGACATCTCGAGTGTTCTGTTGTATTATCAACTCATTGCAGGCAGATATGAGGCATCCTTTATCTCTGTTGATGTGTGAGGCTTGTATAGGCGGTTCAGTACCGTTTGTGCTAGTTTTCCTTGAGTGAAGTCATGGAAAATGATCAGATTTATACATTGCCCCATTCTTCAATGTACATTGTGGTTGGGGCAGTTGATGGTATAATCTGAGATGGCAGGTTTTCGGTCTAAGATGTTAAGTGTTCTTTTATTTTGAAGTTTATGGGCCTTAAGGTTCTTGTTGTTTTGATTATTGCTTTGCTATTGATTTTCAGTAGGGTTTAAACATGTGTATGGGTAAAATAGAGCATTCTGCATCTTCATAGTATGTATTGTCAATCTCTAATTTATAAGAGCAGTGGGGATACTGATCGGAATACTGCTTATTGACAGCAAACTTAGCCAGGCTTACAGAAAGTTCTTTCAAACAAACTTGTGGTGATGTATAACGTCGTATTGGGTATTTGGAACCTAGACTATAATTACACAGCGAGTTTAAATAGTAGGTTGTGTTGCTACTATTTGAAGTATTTAACTGTCTCAGACAGTAAAAGATCACCAGAATACAATAGCCAGCGATAAATCCTGACCATTTCGAAACACGTTCGTCTCCACAGACAGTATTACATTATTTCATTTTACACTAGACAGACCTATTAGGTCGTTAAAAACCCATACATGATTACCAAAGTAGATTGAGAATAGACGATGGTGCTACCCTTTCTTTTTTCCATTTCGAGACGAACCATACCTACTATTGTGTGCCGTCTGCACAACATCACACAGTCTAACTCATTGCAGCAATACATAATCATCGCCCGCTTTAATGATGACATATGACTCATGAGTGTTGTCAATAGTCAGAAGGTAACTGAAAGATGTCGGAATAATAAGATAGCTTTCTACTTTATACAACAGCAGAGCTTTAGGTGTGACACGGTTACGCACCCAAAATGTCACACCTTCCAGATGACTAAACTCAAGTCACGATGTTTCGTGTGCTAACTGGGAGCATTTTATAAAGTTTTATCAGGTCGTACGATTGAAACTTTTGTTTGTTGCCATGCAAAATATCGATGAAATGTGATTGTTCTCCCTGTATGTTAATAGGTGATGATCAAACCTCAGTGTAACCCAGCGTAGAGGTTAGGCTGTCCCGTTCTACCGTCAGCACCCACTCAGTGGTCATCATGGTATTCATATTTGATTTGGCATTGCATATAATGTCATTCTTGGTATCACACACGCGCGCACACACACACACACACAGAGATTTTTCTTGTGAAAATATAGAATTATTTTACATTTGCGATAAGACACGATGATAAGGAGAGAGTTTGTATGTATACTTATGACCAATACAGATTTTTATTGGGTCAAATGACAGAGACCCCCGTGATAGTATTGTGCGCCACCGAAGACGATTCTGTTCTGCGACCTTGCTCATTGCTTATATACATATCCCGATGAAGAAAGTAGTCGTTTGTTTCTCTTCCCAATTCTGCGTATGTTGCGTTTTCATGATAAGTAGGATGATATACAGTCTAAAAAAAAGCCTCTTTTACATGCACAGGAGTAAAAGAAAATTTACTTTCTGTTCACATGGATATTTAACCAATAGGAGTATATCTGATTTGCAGACCACCCAGACATCTGGTTTTGAAGAAGTTTGGTCATTTATTCTTCAGACACAAAATGAGTAGGCTGTTGATTATAAACCGCAGAGGAGATCTGCAGTATTCTTTTACTACAGGACTTGTCCTAGGTCTAACAAAGGACAAGAATGAAGTCCAGTTCAAGAACAGATATTGTGCAAGGCACCTTTGATGATGACCAGTGGGTAGAGAATTTTCAAATGACTAAAGAAACGTTTGCTGAACTGGGACCCTCATTAGTAAGGACCTGTAGCAGCGACCTGAATCAGTTCAATATCGAAACGTGTACACCTTGTCGTAACGATTTGAAAAGTAGCTTACATGCCCTATTTGTCACCCCTGATCGCATGCTGCAAGTTCTTTATTACGGACCGTACCGTGTAAACCTTTATCATTGCATCTTTACAGTGGTACTTGTTGTTTTGTGACTATCATTATCCCAGTAACATCTTCAACGCAGTGGTGTAGTGGATACGGCATCTGTCTTGCACACCAGAAGAAACTAGACATGGACGTCGAGTTTGTCAGCAAAGTGGTCAATACATGCGTGGTACTCAATACATGCGTGGTACTCAATACAAGCGTGGTACATAAATGAGATATTAGATATATATATATATATATATAAATGTAGACATGGTGATTGAGGCAGATGCTGCTTATGATTATGATGGTGGTGATGATGATGTTGTACCAACTGCAAACAACCTTAGAGAAATGATCTGGCAACGTTTTTTTGATAATGCGTAAGAAGTATGTGTGGATTTGGAATCTATTTTCATATGACTCATCTCTGACAATGCTCTTTCATCATCAACAGAATCATTGTAACATAATTCTGGATGTCTGACAATGCACTCTTATCAACAAAAACAAACACTGAAATATAACTTAAAAAAGAAACATTGCCGCTAACATTGTAATGGGCACATTGTTCACAGTATAGCAGTGTAACGAATAATACTGAGCCTAAGTTTTCTTAGACTGGATGATATAAAATATCATTTGACATTCCTCTCCTACAAGCCACCTTGAACCTACTTTCGCCAAGAGATTGGTAGGTCGGCTAGTCATTGGCATCTCAGCACACCTGGTTGGCGTAAAAAAACAACATATCTGACATATATTGATCTCTGTTGCAGGACTATTGTTGTCCTGATGCATTTCTGTTATGACTTAGGAACACAATGTATGTAGGAATTTAGTAACCTAATTGAATTTGAGAAAACAATTTAGAACATCGACAAGAGACACCTTAGTAGACATCAGTACGACGTTAATGCATGTAATTGAAAAAATGTGATAGAAAATCATATACGTTTGTATAATGAAAATATACCCGGTGGTATGCAAAACGCGAAATGATGTGGCTGTTGAACAGTCAGAGTATTTGGCTAAATTGTGGTTGAGTGAGTTCATACGATTCATTTCTAAATTTACAGATGTCAAAAAAAATACGAAAACTGGCAAACCACAGGTCGAGTTACAATGGTTTTGGTTGTTGTTGAATGCAACATTCAGCAGTGTCCCAGCAAAATAAAACATATAAATAGTCGCCTCTTGGACAGATAACCCAACGCCTGTCCCTGGATTTTACCACCGTAACGACTCGCCAACCGCATAACGACATCACCTACCGTGCATGTGTTCGCAAAGTAAACATATTTGTCAATCAGCCTCTTTGATCTATTTTTGTAATATTTTACTACTTGTGCTTGACACAAAAATACTTTCACGTAAGGCGATTTACAGAGATCCAACAGGATCAGATTCTGTATTTAATTCTTACTGCAGAGAAAAGAATGTGAAAGTTGACCAAATGGGTTTTCTGCAAACCCAAATGAGGAGTAGAAATTTTAGGGCAACATAATTTTCAACCAAGTGAGCCAGATTCTTTGCCTTCTTCACACATATATCATGAAATAATTGATCTAATAAGAAAGCGTCGATTATTGTCCTACTTACATAATTGTCAGAGCAGTATGCACTACCTGTATGCACTACCTGTATATACTATATAGTTGCGGTAAGAAATCTCCGTTATGCAGATAGCGACGCAATTGTAACGCTTTAAATATATAGAAATAGAAACTTAGAAATAAAATTATTTGTTCAATATTAATGTACAGGGTGTGGTATTTTATATATTTGTAGGTATGGTTGCAAACTGTGGCTGTGCCCGTGGATAGGGTGTGTGAAGTAGAGGGTGTTTAAAAACATTGTCCACCTTGAGAGGGTATACTTATGTTGCTGTTGATCTCTAGCCTCATTTTCACATCGTACCGGTGCCTAATAGTCATTTATGTTTAATGTTCTATCACTAGTTTTAAATCAATCTGTGATATATTGCTAGTTTTTCTTTCAATGACAGTTTTGACAAATATCGAACAAGTTCACATAAGTATTCGTATACATTGTTTCCCACAAGTTTCACAGGTAAAATTGGCTAATTATGTTATGTTATATTTAAGGAACAAAGGGAGAAAATAAGCTTTCACTTTGTCGTTGAATTATTACCAATAAAATATGTTTAACCTAACTCTACTGTGAAAAGATGTGTTAAATTGAATACCGACACACGCCTATTCTGGTGTAAAATTAAAAAAAAAAAAAATAATGGTCATGTTGGAAAGAAATGCACTCAAGAGGAAAACATGGCTTTAGGGGCCTCGTGGGTTTCTATCGTTTCATGGATTATGCTCTGGAAACCAAGATTTGGGATGTGATCTTGGCAGGTGTCCACGAGGGACTCCACTAAATGCTGCTGGCGTGGACGAAGTGTACGCACATCAGATCAAGGCGATGTAGATACAAACTGTCTGACATGTTTTACAAATCAAAACAGGTAACCATAAGAAACTTTGCCTCCATGACAATGATTTCCGTTGTTTTAGAGCAAAATACGTCACGTAAGACAAGACAAATGCCAGTATTGTTCAAATTCCACTCAACGTGTTCAACGAGATATTCTTTCTTTTCGCGCAAAATTGTGCTGCATCACGAAAGTAATTTAGTTCACAAAAACTCATTATGCACGTTGTGACCTTTTTTCATTGACTTTCTTGTTAGGAGATTAAACGAACTGTCGAAGTGTCCATGTTTTGCCTTGCGCATTCAGGATCCCTTTCAAGATTGAGGCACGGAGCCTGTCAGTGAATATGTTACTTTCAGATGGCATTGTTCGAGTGCGATATTACTCACAATTGTCCTGGTCTTCTCCAGGGTAGCATCAAAACTATTCTTTGTTCATATTATTACGTTTGTACGTTTGTTTGGGTTCATGTCGAAAATTTACCTGGGAATATATACTCAGCGCAAGTATTGAAGGGTCACCTATATTACATGGATCTGCAAAGAAATTTTTCAGCGTTATAACGTCCTGGGCCATACTGCCAGAACTACACGGGACTTCCTACAGCAGAACGGTGTCAATATTATGCAGTGGCCAGCCCTTAGTCCTGATTTTAAACCCAATTGAACATCTTTGGGATGAAATTCAGAGGAGACTAAATAATGTCATACCAAGGCCGAACACAGCCGATTTATTGCGCCAGGCCTTTCTCAGAGGGTGGTTCCAGGTGCAATTGGCCTTCATCAATCGATTGGTGCACTCCATGCATAGACGCTGTGCTGCAGTTATTGCCGCTCGTGGTGGTCACACTAGATACTGAAGTTGTGCTGAGTTATTTATTGATGTGTCAAGATATTGTACACAAAAAATGTTTTTGATCCGCTTATTATGTCAATTTCTGTAATGATTTGATTACAGTGCCTATCTAATTTTTAATTCGTGCTGACGTGGGGTTTTTTGCTGATGAGTATAGTTCAACCATTCCGTTTGTCAGGACCGCTTATTATTAAATGTAAATTTTCAAGGCCAAATAATGTTCTGTCTCAGTTATCTGCCAAATCAGATTCCACACGGCGCAGAACACAAGAAAGCACTATATCAGTCGATACGTGCAAAAAAATGATACAACCAGCTATTTGCGAACAAGATGAGCATATCCTGCAGTACCGACAGCACTCGCCATCCACACAATTGTAAATAAGGACATATAATACTCCATAATGATGGTAACAAAGCCAAATACCGTGATCATTTTTGCGACGACCAACAAACATGCTGGCACCATAATAAGTACTTGCTTCGTGGCAAGAATGAAACATTTAGTTGAGCTGTTTTGGGTTGATAAGAAGGCGCATGTTCTTAGCTATTTGTGTGTTTCAGGAACCAAAAATGCAACAATCTTGAAAATGGAAATCATGGCAATTACCGCATACCCAAATGAGGAGAAATTTTAGGGCAACATAATTTCAACCACGTGAGCTGCGATTCTTTGCCTTCTTCACACATATATCATGAAATAATTGATCTAAAAGAAAGCGTCGATTATTAAACCTACTTACAATTGTCAGAGCAGTATGCACTACCTGTATGCACTACCTGTATACTATAATTGCGGTAAGAAATCTCCATGTGTTATGCAGATAGCGACGCAATTGTAACGCTTTAAATATAGAAATAGAAACTTAGAAATAAAATTATTTGTTCAATATTAATGTACAGGGTGTGGTATTTTATATATTTGTAGGTATGGTTGTAAACTCAGGTTAGTGGCTGTGCCCGTGATAGGGTGTGAAGTAGAGGGTGTGCAAAAAAATTGTCCACCTGAGAGGGTGTATACTTATGTTGCTGTTGATCTCTAGCCTCATTTTCACATCGTACCGGTGCCTAATAGTCATTTATGTTTAATGTTCTATCACTAGTTTTAAATCAATCTGTAATATATTGCTAGTTTTTCTTCAATGACAGTTTTGACAAATATCGAACAAGTTCACATAAGTACTGTATACATTGTTTCACAAGTTTCACAGGTAAAAATTACACTATGTTATGTTATATTTAAGTGAACAAAGGGAGAAAATAAGCTTTGCACTTTTGTCGTTGAATTATTTACCAATAAAATATGTTTAACCTAACTCACTGTGAAAAGATGTGTTAAATTTAATACTGACACACGCCTATTCTGGTGTAAAATTTAAAAAAACACGGTCATGTTGAAAGAAATGCACTCAAGAGGAAAACATGGTTTTAGGGGCCTCGTGGGTTTCTATCGTTTCATGGATTATGCTCTGGAAACCAAGATTTGGGATGTGATCTTGGCAGGAAACCACGAGGGACTCACTAAATGCTGCTATGTGGACGAAGTGTACGTAATATCAGATCAAGGCGATGTAGATACAAACTGACTGATGCTGTGCAAGTATACGAGATTATGGGGGAGCTTTGGAAACTAATTTACAGATGTTTATTGGCATATTCGACATCAGTTGTTTGTAAATGTTTGAGTTCTCTTCTTGCATGAATCCCTCCGTACACTTTAGTCGAAACTCTAACAGCCGACATATCCTAAAGTATGAGCTTAATCGAGCTATTTTGTACACCCGTTCAGCAGTATTAGATTACAAATCTGGACCAGATATATCCTTGTCAATATGCACCATATGCTGTGTAGTCCGATCACATGCAATCAGTCACGTCACCTATCCTGGATAAACTGATTCTGTTTGTCCTGTCTTACGATAAACATTGATTACATTGTTTGTCGAATTCTCATGATCTCCTGGTATTTATCTGTAGAGAATGTAAATAAATTTCCAAAGCATTTTTAACACATACCAGATTTTGGTAGTTCTACATGGATCGATGTCTGAATTTCATATGCAAGTGAGATTACGTAAATATAGATAAAACTAAGGAATCCCTACATTTCCACCATAGGAGGTTTTATGTGTGTATTTCTGTATAACGCTGATAAGACTACACGGACCCAAACGTCTTTATCGCATCATTTGAAGCCTTGTCCGACTGTCGATGATAGGAAATTTAGGACTTGCAATCACGTGATAGGTTATCTTTTTCTAGCTCCGAGGGCACCGCGTGCAATATTTATTCCCACTTCGTGTCTACTGTGATAAAAATGAAATATTTGTTTTTGCGATTATCATCATTTTTAATGAATTTGCAAGTGATTCAGTAATATTTGTTCTGAGTACAAAGCAACCGTTTACCGTTCATGTTTTTTCAAAATGGATACATTTTAGTCTACTGCAACTTACAAATAAATAATTAAAGCGAGATTCTTCGGTTCTGTTTTATCACTTGACATAGTGTTTTTCCACTTTCTTTGTGTTAATACTTACATTAGCAGGACATAAAGTTCTTATTTTTTACCGATTTATTTTTGAAAATGACTAATTATGTTATTATATTCATAGAACTTTGTTATTTGCTGTTTGCATTGATATTTAACGCGGATATAAGATGCTATTTCAGAACATATGGCATTACGAGGAAATTTCGGTCTTAAAGACGACTCAGAGTTTGACCTTAAACAGCCTTCAGCAAGCACTCTCATTCCTTCTCATTACGTGACATCCTGGCGTGTGGCGTCATATTCCGTTTTGTACATTTTTGTAGGTTCAGTAGATCACACGTGCAGTGCTAAGTTACACGCATACGTACGTCTTTCCAAATAGGGATTGTGTAGATGAGGATGCTGTCTTAGGTGCTTTTTACCTCATTTTCAAAAATAGTAAAGTACACTTTAGAAAATTGAGTCAATTGAAGAAACATACCAGGGATTAACTTACGTGTTTTTAAGTGTTTCATGTGTGTACCCACCTTGTGAATATGTTTTTGTGAATAGTTGATGTATATATGTAAATGATCTTCGGATTGAAATCTGGAGGAATTAAAGACATTCATTCATTCATTCATTCATTCATTCATTCATTCATTCATTCATTCATTCATTCATTCATTTACCCAAAGTAACTTCTTCGATTGTATATTTGCATGTGTGTGTTACTTTTATCATTGTTTGCACTATGTCGTATGTGTAAAACATTACACAGAGGTCTCTTCCAAACGTTCATAGAAAGGAAATTCGTCTCACTTTGAGAGGAATTCAATTATATATGATGCTATTATCTTTTACGGTGTGTATCTTAAGTATTTTTAGACAATCGGACCAGTGAAAGATCCCGGTAAGAAATGATTTTCAGCATCCCGAGCTTGTTGTAAGACCGCCTAATCCATTAAAGCGAAGTGGCAGTGCACAGCTGGGAAACGTCCTTGTTAAGGTCAATATATTGGAAAGCATCACATATCATGCTTACATCTAACTTTGGTAAATTGTTCAGAATATCTTCCATACAACTCCTGGTATGACTTAACCATTATTGAACTTTTATTCAAAAGCGTAACTGCAAGTAAATTGTGTCTTTAATTAATCCTTTGCATTGAATTTTAATAAGGACGTATTGGTAACAGAAATGCTAAGCGCTAGGAGATTGTTAGGCGTTCCCCGACGTTGATGAGATGGCGTTCAAGTCGGACATGAACTTAATGGGACTTTGGGAATTTGAAATATCCGGGCCATTCAGTCTGGTTTTGTCTGAAATGTAACTGAAGTTTAAAACATTTTCCCCTTGTTTTCATATATACCATTCAGTCTCGATCGGTATTTAAACTTGATCCCCTCTTCGACAAAAGTAACCTTACGATTATATACACGGAGGCGTCTTTTGACAGTACTCTGCTGTTTGAAATGAAATAATTTGTTTGGATTACTGCAGTGTGATGGGTATGAGATATAATGTATGTTACGTTTAGACAGATTGATTACTCGGTTTACGATAATAGTTACTAAGAGGAAGTGACATTTGAAGAATGCTAAACGGCAGAGGCAGTACCAGTGATCCATGTACATCGTTGTCTCAAAGACACATCCATTATATCTGTGGAGTTTGTTTTCTGCAATCGTTTCTCGTTGATTTTCGAAATATTTCGAATATATACTTTATGATACTGATGTTAAATAGTTCTCGTTGTTTGTTGTTTATTACCACAATATCAGCTATAGGACGTCGCTCTGTAGATAATCATGTCTGGTCCACACAATGTAAGACTGACACCACTCACATCGATCTATGCATCAACCAAGTCACTAGCATTGACCATCAGATCGTGGTCGACTCTTACACGCAAAGACCAATTTAATCACGGGTAAAGTGAATAGTTACTCACATACGCATTTGTTATTTCATGACATAAGGCACCTCTGATGGATTTCAATTTAGATTTTATAGGACGCCCGTCAAGTTTGTTCTTGCGTTTGATGCAACGTCCTGGTGTTCTATTTCGATTTACGATGATTGAATTTGTGAGTGTATACATGTGTCTGGAATTATGCGTATACTGTTACACCGGTGTTACCATGGCAATATTCCGGCAAATCCCACCATCAAAACCAGGCATTCGGTATGATGACATAACGCTTCAGCCACTCGGCTATTATAGCACCCAAACACTTGTCTTGAAGGTGTGGGGCGGTGGGGTAGTCTAGTGGTTAAAGCGTTGGCTCGTCACGCCGAAGACCCGGGTTCGAATCCCCACATGGGTACAATGAGTGAAGCCCATTTCTGGTGTCCCCCGCCGTGATATTGCTGGAATATTGCTAAAAGCGGCGTAAAACCAAACTCAGTCAGTCTGTCAGTCTTGAAGGTGCGCATTGTTTATTGTATACCCACAACGGTATATTGTTTCATCTATGCCCATAACGTAGTATTCTTTAGCACATGTCACGGTTCTAATCTAAATCAGTTTCTCAAACATGCATGTGCAGTTGAGTTTGACATCAGGCTTCTGTCACGAGTTCTCCGTTTATTGCTTTTGATGAATATTTTTGGAATACAGTGCAAAATGACGTAGCAATATATGTAACATCATTTAAATTAGCAATATGGCTGAACTATTCCTGAACATGTGTTATCAACAAAGCTGTCAGTTGTAACCGTTTAGGAATTGCTTTCGAAAACTGAATTGAGATATATTTGACTGATACACACAAAACTGTACAGATCATCACGTCATCGTGTTAGCGATGAATGGGATTACACATATGGAAGGTGCTAACAGCCATGGGTAAAATTAAGCATGTTTTTTCTCTGTTTTCTATAAGAAAGAATTTTGAATCGCTATGTCCGCATTTGTTTTCATTCAAGTAGTAGGCGTAGTGCCAGATACATTTCCAAATGAACGTTGGCCGATAAAAGCCTCCTGAGAATAACAAATCTTGATTATCCTCCGAAACCGATTTCGTTTGGTCGTAGGACAATGGCGCTGTAAAATATATATAACTGAAAATTACTAATCGCTAAAAGGGTTACGGCAAAATGGAATATTTTCATTTACGACAGAAATCTATTCCATCATTACTCCTGTCAGATATTGCCAAACCTTGGTTTACAAGATGCCAATTTCCGTGCAAAGTGACTAGTCTGGCACATAAATGTAAAAACACGATATTCTTGAGTGAATTTCCTCTTGCACATTATGTTTAGTCATTGTAATTAAGAATCGGTCTATTGAGTTTGTGAAGACCATATGGGCAATTATGTCATTCACAGTGTGACAGATTCAGGTTTATTGCTGGTAAATTCATAGTATTGGGGCTAGTTTCATTTGAAAATTGACATACAATTGAATTCCGACCGCTAGTTTACACATTTACCTGATCAAAATAGCATCTCACATGAGTGATTTGATTTGATTTCGTCATTCCCTGTATCTTAAATGTGATAGGATGTTTAGTCACATGTGTTTCATTGTACAAACTTAAACGAGCAAGCGGGTTAATATGGTTTCAGGGATGCTACCATCCGTGTGCAGTAATCATGGCAATCTGCGACGTCTAAAAGGATTTGAAGCAATCACAACTACAGTTTGGAGTACCGCCCTACTGCACCCGGGCCATAGCTGAGTTTACCATGAGGGCGCCCATTTCACATGATAAGGCTTATGTTTTTAGAATGGTTGTACCATGAAACCATCTTGGTCTATTCTTTCTCTCCTAATGTCTTAATGTTGAAGAGAACCCTTGAAGGTCACCAGAAGAACTCGTCATGGCTTACAGTCTCACGTCCAGGTTGTAGGAAATTAATCGACATACAAGCTCCGAGTTAGAGCAAATTGTAATTGCTTCATTTAAAATCTCTACTTTGAAAACGCAGAAACCTTATTTACGTTTTTCTATTGTAAACTGATAAAATGATTTGACAGTTTATTTGCATTTTATAGTCTTTCCCCCGAGCTGCTTGATTGTGAAATGGATTCCTTCGTGGCTCTAAATCCTGTGTCCAATAGAATAATTGTTAACGTGGGTTTACCGGAACTGTGTTTCGAGACCTGTCATTCACTTTTCATTGAATTCGGTTAAAACATCTACGATCTACAGGTTCATGATCAATTAAACCTCCAATGTTTTGAAACTGCAAGAAATGTGTCAAGATAAATTAACAGGCGGCAGGTGGGGTTTTGTAGCTTATATGGAATTTCTGCAACATATCTAGAGATTGAAGGATTAGTCTCTTTACTGTCATAAGACAATTAGGATATTTCGGACCCATCAATGCTACCTGCCTTTGCTCGGGTGCACGTCAGACCAAACTATGCATTGATAAACATTTCGTTGAAGTAGATTTGCTTCTACAACGTAATTAAATCAATCAGATTCTACCAAACACTCCAGACACGGTTAATATTGTTCCTCTGAAAGTCAGCAATTCATGTTTGATGTTAGTTGCACCTAACACCTCACTGAGATGAATGTCATAACAACCCAGCTGTTGATGGATATTCATGATGTCAAACACTGGATTGTGTGGACCAGACTTGATTTGTTAAAGTTGTTATATAGTTGAAAGCATGTTGAGTACGGCGTTAAACGACAACCACACACATTTCAGGATAAAAGCTCGCACACGGGGATTGTACAAATAAATTTGATACAGGTGAGATTCAGTTGTAAATTAACAGGTCCAGTTACAGGGTTTCGAAATATTTTTGTTTCGGTTAGGTTTTAAGCTTCCGATAATATGTTGTTGCTTAGAATGATACAGGATATAACCCAGCATATATAGTTTAGTTGTAATTGGAAATCGTATGCGCAGCATTGCACGTTTATCACCAGGATAAAGACGAACATATCCAAAGAAGTACCTCGAAGTGCATATCTCCATCGTTCTAGAAGATCTTGACATATGAGGTCTAAAGGTAAGCATAGATCAGATTTGATCCATTGTGAGACAAAACTGAACTGTTAGAATGGCATTTTTGTTGTTAAGTTGCTGGGTAACAGTAAATGCAAGATATTTTATTGATCACAACTTTATTCTGTAATGTATAGGTCTTTATGGCATTGTCAAGCCAACATGAGGTAAGAGTGCTGATAGCACGGAACCGACTGATATGTAATAGTAAATACAGATTAACAACACAACATAGGGTATGTAGGAAGGGAATTGTCAACAACAAAGGACAACCGTTGATTTGTATAAGACTTGAGAGAAGCCAACTATAGTGGAGTTGTATACACAGCGCAGGGAGGATTGATTAGAGAATGGCATCTTGAGTGTCCTGTTGTTTTATCAACTCATTGCAGGCAGCTAGGATTAGGCATCCTTTATCTCTGTTGATGTGTGAGGCTGGTATCGGCGGTTCAATACTGTTTGTGCTAGTCTTCCTTTAAGTCATGGAGAATGATAAGAATTATACTTTGTCCCACTGTACACTGTACGTTGTGGTTGCGTCAGTTGATGATGCGGTCTGAGATGACTGATTTCGGTCGAATTTTGTGGTAGATGTAAAGAATTGTTTTTTTGAAGTTTATGGGCCTTTAGGGTCATGCTACTATGACGATTGTTTTGCTATTGATTTTCAATAGGGTTTTAGCGTGTGTAGAGCTGTTGACATTGCCGACTTGCAGCTTCATGGGGCAGCTTAATTGGTTAAAGGAGGTCTTCAGGATGTTCAGGCCTGCTGCGGGTTTGGGTTTGGTGGTGGCTGATTTAGATGCTTGCAGGATAGTTGCTAACGTACTTGAGAAAGTACACCAGACTCAACAGCCTAAACTCCGATAGACGTAGGTTTAAGATTTTTTAACTGGACCAAACAGATTGCATCTTGAAAGAAAAGTAACTGAATAAAACGTTTACACGTGAAGCTGCCATCACTAAACTGATTTCGAAGAACTTAATAACTGATTACGTGTGAAGGAGGTTGTACACAAAGTGCACAGTGAAGTACGAGAGAGATATTGTGAGAACTGGAAGAAGAAGATAGATTGCCCGACCAGTCGAGGTGGCAAGGGAGGTAATAAACTTAGTCCCTTCAGAACTTTTAAGACGAACTATGGAGCGGAACGCTACATTACTGATACCATCCCACGAGGCCACAGACGAGCGATAGCCATGTTTAGATGCGGTGTTGCCCCCTTATTAATAAGAACTGGTGGCTAAAGTAATTTGCCTTTGAATGACTTAGCGGTTTTAACTGTTTGAATGTTGTTGAAGATGAAATGCATGTACTGATATATTGTCCTTTATACCAGTCTTTTACAAAATGTTTGTTTGATAATTGCATAGTTTTAAATGGTAATTTAATATATTTTACAGATATGGAAATGTTATCATTTTTAATGTCTAGTCCTATTTTATGTAAATTAACATCCAAGACTTGCTGTGATATTTCAAAGGAAAGGCGAGTTCACCGTTATCGTTAGTTTAATATTTGTAAATTTTTGTTTTATATTTTGTATATTTTTATATTTGTAAATAGTATCTCCTAATCCAAAAAGGGATGGCTCATTTTATATACTAGTTTCCTTTTTAAATGTATAATGTATGAGGTGAGACACATTGGATAAAACTGGACGAACACTGCTGAGGTTTGGTAGTAGGAATATTTGAGACCTCATCTGGTAACGGTGGAGATTAAACGTATGCCAGCTTGATTGTCCCGAGGCTGGTCGGAGATTAAATGGGTGTGTTGGTCACACTGGTTTGGATCTTGATCAGTGGGATTCTGGTAACGATGACGCCTAGGAAGGGAGATTGGGCGTTCTTCTCAGTTGAGGATTCACAAGATTACAAAAGAAGATTAAAATTCTTTGCAATGGCGGATATATGTACATATTCACGTTATGGGCACAGAAAGTTTCTACTTATATTGTATTATGTATTGCCAGTCACTAATTTATAAGGGCAGTGTGGACGTTGAATACTGCTTATGTTAGCCAGGCTCACAAATAACTTTTTCAAACAAACTTGTTGTGGTGATGTATAACGTCGCATTCAGAAACCAAGACTATAATTACACTGCGAGTTTAAATAGTACGTTGTGTCACTTTTATTTGAAGTATTTGTCTATCTCAAACAGCAAAACATCACCAGGATACAATAGCCAGCAACAAGTCCAAATCATCTAGAAATTCCCTGACAGTACCAATTAAATTGTTGTATTTTACAGACAGGCCAACTAGGTCGTTTACAACCGAGACATGATGACGAAAGTAGATTGAGAATAACTATGGTGCTTCCATGTCGGTTTTCCATTTTGAGACGAACCATACCTACCATTGTGTGGCATCTGCACAACATCACACAGTCCAGCTCGTTGCAGCAGTACATAATCATCCCCCGCTTTAATGATGACATATGACTCATTAGTGTTGTCAGTAGTCAGAAGGTTACTGAAAGATGTCGGAATAGTAACATATCCTTCCACTTTATACAACAGCAGAGCTTTGTGTGTGACACGGCTACGCACCAAAAATGTCACACCTTCCAGATGATTAATCTCTAGTTACTCGGTTGTGTTCATGATGTTTCAAGTGTTAACTGGGAGCATTTTATCAAGTTGTACAATTGGAACTGTTGTTTGTTGCCATGCAAAATGTCGGTGACATGTGATTGTTCTCTCTGTACATTAATAGATGATGATCAAACCTCTGTGCAACAATATCAAGTTCACGCCATATCTTTTATTGGAGCAATTACCAAAGACCGCGTGATAGTTATGTGCACCACTAAAGAGACTCCGGTTCTGCTATCTTGCTCATTACTTATATACATGTCCCGTTAAAGAAGGTAATCGTTATGTTTCTCTTGCCAGCTGAGTTTTCTTAATAAGTAGGATGGCATAAACTCTCCTTTAACATTCCTCTTCTACTAGCGGGGCGGTGGGGTAGCCTAGTGGTTAAAGCGTTGGCTTGTCACGCCGAAGACCCGGGTTCGATTCCCCACATGGGCACAATGTGCTAAGCCCATTTCTGGTGTCCCCCGCCGTGATATTGCTGGAATATTGCTAAAAGCGGCGTAAAACTAAACTCAGTCAGTCAGTCAGTCTTCTACTAGCCAGCTTGAACCTACACTCTCCAAGAGACTGGTACGTTGTCTAGTTATTGACGGCCTCTCAGCAGATCTGGATGGCGTTAAAAACAACATATCTGACATATCTTGATCTCTGTTGCGGGATTAATATTGAACAGAGCTCATTTGGGACTAACAATGCCGCCACGAATAGCCTGGTTTGGTGCCTTTGTGCTGTGTGTTTGGCAGGAGCTCATCCTTTATCTGGCATGGATATTTATACATGGCCATTTAACAATATCACGAGGTTTCATTTTCCCCAGGTCCTTTCTAAATGTTTGTTATTCAGTGTCATGTTTTGCAATCATTTATACATAACTCGTATCTATGGATGAAATGTATGTTAAACATCGAGTCTGTATATCAGTTATATTATGTGTTCTCAAAAACATGTAAGAATACATCCAATTTAACATACTAAGACATGGAAATGTAGATGTTGAGGTCTTGTAATTAAGTACATTGCTTCATCTGAACAGAGAACGATTTTAGTCAAGTCAAATCATGCTGTGTGGAGAAAAATGGAAATAATTCAATGACGAGTTGTGACAAGCACCATGCGTTACCTGATGCATTTCTATAATGGATAAGATTTATATAGGACTTAGTAAAATTAATCAAAATGTACTAGAAGTTCGAGAAAACAGTTTGGAATATCAATAAAAGGGACCTGAGTACATATCAGTACGACGGTGATGCATGTAACTGCAAATATGATAGAAAATCATATACGTAAGTATAATGGAAATATACCAGGTGGTATGCTAAAAGCAAAATGATGTAGGTGTTGAAGTTATAACAGTATGAGTATTTGGCTAAATTGTGGTTGGGTGGTCATACGATCCACTTCTAAACTTGCAACTGTCAAAAGAAATACGAGAAATGGTAAACCACAGTTCGATTTAAGCGTGTTTGGCCCCATTCAGCAGGGTTCTTATAAGGGTAATGCTATTTTTGAGGGCATTATCATTTGCAGAAGCCCGAGGTCTTCCATTAACTGCCCGACGAAAGAGGGCAGTTGAAAAAGACCGAGGGCTTCTGCAAATGATAATGCCCTCAAAAATAACATTACCGTTATTATTGCTATAATACATGGAATTTGTGTTGAAAAGAAAAAGGAAACAATGAAGGAATTTCACTGTAAGTTTACTCAAACCAATTTCTGACGAGGTTGACTGACCGAATGCAATTACGTCATCGAACAATTCAAGTGACGTCACAACAGAACGTGACGATATTCAAACTTGGCCTTTGACAAGACCATTGCCTGCAACATGTCAAACTATGTCAGACACAACGTCATTCGTCAGTGTTCGGTTTTGGTCCAACAACAACGTTAATAGTGCAATTGTTAAGGTTAGCACCAGCAAGAAAGCCAAAATTACCGCTATTTAAAGCGGGAATTCGGGTTGCTTTGACTTGTTTGCCCCAGAATATCTGCCAGTCCAAAGCCAAAGTCGAATGGACTGACGCCCCACTATGACGTCACTTGATAACAGAACTGATAGTGGGTCGTAGTTAAGGTTGAGCAGTCCAATATCATTTGCAGCGGCCCGCAAATTTCTGATAATAGGAGGGCCGTTTCATGATAATTCCATGTGTTTTAGCTATAATGCAAAATAACGCATAAATAATCGCCTGTGCAATAGACAATACAACGATGCCGATAAGACATGTTCAGTATCATTATCTCTAACATCAGTGCTATGTCTGCGAACGGTCTAATAATGATTCCAGAACATTGATTTGTAGACATGTCATGAATACCAAATGTATTAATACATAACAATGATGTGAATGTTCAGATTTTAATTGATTGCAACTGCATTAACTGCTTAATGTTTTGATTCTAATTCTAATGCACTTTTGTAATGTTTCGATTTTACCATCGCAACGAGTTGTCAACCGCATAACAGCATTACCGTGCATGTCTTCGCATAATAAATATATTTGTCAATCAACCTCTTTGATGTATTTTTGTGATATTTTATCGCACCCTCT
Source organism: Haliotis rubra (assembly GCF_003918875.1). Taxonomy (NCBI): domain Eukaryota; kingdom Metazoa; phylum Mollusca; class Gastropoda; order Lepetellida; family Haliotidae; genus Haliotis; species Haliotis rubra. The sequence goes on from NW_025767190.1 coordinate 4,842,611, forward strand.
GTCCAAAAAGACACTTTCATTTAAGGTGATTTACACAGATCCAAAAGGATCAAAGATTCCTTCTTCCATTCTCACTGCAGAGAAAAGAACGTGAAAGTTGACCAAATTGGTTTTGCGTGCAGTTTTCAAACAAGAACATGATCGAAATAAACCGATATTTTTCGTTTCGACAAATTGATTGAAAGTCACATTCTGCTTGAAAGAAATGCATTATTGTCCGAATGTCGTGGTGTGATCTAACTGGTGGTAGTGAGGCGTGGCTAGTGCTAGAACACTCGAGAACTGAATAATAGGTATACAAGGGATGGTTGTTGAGATGTACGGGGGACTACTACGTTTACTTTGGATTAACGCTCATCTGTCTGCTACCGCCGCTGGAATATTGCTGAGTGCGGCGTGAAACTAAACTCACTTACTCACTCATCTGTCTGCTAACATCCGCGTTTCAAGACCAACCGTTCATCTGGCCTCGTCTACATTGATATTTCAACGGCTGTCAACAACCTTCAATCAGTGCATCTGTTTATGCTGGAAATATCAAGACTTTGGTGAGTTCATATTTTAGATTTGTGACCCAATGTTCTAGCTTTGTGACTCAACTATATTGTATTGGAAATCGGTACTGTCATTCATTGTAACCTTGTTTACTGTTCATTCAATATATTATTGATTATTATAGACTTGTCTGTGTTCTGTTTTGCTTGTTTCAAGGGAACAAGTTATCTCAGTTATTTCTAAACCGTAACAAGATATATGATAAGTGGTAAACCGCAGCTCGAGTTAAACGGGTTTTGTTTGTTGTTTAACGACAAATTCACCAAGGTTCCAGCAATATAATGGCGGGCTGCAAATAACCTGCTTCTAATACACTTTTATCATGTTCTTGGATTTTACCATCGCATAACGACATCACCAATTTTCAACCGTGCATGTGTTTGCAGTGTAAACATATTTGTAAATCAACCTCTTTGATCTATTTCATTACTTTCATTTAAGGTGAATCACACAGATCCAACAGGATCAAAGATCCCGTCTTCCATTCTCACTTCAGAGAAAAGAATATGAAAGTTCAGCAAATGGGTTTTCCGTGCAGTTTTCGCACAAGAACATGATCGAAATAAACCGATATTTTTAGTTTCGATTGATTGATTGAACGTCATTACGTTCGACTCTCATTAATGATTCAGATCTGACAATTAACAAGAGACATTGGACAATATTCTATTTGCAAGAAATGTATTAATGTCCGACTCTTCCTCAGAAGTTGTTTGATCAAGGTTAGGTGAGGTGAGGTGAAATTGGGTTTAACGTCGTGCTTGAGAATATTTCGCTCACATGACGACGTGCTTGCGTGTGTATGTTCGGCTGATTGTACTAGCCCAGACTGAAGCTGAGATACCATGCCGCAGTGAAGCATGAATACCCCAATCAGACACATTATACTGACTCCGAGCCGACCAGTCCTTGTTGTACCCATTAATGCCGAGCGCCAGGCAGGGACCAACAAGTACCATATTTTAACGTCTTTTGGTATGACGCGGTCGGGGATCGAACCCGCGACCTTCCGCTCTCCGGGCGGACGCCCTAACCACTACACCACGGAGGCAGTGATCACGGTTATAACATTCAAAGCCTCAGTGAAGGTTTTAGAAGGTTTTCAGGAGACACGTGAAGGAGATTTCAGGAGAAATGTGAAGGAGACTTCAGGAGACATGATTCACAATATCATGATCATGATATTGGCGGAATTGAGCAGTCGAATCTGCTTATAGCATGACATGGAAACCGTATTGCTGTTATTGTTTAATGTAAAACAACTGTTTCTACGTATGATTTAATTCAATGTGATCCTCTGTGATATCACCACATAAAACATAAGGCAACGGCAAGCAGGCAAGTTCACATGCTGCAATTTACAACGTCAAGCCATTCGTGTTAGTCATCGTACTATTACAATATGACGTAAAAGAGAACCTAAGGTAAATGTACAATAGTTCAAATAGTGTTCGGTTTGTTTTGGGGTTTTGGCTGTTTGGCTTTTTTAAATGGATGAGATGAGCATATGCAAATTAATGACAGTGAATAAAGTTCAATGTTATTAATTTCACATCTATTTCAGCAGTGTGCAAAATGTGATTTGTGATAAACGTTGTTTCCCATATTGGACACCTTGTCATGTTGTATTGAAATGATTATCCTGTATTCCTCAAAGTCAACAAATAGGTTCAATAACCATTTAATTACAGGTATAGTGATTACATTTGAACTTAGATACCCCTCTGTATGTTCTGATAAAACACATAAATTCTAGCTGTGAAAGTCAAAACATACTTTAGGGGGAAGTGGTCTCCAGTCGTCTATGGCAGAGGTGCATCCCATAAACCTGTGATGGTAGGTTCGAATCCCGTTCACTCTGATCTGGGCTTAACACCATATCCCTATTGGTTGATTTTTCCAAGTAGATAAGCCAGCGTCTAGGATCTACATTGCCTTCCTCCCATTTAAAGCTGACACTTCGTGATAGAAATGTAATACAATTCAAAAGGGTCTTAAACCCATCAAGTCCCTATCAACGGCTGACATGTGTGTTTCCCTTCAGAGGCAAATGAGGCTATTCCCTTTGAAACGCAGCGTATTGTTTTTCATTACTACAGAAGGTCTTAGCAAAGAGGGTGTTTTCAACTAACCCATTAACGTTTAAGCACAGGAAAAGAAAACACGTTTTTTAATCGTATTTGCAGGAAAACGTTACAGTTTTGACGGCATTACGAATTGATCTCCAAATGTAGTTCAACAGCTAATGTTTTTCTTAACATGGAAGCTGTACTTGTATCATGTGGGAGGAGTAAGTGTGTTACATAATTATGTCACTATAATATGTCACGAAGCTTCTGTGTACACGAACTGATATGGAAAACATCCCACTGACATGTTCTACAAATCCAAACAGGCAACCATAAGAATGTTTGCTTTCCATGACAATGATTTCCGGTGTTGTAGAGCGAAATACGTCACGTAAGACAAGACAAATACAAGTATTCTTCACTTTCCATTCCTGTTTAAGGGTTTTTTCTTTCTTTGCACGCAAAAGATGTGTTGCATCACGAAAGTAATTTCTTTCACAAACCCTCACTGTGCACGTTCTGACCTTTCTTCCGTTTGACTTTCTTGTTAGAAGATTAAACGAACTGTCAAAGTGTCCATATTACCTTGCGCTTTCAGGATCCCTTTCATGATTGAGGAACGGAGCCTGTCAGTAAATATGTTCGAGTGCAATATTATCCACCATGGTAGCATCTAAACTACTTCATTGCTCATATTATTATGTTTGTAAAGGTGTGTTTGTGTTCATGCTTAAATATATATTGGAATAAAGGATTCTGCATACAGTTCAACCAAACCGTCAGTCAGGACCGCTCTTACTCAATGCTGAACGTCAACGCCAGATAATGTTCTGTCTGAATTATCTGCCAAAACAGATTCCATACTGCGTAGAACACAAGAAAGCACTATATCAATCGCTAAGTGATAAATAATGATAAAATCAGACATTTGCGAACAAGATGAGCATATCTTGCAGTACCGACAGTTCTCGCCATTCACAAAATTGTAAATAAGAAAATATAATGCTCAATAATGATGGCAACAAAGCCAAATACCGTTATCATTTTACGACGACCGCTATACAGTTTGGCATCATAATAAGTACTTTCTTCGCGGCAAGAATGAAACATTTAGCTGGGCTGCCTTTGATAGGAAGGTGCATGTGTTGTGTTTCAGGAACAAAAATGAAACAATCTTGACAATGGAAATAATGGCAACCACCTCAAACCCAAATGATGAAAAATGTTATGGCAACATATTTTCATCAACGTGAGACTTCTTTGCCTTTGTCACACAGATATCATGAAATAACTTATCTAAAATAAAGCGTCGATTATTTAACTCACCTACAATTGTCAGAGCAGTATGCTTCACCAACTTTATACCCGATGCTTTAGAATCTAAGACAAATCTTATGAATAACAACTTCTTGATTCAATTTTCACAACGCTCCTGGGCTAGTTCTTGTCCCTTCTTTAAGTAAGTGGATAATGATCATAGTGAACAGAACAGTGTGTGTGTGTGTGTGTGTGTGTGTGTGTGTGTGTGTGTCCGTCCGTCCGTCCTGTCCGTCATCGTGTTCGCGTTAAAGGGAATTACACATATGGAAGGTGCTAACTGTCATTTTTGTGCTTAACGTTGTTTCCCATATTGGACACCATGTCATGTTGTATTGACATGATTATCCTGTATTCCTCAAAGTCAACAAATAGGTTCAATAACCATTTAATTACAGGTATAGTGATTACATTTGAACTTAGATACCCCTCTGTATGTTCTGATAAAACACATAAATTCTTGCTGTGAAAGTCAAAACATACTTTAGGGGAAAGTGGTCTCCAGTCGTCTATGGCAGAGGTGCATCCCATAAACCTGTGTGATGGTAGGTTCGAATCCCGTTCACTCTGATCTGGGCTTGTTAACACCACATCCCTATTGGTTGATTTTTCCAAGTAGATAAGCCAGCGTCTAGGATCTACATTGCCTTCCTCCCATTTAAAGCTGACACTTCGTGATAGAAATGTAATACAATTCAAAGGGTCTTAAACCCATCAAGTCCCTATCAACGGCTGACATGTGTTTCCCTTCAGAGGCAAATGAGGCTATTCCCTTTGAAACGCAGCGTATTGTTTTCATTACTACAGAAGGTCTTAGCAAAGAGGGTGTTTTCAACTAACCCATTAACGTTTAAGCACAGGAAAAGAAAACACGTTTTTTAATCGTATTTGCAGGAAAACGTTACAGTTTTGACGGCATTACGAATTGATCTCCAAATGTAGTTCAACAGCTAATGTTTTTCTTAACATGGAAGCTGTACTTGTATCATGTGGGAGGAGTAAGTGTGTTACATAATTATGTCACTATAATATGTCACGAAGCTTCTGTGTACACGAACTGATATGGAAAACATCCCACTGACATGTTCTACAAATCCAAACAGGCAACCATAAGAATGTTTGCTTTCCATGACAATGATTTCCGGTGTTGTAGAGCGAAATACGTCACGTAAGACAAGACAAATACAAGTATTCTTCACTTTCCATTCCTGTTTAAGGGTTTTTTCTTTCTTTGCACGCAAAAGATGTGTTGCATCACGAAAGTAATTTCTTTCACAAACCCTCACTGTGCACGTTCTGACCTTTCTTCCGTTTGACTTTCTTGTTAGAAGATTAAACGAACTGTCAAAGTGTCCATATTACCTTGCGCTTTCAGGATCCCTTTCATGATTGAGGAACGGAGCCTGTCAGTAAATATGTTCGAGTGCAATATTATCCACCATGGTAGCATCTAAACTACTTCATTGCTCATATTATTATGTTTGTAAAGGTGTGTTTGTGTTCATGCTTAAATATATATTGGAATAAAGGATTCTGCATACAGTTCAACCAAACCGTCAGTCAGGACCGCTCTTACTCAATGCTGAACGTCAACGCCAGATAATGTTCTGTCTGAATTATCTGCCAAAACAGATTCCATACTGCGTAGAACACAAGAAAGCACTATATCAATCGATAAGTGATAAATAATGATAAAATCAGACATTTGCGAACAAGATGAGCATATCTTGCAGTACCGACAGTTCTCGCCATTCACAAAATTGTAAATAAGAAAATATAATGCTCAATAATGATGGCAACAAAGCCAAATACCGTTATCATTTTACGACGACCGCTATACAGTTTGGCATCATAATAAGTACTTTCTTCGCGGCAAGAATGAAACATTTAGCTGGGCTGCCTTTGATAGGAAGGTGCATGTGTTGTGTTTCAGGAACAAAAATGCAACAATCTTGACAATGGAAATAATGGCAACCACCTCAAACCCAAATGAGGAGAAATGTTATGGCAACATATTTTCATCAACGTGAGACTTCTTTGCCTTTGTCACACAGATATCATGAAATAACTGATCTAAAATAAAGCGTCGATTATTTAACTCACCTACAATTGTCAGAGCAGTATGCTTCACCAACTTTATACCCGATGCTTTAGAATCTAAGACAAATCTTATGAATAACAACTTCTTGATTCAATTTTCACAACGCTCCTGGGCTAGTTCGTGTCCCTTCTTTAAGTATTTAAGTGGATAATGATCATAGTGAACAGAACAGTGTGTGTGTGTGTGTGTGTGTGTGTGTGTGTCCGTCCGTCCGTCCGTCCGTCATCGTGTTCGCGTTAAAGGGAATTACACATATGGAAGGTGCTAACTGTCATGGTTAAAAAAAAGCATGGCTTTTGTTTTCAATTTTCATAAGAAAGGATTTCAGATCCCTATGTCCGCATTTGTTTTCATTCAAGTCGTAGGCGTATTGCCAGATACATTTCCAAATGAACCTTGGCAAGTAAAAGCCTCCTGAGAATAATCTTGATTATCCGCCGAAACCGATTCGTTTGGTCGTAGGACAATGGCGCTGAAATATATGTATATAAATGAATAACTGAAATTCACTCTTTGCTTAAAGGGTTTCGTCAAAACTGGAATATTTTCATTTACGACAGAAATCTATTCCATCATTACTCCTGTCAGATATTGCCAAACCTTGGTTTGCAAGATGCCAATTTCCGTGAAAGGTGACTAGTCTGGCACATAAATGTAAAAAACAGGATACTCTTGAGTGAATTTCCTCTTGCAAATTAATGTTTAGTCATTGTAATTAAGAATCGGTCTATTGAGTTTGTGACGACCATATGGGCAATGATGTCATTCACAATGTGACAGATTCAGATTTATTGCTGGTAGATGCATAGCATTGAGGCTAGTTTCATTTGAAAATTGAAATCAAATTGAATTCCGACCGCCAATGTACACACTTACCTGATCAATATAACATCTCACATGAATGATTTGATTTGATCATAGGCATTCTCGTATTACAGATATGATAAGATGTCTAGTCACACGTGTAACATGGTACGAAGGCAAACCAGCAAGCGGGTTAATGGGGTTTCAGGAATGCTACCATCCGTGTGCAGTAATCATGGCAATCTGTGTCTAAAAGGATTTGAAGCAATCACAACTACAGTTTGTATTATCACCTTACTGTCCTCGGTTCATAGCTGTAAGACAGGTTTACCAGGAGGGCGTCCATTTCAGACGACAGGGCTTGTGTTTCAAGAATTGTTGTGCCATGAAACCATTTTGGTGTATTTTTATGCAGACAAACTCCTAATGTGGAAGAGAATCCTTGAAAGCCATTAGAGCAAAATGTCATGGCTCCCAGTCTTACTTTCAGCTTGAAGTTCATCCCAGGTTGTAGGAAATGAATTCGACATAAAAGCTCCGATTTAGAGCAAATTGTAATTGCTTCAGACATTTACAATCTCTACTTTGAACACAGAGAAACCTTATTTACGATATGCTATTGTAAACTGTTAAAAACATTTGATAGTTTAATTGCATTTTATAGTCTTTTCCAGAGCTGCTTGATTGTGAAATGCATTCCTTCGTTGCTCTAAATCCAATAGAAGAATTGTTAACGTGGGCTTACTGGAACTGTGTTTCGAGACCTGTCATTCACTGTTCATTGAATCCAGTTAAAAGCTTCCACGACCTACAGGTTAATTATCAGTTAAACCTTCAATGTTTTGAGAATGCAAGAAATCAGTTCAGTTAAATTAACAGGCGGCAGGTGGAGCTTTGCAGGTTATATGGACCTTCTGGGAATGTTGCAAGAGAGTGCAGGATTTGTCTCTAACCATCATAAGACAATCAGGATAATCCGAACCTGTTAATGTACAACTACTCAAATTGGGTGCACATTAGGCCAAACTATTCGTTAATAACATTTTGTTGAAGTAAAGTTGCTGTTGCAACGTTGCCCCTATTTAAACCAGACAGATTCTAGAAGACCCGGTTAGCATTGTTCTTCAGTAATATATGCTTGATGTTAGATGCAACTAAATGCTGGCTTACATTTTTGTCATCTCAGCCCAATTACGTAGATCGACATTCATGATCTCAACCACTGGATTGTCTGGTCCAGACTCGATTATATACGGTTGAATAACAATATTTTACAGCTGACAACTTGCTATGTGCCGCGTTAGACAACAACCAAGAAAGAAACCTCACATACAGGTATTGTACAAGTTACAGAGAATCAGATGTAAAATATATGTGTGATTCAGTTCTCCATGGATACAGATACGGGATTATATTCTTCTGATAATGTTATTCTATTGCTAACAATGATGTTTACTGAGGATCTAAACCAGCATGTATAGTTTAGATGTAAGTCGAAATCGCCTACATAGTATTACAGGTTTATGGACAAGATAAGGACACATTAAAAGGACATTGTAAGGACATATATTAAAAAACGTATCTTGTTCCGCATAACAACGTCATTCTAGGGGATCTTAACATATGAATGAAAGGATGATCAGATTTGAAAAAGAAACAACAGCCAGAAATAGAGTGGTTTCAATACCGTGGAATTCAGTGAGAGATGGCAAATATGATCAGTGTGTCTTAATCTGTGATTTGCTGTTTTGGGGGAAATGTTCCAGCAGAAACACATTCTTAATGGTCGGCCCGAGACATGGTGGTGACGACCAGCTTCACAAGTGCAGGGTTCATTAATCCGGGCCTTAAGAAATCGAGATAATAGCCAATCGAATTCCTGCTCCAGTTTCAATTACAGACCACACGATTGGAACTCGTCTGTATGCCCCCAATCTGCATGCTCGGCCACCACTTGCTGTACACACTCCAACATGCTAACACATCCCAGCCACGCGCTACTGGAGCTTGAAAATAGAAACTGGGCGAGCCATCGATAGTATCGTGTCATGTTTTCAGATGAGCCCATGGCATTCACTCTGAATTGATGTGGACGTGTCAACATGACGGATTTGGGGGTGGACTTTATTAATATTGGGCGTGATCTCCATGACTGACAAAACACCACTGGCTATTGTCCAGGACGTCACTGGACGGTACTACTGCGACGACGTACTAATCGTCCTGGGTTAACATGGTCCTCGGCCCCGTTCCTCAAAGCGATCGTAGCGCAAAGTTGATCGTAACTCCCATACTTTAACATAGACTTACGACTGTTGTAGCGCTACGATCGCTTTGAGGAACGGGGCCCATGTTTGGCAATTTGTCTCCTGAGAGTTCCCAGGACACAAGTCCTGCCCCACAACGAAGCACATGTAACATATGTAGTCTCACCTTAAGCAAGTGATTTTGTTCATAATTGAATGTGTTTACCTGGCTTGGACTGTAGCGCACACTGCTTGAACAAGGTAATAATGTTAGTACTTTGAGCATACACCATGAGTGAGTGAGTGAGTGAGTGAGTATGGTTTTACGCCGCTTTTTAGCAATATTCCAGCAATATCATGGCGAGGGACACCAGAAATGGGCTTCAAACATTGTACCCATGTAGGAAATCGAACCCGGTACACCATGAGTGTGGAAGTCAGTGCAATATAAGTACACACATTATTATTACTTTCCCCAACCTCCACCGATAACCTTTTAAATTTAATGCTAATGCAAGCGTATTCTGGTGTAACCTTGAAACAAACACGATCAGGTTGAACGAAATGCACTCCTGTGTAAACCAGGACTGTAGAGGCCATCGTTGTGGGTTTCTATCGTTTCAGGGATTATGCTCTGGAAACCAAGATTTGGGACGTGATCTTATCAAGAAACCACGTGGGACTCACTAAATGCTTGTGGGAACAATGTGTACGTAAAATCAGATGAAGGAGATGTAGATACAAATTGATTGTTGCTGTGCAAGGATATGGGATTATAGGGAAGCGATGGGAACAAGTTTACAGATGTTCATTGGCATATTTGACATCAATTGATTGTAAACGTTTGAGTTCTCTTCTTGCATGAACCCCTCCATACATCTCGAAGCACTAACATCGGACATATGCTAAAGTATGAGTTTAAACGAGGTATTGTGTACTCCCTTTTAGCGGTGTTAGATTAAATATCTAGACCAGTTTTACGTGTCCTTATCATTATGTATCAGTGGCCCATCATTAGCTGTGGAGTCCGATCACATGCAATCAGTCACATCACCTACCCTCTCCAAGCTGATTCTGTTTGTCCCGCCTTACGATAAACATTGGTTGCCTGGCTTATCTAATTCTCATTATCTCCTGGAATTTATCTGTTGAAAATGTAATTCAATTTACAAAGTTTAGTAGTTCAACATGGATCGAAGTCTCAATTTCATCTGCAAGTGAGATGCAAATATAGTTGAAACTGAGGGATTCCTACATTACCATCAGAGGAGTTTTTTATGTCTCTATTTCTGTGCATTCCAGATAAGACAACATCAACCCAAAAGTCTTCATCGCGACACGCAGCACTTGTCCGATTATCGATAATGTGAAGTTTAGGACTTGTGATCAGGTCGTAGGTTTTCCAAGCTCCGAAGGCACAACGTGCAATGTTATTCCCGCTTGCCTTGGTGTCTACTGTGATAAAGCTGAAATATGTGTTATATGATTGCTATCAGTCTGAATGAATTACAAGTGATTCAGTGGTATTTGATGTGCGTACGAAGCAACCATTTTCCGTTCATGTTTTCTCAAAATGGGCACATTTCAGGCTACAGCCACTTATGGACAAATGATTAAATGATCAAATGAGATACTTGGGTTCTGTTATATCACTTTACGCACTTTCTTGGTGTTAATACTTACATTATCAGGATATGAAGTTTTTGCAGATTTATTTATAAATATTGATTTTAATATACTGAAGGTAAAATTTGAGGCAACACCTGATTGAACATGATGTAAATGAAACCATTCAAATGTATACATTGAATGAACAACAGTTTTCCGTGGCCTACGTGTTCGTCTCTCCAGTTCAGAAAACAATATGCACGTGCATTACATGTTTTGCTCGTGGATGAAGGTGAAATGCATGCATGTACACATTTCACAATACGTTGTTTCGCGAGTAGTACTGTGTGAGTTGATGATTCAATAATATGGCTGTAGTACAAGTAGTCTCGGGCCACAAAATGGCAAACTGTAGGCATGAGAGAAGGTGGCATGTCCTTGCGGCAGATTACAAGACGCGTTAACGTCTGTCACAGCGTCATCAGCAAGTTGCTGAAAAAAACACCACAGGACAGGTGAAGTCAAGGTTGCCACTGGTCGAGGTCGACCCAAAAAGACCGATTTGATGGATGATAGACAGCTGCTACGAATGGCACATCAGGAACCAGTTTGGTCTTCAAATCAATTCCGTCAATGGTGGCATCAAACGACGGGAGTGAATGTGTGACTGGAGCTGGTCAACGCTGAATCCAGAGAAGTATGTCCATGACACATCGAGAAGACTCTGCTTCCTTTTCTGCATGTCAATCCTCATGTTGCGCACATCTACCAGCACGCCCTCATCGTGCTAGGCTCATTACCGACCCTAAGAGGCAGCATAACATTGAATGCCTCGAATGACCAAGTGTAAGTCCAGATTTTAATCCGATCGAACAAGTGTGGTGCGCGATTGGTAGGCGTATTTCCGCCAGGAACCAGCCCGTGGCCAACATTCGAAAACTCAGGCAGGCCGTGCTAGACACATGGAACAATCGGCCCCTGCTTTGTTTTCGTAAACTCATGCTATCGATGAGGAAACGCTGTCAGGAGGTAATTTAGGCTAATGGAGGATACACTACTGGTGATGACCCAGTTATTGTTTCAAATGTCAAATTTAGTGGATTCCATTTCAAGAAGTTCCATAGTTCCACAAAACATTACAGATTTGGCAAGATGGAGACATTTTGTTATCAAAATGTGAATACCTTTTGGTATTTACATTTTTGGTGAATTTACCACTATACTTCTACAATGGAATAAGTGATCTTGATTTCATAAGTATACTGTGTTGTATCGCTGCGGGTACTTTCCAAATAGTGTAGAAGGTATTCACATACCATTTTTGAAGGTCACGTTGCATTTTGCGTATCAAACATGCATCTGAAAGCTTCCGTAGCTTCAAAGTTTGGGTGTTGCTTCAAAGTTTACTATCAGTATATATTATTGCATTCATAGAGGTTTGATGTTTGCATTAATATTTATAGCGGATATAGGACATATTCTGTTATAGAAGATATCGCATGACCAGGAAATTTCGGTTTTAAAATGACCCAGAGTTTTGACAGACAGACAGACAGACAGATTTATTTCGTAGAGTGGCCATGAGGCCAATAGTACAGTGACATTTTGACATCATGTTCTTTGGAGCGCTGGCATGAGAAGTACACTGGCATTTATAAGTATCATAAAACGTTATGGATTTTGTTTACAAATATGGCTAGGCGTAAAATAACATTTGCATTTTGGGTGTTAAGTAAATTTACAAACTTCTGTATGTTGGGATTTACACAATAATATTGTGGTATATACCTGATGCGTAAATCAGAAAAAACAGGACATTGTAACAGAACATGGTACTCGTCCTGGACAATATTGACGCAATGAGCGCACATGGCAGAACTGATATCATCATCTTTGGATCTTCTATAGGTTTGTACATTCAGTTTACTGATGCCACATCTAAATTTTGTAAGAGATCTGCGGAGTTGCATAGAGGATAATACTTCTAAATATGTTTCATGGACAATGTCATGTTTAAATAGTGAATATGCATACAAATATTTGGAGCTTGCAATATCGGATGACCATTCTTGGTAATATATATCTCTACAGCGTTGTTTGAATAGCTTTAAGAACATATAAGGATCTCCAACTGTTTGGTGGATCCATACATGTGCATAACCGTATTGAAATAACAATGTTCTAACTGAAGAGGTCCAGTTAGTATCTCCATTATCATCTAGATTTTTCATCATATTATAGCAACGTTTAGAGTGTCTTGTGGCTGGCTGGCTAAGTAGTCGTAACCAGTATGATATAACTCTTGTTTTATAATTGACTTGGAGTGGATATCTTCCACATTCCGCTAAAACAGCTTTATTAGGAGAGCGATAACCAACTCCTAGGACAAATTTGCAAAACTTAGAGTGGACTTTTTCAATGTTATGACGATACATTGTTCCCCAAATTTCTGAGCCGTAGAGCAAGATTGGTTGAATTTTGCCATCAAAAATCTTAAGGCATGTATCTGGGGGAAGAGATTTAAATCGACATATAAATTTTTGATAGGATATAACGCCTTCTCGGCTTGTTTACACAGAACCTCACAAGCTCTTGAAAACAGGTTCCGGCATGAAAACACTATTCCGAGATATTTGTAATAGGAAACAGATTCCAGTCTTTCAGAGCCAATAAACCATTTTTCATTTTTTGAAAGTCCACCACCTTTTTTAAATACAACAATCTTAGTCTTTTCGGTATTAATCGACAGTCCCCATTTTTTGCAATATGATTTAAGAACATCTATTTTCTTCTGCAAGTTTATGACACTATCTCCAAATATGGCGACGTCGTCCGCAAATAATAAGATAGATAATGCATCTACAGTTTCATCAATGAATGCACCACTGTATTCGCTATTCACAATATCGTTTACGAGTTCCTCTATATATAGAATAAATAAAACGGGAGACAGTATACAACCCTGTCGGACTCCGGCTGTCGACTTAAATACATCAGTCATAGTCTGCTTACTGCATCTCACAGCTGCTCTCACATTCGAATACATATTGCGAAGCAGAGAGGTTATTTTGCCATGTAAACCATTATTCAAAAGAACATACATTAATTTATTCCTATCAACAGTGTCGAAGGCTTTTTTGAAGTCTACAAATATACAGTAGAATTTGCCACGTTTTTTTCTTATGTATTTATGAATTATTGAGTTAAGTATGAATATCTGGTCAATTGTACTGTAACTGTTTCGAAAGCCAGCTTGTGACTCAGAGAGTAGTTCTTTGGTTGATATCCAGGATTTTATACGCGTGTCAAGTATTGATGTAAAAACTTTACTGATAATGTCTAGAAGCGCTATTCCCCTATAATTATTAGGATCATCTCTATTTCCTGTCTTGTGCAATGGGACTATAATGCCTAAATGCCAAGCTTCTGGCAGTTTCCCCGTATTAAGAATTTCATTGAAAAGACGTTTATAGAAAGGTGACAATACATGACACGTAGCTTTGATAGCCTCCGCCGGGATACCATCTGCCCAGGGGATTTACCGTTTTTCAAGTTATGAACTGATTTTCTAATTTCTTCCTCCGTAATTTCATCACACAACATATGGTCACAGTCTTTACATTGGTCGCAATTTGTGACATCATGGTTATCGATAAAGTGTTTTACATCATCATCAAAGTAGGATTTATGGTCGTTATGTGGGTTGAGCAGTGAACTGAAATATTCAAACCAGTTATCAGCTGATATGTTACAACAACTGCGTTTCGATTCGCTGTGTTTCTTAATGGCCTTCCAAAAGTCTTTACATATATTGCTCTTTGCTGCATCTAAGATTTCATTTTCAATATCTGTCTCATATACCGCTTTTTTGTGGTTGCATAGGTTTTTAAAGTCTCGTTTTGCATCGAGATACTCGGTGCAATGCACAGGATCGGCTGTCGCTCTAAATCTATCGAGAAGTGTATACTTTCTGCGTTTTAAAATTTCACATTCTTTGTCAAACCATTTAGGTTGTGTCTGTTCGTGCTTTGGTCTGTGGGTCTTGCGTGTATGGGAGTGTTGGGTATCAGTTAGAGAAAAACAGTGTCTGAAAAGGTCAAGCAAGCAGGTTACGGTTTTATTAATGTCCTTATGGATATTGTTATCAAAGTTCTGTGTGAAAGTATCAATGGAACTGCACATAATATCCACAAACTCACCGAGCTGCTCCGGTCTCCACGCGTACCTGTCGAATGCATGTGACTGAGTGTGAGTGTGTGCTGCACGTGCGGGACCAGCTGGCGGGTCACGTGACAACAACAGGCTTACTGTAATCGGGAGGTGGTCAGACTCTGTTCTTGTGATTATTTCAAAATCTTTATAATAATCATATAAATCTGTGGGCACAATACAATAGTCTACCACGCTGTTACCTTGTCGCCCAATAAATGTGAAGTCCCCTTGTTTATCTGACCCCGATCTCCCGTTTAAAATGTGTACTTTCATATATCTACACACCTCTAATAACTGTTTACCATGGGTATTTAAGACATTGTCTCTAGACTTTCTCGGAATACTGAAAGAATCTGAATCATAATCCTGTTCATCAATAGGAAGATAGCCGACACTATCGTCCTCTATAAAGCACTGTTCTTGACCAATACGTGAGTTCAAGTCACCAAAGAATGTAAATATAGCATCAGGGTATTCAAGATGAAGCAAAATTAGTTTCTCCTCTAAAAGTTCTATTCCTGTACGATCCTGTGACTGCTGTGCCAAGGTTGTAGAGTCTTGCACGTAGACAAAACCAAATATGTGGGTCTGGGCGTGGATGCTGGTCAGGAAGAATACGCAGTCCGTCCATTCACTGTGTATACGGGTGAACAGTGTGGATACAGGCTTCCTGATGTACACAGCAATCCCACCGCTGTATCTCCCCACAGAGTGAGTCCTCTCCCTTACACACTGGTGACAGGTGTACTCTGGAAAAGTATTTGCAAAATCGGTAGTATTTTTGGCCCATGTTTCGATAAGAGCAAAAACGTCAAAATTGTTTAAAAAGGTTAGGTTTTGTAATTTCGAATACAGGCCGTTTATGTTCCAAGATAGGAATGATATAAATGTACTGTTAATAGGATTCGCTTCGTGTTCATCATGCTCATTTGTTAAATTATAGTCAGTATTAGGAATATTGTGGTTATACGTAACTTGTGGATGTGTCTGGCCTCGACCACCCTCCTATCTGTCTCCCTGCTGCTGGCCGGCAGCCCGAGACGGGCTCGTCTCGCTGCGTCGTCTGCTACGACTGGTCTCTCGTCTGCGGGGTGAGTCTTGACGGTCAGGGTTTGGGGGTGCGTCTCGCTGGGTGGCCTGGTGTCTCCTCCCCATCTCCACGAGACACTTACTTATATTGTCGTACTTGAACACAGTGCCATTTAGGACCAATTTATCGTACGAAATATAACATTCGTCGCCTTTCTGTCTGTGTTCTTTCAAGTACTCACCGAGTATTCTCCGGGTCTGTCTCACTGCTTGAGTGAAGTCCGGGGACACCCTGAACGTCCTGTTGCCTCTGAGGTTCGACCTCGCTGCATCTAGCACCTGCTCTCTACACTTGTATGAGGAAAACTTGACTATAATGGGCCGGGGAGTGTGCCTTGTGGGCAGTCTATGCGCTCTCTCCACACTCGCACGTGCTGCGTCACTCTCACTGAATTTGAGTTTTTCCTTTAAAAATTCAATAACTTTTTCTTCGCTTTCGGCCCAATTTTCATTTGCGTTTTCGTCTATTCCAAAGAATATCAGATTGTCTCTTCGGGATTGTGATTCAAGGTTTTCAAGTTTGTTAGATAAGGATATATTTTCCTCTTCAAGTTTTTCTATAATTTTCCACATCTCGTTTTGATCATTCTTGATATCTTCAACGGTTTTCTCAAATTTATCAAACTTACTGTGTAGAGACTGTAGGTCGGCCTGTATGCTGTGCAGAATAGCTGTAACCTGGTCGGGCTCGGCCGACTCTACGTGTACACCTGTGGAGGACCGAGTTAGTCTGCTCTGTCTCGTCCCGCGTGGTCCGGGGTTGCTCTCCACGTTGCCGCTCATAAGTAACAGGGCAGCTATGCACATCAAAATATGCAGTTGTCGTGCACAAATCCCCCCGCAAAGTTTAATTCCATGTACACTGAGACATTTCTGCTTGGTGGGTTGCACATTCAGGCCAATACGAGCCCTCCAGAGTTCGTTATCTATCCCCATGATGTTACCCACGTCTACCCGTCGCCATTACAGGTGGCGATATGGCGGCGGTCTGTAAATAATCGGGGACACGATGTATCATGTAAGAATTGAACTATAAGGTCGAGAAAAAAACCTTTGAATAAAAGGGATCTCAGTACATATCAGGACTATTGTAATGTATGTAACTGAAAATATGATGGAAAACCATCAACGTTTGTATAATGAAAATGAATCAGGTTGTGTACTAAATAAGAAATGATGTAGCGTTGACCTTTTAACAATCAAAGTATTGGGCTGACCTGTGGTTGACAAGTTCATACTTGTTGCACCAATCTATTTCTGAGCTTAGTTCTGTCAAAAGAAATATGATAATTGGTGAACCACAGCTCGGGTTAGACGGGTTGTGTTTGCTGTTTAACGCCACATTCAGCAAGGTTCCAGCAATATAACG
Organism: Haliotis rubra; assembly: GCF_003918875.1. NCBI lineage: Eukaryota > Metazoa > Mollusca > Gastropoda > Lepetellida > Haliotidae > Haliotis > Haliotis rubra. Next base: position 4,859,981 of record NW_025767190.1, read on the forward strand.
GCGGGCTGCAAATAACCTGCTTTTAATGCAACTTTATAGTGTTCCTGGATGTTTTACCATCGCATAACGACATCACCAACCGTCGATGTGTTCACAGTGTGAACACAGTTGTCAATCAACCTCTTTGATCTATTTTTGTAATATTTTATAGCTTGTGCTGCCACGAAATCACTTTCATTTAAGGCGATTCACACAGATCCAAAAGGATCAAAGACTCCGTCTTCCATTCTCACTTCAGAGAAAAGAATATGAAAGTTCAGCAAATGGGTTTTCCGTGCGGTTTTTACACAAGAACATAATCGAAATAAACCGATATTCTTAGTTTTGACTAATTGATTGAACGTCATCAGAGGAGATTATTTTCAGCTCTCATTTATGTCTCATTTATGTCATCACTTCTGGCTATTAACAAGAGACATTGGGCAACATTCTATTTGAAAGAAATGTATTAATGTCCGACTCTTCCTCAGAAGTTGTTTGATCAAGGTTATAACATTCAAATCCTCAGTGAAGATTTTGAAAGGTTTTCAGGAGACATGTGAAGACATGTGAAGGAGAAATCCAAATTTGACAATTTTGACATCTTAAGACAAGCCCAATTTAGACCAGTTCCAACAGTTCCTGTGTTTTGTAAAGTGAAGAATACACCTGCCTTGGCATGTGTTTGTGACGGGTAGCACCGATGGGTACCATACATTCCCCTTTTCACAAACTTCTTTTGTGGCAGCTTCAACTTTGTATTGTATATAGTTGTAAATATAATAAACATGTGAATCTTTTAAAGTTGTGTGTCATTATGATGAGATATACAATCTCATTAAATAACCTAAGTCTAATCATTTTATCAATAATTTTATATTCAACATTTTATATCACACCCTTAGCCCTTCTAAACATCAATCTAATCTTAAATGTAATCTATTTCAGCAATACTCATTTGCACTGCATGCTTTTCTCCCTGCAATCCCTTCTAAAGCATGTCCCTTGCTCAGACTAGTGTGTAAGTTCTATTGTTCTCTGTTCAGTCAAGCGTATAAGGTATTAGGTATTTAAAGGTTAATTTCATCTAGTCTCTTGGTCAGTATCTTATGTGGTTGTCATCGCGCATGTTGCGGTTTAGTCTCTAGGATCGAGATCATGGTGATCTGGACTGTGTTTTTCCCATGTATATAAGGTTAGTACTCTCTAGTGTATATATTTATTGTGGTTTTGTGTGTGATAGTTGATGGTTAAATTGGCTATAGTTTAAAGTATGTTTAATCCACTTTCTACTATGTGTGAATATTTTATGTGGTAACTCACAGTATAGTGAGTTATGACATTGCTATTAGTGTAGGTTATAACTCGCATTAGAGTGAGTTATCATACTGTTTTTATAGTTTAAGTTTAGCTCACAGTACAGTGAGTTGTGTAAGTGTTATATTATATATTTATAACATTACATATAATCATTAATTATATTTCATCTAAGTATAATATTTAGCAATAATCTTATTTTCCATATTCCTATCACATTAAAGCATTATTACTATTAGCATTATTATAGCTACCTTAAATCGAGTGCGTGTGTGGATGTATGTGCGTATGTGTGGTTAGATGTGGTTGTATGTAGCCTTTACCGTAGTTACTCTTTTAATCATTTGTTGTAAATATCATCTGCACATGGTATTTATTCATCCTGCAGATGACGTAAACACCAGCAGTATCACCTATGCATTGAATGCAGGAGCTCAGGTCATACCAACCTGGTATGTTGTTATTGTTATTTCAATTATATTTATCATTGTATATTATGTTACATCTATCATCTTTGTAAATGTTTATAGTATCAAGGCCATGTAATATAATTAATACATGTGTATCATTCATGTGCATCGGCAAATCATGTGTATTACCATGATATTATTCATTTATATATCTGTAGAGTTGTCACGGTAACATGTTGGCAACAGTAGTTATGATAAGTTATGTGTATACAGTGAGACCTCGGATATCTGGACACATTCGTTTTTACGTAAATCGTCCGGATAATTGAATATCCGGATATCTGGATTTTTGGTTTTCATACACCTCAAGGAAATTCCAAAATATTTATGATCATCAAGCGTTTATTATACATGTATAGACATTCAAAAACAGCATCACAACATAACTGGCTTGAATATCGACATACTGCACTTTTATTGCTTTGACTGAATAAACAACATCGTATCACTTCTCTTGAACAAACAACAGAAGACAACTTTGTCAGTAGAGACGTCAAATTTGCAATTAAACATCACTAGACAAGATTATTTACCTTTTAAGTTATAAGTTGTTTTTGCTGGGCATTGTATTATTTGCAGGGATTAAGATTACCGTGCGTATTTGTCTCGTACACAAAGCCGGAAATAGCAATCAGCTGTGCACACGTTACCCGGCGAACAAGTTCAAACATGCACAATAATATAACGGGATGAATTCTGACGCAGTCGTCAGTAAAATATAATACAGAATACTATGTACATGTACGTGTGTGTTTAATTAAGTATTTGGATAAGTTAATTCACTTGTTATGTAGTAATGTGATTCCTGTCAATTATTGATTGTAAACTTATATTGTCATTTTAACATGTTTCAGGCTAAAGCTTTTGTTTATTACATTCCTTGTTATAAAAGTCCATCCGCCTCACACCCCAGTGGCTTTGTGGTTCTTGTCACTACAATAACTACATCCTGACGCTGCTACACTTTTATCATCATCTTTTACAGTGATACACAATACATGTTCATGATCATGAAACTAACGGAATTGTACAGTCTAATCTGCTTATTGCAGAAATTTCTTATTGATATGGAAATGGTATTGATTTTTATTTTCATGTAAAACAACTATTTCTACTTCGTATGTTTGAACTGATTTAATTCATTGTGAACCTGTGTGATATCTCTACATCTAACATTTGATAAGGATAAGGAAACGGAAAGTTCACAAACTGTTTCATGACTTACAATGCCAAGCCATTCGTACGTGTAAGTCATCTTACTGTTACAATGAGAACCTACGGTAAATGTAGAATAGTTCAAATTGTGTTTGTTTTTGTGTTTAAATGTATGAGATGAGCATGTGTCTTTCTGGAGATACAAATTAATAACCTTGATGAAAGTTCGATGTAATTTGATTTGAATGTGATTTGAGCCTAATGTTTTGTGAATTTGTTTCCCAGGTGGGGCCACATGTCGTGTTGTAGTAAAATGATTATCCTGTATTGCTCAAAATCAACATGTCTGTGTTAAGCATTGACTTGATCAGTCTGTGTAACATGACCATCAAACAGTCAATATATTTCATAGAATCTTGGCCATTTGATCTACTGGCTAGGTTGATGCGCACTGAAGTATTTCACTGAAACTGACACTGAATATTAAAAGAAATGTTCAATAACTATTTAATAACAGGCATGATGATTAAATTCCCCTCTGTATGTTCTGATACAACACAACTTTTAGCTGTGAAAGTCAAAACATACATGAGGGGGAAGTGGTCTCCACTGAGTCAGAGGCGCATCTGATAAATCAAGGCTTGTTAACACCATATCCCTGCTGGTGGATTTTATCAAGTAGGTACGCGTCTAAGATCTGCATTGTCTCCCTCCCACTTGAAGCTGACACGTTGTAATAAAAATATATCACTATTCAAAAGGGTGTTAAACTCCACGAAGTCCCTATCAACGGCTGACATGCGTGTTTCCCTTCAGAGGCAAATGAGGATATTCCCTTTGAAGACAGCGTGTTGTTTTTCATTACAACACAAGGTCTTAGCAAAGAGGGCGTTTTCAACCAACCCATTAACGATTTAGCACAGGAAAAGAAAACATGTTTTCACTAACACGTTACAGTTTTGACGGCATTACAAATTGATTTCCAAATGTAGTTCAACAGCTGATGTTTTTTCTTAACATGGAAGCAGTACTTGTATCATGTGGAAAGAACAAGTGCGTTACACATGTCACTATAATATGTTATGAAGCTTCTGTGTACACTAACAGAAATTCAAAACATCTCTCTGACATGTTCTACAAATCAAAACTGGTAACCATAAGAAAGTTTGCCTTCCATGACAATGATTTCCGTTGTTTTAGAGCAAAATACGTCAAGTAAGACAAGACAAATGCCAGTATTCTTCACTTTCCACTCAACGTGTTTAAGGAGGTATTTTCTTTGACAGCAAAAATGTGCTGCATCACGAAATTAATTTATTTCACTAAAACTCATTGTGGAGGTTGTGTCCTTTTTTCCGTTTGACTTTCTTGTTAGAAGATTAAACGAACTGTCAAAGTGTCCATATTTCACCTTGGGTTGTCGAGATTCCTTCCAAGAATTAGGCACGGAGTTTGTCAATGTTACTTCCTAAGGGCATTGTTCGAGTGCGATAGTAGTCTCAATTGTCCTGGCCCTCTCTAGAGTAGCATCTAATCTATTAATGTTTATTATTACCTTGGTAAAAGTGTGTTTGTGTTCATGCTAAGAAAACGTATGATTCTCTATATAGCTTAACCAAGTCTTGATACTAAATCAGTACTACTCTCACTAAATACGACGTCTACGCCAGATAAAATTCCGTCTCGATTGTTTGCCAAAACAGATTCCATAGGGTGCAGAAAGCCAAGTATCTGTAACGATAATATCAATGGATAAGGCAATTTGAAAATAAATGATGACACCAGATATTTGCGAAAAAGCAGAGCATATCCTGCAGATATCAATCTTCATATACACAATTGTAACATGAAATACGTTATTGCGTAAAGATGGTAACAAAGCCACATTCCTTGATCATTTTTGTAACAACCACTAAACATATTGGCATCATGATAGCCACTTTCTTCTGGCCAAGAAATACAATTTACCTGTTATTTTTGGCTGATACGAAGGTTCATATGCTTGGCAAATTGGGTGTTCAAGAGGAACCAAAGTTTGCAACAATCTTGAAAATTGAAAACATGGCAATCACTGTGAAGACCCAAATAAGGAGAAATGTTATGGCGACATTATTTCACCACCCTGAGCTGCGCCTCTTTGCCTTCATCCCACATTTATAATGAAATAACTAATCCAAAAAAAGCATAGAGTTAGAACAATCTTCTTCACCACCTATATACCATAACTGCGCTAAGTAATTTCCACATATTTGGCAGATAGAGACACACTGGCAGCACACTAAATTTCGATCATTTTCCTGCGAACGTATCTTGTTCTATTTCCTGTAAATGAGCCACTCCTTGTGAAACCCCAACTATTTCATTATCAAATTTATTTAATATGATAACTTTAGGTAGACATAATTAGAAGACAAAGCTGCTCTGTTTTCAATTTTGCGGTCCTTTATCGTTGATTTAAGACCGCTAAATGTAATGTAAATACCGAACGCGAGCTTTATCTTCTTTCTAGAACGACTGATAAGCGTTTTGAAACCGATCTGTTTAGCGCGCAAGAACACAAGGCGTGAAGGGTCCTTTTCCCTTGAAATCGCTTGGAATCGTCCCGTTGAGGGACAGGTTGTGTAATGAACAAAATAAGACATTTTCAACAACATACATGCTTTATTTCAGGAACCAGTATGCTTGTATTTGTAACAAGTAGCATGCATAATTAAAAAAAAATACAGTTTATACTGTGCGCAAGTACAATTATTTGATTTTCTCAAGCGAATTATTGATCTCCACTACTTATGACAATCGACTCGTCCCAATTCAAGCCGTGAAATCGCTAAGTTTAGTCGCCGCTAACTTTTTTTCACGGAACTTTTTAATAATTGTTGACAACTACCCTACTATTCCCAATTTGGGAAAGACCTGACAGGCCACGTTTTATGTGGGATACGTGGACAGTGGAAGTGGAAGGACTGGGCGTTACGGCCGGGACGGAAGCGGTCAGGAAGCGGATAGGACGTGTGGGCCGACGTGAGTTGTCGACGTCATGCCCGCTAGATCTAGACCCGGTTTTGAATACTGCCGCTTTTGCGCTGCTGACGGATTTTCCAGCTTCGTAGTTTCTTCACTGGGATTAGGGTCAAGAAATTCTTCTTCGAAACCTTTCGCTTTTTACTTCAAAAAACATGAAAGATGCTGCCGAGGTAAAAATCGCCGTTGTCCGACATGTTTGTTTGTAAACAATAGGGTCAACGAGTTAAATGTATTCATACGCGGTGAATCGGTCACTTTATTAAGCGGTCTTCAACTGCCATTTAAGTACGATTTTGATGAGCTCTCAGCCAATCAGAATCGAGTATCACACAATGTCGTCCTAGAATGATCATTACGTTTTGGGAGGAGAAGAAAGGCTTAAATAGAATTATTTGTAGTTGCATTTGGGTGTACTGCGTGTGTTGTTTTATACACTGGTAAGGTATGTTTAGAAACTGAGTTTGTTAGTGGCTGTGCCCGTGAACTGTAGGTTGATAAGCCATGTAAAAAAGGTTTTTCCCTAGTCTGTCATACAGACCCTCACGCACATATATCCAAGAAGGTCTAGAAAATGTGGCAAGTCTAGATTTCCACAGCTTCAGGTCCCCTGAGACGGTGTGTAGCTTGGGTGCTGGTCATTTCTGGCCCATTTTCTTTTACCGAATCGTTGCAAAATAGTTTGACTGTTTTAATATCCAAAAACTGGGTGTAAACAATCTGTGATATATTGCTTGTTGTCACTCTGTCTGCAGATGACAGGTGACTTGATCCACAGTATGGCTGAAATACTGCCGAAGGCAACCTTAATTAAACTCATTAGTTCACATGAATACTATATATATACATTGTCCACAGTATTTCCACAAGGTTAAGCTTCACTTGTTCATTTAAATTGTTCGTTTCCGCGATGTTACATTATGTTTAACTGCACAAAGTCAGGCAATAGTCAGGCATTGATTTTTGTTACAAATGAAATATGTTTAAACTAACTCATTGTGAAAAACTGTGTGAAATTTAATTCTAATACTGGTCTTTTCCGGTGCAACCTTACAACGAACGCGATCAGATTGACGGAAATGTATTCCAATGGAAACCAGGCTTGAACGGGTCTCATGGGTTTCTATCGTTTCACGGATTATGCTCCGGAAACCAAGATTTGGGATGTGATCTTATCGGGAAACCACGAGGGACTCACTAAATACTGCTGTGGGTATGATTGTGTACGTAATATCAGATGAAGTAGATGATGCAGTTCATGTATCAGATCAGAAGTTATTGGGAAACGAGTTCACAGGCGTTTATATGCATATTTGACATCAGTTGTTTGTAAATGTTTTAGTTAAGAAGTGTCAGTTTCATCGGGGTATTTTGCACTCTAACAGCAGTATTCGATTACAAACCTGTGTATTTTTATCTATATGTATCAGTGGTATGTTGTATGATATGATGCGGAGTCTGATTCAATTTTTTCTCGATTTCAGTTTGTCCCGTCTTTGGATACATATTGCTTTATTGCTTCTCTAATTCGGATTCCCCAACGGAGAAGATACATCAGTATAAACACCCATGAGTACAACGCCAGGATCTATGTTTCGAGTGGTAAATATATAAGGAAGTCCTATTCAGCATCATTATCTCCTGGTATCTATCTGTAAACAGAGTCTATGGAAAGCATTGCTGAACAAATGCAAGATTTTGGTAGTTCTACATGGATCGAAGTCTGAATTTCATATGCACCTATGCATAAATATGGATGAAACTGTGGGATTCCTACGTTTCCGCCATGGGAGTTATGTTGTCTCTGTTTCAGTACATCACTGATAAGACTACACTAACCCAACATTCTGTATCGCGACGTACAGCCTTAGTCTAATTATCTGTGATGGGAAGGTTATGACTTCTAATCACGTAATAGGTTATCTTTTTTTATCTCGGAGATCTCTGCGTACAATATTCATCCCACGTGCCGTGGTGATTACTATGATGCAGGTGATATATCTGTTTGGCGATTATTATCATTTGGAATTAATTATAAGTGATTCAGTACTATTTGTTCTGAGTACCTTGCTTCCGTGTCCAATGTTTTCCTCAAAGTGGTCTCGTTTTAGGCTGACACTTCCAGACAAATGATTACAGAGAGATACTTGGGTTGTATTACATCGCTTAACGTAGTGTTTACTCAATACTTAATGCTTACATTGGCAGCATAGGAAGTTACTATTTTCACGCTCTTTTTCATATAGATTGACTTATATATGCTTTCACATTCATGGGTGTTTGCTGTTTGTATTAATATCTAAAGCGAATATACAAGTAAGACACATGCTAGTCTAGAAAACATTGTATGTCCGGAAATTTTGCTGAAATGTCCTAGTGTTTTAACTTAAAAGCCTTTAGCCGGCGCCCGTACCTTCTCAATCGACCTGGCAGCATATTTCACTCTGTACCTTTTAGTAGGTTCGGTAGATCACATGTGCAATGTTAAGTTGCATGTATACTCACGTCCCGTCAGCCTGAGAATGCAGCCTCGGGAGCTTTTTAAATAATTTGCTAAAAGGTAAAATACACTTTACGAAATTAAGTCAAATAGAGATAGATATCAGGGATTAACTTACATGTTTTAGGCGTATTTGAAAGCATTAAAACTGATTATTGTAAAAGCTTAATCATGAACCTGGAGGCACGTCGTATTAAAGATCATGCCTTGTTTTTCAGCTTTTTAGTCGAAACATAAACAGCTATAGTAGGAACGTCATCACATGTTCATATGCCCAAAGTAACTTCTCGATTTTTGAGTGTTAGTTTCTTTTTTTTCATTTGTATGTTGATTTATCATTGTTTATTCTGTGCGTTTTCTGTGCGACAAAATGCAGTGACTACTCTTCCTAAAATGAATTTGTATTGCTATCGGTAAAAGAGTTCACGCAATTCCTGACGCAGCAAGTGTGTACGGTTCATAGATTTCATCATATCTACAGTTGGTGTTTTGACTCCATACTAAGTCTTGTATCATTGTTTGTTCAGATCTGTAATAGCTGACGTGATTGAATTATTTAGAAATCGGAGGACTTCTATATATTTTCAAATGACGGTTCAATTAACTTTGTTTCCCCTTTCGTCGAGTACGCGGGTGAAGGATCACACAATAACCCTCATTGGTCATTATACCTGATATCCAGAGCAGTTTATACTGATTCCAAAACACATGATTGTGTTTTGATCGTATAATGGACATGCTTTTATAATGTTTCTTATGAATGTGTAAAGACTTTTGGTCCTTAGATTTCAAAGCAAAATAGGAATTTCATCCATATGCCTTGTCATCCATCACAGAAAGGATCGGAGCCATCACAAAGGCTTATGTTGGCCCTGCTTCCTTGGCCAAGTCTCCACTTTCTTTATTAGGTTATATTAGACATGCTTTTAACATTTAGGACATATGTCTAACCATATCATTTACTGAGCCCTTATACTGTGATCACATTAATGTTGCTGTGAAAAGTTCAGCGAATAGAGATCCATGTCGGTACGACTTGGACACTCTGAACTGAGGCTGACCCCAGTGATTAATAGATACGTTGGACATGCGCCATGTTAGCTGTTGTTGTGGAATGCAATCTACGACTAATCAGAAATGACATCAAGCGTCTGGTGGATGGAATTGAATCTATCACACGCTGTTCACGTCACCGTTTCTGTAATCGACTGAAACCAAAGAGTTTCGTCGAATTTAAAAACTCATCATTTCATCGTAACATAATTTCTTTCTGAGAATAGAAACATGATTTGTCATTATGTGTCCAGCGAGACAGCGTGGCGGCAGGTATCGATATAAAAACATTGGAGAGATTGTTACAAGGTGTGAAAACTTTTATTATCGCACTTCCGGGATCTGTATCGTTTGCAAATATTTGCGTCTGGGGACTTACACTCGTCTGTGTTTGGTTTTGATTTGTGCCCCATCAGGTTTCTGTGCTTTGTGTGACAGTTGTTGGTGATGATGCAATGATTAATCGCTGTGCTGGAGAATTTGATTTCAAGTATGAAAAATGTGCTCTCAGAATAGACCGGATTTTGATAGCCCCTCTCTCTCAGATTTCCTTAAGAAGACACAAGTCCTCGTATTATCTGTAACGTACAGTTGTCTTCACTCTTATTTAGGTTCGTCAGTGTGTTGGGTTAGTATTTTATAACTTGTTACATTACGAAGTTTCAGCATACATGTATGGTAGGTTGAATTTCGTAGCATTTCGATTACAGATCAGTGGAGCTAGGTCCTGTTATTATCACAATTCTGGCATTGGAAATGAAATTCCCTACTCTACCTAGGTCCCCGCTGATTATGAAAATACAGACAACATTGATTACTTAAGATATATTTCATAGACATTCTCTGCCACAATTGTGTTACCAATGTGTGGTCAGTGTTAGTTTCGATAAGAGGCGACACAAATCTTGGATTCGAACTCCTTATAATCATATTTGACAAGCCCAAGGGACCATCTCTGCACAGCGAATTGGTTCTATGGACTACTTGCCGCCTTTGCGCAACCCTACCCTAATACCTCGTCAGTGAGATTAGGTGTTTATCCCACAACGTCTGAAATGCTACCGTCCAGTATGTTATCTCAATCCCGAATATATACCGGCAGCCTGGTGTCTATATTTTACAGCCTTTGAGGTAAAAGCAAGTATGTTCTTTCTTCGACGACTCATACAACGTCTGATCGAGTATATATCATTCAAGGCTGTGGTGATTTAAAGCTTTCTAAAGGTTGTATATGACAAACATTTCCAAATTTGACACATCAGTGTTAATAATGAGGTCCAATGCAGTTCTATATGCATGAACTTGCAACATAATGTTCCCGTGTTCTTTTCATATGAACAGTTGAGTTGCCTTTGCAAGTGTTTGTGTCGGGTTCCAGCGGCTGGTCAGAGTACTCTCATGTTTAACACCTTGTAACAACATCATTTAATAGGGATGGATTTACCCGTGCTAATGAATTTGCCGGAATCATACATTCGATTCTCGGAATTTCCTATGAGCATTCAAATTATCATATTATCTGGGAGCTTGTAGCATCTTCATCACAGTTTCTAAAGCATCAATCAAAATGAGTCTTATGAGTCGATGTTATCCATCCATGTTCGCTACTCCAGTCACTGATCTAGTTCATTGAAAAACTATCTTTAATATTCTTGTGTTTAAAAACATACAACACATGGTATGTAGAAAAGGGTTCGCACGTATTTTCTGATTAATGACACGTCTATTATAGCTCAGAAAGAATTTGTTTTTTATCCATACTAATCAACAATATTTTTTCAAGGTAGTTGCACTTTTAATCACTTGTTTTCAATTGTTTGACGTCCGACGAGTCTTCTTGTATATGGAAAGAAACGCATTGCACTTATCTCCTTATTATGGCGAGCTGGTTGTAGTATAAAAGCTCACTTGTTTTAATCAACGAATGTCTTTTAAAGAACATTAAATTTGTCTATTCTTTAACATGAGAAATTGGAAAGTCAAATTATTTCTTCAAGTCCAGTGAAGTTTGTCGAAGGTTCCCTCTGGCTGTCATTCGAATCCAATCCAGATAGACAGTTCAATGTGTTGTACTCAAAACAGTTAGATTTTTAACATGTAGATAAATTTGGAAACATTCCTGCAAACATTTTCGTATGATACTACTGATGTTTCACCTTATGTACTGCATGCGATCAACGAGTTCATCCTGTGCACGGTGTTTCTGAATACATCCTCTTTTGATAATGAAACTGTGCAGTCTATTTCAGATTACAGGTCCCTAATTCCAGACTAAGTGCTCTTTAGGGTAAGCCATATACGGGATTCGAACCCACATTCTCGGTGCAGAGGAGTAGGTGTCTCGTGTCAACGCGTAGATGTGTGGTCTGGGGAACTAGCTCATAATTAAGATGAAGTGTACATTGACGAAGAAGGAGGGATATGTTGACTTCAAACTTCTTTAGTTATACGACAAACAAATACACAAGACATACACGAAGTGAGCGGAGTTCCTGCTCAACCCCATGGCGTTTCCTACGAGCGGCATTATCGTGCTCACGGTCGTCCCTATGCAGACAGTCGGAATACCAGACTCCTTGACAATATAGATGTGAGCATATATATACAGTTTTTGATAACAGTGGACAGGCGACGACTCAACAATGGACAGATAGAGAAACAATAGCATTTCCTTGACCAGTTGATGTGATGGTAGACACGGCCAAGGGGAATGACCAATTAAGGCCATAAATGTCATATACAATAATTTATGAAAGCGACAGAGTGATACAGGGTGGCCGACAAGACAATGTACACTGCGGTACTGATAAGGATTAAGAATGCAGATAAAATAATTACCATTAACTCTCATATTTCTTTGCTACATAGTTTTGGGGCTTTTTAAATATTTGGACGATGTCTGTCCTGCATTAGTCACTGTATCACATGTATAGTTTTTGTTATATGTTGTACAGTTGTTATCGGTTATTAAATCCCCGTGACATTAAACGTATTGTAAACCATTGTGTCGAAATAGGAAAAAGAAACTTGCAGCATGTACGTCCATTGAAATATGAAAATATATTTAATTTGAAATTTGATAATGCATCTGTCAAACTTTATTCATCTTGGCAACTTTAATTTGTTCTTGCATGTTTATGCAAGACGTGACATTTTGATATCTCATACGCTATTCCCACATTTGCTTTTTGCATGTGGGCAGCAAACAATGATTTTAGCTGAATATGTCGTGTTGGTTGAAAATTTGTGTCTACGAGTGCAGGAATTACTTTGTGAGTGAGTGAGTTAAGATTTAAAGTCACATCGGCAAAATTTCAGCCATATCGTGACGAAAACAATTTATACAATAAAAAGTGAAATGAGAACGTTTGACATTGAAATGGAATATATGTACGTTATAAAAACCTGTCGACGAAGGACAGTAAAACAACTAGAATATCACAATTACAACTAAAACTAGTTTGGAGAGTTAAAACTGATAGCACTATTTGGACAATACAATATAAAAACAGGCTATAGATCGCCAACACCAGAAGGTAGATCACCATACCAGGGACCATGGGAACTTACAGCTACCTGCATGGACCCTAGTTGGATTTACACCATCCCTTCAGCAAGTACTTTGTCATTATATTGTTATCTTAATACATTCGCCCACCTTACGTTGTGTAAACATGTTCTATCTATATCTATTCACTTTGTGCACTGATTCAGCATTCAATTGATGAAGCAGCATGGATTAGTTCTGAAACGTCGTGATAAATAACCAAAATATCTTCTTATCAATAAAACTTGTCATGCATTTAGGTTCGTCCAAGTTCTAAATGCCTTTCCAGAACTTCATTTCAGTCCTATTGTTGCTTTTCGACACATCCATGATGCCAATATATACGTTCAACAGACAAATGTGTTTGCATTCGTGGATAATTCAAACATGGAAATGGTTTTGTCGCCTATATTTGCGTCACAGCTACTGGAGGGAACAGGATTCAACGCTTTAATTCGCATTGAGAATATCATTTGACGTTAATACCTCATTATATTTATCAGTGAGACAATATACATGTATTTTCATCGAGGAAGCCATTGTCAGCAGTGTGAATGCATCAATGTGTGAATGTTTATATCTTATCGCTCTTGAGCCTGTGTGATGGGATTCACACACATCTGTGTTTGGCTGAGCGTTTTGCACTAGCAATGTTTGAGTTAAATGAGACGGATGTGCAGTTACATTATTATGTATTCACGGCGTTGTAGAATATTATATGAGAGCTGACTGGTATATTGTAATGGTTCTTGTTCCAACTCCCAGGTGTTGACGTCGGTTTCGGCACAGTGACGGTGATTCTGTAATTAAGACGTATTGTTAGCTTGATTTTGACAGATTGGTTGTAACTCTCCCTCTCTCTCTCTCTCTCACACACACACACACACACACACACACACACACACACACACTGTGATTGTTTTTCAGAAGCCATTTAAATATATAAAAAAAATTGCTTGAAATAAATGAAAATGAACACCCGATAGGAATGCGTTTCTTACCAATGATCGTGGTAAGATGATACTTAATGCATAAGTGACGTGGTAAATAGGTTGATCGTTGTTCATAATATCTGTCACTGGTTCAGAAGCGTTCATATAAAATCCGCCGTGTTATAGGTTTCATATTGTTGCGTTCGGATATAAACGCCAAACATATGAAAATAATATGATTCTGATCGTAACTGTTTTGTGTGTGTGAGAACTTACTGTTAGGGTCCATGCGGCAGTACGCCAGTCGTAAGTATATGCAAAAGTCTATCTTTCTGGAGAGGATGCTTGGTGGATCACTTTACAGTAATCAGATGAACCCTCTCTCTTTTAAATGGTTTCAACGTATATAAAATAACATTATTACATGAAACGAAACAACACGCAATGGTTATTCAGTACATGTGTCAGGAAATGAGATGCATCAGGATTCTTATTCCAGTGGCCAAAAAACCCCCGATAGTGTAGGTATCAAATGTAATTTTAAAACGTGAATTAAAAATACAGTAGCTTGCTGTTGTTTTCTCTCCGGCAGTTCATTACATACAAAGAGGATCCACTAACGACTATCTTTGCATTTTGAAAGGAACTTATGAGTTGATCAAATCTTGGTGATTCGCTTCACTTGGTATACGAAAATATGTATTTCAGAAATGTAACTATCATCTTTCTTGGCAATACGTAATATCAAACGTCCGGTTTTTGCAGAAAGACAATACTTTTCATCTAATCGAAGAATCGATGCATATGTTGGTGCTGGGCTGGTATACATAGCAATATGTCCAGTGATGCAGATCTTAGAATACGACCATTTTTATTAAGCCAATCAAACTGGTGATGAGAAATCCACCAGGAACATCATTATGGGATTCGTGCAAGCTCTCATTATCTTTAACCCATAGAACATACCTAATTTGCTAATTATGTAACACAGGAGATGAATGTCACTTTTTGTTTATTTCTCCATCCTTTTAAAATCACGAGAAAACTACTTATTCGTTCATACTTTAACGTCACGGTTAACATTTTGAAATGAATTGTCTTGTAAATAGCCCAAGATTAGGAACATAAGAAAATCAAGTATATTGAGTAAAATAATTATGATAAACTTCAAACCTGGAAGGTTTTATCTTAAAACTATGTAGAAATTTGCAAATTTGTGCTTTGTATCTGTTCCCACTGCTTGAAAAAGATGTTTATGGGATTGCAATTTTGTAAGTTCAGTTAAGTTCAGCCCATTGAATGTGACAGCTGGTATGGATGTTTACTATTCAACCAGACATCCCGAGGAAGATAATGTTGATACAACACTGGTTATGATCGGCTGTGCCTGACAACTAACTCAATGTAAAAACACCACGGGAAAGTCAATAAACACTGAAGACTTGCATCTTCCCACATCCAACAGCAAATGGTAGCTATAGGGATCTAAAATGTCTCAACTTGGCGTGAAGAGTCGTGTTTCTCAGACTTACCAGAATAACCAATTTCCTCTTTGGGTTTCTGTGCCACAATGACAACAGTTTTCCAGACATACGGCACTTTTGGTTCTCACTTGGTCATGTAATAACCTAACAAACGGCGTTAAACCCGAATCATTGTGTATCTTAACAGCCAAAATAGAAGACACAAGGAAATATAGACAAATCATTCCATATATTTCGGAATCGACATCACTTACTGTCTGTGATACAAACTACTTTATCAAACACGATGCAAATGCTTATCAACACATCCCATCCTGAATGATTTTTAAACAGATCTTTTACAAACGAACAACACTTAAGGATCCAGAATACATGTGATAAGGAAACATTTTCAACGGAAATGTTTACTTCGCGATCGCACTTTTGGCAATCGAATGTAGAGTCATGATCGGACTCGAAAAGAGGTGCAGTAATTACCAGAAACATCAAGTTCTTTAACTACAGAACGAATGAAAGTATAGATTTTGAAATCAAATTTGCCAGAACCATTACAAACATTATCAAAAACGAAACTAGATTTAAACCACTCGCCGGACACTGCAAAGTTAAGGTCCTGAACATTCATTATCGCCTCCATGAAACACTGACTCCATGACTGTTCTGACTCTTACGCCTAAGACAGAACTGAAGCCGGGAGCTTGGTGGTCGCTGGTGCTTCCGATATATACGTGCGCTCTTAGTTATATATACACGGCAATAATATTGTACAACTTTGATAATTGCTATAACGTTATACATGGTAATGCATCAGAAGACCGCACGGCTTTAATGGCATGGACACAATGACTTGTCTACAGCTGCGATAACTCCGTCATCGGAGACGTTGACTATTAGATGATGGACATCCACAACAATGATATCATTAACCGTTATGATATCATAAGATGCTGTAATTAACTTTCTTTCAAGCGTTGTTATTATTATAATCAGACATGATAACGGAAGAAGACCTATCGAGAAGGCATGAGCAAATGAATGAATGAATGAATAAAGAAAAATATGAGGTTATTTAAGATGTGTATGTTTGATTGCTTACGAAAGGTCTTAAGTGAAACCAAGGCACACGGGATATGTGCTGGAAAACCGGAACCTGCTTATGCTAAATACTAAGAGTGCATGCTACTCGTATGTAACTTTACAATAAAAGATTAATAAAACGCTGCTAAAATATGAAAACGTTGCAGAGCTAACACATGTTAATTGTGATGACAACAGGGATGCAGGTTGAAATACTGCTGAATGCCGTGTCAAACAGACTGTCACATTCACAACTGTCATTCATCGCAAACAAGTGGCATTCACTGCAAACAAGTGGCATTCATTGCAAACAAATGGCATCCATTGCAAACACCCGCTAATGTAAACTAACACATTCTTTCCACATCCTTAAGGCATCTCTGCTAAAACCAATTTGCAATTCTGACTATATGATGTGTCTGTTTGACACGGCATTCAGCAGTATTATAACTGTACAACGCAGTCTGTAAACCATCCAGTGATTCACACCATAAGACACCCGTTCACCTGGACAAAACTTTGGAATCAAAATCGGGAATTGCATTTTGTCCATTTTATCTTAATTTGTAAATGTCACACACATGCGTCAATACGAATTTTTGAAACCTTTACAACATCTTAAATGTTGAACGTCAAGCCCTAGTTCCCTTGTTTGAATGTTGAAAATCAGAACAGACCTTTTGTTCTTTATGCATCAGGAAACCGATCAACAAGGAGTGGAGCAGTCTTGTCCCATGATGGCCTGTTTCTTGCCAAATTGCCATATCCAAAATTTTCGGGACAAAATCCAGCATTTTAAACGTTACTACATAATGTGGTGCAAACAACAGCCGAATCTCTACTTTTCTATAGCAGATTGAAACTGTTGGATCCGATTGTTCAAGTGCATTGGATTTTCTTGTCCGTCGACCAATTTGATTGTTTAGTTTGTTTACAGGCCTCCGCCGCATGGCATGAATACTCCAACGAGGCGTCAGGAAATGAATACTTACTTCTCCAGAAATATGTGAATGATGGCTGCTGCCATTAGGCAGGACATGCTTACCCTCTTCGCGAACACCTTGTCATCACGGATGTTCAGTCGTCAATGCATCAAATGTTCACACCTATTTTGCACTTTACACTAAATGGAGTCTTTGTCGCGTCAAGACTGGTAATTCATTTTCACTGACCTTTAATATTCTCCGATAACACGAAACCAAAGTATCCGATAACGCAGTTTAATTGCACCAAATTTAACAGATCTTAAATGTGTTGAAGATAACGCTCATGGCAAACGCACATCGATTGCCTTTACGCTCTGTAAATATTACTGGAAACGCGATGGTAATCATTCTTTACGTAAAAAGGAAAACCTTGTACGCCTTAATTAGGAATATGTGAGGGGGAAAGTTAACATGAGTACTCAATACGAGAAATGAAGTGCAGGATGCAAGACCAACAAATTGTATGCAATTATTTTCTTTTTTCAAAATGGTAAAAAGTCAGAAGTACAAATTATTGGTCATTTTGATAATATATGATTACAGAAAACCAATAAATCTTTGTTTCCATAATCATGAGTACAGTGAACGATACCAACCACATCACGAACATATGAACGGGGTACTCTTTTGCACTCACGTTCTATACGTAATGATTACCATAACATTGTAAGGTATTCGCGAGAAGAGGATTATTCGCAATAATGTCCAACCATCGGCACACGTCACAAGCATATGCAAAGGCTTGTCAATTATTACAAGAAATGTGCAACAGAACAGTAAAGGGAAGTTGTACACAGGAACATAGAACTGGAATCCAAATGGATACTGACATTATACACAAATGTACGTAAATATTACAACTGTCAAACACCAAAATAAACGTCACAAAGTATATAAGCGCGAGAGAACAAATAGACTCGATCGTCATCCAAAATAGACACCACCAGAAAAATGCTTGCGGTGGATGAATGAATGAATGACACACTCAACAAGCTGGTTCTGGGTCTCGTCCATAACACAGTATCATCAACATAATCAGCAATATTAACAATCATCATACATTGTCATCCAAAACGCAATGAACGATAACTATTGTGAAATAGGCTGTGAACATGAACATATGAACGGTTTGTGATACGCTTCATCCATAAACAATACATTACACGTTCATTTCGTTGGGATTTAAAATATTTACCTATTTATTTCATGTACCTTCATTTAAGAATAATCTTCAAAACGTAACGGCCAAAGCATATGAATGACGGAGCTTGCTCACACTAACTGCATGAAATTTCACTCCCCAGCACTCACACGGAACCAATTCTTATTTTCATATTAACCGGTTTGACGACTCCCACCAACTGAATTATGATAGATCTCCGTACAAACACTCCGTCCCTAATGCAATGATTTCCTACTTGAACATGGAGCTCTTTGAATGGAACCAAAATGTAACCAACACTTCCTTGTTTCTACTGTGTTGTTCTATTGCATCCAGTACCAACCTCTACTCCCAGAACTGAATCAAAATGACGGCAGTGATAATACCATTAATTCATCACACCCAAAATCTCACATACACCCACTGGCACTACTTAAGATACAATAACACTATGTATACAACGAGTATACAGCCAACGAGCTCGTAGCACGTACTTTCCGGGAAACGTCATGTGCGCTGTCGCTTATAAGCACAACTATTCGCCATGTTGATAATACATTAGTGATACTTCAAGATGTGCCGTTCGTCGTTCAATTTGTGTTTCTGTGCTGCTTATACGAATTTATCTCCTCAAGCTCTTGATTATTTGAGAAGTTCATTTTAGTTTATCATTTTAAGCTTAAATAAAAAATAACAGTAGATCTTTGGATATGTTGGTTGAGAGAATTGTCCGTTTATTGATAAAGTTCCACCTTTATTTACAATGGCATTGACAACATATATCGTTTTCCTAAACGTTCTGTGACTCAATTTCTTGTTGTCACTGAAATAGAAACAAAACTACTTCAAGGCATTGGCTTTGTTTATCAGTTACCAATTTATCTCAGTTACATCCACGTGATCATCGTGATGGCTCACTACAGTTCTAAATCAAGACAGCAAAATAACAACTGAATTAAATTCAACATTATCTGTTACAATACGAGGATCGTTCTCACGTCAGTAAACTGCACCACCACGTTTAAAATATATTGGTGATGTCTGAAGGGTAAGTTCCATTATTTTGATCAAGAAATATGTATATTCAGGCCATTCGAACTATAACATTCGAACTGAATGCAACTGAATGCACAAATAACATGTTTTATATTAAACATAGCCATTAGCGAGTTAGTAAGGACATAACTTATACCTTATACACGTTCATTGATGTCACATACCAGTCTGGCAGGCTGACACTTATTTTGGCATTTATGAAAAGGACAACGCAAAATATTTTCGCTACATATTCCATGTGTACGACTATTGTATTATGCGAGAACTTTTATACACAAATTGAGAGCTTAAATACAACAGGGCAGAACTCGGACGTGCCTAATCACTTCACGATCTCACTTGTCCACCTTTGCTGTCATGTATTGAGTGGTGTGTGTTTTCTCAGATAAATACTAATAAACTTGTGCGTTAGCATGGACATGCTTTTTAGTTTCGTAGCTTCTGAAATTCTCTTGCCTTTTTACAAGAACTTTGAAATATCCTCTGATACTAATCTGTTCAACAATGTATTGCGATATTTTACTTTCTTTTTCTTTGGTGATATTAAACATTGTATATAAAGTTAAAACCTTCACAATTCCAATGTTTGCTGTTTAATATTCCAGTTAACCATTAAGAATCCCCAGCTAAAAGCCTACTACAGTTGTGACTATATCATGAGTATGTATTTGTTACAGATGTTCAATGTTGTTTGTTAACAATCGAGTCTGGACCAGACAATCCAGTGATTGTCATGATGCGACACGATGACAAAGCATGTGTTTATGAATCACTGTAAAATATGGATGATACCAGGTGTTCGCGGCGAAAAGGTGAGCGTATCCTGCCCCACTGGTGGCACTCGTCATAAACGTATGCAAAGTCTTGTCAATTGTTCACCTGAATTATTTCGAGAACGTATGGTACAAGTCAAAATAAGGAATTGCCTCAGACATGATTTTTGTCACTGATGCAACACCTTTGGTAATGTCCTCCACATGTCTACCAAAAATATTTTCAAAGATACTGAGACCTTGAATATTTAAACCTTGATCGAACAACTTTTGAGCAAGAGTGGTATGACGCTCTTTGAAATCTCGGTAAAAAGAGCATACTCGGATGTACCTCAAAGGTTGTAGAAGGTAAACACCAAAGGCTGGAGCTGTTGGAATGTTGCTCAGCATGAAAGGAAAGTTGACTATTGGAAAGTTGAAATCATCCCTTTTGTCATACAGCTTTGTGGAGAGGTTGTTTGTCACTCTGAATATTTTATGCATAGATCTAAATGTGAAACAGTTGAGGTGGTCTCACTTGTTACTTAATTCTAAGTTCAGGTGTCTAAATGAGTTGGAAGGAATTGACTATTTGGTGGTTATGGAACGATATTAGATCATCGATATACTTGAAGCTTAAGTTAGACTTCCTGGCTAAATTACCTTGTTTCGATTTTGCCACCCCAATCAGAAATTCCGATTCATATGTCTAAAGTAACAGATCTGCAAAGAGGAGAGCACAATTGGTGACGTGTGGATGCCTACTTCCTGTTGAAATGTTTTATCCCCAAATTTACAAAGATGGTATGTCCAGTATTTCACATTTCGTTTTCTCGGTAAATTTCAAATGGCATTTGCTTCACTTTTTGAGAAATTGACTTTCACCTCCGAAGATAGATATGTGCCCATATCTGTGTTCACCATGTATATTAACAAATGCCCCATCGATCAATGAATGAAGTGTTTCCTTAGGTTTGTCATGTTGAATAGTGGTATCAAATGTTTTCACAGATTGAAATTTGTTCCGTTTCTGGGATTGTAACACTGCAAATACGTTGACCTTTTGAGAATCCACACATGGTAAACCGGCCATTGATGTAGTAAGTAGCGTCTCATACTGACGGAATACGTTGGCAATATATCCATTAAATCGTTGGCATTGCCCACACAGTCAGTAACGCATAATGCTACTGGGTACCTAACTGAGATTGAATCCCGACAGACATATTCAAGAATCAGATATCCAAACTACTAAATTACCGTTGCAGAAATGACGTACGTAGCGATAGGAATCAGTCATGGGAAGCCACAAATGGACAGCCCAACCCGTCTCAGTCACGTGGTATATCATGCTGTTTGAAGCCATACCAAAGTCTCGGGAATATGGAGCTCAATTCTCCATGGTTGCAGCAGGATCAAATTAACTTCGCAGTAACCAGCTTCTAACAGACAGCGTCCTAGCCTCTGTTACGACAACGAGAACTGACGGGTCTGTTGATTATTATTCCCTTGTATTTCATATGGTGTTACATTTCTGTAGCGTTTGAAGTCGCACACACAAAAAGAATTTTAGGTTTGAACACACACGTGTACATTTTCACCGCAATGGTATAATATTATCAGCCATTCGCATGATATGTGATCGAACTCCATTCCGATCCCCTGTTTAATACGTGCACGTAGATACCCAGAGGCTATATTATCCACAGTTATCATTAAGTGTTCATGTTCAAATGTGATCAATAATTATATTGCACGACTTAATTAAACAATGATTATGGCTCCAGTTATTGGTACATTCTTGAAACATCAATTGTAGGATATCTGGTCGCAAGTGCTTCAGAACGCCCATGAGTAGACCAACAACACAGGGATGACCTTAAATCATCGGTGTCCTTAATGGTAATGGTGTAATGTGGTTGTTGTGTCTCTTTGATAAAATTCGCTCGGGCATAAGGTTTCAATGACATTTTGAGGTCATTAGAACGCGATCCCTGACTTCACTGTGGTGAACAAATTCTAGCTATGATTAACGTATAACCACCTTCCCAGTATAACATCCTCTCGCATATTATCAGTTTTCGATACGATGAAATATAAAAAGCAGTAAAGTCACCCCAGGGATCAGCGATTGTGCAATTCTAATTATGACATTGTAATATAACTGAAGACGTTCATCTCATTTCACCTGGAATGAAAGGCTTCCTCCACGTGAGATAATGTTAAAACGGACCTCTTACTATTCGACAGCTAATCCATTTACAGGGGAGTTATAGGAATTCGTTGGTTCTTGATGTAAACTATTAATGTGGGAAATGTGATTATTCAAACACCATCACCTAAATGCTGGTCGATCTAATTAACGCTTTCGGAGTCAATGTCACCCTTTTACCGATACAATATGCGATGGATCGGGGAGTTCTCTTCTAGATATAAACCTGGTCTGTATTAAACCCTATGTTTTTCGAGACTGACTTCGTATTCCATTCAACACGTTTGTCGGAGTCGGGAGAGTGCCTGTTGGATTTGGTATCAACCCGCACCTATGAATGATATCATACCATATCAATCTCTTTCATTAGTACTTCCCTAACATTCATTATCGTTCTTTTGCACCCCGTTTTGTTTATATGCTCTACATGTATACCAGCTTTGCTATCTCCAAGGTTTTCAATATCTTTTTCAAAATATTGATTGATCTCAAGACTACGATTCGAATCCCAAATATAACATTCGTCTACTTACAAATTTCAAATATAGAAGTGATTGTGATAATGGGTTACCGCGTAATGAATGTACTCAACACAATATATGTAACCTATATTGAATATTGTACACAAAACTATTAATATCATGTGGGGTTACTGTTCTAAGCCACCTTTAGCAATATTCTTGCAATATCACAGAAGGAAGAGACCACTAATGTCCTCAAAAACGAACCCGTGTCTTCAGTATGAGGCACTAACGAAATTTCCTTTAGGTTACTCAAACCGACACTGCCATAATTACAGATATTGGTCACACATATCCTTTCGCTAACAATGCTCCAGCACACTGCACACTATCACCTCATACACCATGACAATTTATCTCCATGTTCCCCAGTAGATTACCCCGTTCTGTATACACAAATCTCCACTGCGAGATTTCTTTACGGTGGCTGGTCAGCAAGGCGTCATCAATCTTGACAGACCTCTCTGCAATAAATTTTGTCAAGACTTCTTGAACTGGTTCATCTTGGGTTAACTTGACTCAAAAACTGAGGATCAAGTAAGAAATTAATTTGTTGGCATTAAGGCATCTGCAGCCAATGGACACCTGTTTCTTAACATATTCATGACACCATGCCTATGTTAGTCTTTTTCAAGGCTGAATATTGTCTTCGCGAGTAATCAAACGAGTGAGTGTGTATTGAACAATATTCCAGCAATATCAATAGGTGACATCAAAAACTCATGTAGTCATGTTGGGATTGAAACTTCCAAGAATTATACCATTGGGCTAAAATACGTCTCATCAATATTCCTGGAAATAACAACTTTAATACGCCCAGCGATTGTGTTCACTGTTGGAATCCCCGCAGTTTACACTATTTCAGCTCTATCTAGGCAGCTGATCTGGTCCAAGAACAGCAGCGGATAGCACGAAGGCAATCACCTTTGCCGGTACACAGCAAAACCTAAGTTTGGACAACTCTTGGGTTGGACAACAAGCTGTTGGGCTGATGGTTAATCACGAAGTAAGTATCTGCAAGCACGATACATACGAGGACTACATAGAATGTACCTACGTGTAGCTGTGCAAAATATATAGAATTTTAACTGCTGACCTATTGGAAAACAACAAAGAAATGTTTGCTGGGGATCACAGCGATTACGTACATGTATACTTCGTGCAGCGAAGTCTTCTGTTATTTGAGAGGTTCACTTCACCCATGTTCTACATAAGGCGATAATTCAAAATATTCCTCATCAGTATTTTATTTCACAAACTGAGTCAGAATGTCGATGCCCATATGAAAGACATGCTGTTGTGCGGCACACAGAGGCTGTAAAATCCTTGTGCCTCAACGGTTCTGATGAAGTGTCAATTTCTATTCCCTCGGGGCAATGAACCTCTGCTATCATTAGCTACATTTGAGACGGCCTGGTAAGATTCAGGTCAGTATCAGACTAATTTTTATGATAACTGACTTCCAAAGGTCCATAAAGAGAAGGTCCGTAAAGAGATGAGAGTATCAGGTTCTACAAACAGTGTTCATATCGCAACACAATAAGCGATGCAGATAAATGAACGCGTGCAATTAGTTTAGCATCAAAGGTAAGAGTACGAGAGGGAAACATAATGGTTATATCAAATACTAGTAGCAAATGAATGTGTGATCATTAATTTTTCATCTGTCTTCCTGAGTAAGTGGTTAAATATAATTAGAGTAACCACTCGCAAGTAAATTTAAATAAGTACATACTTATTCTCTATCGTCCTTTGGGTACACCTACAGAATACCGGTTACCTACCAGCCATATTGTTTAGTGTCACGTCACCCTAACGCTTACCCTAACCCCTTACCCTAACTCTAACCCTAAACCTTACCCTAACCCAAACCAAACTCGCTTGCTTTCAAAGATGGTATCCGGTATTCTGCAGTCTTACCGTCCTTTGGATTAAATACTGTGTTGGGGTTGCTAACCAAGGTTGATTGTAAATAGTGCATGACGGCTGCAAACCAATGTTGATTGTAAATACTGCATGGGGGATGAACCCATGGGTGATTGTAATTACTGCACAGGTGGGTTCCTGACCAAGCTATGCAATTGTAAAGTATGCATTGATATGCTCTTTAAGAAAAGAAACATGTTATTGGTTTTCATAGTTTAATAACAAAACCGATAGACACAAATCAAGCAGCGAAAGATCATGATTCAATGGGAAGGGGATAAAACTAGACATGTGAGTGACGTTGGGGTGGGTAAAATGTCAGTATTGGTCATGACCACAACGATCTGTGGAATGTTCTGCCTTTCATGGACAAAGTATGTGGTGGACGTTGTTGCACAGGAGGAACTCCTGACAAATACGTGAAAACATATGATCTTGCGTTGTTATGCTGGAACAGTCCACCGTCGACCTCCATGTGCGGAATGACTTGTTGTTGCAGGATCACGTGTCGTTATCTGATGCCCGTCAGTACACCTGTCATATGCACAATAGCCATCCTACAAATATGAGGTGTTTTACATCCTACACCGTTACTCCTCCACCACCAAACCAATCAAATTGCAGCACGCAGTTGGAAGCATAACGTCCCCATCGACGTCTACATGTGCGTCTATCATCACGTGGCAGTAAAGCACGGTCTTCCAGCCCAGATACCTGTCTCCTTCAGCCGATTACCAACTGTCTGGCAAAAACATCTGCTATATTTGATTGTGTAACAATAATCCAAGCGCATGAATTCTGCCTATGTCAAGATATTTTTCCAGAGGATATAAATTCTTTGAGAAAGCTGGGATAAGACAGTTCGGAATCCTCATGGGACGAAATTGTGCTCTGCCCCTTACTGATACTTCATGCATATAAATCGTGATTTCTGCTCGTATGGGCAATATCTAAACGCGGTTAAACTTGAGCAAAAAATATTGACCTCGGGTTTATCGATGATCTGATACCGTTCAATAACAGTCACTTCCTTTCCACTGATTTACCCAGATTTACCCATCCAACTAGAAATAAAAGCGACAGTGAAATACCCTCATCTCTTACATAGTTAGCAGTATTCTGGCAACTTGGTGTCTATATTTCACAACCTACAATACAAACTAGCGTGCTCTGTCTACAGGAATATCTTTGTATTTGCCTGTTATGTTACACACAGTATAACCCAATGTCAGAATCTCTGGCATGCCATGGATCGTCGTGGTCGACGTGCAACCAACAGGCAAGATCTGAATCAAACCCTCCAAGACAAATGGCGACGTATCCCATGTGACGTAATCAGACTGAATGACCTTTTTTAGCGGCAGAGGGGTTAAGAATGTTTGTAGCAGGGGGTGGTCATACATCCCATTAACGCGACGCGTCACGTCATACATCCCATCGACGCGACGCGCCGTTGAATTTGAGCGAAATATATTACATAAGATCAGTTCATTGTAAATTACGGTTTTGTTACCCCACATCAATTCGGGCAACTGTCGAGCCAGTATCGGTTGTTATATTACTGTCGTTTTAAGTGTTGATTTGTTTGAGATTTTATCCTTACGGCAAGCATGGGTTGTTGAAGACCAATTCGAACCCGGAGCATCACGTGTACAGTCAAATTTGAAACGATCTATGACTTAATTCAGTCGAATATTTCCACGATATGTTCTTCAGTTCTATTCCAGTTCCGTGTTCATTATGTTTATTTTGTGGGAAAATGAACTACACAAGAATGAACTTACCAAGAGAACAAACCTTCATTCAGCTGTCTCCCCTATAGCAATCGTGTAATGTTGTTGTAGTGCCATTTTGATGACATTCGCTCAAGTGTAAGGTTCGAACAACTTCATTACGTTTTGCCGTTCTAGCTGTGATAAACCTCATAAATCCTCCAAAGACTACCTCAAATATCTGTTATCAGTTTTTGATACGATGCATACTTCGGACAATGAGGATTACTCATCAACTCGATTATAATATAACGGAAGAAGTTAATTAAATGTATCATTTCATCTGAAACAGGAGGCTTCTTTCGTTTTGTGAAATAGTGAAAGTTAAAGTTTTGGAAGATATTTGTAATACCTCCTGTAACAGGCATGAAAGTTAGATTGACTGAGCCAACATGTCTCATACAATGTCACTCACACTCCTGTAAGTAATATTAATGTTTACACTACAAGCAACAGTTCTCAGTGTAATTAATTGTATCTAGGTGTCCTGTCGACAATAATAATCTGCTGGTGACTTTGTGAAATCCACATTCCATGCACCACCAGCTCCCATACAATCGGGTAAAAGTATCACCATCTCATGTATGTACTATCTGATGAATCGAAGAGTGTACTAGCCTGCATTAGCCAATATTGAATGGTGCTATTAATTGTACGAAGGCATGGCAATACTTCCGCGAACAGTTCTACGCCGCATTCAGTAATCTC
Source organism: Haliotis rubra (assembly GCF_003918875.1). Lineage (NCBI taxonomy): Eukaryota > Metazoa > Mollusca > Gastropoda > Lepetellida > Haliotidae > Haliotis > Haliotis rubra. The sequence continues at coordinate 4,887,611 of NW_025767190.1, forward strand.
TTACAATGTCACAGACCAATAATGCTCTGAACAGAATGGACGCATGTGGGCAAAAAAATCCTGGTCTTCACTCTAAAAACTAACGCAATAACCACTAGGTTACTCCCATCTTCAATACAATAATTACAGATATTGGCCACGCATAGCACTTCTCTGACAACATTCCAGCACACTGTAACACAATCACCTCGTGCACCGTGACCATATATTTCCATGTTCCCCAGTAGATTAACCCGCTCCTTATACACAAATCTCAGCTGCGAGTTTTCTTTACGGTGGTGGGTCAGAAAGGTGCCATCAATCTCGTTTGACCTCTTTGCGATAAATTTTGTCAAGACGACATGCAGATTGACGACTTATTGAACAGGTTCGTCTCAGGTCAACTTAACCCAAAATCAGAGGATCAAGTAAGAAATTAATTTGTTGGCATTACTGCATTTGACAAGGCTGTATTTCATTGACCTTTTCGGTTTTTAATCAGTATTTGGAGATGTGGAGATGTAATCAATGTATGTGAAACGATATACTGTACATGTATAATGTGAATGTTACCTGACTAGGTGGTGATCAGAATAAATTAATAAGATATATTAGTAAACAGTAAAACTGCCTTTAAATAGTCTCCTATAATGTTGAAAAGTACAGAAATTATGAAGTAGTAGAGGTAACGGAAGGTATTTGTATAAATGTTCAATCTCGTCAGTCTCTATTTGAAGGAGATTATAGTGTCTATGACTTTTACGCCGCTTTCAGCAATTATCCAGCTATATCATTGCGCGCGACAAAAAAATCTTAAGTATCCCTGCTGGAATCGAAACCAGGCCGAGGAAGCATATAAGTGCTTTTACCATTTTACCAGACCTCGCCAAAATTCGAAGCATTAAACAATTTACGGACCAGGCAAACAATTGGGTAGCATGAGGATCGACCGACGCCATCAGCACTCACCGCATCCTGTTGATCTGAGGACAGATCCCCGAGCAAAGCTCTCTTCTAGTACGATAAATAAGAAAGATTCGTATAGCTCTTCAAAATGTATTATGAATTTTTACTGGCTCTTCTATTTACTTTTCAACCTCAGAGCCATTGGAAACAGGCATTAGGATAGTTGCAGAAGACTGCATTTCCTTATTGGATTTGTGAAAATGTGAGAGCCAGCAATGTCGTATACGTCGTATAGATGGAGTACTGTATTGCTTCCGGGGGTTCGTATCTAATCGTTTAACCCTGCTCTACTTAAGGTGATAATTCAAAGTATTCTTCATATTCATAAGTATTGTATTTCACAAACTGAGTCGGCCTGTTGATGCCGATGTGAAAGTCGTGCTGCAGTGAGCCACACAGAGGCTGTAAAATTCTGGTACCTCAAACGTGTTGATGAAGTGTCAATTTCTATTCCCTCGGGGCAATGAACCTCTGCTATCATTAGCTACATTTGAGACGGCCTGATAAGTTTCAGGTCAGTTTCAGCCTACTTTGTATGATAATAGACTCTCAAAGGACCAGGGAGTGAGATGAGAGCATCAAGTTCTACTGACGGTGCTGATATCATCAAAAGTAATTGATGCATACAAATGAACACATGCAAATGTTTTCAGAATCAAAGGAAAAAGTACAAGACCAATTTTTTTTTATTGTAATGATCAAACTGAATGCGTGATCATTATTCTTTCGTCTCATCTTCCCAAATGAGAGCTTAGTTATAATTGATACACACAACTAATCAAATTAAGTTTCCACTCTCAAGCAAAATAATATATTTTCATATATTAAGTAGAATAATTATTCTCATGAGCTATTGTCCATAGTCTTCAGACAGGAACAGACAGGAAAATGTCATCGATCGATCGGAAAGGAAAGTTTGATCAGGAATCGGTTTAACTGCGACGATGCTATCTGGACATATATGAACTATAAAGGTGTCGCAGCACAAGGTTAAACAGGAACAAGAGCGTTTTTGTGGGTGATTGGGGATCAAGAATTCATCATTAAATTAGGCGTTGTTCACATAGTCATTACGTGTATTAACCATGCATATTTATGGGATCAGAGATTTTAATCACAGTGACATTTCACATATCCAAGGTGTTTCTTTAACTAATCTGTGATAACATGAACTACAAATTATCGAGCATCAAGTAAACATGAACCTATTTTATAATTACTGACTTTATATGTGTAATGTGTGCTATGTGAGCATGAAATATATATATTTGCACTTAAATACAATCCTTGTATCTTTGTTAATCATTATTCATACATTGTTTTCGCTTTCATATTACCTTTGCGTAGTAGATATAAGAAGATCTTCTGAGATAAGGTCATACAAATCCTCTCACCAGACTTACTATTCTGTTTAAGGCAATAGATTTTAGATTTAGATCCAGCGTTGGGTTATGTCCTGCTCAGAGTAAAGATTAGATTACATTTTTCAGGAAAATGTTAACAACAATTTAACCCGGTCTAGCTAATGTCTCTTGAGAAGGCGAAAATCAGTGTATAAAACTAGGCTTCTAAGTATAATACCAGAATGAGTCTGAAAATGAAGGTATATGAGACTTTCATTCTGATATGGCGCTAAAGCAGGAAGTTCAAATGAAATCTCGTTAAAGGAGGTGTTCTTAGAATGCTTCTTTCTCAATTTTATCCCATGATCTAAAATATGTAAATTATTTTCCTGACGCAGGAACGCTTTATCAAATTGTATCATGATGTTCATAAAAGTAATGTACATGTACAGTTAGCTCACCAACACACTTAATATCCTTGGCTGGTGGCTGGGGATGATATTGCACCACCTTCATTCAAACAACCCACGCATTCTTTTCTACTGTTTGCCTACACCGACGTCCGCGCTTTACTTATATATGGTATATACTATTTTTCTTTATTACTTTGTTTCTTTATTAGAACTGATTAGTTTACTGTGAATTTTGCTGTCTTTTGTTTATTCGTCTGTTTGACGTACCCCATGCTTTCTGCTCTTTTAAAGCCTAATGTATGGTATTGGCAAATCTTATAATATCCTTACAGTTACTCGTGGTTTAGAAATGCAATCGTTCCGTTTAGTTATTCATTTTTTTTTACTTCTCACGTGTATTTACATGTGCATACGTTTTCAACCCTTTTGGAAAAAGAAGAGTTAGCATCTCGGGGGAGACGTGTTAATTCAGCGAAGGCAACGTAATCGTTAGAAGTCCTTGAGCTATTACATGTCCGCTTTGGGGATAAAACTAAGCACATGTCATTGGCCATATCAGAAACGTGCATGTACAGATTCATCTTTATTGAAGTAATACTTTCTGAGATGAGGACTTTCAAAGACTACCGCTGTTATTTATTATCTCCGAGTTAGGAATGGCTTATAATGAAGGCAAAGTGTACTAAAGCAGCGCATCCTGACGCATGAGTGACTGTTATGAAAACGTCAACTCGACCGTTTCCTCCTTGAGATATTCAGAGACAGTTGATTGAAGGCTAGTTTGATTGGACAGGGCATCTTTGTTGATAGTGTGCTTCGATGTTTTCAACGTCACTTTTCCAGATTTATATTCAACTGATTAATCACAGATTTACGATAACTGGCAGAATTAAAACGTCTTAGCCTCTTGGGTATTTAAACTCCTATCTCTGTCAGATGAAAGAAAACAAAATGCAAACAAAATGGAAGAAGCATTTCCTTCAGGAAAACACACACGCGAATGTTGTAATGACAGTAGTGAAGCAAATGGGTTAACCTGGCTTTTAGATGATTTGAACAACCTATTGGTAGAGAATCCTTGAACTGCAGTAATGGTTTGACCGACCAAGAAGTGGTACAAGCTATACACAAAAGTGGCCTATGTCAGAAATACTACCTAATCCAAAGACTAAGGTTAACAGAAAAGCAGAGAAGGCAAGAGGATATTTCAGATGCTAATCTACAGATTATGAGATCTAAGGTTACCAGATAAGCATTGAATGCAAGGGGATATCTCAGAGGCTCATCTACAGTGTGTGAGATCTAAGGTTAACAGATAAGCATTGAAGGCAAGGGATATCTCTCCAGATATGAAGGAGGTTTTCGAAGGACTTTGTCGATTGGACAGCAAACTGTCGATCCACCAGGGAAGTAGAATATATCGACCCTACAAACACAAAGTAACAGTATATCGAACACAAACAATTATTATATCTGTAACACCCCAGACTATTCACAAGAAGTGGTTCTAACTGTTTATTGAGCCAAATAGTGGGATATCCTAAACTGCATTATCGGTTCTAACCAGCAGAAGAGAATTGTCCCTCAACGGACGAAAATGGCTATTCGATTGTATATTACAACCTATATGGTCATAGTGTGAAGCAGATGTGTCCACTACTTTGAACCTCTATGCATGAACCAAGGTTTGTGAATCAGTTTCATTAGTTGTTGTCATTTTAACTTATAATACCAACCAGTAAAACCCATGAATATGTAATCCCCTACATTATCTTGAGTTCAACCAATGAGCAAAAGATCTATATGACGTCGATCCACATTTTGTAGAATGGTCAAAAGTTGTAACGTATGTAAAATGTCCTGAATAAGCTTGGAGCAACTTTTGAAAGTTTAGCTGTACTCTCCCGGAGAACAATATCACATTATTTTGGACTGGACTTCGAACTCATTCTGTTAACTTTTGCCACGTTTGACATCACTTCCAGATGGATTGCGTCATGGATTAACTTTAAAATGTAGAACATCTATGCACAAGAGGTCTGTCAAGCACCACACACACACACACACACACACACACCTCCCAACATACCCACACCCATGTAGACTGCGGATCATAAAATAGATGGTGGAGATTAAAGGGCGTATGAGTCGATTCAATGGGGATTTAGAATACATTTGGAGAGTCATACTTGAGGAACACAATAATGGTTCAAATATCTACAAGTGGAAGCCCGTTTGTTTTACATGGACACCACAAGGACACATGTTGGTACGATTTACAAATGAAGATATGCCTGTTGGTATGGTTGTTTGCTGAATCATGTTTCAGGTGTTTTCACTGTGTGATAGTGAACCATAGCCACGTGCTTGTGATGTTGTCCAAATGAAAAAAACAGACTCTGCTATTAGCAGAGATTTCTGATACTCTTGGAGCTGATTGGTCTCTGTTACCTACGTGACTTGATTTATGTTCCAAACAAATGGTATAAACCTGTTCCATGTTTTCTCAGCAAGGCCTCAGTTGGAAATTTCACTCTTAGACTATATCACCGAGCAGCTTATTGGAACCTGGTGGGATGAGAATACAACACTTCTAATAATATGTGGCGGTTCATCAGGGAGCTGTACAATAAATGAATCTATCGGTTCAGAAGCTATTAAATATAACATTGCGTTGATGATGCCTTTGTCGGGTCAGACGTGTTTTAAAATGAGCTTTTAGTTTAACGAGTTTCAACACTTCATGATCGAAAGTGCGGAGTCTGTAATCGTCTCACCGTCCGTGCTCTCATTTACGACCAACTCAGCAAACCACTTGTTTACAGAGATAATACTTTCAATTCCAACACGCCAGGACTGGAGACCTTCCATGTCGTTGCTTTATAGTCTCAGTGGTGTCTATCCGTCTCGCTTTGACGGGAATTACCGATCTGCAAATGACTTTACACAGAAACTCTTGGGTACTATTCAATAGCACTCTTCGTACAGGAATAATTCCCCAATGCTGTGTTTTCATGTTTTGAAAGTCTTACTGGTGTTTACGTGTACTTAAAGCATTAGGTCAGTAAAACAATAAAACACCATTTTGATCCATCAATAGTAAGAACCTGTCCAATCTGGAGCTTCCCCTTTTCCAATTAAACGACGCCCGTCATTAGTATATTGCATTACAGGGATCGAGTGTCGATGGCATGGAAACTTTTATTTAAGTATCATATCATGCTTCATTATCGCTTCACATCAATGTCAACCATGGCTTATGTGTGGAACATAGATCAAAGGTCATTCTCAGCTCAAGTGACTTTACAAATGTAACCTCAAGCAAATGAAAAAAAATATGACACATGTTCTCTAACATTGATCTATTGTATTGATACGAGGACACATAACAGATATCTATTGTATCGAGAAGAAGACATCTAATAAATCTATGGTATCGACAGAGGGCATGTAACATACATCTATTGCATGTACAATTGTGACAGAATTTTGCCTTGTCCTCTACTTTCGGTTGAAAGTAAAGTTTCTGAGCTCACTCGATTTAGATATAGGTTCTCACTGTAATATTCATGCAAGCGCTGAAAAAGAATTAATGTTGAAAAAGATCTCAACCGAAGGCGCATCAAGAGACACAGAGTGATCAAAATTCAATTGTGGCCAAAAATGGCATTGAGTTAGTGAATCAAGGCTCGAATCGGAAACGTGATTTCGTTGAAATGCTTTGCTTTCTCATGGACAGCATGTAATTTGAGGATGCGAAAGTAAGACAAGCAGTATGAATCCCCATGGGGGGGGCACTCTCATTCATTGCTCATCTGTTTCGTCATGTATATGATTCCAATTTCAGCTCGGATCGACAATATGAAAACACTGGGGAAACTTACCAAGATCAACTCACGTTACAGAGATATTTATGATCTGATCTCTTTCAGTAATGGTCAGCAACTAATTTGTGACATAGAACTGAGAAATGTTAGGTAGCGATATTGTAAAACTCCAACTTGTTATTCAATATTTGATTTCTGTATATAACGAGATGGCAGATAAATATTCATTACATCATCCTTGTTATTGGACATAACACCGTCTTCAGACTTACATGTGTTTTCTTTCCCCTTGCATTAATACTTATGGACACATATTTTCGATCTGAAGTTTTTCCTATAAAATGTGTCTATGCTTATTCCTGCTCGGTCTCGACTTTCAATTCATCTCATTTCAAGAGGTATTTGATTGGTTATTGATTCACATGAATGGGAAAATAAATTGCCAAGTAAGTAACTGCTGAGACGCAGTTGTGACGTCAAGTTATTAATTGTGCAGTGTGTAATGTAATGCTGCACTACATACACGCCATACACTGTCATATATCATCTGAAACCCGTGTGTTCCTTCTTTCTAGTAAAGTCCCGCGGCCTTTCCACGTTCCATGTTCCACGTTCCACTTCCATCTCCACCGTGATGACTTGAAATGCCAGGCATATTGATTGTTTGTTAGTGCACATATCAATCTGGCATACCCAGTATGTAGCCCAAAGTAAGACAAAGAGTTTACGATTTTAACACATGCAAAGATAGCAATATCTATTCCTTACAATAAATTAGTTTCTCCCCAACTTGTTTCATTTGTAATTAGGGTACAATACATATGTGTTCGGGCAAATACTTTGACAGTATACAAATAACAGTGTTCATTTCTATATAAGTTATCATTAAGTACATGTTGTACACACATAGTCAGTACGTGTAGTAGCCATGCATATTTATGATCAGATATTTAAAACATTTCAAATTTCACATATTCAAGCTGGTTTCTTTTGTTAAGCTGTGATCAAATGAACTACAAGTCTGAGCATTAAATAAATATGAACATCAAGTTAATACAAACCTATTTTCATATTACTGACTTTATATGTGTAATCTGTGTTATGTGAACATCAAATATATACATTTGTATTTAAATACAATCCTTCTTAACATGCGTCATCTTTTTTAATCATTATTCATACATCATTATCGCGTTCAATACCTGTTGTACTATTTTTATCGAGTTCCCAAATTCCCATTACCTTTGCGAAGAATAAATATACATTTTTGAGGAGATCTCCTGAGATATAATCATACGAAACCTCTCAACAGACTTACTATTCTATTCTAGGCAATAGGTTTTAATTAGGAACATGTTTTATACCCGAGCGTTAGGTTTTGATAATGAAAGTGTTTTATCACTGGAGTTAGCTTCTGTTGTACTGAGAATGAGGATCGGTTTACATTTTTCTTGAAAACAACAATTTCTTGCAACAAGTTAGCCAACTCTGGCAAATGTCGCTTGAGAAGAGAAGTGTATAAAACCAGAATGAGATTGGAAATGAAGCTAAAGAGCCGTCTATTCACGTATGGTGCAGAATGAATTCTCGTTAAAGAAGGAGTTCTTAGAATGCTTTTTGTCTCCTAATTTATGTGAATTATTTTCTTGACCTGTAAACACTTTATCACACTTGATCATAATAGAAAACGTATATTAGTTTAAATGATGTTCCTTACTATCGGATTACAGTTAGAACACCAACACACTTAATAATATCATTGGCTGGCTGCTTTCGTGGGGAAGATATTCCACCACCCCTCATCCAAACAACCCACGCTTAATGACTTTTCCACTGTTTGCCTACACCGACGCTTTACTTATATATACAAAGGTTATACTATTTTTCCATATATCTTTGTTTCTATATTAGTACTGATTAGTTTACTGTAAATTGTGCTGACATTTGATTATTTGTCTGTTTAAGATATCCCAAATTCCATGTGGTAACACCCCGAAATGCAATCGTTCTGTTTAGTTATTCATTCTTTTGACGAAAATGGCTATTCGATTGTATATTACAACCTATATGGTCATAGTATGTGGCAAAAGTGTCCACTACTTTGAACCTGTATGCATGAACAAGTTTTATGAATCAGTTTCACTAGTTGTTGTCATTTTAACTTATACTACCAACCAGTGAAACCCATGAATATGTAATCCCCTACATCTTGTGTTCCACCACCGAGCAAAAGATCTATATGACGTCGATCCGCATTTTGTAGAAAAAGTAAATGTGTAAATGTCCTGAATAAGTTTGTAACAATAATTTTTTTTGAAAGTTTAGCTGTACTCTCCCACTTATTTTTGTAGTGGACTTCGAACTCACTCTGTTAACTTTGCTGGATTACATCACTTCCAGATAGATTGCGTAATGGATTAAACTTGAAAATGTAGGACATCTAAGCACATGAGGTCTGTCTTCTTTCAGCAATGTCTTTGTTGGAAATTTCGCTCTTAGACTATATCACCGAGCAGCTAATGTGGGAGCCTGGTGGGATGAGAACACTTCTAATATATGTAGATGTTCACAAGGGAGCTGTACAATAAATGAATCTATCGGTTTAGAAGCTATTAAATATAACATTGCGTTGATGATGTCTTTTGTCGGCTTAGATGTGATATAAAGTGAGCTTTAGCGATTTTCAACACTTCATGGTGGAAAGTGCGGAGTCTGTAATCGTCTCACCATCCGTGCTCTAATTTAAGAACAACTTAGCAAACCACTTGTTTACAGAGATAATACTTTCAATTCCAACACGCCAGGACTGGAGACCTTCCATGTCGTTGCTTTATAGTCTCAGAGGTGTCTATCCGTCTCGCTTTGACGGGAATTACCGATCTGCAAATGACTTTACACAGAAACTCTATTCAATAGCACTCTCTTTGTACAGGAATAATTCCCCAATGCTGTGTTTTCATGTTTTGAAAGCCTTACTGGTGTTTACATGTACTAAAAGCATTAGGTCAGTAAAACAATAAAACACCATTTTGATCCTTCAGTACTAAGAACCTGTCTAACCTGGAGCTTCCCTTTATCCAATTAAACGACGCCCGTTCTAAGTATATTGCATTACAGGGATCGAGTGTCGATGGCATGGAAGTTTTTATTTGAGCATCATATTATGCTTCACATCAAGGTCAACCATGGCCTATGTGTGGAACATAGATCCAATTTCAATACATCAAAGGTCATTCTCAGCTCAAGTGATTTTACAAATGTACCGTCAAGCAAATGAAAAAGAAAACCACACGTTCTCGGACATCTAACATTGATCTATTGTATTGATACGAGGACACATAACAGATATCTATTGTATCGATAAGAAGACATCTAATAAATCTATGGTATCCACAAGATGTAACATAACTCTAGGTCCTCGACATTCGGTTGAAGAGTTTAGAACAACAAACATTACACTCAGTCTGAGCTCACTCGATTTAGATACAGGTTCTGACTGTAATATTCATGCAAGCGCTGAAAAAGAATTAATGTTGAAAAAGATCTCATCCGCACATCAAGATACACAGTGTGATCAAATTCAATTGTGGCACAAAAATAGTATTGAATAAGTAAATCAAGGATCGAATCGGAAACGTGATTTCGTTGAAATGCTGGGCTTTCTCTACGTCAGCATGTAAGTGTAATTTGATGATGAGAAAGTAAGACAAGCAGTATGAATCCCCATGGACACTCCCATTCATTGCTCATCTGTTTCGTCATGTATATGATTCCAAATTTCTGCTCGGATCAACAATATGAAAACACTGGGGAAACTGTGCCAATGAGAGATATTTATGTTCGGATCTCCTTCAGTAATGGTCAGCAACTAATTTTTGACATGGAACTGAGAAATGTTAGATAGCGATATTGTAAACTCCAAGTTGTTATTCAATATCTAATTTCTATACATAACGAGATGGCAGATAAACATTGATTACACCATCCTTGTTATTGGACATAACACTGATGTCGTACTTGAGAGACTGGTTTCACCAAGAATGTAATGATACGTCATTATGAAGCCATCCTCGATTAATCTGGGTATCACAATTTCCAAGTATTATGGTGTATATCCTGGACCCATTCACTGTTACAGTATCGTCCGACCCGTGAATTGATCTTCAGTAACCCGTGCTTATCGTAGGAGGCAACTAACGGGATAGGGTGGTCAGGTTCGCTGACTTTGTTGACTGTTATCGTATCCCAGTTGTGTAGATCGATGTTCATGCTGTTGATCACTGGATTGTCTGGTCCATACTTGATTATTTACAGACCGCCGCCATATAGCTGGAATATTGCTGAGTGTGGCGTAAAACGTAACTCAACCACTCGCTTAGACTATCGTTCAAATGAGAAGACGCTAAAAATAGTGGTCCATTCAATTTGAATTGAACTTTCATTATTGCAACACACTGCGCTGTACCCACATAAACTAGAACTGGCAACGTCTTTCAGACTTACATGTGTTTTCTACCCCCTTGCATTAATATTCATAGACACGTGTTTTCCTGTGAACTGTCTACAATTTATTCCTGCTGGGCCTCGACCTTCAACTCTCATCCAGAGGCATTTCATTGGTTATTGATTCAAATAAATAAGAAAATTAATTGCCAAGTAAGTAACAGCTGAGACGCAGTGGTGACGTCATTACCGAAAGAAAGTTACAGACATGGTAGCAATTCTCCCATGCTATTTATCATTATTCATTTGAGATGTAAATACCAAGGGTTATCAAAGATGATAGTAGACCTGTTTGGCTATTTGTGTGCAAAAATCGGTATTGAAATGTTCTTGCTGTCTTTGCCGAGATTAAATACGAAATTAATGAATCATAAAGGAATACCTTTCTGTCAGTATTTCAAGACATGGTACAATTTCGTTAGGTAAGAAACCAAATAGTTTTGTGTTACTCATAACAGATACATTTAACTACAAGAAGTGAAAAATCTATGCGTCTTAGATCTAGGACAACAGTATTATCCGTCCCTTATAATTATTTTAGCAAAGCAACCAATGCACGTTTTCATACGCGACAAAATAGATCGGTGGTCAAACACGGTGTCATCGTGACCCAAAGCCATGGGACGTTGGTCAATGCAGTGTAAATCAATCAATATCACGTCTGGACCGAACTCCTTACTTACAGGCTATCGTCAAATAAATGCGGATTTAAGTTGACAAACAGCAAAGAAATCACTCCTCGGACATTTTCATATACTCCACTTTTTTGTTTCAAGACGAGCACAATTAAACATTGTTCAATCTGTCTCCTGGAAGACAGATCCACTGATCTGCCATGTTGGGAAGGGGTGAGAATCGACCATTTGATAGACGAAGTTCCGAACCCAAGAGATTTATATGACACACAGAATCAATGAACACATGTCACTTATAAGCCTCCCATTTTATGAATAGTGACAATATTATGATACGTCCCTTTATTAACATCCCTTTTCCTAGTGATGTCTCGATTGTTTTACAGCCTTACTTTGAAATGAGGATTCTGGCTACGCACGTACATGTCTGGTACACCGAAGCGTTATTCTGAAGCAAAGAATGCTCGGAATACTGTCTATAGTATTATTTACTTGTGTAGTTCCTGCCTGAACAAATGTTATTGGGTTTGGGGACATTGAAAAACATATTACTTCACGAAAGTTGTATTTTATAACTCCTCCAAGTCTGATTATCTGTCTGGTTTTAAGACCTGGCAATACAGTCCATTGTCCCTTGGTAACACAACGATACCATTGTCTGGGAACTGAACAAACAGGGCTTTAACAATCAACTGTGTGATACAATATGCCCACTCTCTAGCTTGCAAGTATCAGCTGATCCTACTTTGTAATCCTTATATATCGTAAATGTGAGATTAATACATCATCTTCTCCATAATCTACATTGCTGTGTCTTAGTCACAGTCAGTATCAGAAGGACGTGAGAGTTTATGTGAGACCAAACACACATTAAGACCAACCATCTGCCATGGTTTTATTAAACACAAACTTGCAGTCTGTATATTACTGGTAAAAACATATTTATGATATAATCGGTTTCGGGAAGATATTTCATTTTATTATGGAACAAACTAAGTCGCTTTTGTATGAATAGATTCTGCAAGGCTGACGCATGTTTGATGTGTAGTCACGAACGGGATAAGATCTTTTCTATAATAATATTGTCACCAATAAACCGCAGTACATAGTGGCATCCATGTTTCCCAAGTCGTGGATTTTGATATATACGGTACACATCTCAGACACAGTTTATCATGTGATAGTGTCACGTAAGTGATATGAGACAGGTTACACAATCGTGCTACAAGGTCACTTAAAAGGTGTTAAAATCGAGGGTTGTTTACCTTTTCCATTATCTAAATATGATATCGTTGATGCCATTTACAGTCAACCAAAACAGACCACATCACAAAGATCTAAAGGTAAAATGTCTAAAAAAATTAATGAAACTATGCAACATTAAACTCATCCTGATTTCCTGATACACCGTAGTGTCATCGGAGATGGTAACCAGGCATTTTTGCGATGTGTGTTCCTTCTTTCTAGTAAAGTCCCGCGGCCTTTCCACGTTCCACGTTCCACGTTCCACTTCCATCTCCACCGTGATGACTTGAAATGCCAGGCATATTGATTGTTTGTTAGTGCACATATGAATCTGGCATACCCAGTATGTATCCCTAAGTAAGACAAAGAGTTTACGATTTTAACACATGCAAAGATAGCAATATCTATTGCTTACAATAAATTAGTTTCTCCCCAACTTGTTTCATTTGTAATTAGGGTAAAATCTATATGTGTTCGGGCAAATAGTTTGACAGTATACAAATAACAGTGTTCATTCCTATATAAGTTATCATTAAGTACATGTTGTACACATAGTCAGTACGTGTAGTAGCCATGCGTATTTATGATCAGTTATTTAAAACATTTCAAATTTCACATATTCAAGCTGGTTTCTTTTGTTAATCTGTGATCAAATGAACTACAAGTCTGAGCATTAAATAAATATGAACATCAAGTAAATACAAATTTATTTTCATATTACTGACTTTATATGTGTAATCCGTGTTGTGTGAACATGAAATATATACATTTGTATTTATATACAATCCTTCTTAACATGCGTCATCTTTTTTAATCATTATTCATACATTATTATCGCGTTCAATACCTGTTGTACTATTTTTATCGAGTTCCCAAGTTCCTATTACCTTTGCGTAGTATAAATATACATTTTTGAGAAGATCTCTTGAGATATGATCATACGAAACCTCTCAACAGACGTACTATTCTATTCTAGGCAATAGGTTTTAATAAGAAACATGTTTTATCCCAAGCGTTAGGTTTTGATAATGAAACTGTTTTATCTCTGGCGTTAGCTTCTGTTGTACTGAGAATGAGGATAGGATTACCTTTTTCTTGAAAACAACAATTTCTTGCAACAATTTAACCAACTCTGGCAAATGTCGCTTGAGAAGAGAAGAGTATAAAACCAGAATGAGATTGGAAATGAAGCTAAAGAGTCGTCTATTCATATATGGTGCAGAATGAATTCTCGTTAAAGAAGGTGTTCTTAGAATGCTTTGTCTCCTAATTTATGTGAATAATTTTCTTGACCTGTAAACACTTTATCACACTTGATCATAATAGAAAACGTATATTAGTTTAAATGATGTTCCTTAGTATCGGATTACAGTTAGAACACCAACACACTTAATAATATCATTGGCTGGCTGCTGGGAATGATATTCCACCACCCTCATCCCAACAACCCACGCTTTCTTTTCCACTGTTTGCCTACACCGACGCTTTACTTATATATGGATTATACTATTTTTCCATATATCTTTGTTTCTATATTAGTACTGATTAGTTTATTGTAAATTGTGCTGACATTTGATTATTTGTCTGTTTGAGATATCCCAAATTCCATGTGGTTTCGAAATGCAATCGTTCTGTTTAGTTATTCATTTTTTGACTTCTCACGTGTATTTACATGTGCATACTTTCTCAACCCTCTTGGATAAAGAAGAGTCAGCTTCTCGCGGGAGAAGTGTTTCTTTAGCGAAAGCAACGTGTCAGATGAAAGGAAACAAAATTGAAGAGGCATTTCCTTCAGGAAAACACACACACGAATGTTGTAATGACAATAGTGAAGCTAAATGGAGCAACCTGGCTTTTAGATGATTTTAAGAACCTATTGGTAGAGTATAAATGAACTGCAGTACTGTTTTGACCGACCAGGAGGGGTACAAGCTATACAAAAGTTGGCCAAGTCAGAGCTACTGCCTAACCCAAGTCCAGAATCAGAGATCTAAGGTTAACAGAAAAGCAGGCAACGTAATCGTTAGAAGTCCTTGAGCTATTACATGTCCGCTTTGGGGATAAAACTAAGCACATGTCATTGGCACATCAGAAACGTGCATGTACCGATTCATCTTTATTGAAGTAATACTTTCTGAGATGAGGACTTTCAAAGACTACCGCTGTTATTTATTATCTCCGAGTTAGAAATGGCTTATAATGAAGGCAAAGTGTACTAAAGCAGCGCATCCTGACGCATGAGTGACTGTTATGAAAACGTCAACTCGACCGTTTCCTCCTTGAAATATTCAAAGACAGTTGATTGAAGGCTAGTTTGATTGGACAGGGCATCTTTGTTGATAGTGTGCTTCGATGCTTTCAACGTCACTTTTCCAGATTTATATTCAAATGATTAATTACAGATTTACGATAACTGGCAGAATTAAAACGTCTTAGCCTCTTGGGTATTTAAACTCCTATCTCTGTCAGATGAAAGAAAACAAAATGCAAACAAAATGGAAGAAGCATTTCCTTCAGGAAAACACACACGCGAATGTTGTAATGACAGTAGTGAAGCAAATGGGTTAACCTAGCTTTTAGATGATTTGAACAACCTATTGGTAGAGAATCCTTGAACTGCAGTAATGGTTTGACCGACCAAGAAGTGGTACAAGCTATACAAAAGTGGCCTATGTCAGAGATACTGCCTAATCCAAAGGTTAACAGAAAAGCAGAGAAGGCAAGAGGATATCTCAGAGGCTCATCTACAGATTATGAGATCTAAGGTTACCAGATAAGCATTGAATGCAAGGGGATATCTCAGAGGCTCATCTACAGATTATGAAGGTGGTTTTCGAAGGAGTTTGCCCATTGGACAGCAAACTGTCGATCCACCTGGGAAGTAGAATATATCGACCCTACAAACACAAAGTAACAGTATATCGAACACAATTATATATATCTGCAACGTCCCAAGCTATTCACAAGAAGTGGTTCTAACTGTTTATTGCGCCTAATAGTAGGATATCCTAAACTGTATTATCGGTTCTAAACAGCAGAAGAGAATGGTTACTCAACGGACGAAAATGGTTATTCGATTGTATATTACAACCTATATGGTCATAGTGTGAAGCAGATATGTCCACTACTTTGAACCTGTATGCATGAACCAAGTTTTGTGAATCAGTTTCATTAGTTGTTGTCATATTAACTTATAATACCAACCAGTAAAACCTATGAATATGTAATCCCCTACATCAACCACTGAGCACAAGGTCTATACGACGTCGATCCACATTTTGAAGAATGATGAAACGTTGTAACATATGTAAAATGTCCTGAATAAGGTTGGAGCAACTTTTGAAAGTTTAGCTGTACTCTCCCGGAGAACAATATCACATTATTTTGGACTGGACTTCGAACTCATTCTGTTAACTTTTGCCACGTTTGACATCACTTCCAGATGGATTGCGTCATGGATTAACTTTAAAATGTAGAACATCTATGCACAAGATGTCTGTCAATCACCCCCTTCCCCCCTCCCCCAACACCTCCCAAAATAAATAGATAATGGAGATGAAAGGGCGTATGAGTCGATTCAATGGGGATTTAGAATACATTTGGGGAGTCATACTTGAGGAACACAATAATGGTTCAAATATCTACAAGTGGAAGCCCGTTTGTTTTACATGGACACCACAAGGACACATGTTGGTACGATTTACAAATGAAGATATGCCTGTTGGTAAGGTTGTTTGCTGAATCATGTTTCAGGTGTTTTCACTGTGTGATAGTGAACCATAGACACGTGCTTGTGATGTTGTCCAAATGAAAAAGAAGGACTCTGCTATTAGTAGAGATTTCTGATACTCTTGGAGCTGGTTGGTCTCCGTTACCTACGTGACTTGATTTATGTTCCAAACAAATGGTATAAACCTGTTCCATGTTTTCCTAGCAATGCCTTTGTTGGGAATTTCACTCTTAGACTATATCACCGAGCAGCTTATTGGAACCTGGTGGGATGAGAATACAACACTTCTCATATGTGGAGGTTCATCAGGGAGTTGTACAATAAATGAATCTATCGGTTCAGAAGCTATTAAATATAACATTGTGTTGATGATACCTTTGTCGGGTCAGACGTGTTTTAAAATGAGCTTTTAGTTTAACGAGTTTCAACACTTCATGATCGAAAGTGCGGAGTCTGTAATCGTCTCACCATCCGTGCTCTAATTTAAGAACAACTCAGCAAACCACTTGTTTACAGAGATAATACTTTCAATTCCAACACGCCAGGACTGGAGACCTTCCATGTCGTTGCTTTATAGTCTCAGTGGTGTCTATCCGTCTCGCTTTGACAGGAATTACCGATCTGCAAATGCATTTACACAGAAACTCTTGGGTACTATTCAATAGCACTCTTCGTACAGGAATAATTCCCCAATGCTGTGTTTTCGTGTTTTGAAAGTCTTACTGGTGTTTACGTGTACTTAAAGCATGAGGTCACTAAAACAATAAAACACCATTTTGATCCATCAATAGTAAGAACCTGTCCAATCTGGAGCTTCCCTTTTTCCAATTAAACGACGCCTGTCATCAGTATATTGCATTACAGGGATCGAGTGTCGATGGCATGGAAACTTTTATTTAAGTATCATATCTTGCTTCATTATCGCTTCACATCAATGTCAACCATGGCCTATGTGTGGAACATAGATCAAAGGTCATTCTCAGCTCAAGTGACTTTACAAATGTAACCTCAAGCAAATGAAAAAAATAAAACACATGTTCTCTCTAACATTGATCTATTGTATTGATACGAGGACACATAACAGATATCTATTGTATCGAGAAGAAGACATCTAATAAATCTATGGTATCGACACGGGGCATGTAACATACATCTATTGCATGTACAATTGTAACAGAATTTTGCCTTGTCCTCTACTTTCGGTTGAAAGTAAAGTTTCTGAGCTCACTTGATTTAGATATAGGTTTGGCTTTCTCATGGACAGCATGTAATTTGAGGATGCGAAAGAAAGACAAGCAGTATGAATCCCCATGGGGGGGCACTCTCATTCATTGCTCATCTGTTTCGTCATATATATGATTCCAATTTCAGCTCGGATCGACAATATGAAAACACTGGGGAAACTTACCAAGATCTACTCACGTTACAGAGATATTTATGATCTGATCTCATTCAGTAATGGTCAGTAACTACTTTGTGACATAGAACTGAGAAATGTTAGATAGCGATATTGTAAAACTCCAACTTGTTATTCAATATTTGATTTCTGTATATAACGAGATTGCAGATAAATATTCAGTACATCATCCTTGTTATTGGACATAACACCGACTTTCAGACTTACATGTGTTTTCTTTCCCCTTGCATTAATACTTATAGACACATATTTTCGATCTGTAGGTTTTTTCCTGTAAAATGTGTCTATGCTCATTCCTGCTCGGCCTCGACTTTCAATTCTTACAAGAGGTATTTGATTGGTTATTGATTCACATGAATGGGAATATAAATTGCCGAGTAAGTAACTGCTGAGACGCAGTGGTGACGTCATTACCGAAAACAGTTACAGAAATGGTGGCAATTTCTCCCATGCTATTTATCATTATTGAATTGAGATATAAATACCAAGGGTTATCAAAGAGAATACCAGACTAGTTTGGCTATTTGTGTGCAAAATCGGTATTGAAATGTTCTTGCTGTCTTCGTCGAGATCAAATACGAAAGTAATGCATCATGAAGGACAGACTACCTTTGCGTTAGTATTTCAAGATATGGTACAATTTCTCTTTTAGAAAAACAAACCGTCTTTTAACAGATACATTTAAGAACAAGAAGTGAAAATCTATGTGTCTTAAATCTAGAGCAATAGTGAGATCTGTCCCTTATAATCACCTCAGCAAAGCAGCTTATGCACGTTTTCATAAGCGACTAAATAGATCGGTGGTCAGACGCGGTGTCATCGTGACCCAAAGCCATGGGACGTTGGTCAATGCAATGTAAATCAATCAATATCATGTCTGGACCAGACTCCATTACAGGCTACCGTCACACAATTTCGGCGGTAAATGACAAACAACAAACAAATCAGTCATTAGACGTTTTGATATTGTCAACCTGTATGTTTCAAGACGAGCACAATTAAACATTGTTCCATCTGTCTGGCGCAAGACAGATCCACTACTGACCTGCCATGACGGGAAGAGGTGAGAATCGACCAGGTGATGGACGAGGTCACCCTACTCAGATCTATACTGACACACATAATCAGCGAACACATGTTACTTATAGCCTCCCAGTCGGAGAATAATGACGATGTTATGATATGCCCCTCTATTAACATTTCCGGTCCCAGTAATGTCTCGATCTTTTAACAACCATATCTTCAAAACGAACATTCTGGCTACACCGGGACAATAAACCTGTATTCTGAAGCCAACAATGCTCGGAATTCTCTCTGTAGTATTATTTACCTGTGTAGTTCCTGCCTGAACAAATGTTATTGGGTTTCGGGACATTGAAAAACACATTACTTCACGAAAGTTGTATTTTATTACTCCTCATAGTCTGATTATCTGTCTGGTTTTAAGACCTGGCAATATAGTCCATTGTCCCTTGGTAACACAACGATAACATTGTCTGGGAACTGAACAAACAGGGCTTTAACAATCAACTGTGTGATACAATATGCCGACTCTCTAGCTTGCAAGTATCAGCTGATCCTACTTTGTAATCCTTATATATCGTAAATGTGAGATTAATACATCATCTTCTCCATAATCTACATTGCTGTGTCTTAGTCACAGTCAGTATCAGAAGGACGTGAGAGTTTATGTGAGACCAAACACACATTAAGACCAACCATCTGCCATGGTTTTATTAAACAATAACTTGCATTCTGTATATTACTCGTAAAAACATATTTATGATATAATCGGTTTCGGGAAGATATTTCATTTTATTATGGAACAAAGTAAGTCGCTTTTGTATGGATAGATTCTGCAAGGCTGACGTATGTTTGATGTGTAGTCACGAACAGGATAAGATCTTTTCTATAAAAATATTGTCACCAATAAACCACAGTACATAGTGGCATCCATGTTTCCCAAGTCCTCGTGGATTTTGATATATACGGTACACATCTCAGACACACTTTATCATGTGATAGTGTCACGTAAGTGATATGAGACAGGTTACACAATCGTGCTACAAGGTCACTTAAAAGGTGCTAAAATCAAGGGTTGTTTACCTTTTCCATTATCTTAATATGATATCGTTGATACAATTGACAGTCAACCAAAACAGACCACATCACAAAGATCTAAAGGTAAAGTGTCTAAAAAATTAATGAAACTATCCAACATTACACTCATCCTAATTTCCTGATACATCGTAGTGTCATCGGAGATGGTAACCAGGCGTATTTGCGATCCTGACATATAAATCATCTGTTTTAATCACTCCACTGTCTCGTGGCATTATGTCTACAATAGACAAACCAGTGTGAAGCACGTGAGAAATATATCAAGTTATTAATTGTGCAGTGTGTAATGTAATGCTGCACTACATACACGCCATACACTGTCATATGTCATCTGAAACCCCTTTGTTCCTTCTTTCTAGTCAAGTCCCGCGCCCTTTCCACGTTCCACGTTCCACTTCCATCTCCACCGTGATGACTTGAAATGCCAGGCATATTGATTGTTTGCTAGTGCACATATGAATCTGGCATACCCAGTATGTAGCCCAAAGTAAGACAAAGAGTTTACGATTTTAACACATGCAAAGATAGCAATATCTATTACTTACAATAGATTAGTTTCTCCCCAACTTGTTTAATTTGTAATTAGGGTACAATACATATGTTTTCGGGCAAATAGTTTGATAGTATACAAATAACAGTGTTCATTTCTGTATAAGTTATCATTAAGTACATGTTGTACACAAAGTCAGTAAGTGTAGTAGCCATGCGTATTTATGATCAGTTATTTAAAACATTTCAAATTTCACATATTCAAGCTGGTTTCTTTTGTTAATCTCTGATCAAATGAACTACAAGTCTGAGCATTAAATAAATATGAACATCAAGTAAATACAAACCTATTTTCATATTACTGACTTTATATGTGTAATCCGTGTTGTGTGAACATCAGATATATACATTTGTATTTAAATACAATCCTTGTTAACATGCGTCATCTTTTTTAATCATTATTCATACATTATTATCGCGTTCAATACCTGTTGTACTATTTTTATCGAGTTCCCAAGTTCCCATTACCTTTGGGTGGTATAAATATACATTTGTGAGAAGATCCCCTGAGATATGATCATACGAAACCTCTCAACAGACGTACTATTCTATTCTAGGCAATAGGTTTTAATTAGGAACACGTTTTATCCCGAGCGTTAAGTTTTGATAATGAAAGTGTTTTATCTCTGGCGTTAGCTTCTGTTGTACTGAGAATGAGGATAGGATTACATTTTTCTTGAAAACAACAATTTCTTGCAACAATTTAGCCAACTCTATTCATAAATGGCTTGAGAAGAAGCAGGAAACTTCAAATGAATTCCGTCGTTAAAGAAGGTGTTCTTAGAATGCTTTTTGTCTCCTAATTTATATGAATTATTTTCTTGACCTGTAAACACTTGATCACATTTGATCATAATAAAAAACGTATTTTAGTTTAAATGCTGTTCCTTAGTATCGGATTACAGTTAGAACACCAACACACTTAATGATATCATTGGCTGGCTGCTGGGAATGATATTCCACCACCCTCATCCCAACAACCCACGCTTTCTTTGCCACTGTTTGCCTACACCGACGCTTTACTTATATATGGATTATACTATTTTTCTATATATCTTTGTTTCTATATTAGTACTGATTAGTTTACTGTAAATTGTGCTGACATTTGATTATTTGTCTGTTTGACGTATCCCAAGTTCCATGTGGTTTCGAAATGCAATCGTTCTGTTTAGTTATTCATTTTTCTACTTCTCACGTGCATTTACATGTGCATACTTTCTCAACCCTCTTGGATAAAGAAGAGTCAGCTTCTCGTGGGAGAAGTGTTACTTTAGCGAAAGCAACGTGTCAGATGAAAGGAAACCAAATGGAAGAGGCATTTCCTTCAGGAAAACACACACACGAATGTTGTAATGACAATAATGAAGCTAAATGGAGCAACCTGGCTTTTAGATGATTTTAAGAACCTATTGGTAGAGTATAAATGAACTGCAGTACTGTTTTGACCGACCAGGAGGGGTATAAGCTATACAAAGGTGGCCTAAGTCAGAGCTACTGCCTAACCCAAAGTCCAGAATCAGAGATCTAAGGTTAACAGAAATGCAGAGAAGGCAAGGGGATATCTCATAGGCTCATCTACAGATTATGAAGGAGGTTTTCAAAGGAATTGTCCATTGGACAGCAAACTGTCGATCCACCAGGGAAGTAGAATATATCGACCCTACAAACACAAAGTAACAGTATATCGAACACAAACAATTATTATATCTGTAACACCCCAGACTATTCACAAGAAGTGGTTCTAGCTGTTTATTGAGCCAAATAGTGGGATATCCTGAACTTCATTGTCGGTTCTAACCAGCAGAGGAGAAAGGTCCCTCAACGGACGAAATGGCTATTCGATTGTATATTACAACCTATATGGTCATAGTATGTGGCAAAAAGTGACCATTACTTTGAACCTGTATGCATGAACAAGTTTTATGAATCAGTTTCACTAGTTGTTGTCATTTTAACTTATACTACCAACCAGTGAAACCCATGAATATGTAATCCCCTACATCTTGTGTTCCACCACCGAGCAAAAGATCTATATGACGTTGATCCGCATTTTGTAGAATGGTCAAAAGTTGTAACATATGTAACTTTACATCACTTCCAGATAGATTGCGTAATGGATTAAACTTGAAAATGTAGGACATCTAAGCACATGAGGTCTGTCTTCTTTCAGCAATGTCTTTGTTGGAAATTTCGCTCTTAGACTATATCACCGAGCAGCTAATGTGGGAGCCTGGTGGGATGAGAACACTTCTAATATATGTAGATGTTCACAAGGGAGCTGTACAATAAATGAATCTATCGGTTTAGAAGCTATTAAATATAACATTGCGTTGATGATGTCTTTTTGTCGGCTTAGATGTGATATAAAGTGAGCTTTAGCGATTTTCAACACTTCATGGTGGAAAGTGCGGAGTCTGTAATCGTCTCACCATCCGTGCTCTAATTTAAGAACAACTTAGCAAACCACTTGTTTACAGAGATAATACTTTCAATTCCAACACGCCAGGACTGGAGACCTTCCATGTCGTTGCTTTATAGTCTCAGAGGTGTCTATCCGTCTCGCTTTGACGGGAATTACCGATCTGCAAATGACTTTACACAGAAACTCTATTCAATAGCACTCTCTTTGTACAGGAATAATTCCCCAATGCTGTGTTTTCATGTTTTGAAAGCCTTACTGGTGTTTACATGTACTAAAAGCATTAGGTCAGTAAAACAATAAAACACCATTTTGATCCTTCAGTACTAAGAACCTGTCTAACCTGGAGCTTCCCTTTATCCAATTAAACGACGCCCGTTCTAAGTATATTGCATTACAGGGATCGAGTGTCGATGGCATGGAAGTTTTTATTTGAGCATCATATTATGCTTCACATCAAGGTCAACCATGGCCTATGTGTGGAACATAGATCCAATTTCAATACATCAAAGGTCATTCTCAGCTCAAGTGATTTTACAAATGTACCGTCAAGCAAATGAAAAAGAAAACCACACGTTCTCGGACATCTAACATTGATCTATTGTATTGATACGAGGACACATAACAGATATCTATTGTATCGATAAGAAGACATCTAATAAATCTATGGTATCCACAAGATGTAACATAACTCTAGGTCCTCGACATTCGGTTGAAGAGTTTAGAACAACAAACATTACACTCAGTCTGAGCTCACTCGATTTAGATACAGGTTCTGACTGTAATATTCATGCAAGCGCTGAAAAAGAATTAATGTTGAAAAAGATCTCATCCGCACATCAAGATACACAGTGTGATCAAATTCAATTGTGGCACAAAAATAGTATTGAATAAGTAAATCAAGGATCGAATCGGAAACGTGATTTCGTTGAAATGCTGGGCTTTCTCTACGTCAGCATGTAAGTGTAATTTGATGATGAGAAAGTAAGACAAGCAGTATGAATCCCCATGGACACTCCCATTCATTGCTCATCTGTTTCGTCATGTATATGATTCCAAATTTCTGCTCGGATCAACAATATGAAAACACTGGGGAAACTGTGCCAATGAGAGATATTTATGTTCGGATCTCCTTCAGTAATGGTCAGCAACTAATTTTTGACATGGAACTGAGAAATGTTAGATAGCGATATTGTAAACTCCAAGTTGTTATTCAATATCTAATTTCTATACATAACGAGATGGCAGATAAACATTGATTACACCATCCTTGTTATTGGACATAACACTGATGTCGTACTTGAGAGACTGGTTTCACCAAGAATGTAATGATACGTCATTATGAAGCCATCCTCGATTAATCTGGGTATCACAATTTCCAAGTATTATGGTGTATATCCTGGACCCATTCACTGTTACAGTATCGTCCGACCCGTGAATTGATCTTCAGTAACCCGTGCTTATCGTAGGAGGCAACTAACGGGATAGGGTGGTCAGGTTCGCTGACTTTGTTGACTGTTATCGTATCCCAGTTGTGTAGATCGATGTTCATGCTGTTGATCACTGGATTGTCTGGTCCATACTTGATTATTTACAGACCGCCGCCATATAGCTGGAATATTGCTGAGTGTGGCGTAAAACGTAACTCAACCACTCGCTTAGACTATCGTTCAAATGAGAAGACGCTAAAAATAGTGGTCCATTCAATTTGAATTGAACTTTCATTATTGCAACACACTGCGCTGTACCCACATAAACTAGAACTGGCAACGTCTTTCAGACTTACATGTGTTTTCTACCCCCTTGCATTAATATTCATAGACACGTGTTTTCCTGTGAACTGTCTACAATTTATTCCTGCTGGGCCTCGACCTTCAACTCTCATCCAGAGGCATTTCATTGGTTATTGATTCAAATAAATAAGAAAATTAATTGCCAAGTAAGTAACAGCTGAGACGCAGTGGTGACGTCATTACCGAAAGAAAGTTACAGACATGGTAGCAATTCTCCCATGCTATTTATCATTATTCATTTGAGATGTAAATACCAAGGGTTATCAAAGATGATAGTAGACCTGTTTGGCTATTTGTGTGCAAAAATCGGTATTGAAATGTTCTTGCTGTCTTTGCCGAGATTAAATACGAAATTAATGAATCATAAAGGAATACCTTTCTGTCAGTATTTCAAGACATGGTACAATTTCGTTAGGTAAGAAACCAAATAGTTTTGTGTTACTCATAACAGATACATTTAACTACAAGAAGTGAAAATCTATGCGTCTTAGATCTAGGACAACAGTATTATCCGTCCCTTATAATTATTTTAGCAAAGCAACCAATGCACGTTTTCATACGCGACAAAATAGATCGGTGGTCAAACACGGTGTCATCGTGACCCAAAGCCATGGGACGTTGGTCAATGCAGTGTAAATCAATCAATATCATGTCTGGACCGAACTCCCTTACTTACAGCCTATCGTCAAATAAATGCGGATTTAAGTGACAAACAGCAAAGAAATCACTCATCGGACATTTTCATATCCTCGACTTTTATGTTTCAAGACGAGCACAATTAAACATTGTTCAATCTGTCTCCTGGAAGACAGATCCACTGATCTGCCATGTTGGGAAGGGGTGAGAATCGACCATTTGATGGACGAAGTCCCCTACCCAAGAGATCTATATGATACACAGAATCAATGAACACATGTCACTTATAAGCCTCCCATTCTATGAATAGTGACAATATTATGATACGTCCCTTTATTAACATCGCATTTCCTAGTGATGTCTCCATTTTTTTTACAAATGAGTTTCTGGCTACGCACATACATGTCTGGTACACCGAAGCGTTATTCTGAAGCAAAGAATGCTCGGAATACTGTCTGTAGTGTTATTTACTTGTGTAGTTCCTGCCTGAACAAATGTTATTGGGTTTCGGGACATTGAAAAACACATTACTTCACGTTAGTTGTATTTTATTACTCCTCCAAGTCTGATTATCTGTCTGGTTTTAAGACCTGACAATACAGTCCATTGTCCCTTGGTAACACAACGATAACATTGTCTGGGAACTGAACAAACAGGGCTTTAACAATCAACTGTGTGATACAATATGCCGACTCTCTAGCTTGCAAGTATCAGCTGATCCTACTTTGTAATCCTTATATATCGTAAATGTGAGATTAATACATCATCTTCTCCATAATCTACATTGCTGTGTCTTAGTCACAGTCAGTATCAGAAGGACGTGAGAGTTTATGTGAGACCAAACACACATTAAGCACAAA
The DNA here is from genome assembly GCF_003918875.1 of Haliotis rubra. NCBI lineage: Eukaryota > Metazoa > Mollusca > Gastropoda > Lepetellida > Haliotidae > Haliotis > Haliotis rubra. The sequence continues at coordinate 4,914,047 of NW_025767190.1, forward strand.
CCATCTGCCATGGTTTTATTAAATACAAACTTGCATTCTGTATATTACTCGTAAAACATATTTATGATATAATCGGTTTCGGGAAGATATTTCATTTGATTAAGGAACAAAGTAAGTCGCTTTTGTGTGGATAGATTCTGTAAGATTGACGCTTGTTTGATATGTAGTCACGAACGAGATGAAAAACGTTTTCATGATACTATTGTCACCAATACAACCGCAGTACATAGTGGCATCCATTCGGCGGGTCATCCTGATTATGTATTCACCAGTCCTCGTAAATTTTGATATATACGGTACACGTCTCAGACACACTTTATCATGTGATAGTGTCACGTAAGTGATATGAGACAGGTTACACAATCGTGCTACAAGGTCACTGAAAAGGTGTTAAAATAAAGGGTTGTTTACCTTTTCCATTATCTTAATATGATATCGTTGATGCCATTTACAGTCAACCAAAACAGACCACATCACAAAGATCTAAAGGTAAAATGTCTCAAAAATTAATGAAACTATCCAACATTAAACTCATCCTGATTTTCTGATACATCGTAGTGTCATCGGAGATGGTAACCAGGCGTATTTTGCGATCCTGACATATAAATCATTTTTTTAAATACACTCCACTGTCTCGTGGCATTTTGTTATCAATTATATTAAAATGATGTATACAATTGGCAAACTCGTGTGAAGCTCGTGAGAAATATATCAAGTTATTAATTGTGCAGTGTGTAATGTAATGCTGCACTACATACACGCCATACACTGTCATATGTCATCTGAAACCCCTTTGTTCCTTCTTTCTAGTCAAGTCCCGCGCCCTTTCCACGTTCCACGTTCCACTTCCATCTCCACCGTGATGACTTGAAATGCCAGGCATATTGATTGTTTGCTAGTGCACATATGAATCTGGCATACCCAGTATGTAGCCCAAAGTAAGACAAAGAGTTTACGATTTTAACACATGCAAAGATAGCAATATCTATTACTTACAATAGATTAGTTTCTCCCCAACTTGTTTAATTTGTAATTAGGGTACAATACATATGTTTTCGGGCAAATAGTTTGATAGTATACAAATAACAGTGTTCATTTCTATATAAGTTATCATTAAGTACATGTTGTACACATAGTCAGTACGTGTAGTAGCCATGCGTATTTATGATCAGATATTTAAAACATTTCAAATTTCACATATTCAAACTGGTTTCTTTTGTTAATCTCTGATCAAATGAACTACAAGTCTGAGCATTAAATAAATATGAACATCAAGTAAATACAAACCTTTTTTCATATTACTGACTTTATATGTGTAATCCGTGTTATGTGAACATCAAATATATACATTTGTATTTAAATACAATCCTTCTTAACATGCGTCATCTTTTTTAATCATTATTCATACATCATTATCGCGTTCAATACCTGTTGTACTATTTTTATCGAGTTCCCAAGTTCCCATTACCTTTGGGTGGTATAAATATACATTTGTGAGAAAATCCCCTGAGATATGATCATACGAAACCTCTCAACAGACGTACTATTCTATTCTAGGCAATAGGTTTTAATTAGGAACACGTTTTATCCCGAGCGTTAAGTTTTGATAATGAAAGTGTTTTATCTCTGGCGTTAGCTTCAGTTGTACTGAGAATGAGGATAGGATTACATTTTTCTTGAAAACAACAATTTCTTGCAACAATTTAGCCAACTCTGGATAATGTCGCTTGAGAAGAGAAGTGTATAAAACCAGAATGAGATTGGAAATGAAGCTAAAGAGCCGTCTATTCATATATGGCGCAGAATAAATTCTCGTTAAAGAAGGTGTTCTTAGAATGCTTTTTGTCTCCTAATTTATATGAATTATATTCTTGACCTGTAAACACTTTATCACATTTGATCATAACAGACAACGTATATTAGTTTAAATACTGTTCCTTAGTATCGGATTACAGTTAGAACACCAACACACTTAATGATATCATTGGCTGGCTGCTGGGAATGATATTCCACCACCCTCATCCCAACAACCCACGCTTTCTTTGCCACTGTCATGTTTGCCTACACCGACGCTTTACTTATATATGGATTATACTATTTTTCTATATATCTTTGTTTCTATATTAGTACTGATTAGTTTACTGTATATTGTGCTGACTTTTGATTATTTGTCTGTTTGACGTATCCCAAGTTCCATGTGGTTTCGAAATGCAATCGTTCTGTTTAGTTATTCATTTTTCTACTTCTCACGTGCATTTACATGTGCATACTTTCTCAACCCTTTTGGATAAAGAAGAGTCAGCTTCTCGTGGGAGAAGTGTTACTTTAGCGAAAGCAACGTGTCAGATGAAAGGAAACCAAATGGAAGAGGCATTTCCTTCAGGAAAACACACACACGAATGTTGTAATGACAATAGTGAAGCTAAATGGAGCAACCTGGCTTTTAGATGATTTGAACAACCTATTGGTAGAGTATACCTGAACTGTAGTACTGTTTTGACCGACCAGGAGGGGTACAAGCTATACAAAAGTTGGCCAAGTCAGAGCTACTGCCTAACCCAAGTCCAGAATCAGAGATCTAAGGTTAACAGAAAAGCAGGCAACGTAATCGTTAGAAGTCCTTGAGCTATTACATGTCCGCTTTGGGGATAAAACTAAGCACATGTCATTGGCCATATCAGAAACGCGCATGCAAAGATTCATCTTTATTGAAGTAATACTTTCTGAGATGAGGACTTTCAAAGACTACCGTTGTTATTTATTATCTCCGACTTAGAAATGGCTTATAATGAAGGCAAAGTGTACTAAAGCAGCGCATCCTGACGCATGAGTGACTGTTATGAAAACGTCAACTCGACCGTTTCCTCCTTGAGATATTCAAAGACAGTTGATTGAAGGCTAGTTTGATTGGACAGGGCATCTTTGTTGATAGTGTGCTTCGATGCTTTCAACGTCACTTTTCCAGATTTATATTCAAATGATTAATTTCAGATTTACGATAACTGGCAGAATTAAAACGTCTTAGCCTCTTGGGTACTAGTATTTAAACTCCTATCTCTGTCAGATGAAAGAAAACAAAATGCAAACAAAATGGAAGAGGCATTTCCTTCAGCAAAACACACACGCGAATCTTGTAATGACAGTAGTGAATCAAATAGGTTAACCTGGCTTTTAGATGATTTGAACAACCTATTGGTAGAGAATCTTTGAACTGCAGTAATGGTTTGACCGACCAAGAAGTGGTACAAGCTATACAAAAGTGGCCTATGTCAGAGATACTGCCTAATCCAAAGGTTAACAGAAAAGCAGAGAAGGCAAGAGGATATCTCAGAGGCTCATCTACAGATGATGAGATCTAAGGTTACCAGATAAGCATTGAAGGCAAGGGGATATCTCATAGGCTCATCTACAGATTATGAAGGTGGTTTTCGAAGGAGAGAAAACTGTCGATCCACCTGGGAAGTAGAATATATCGACCCTACAAACACAAAGTAACAGTATATCGAACACAAAAAATTATTATATCTGTAACATCCCAGACTATTCACAAGAAGTGGTTCTAACTGTTTATTGAGCCAAATAGTGGGATATCCTGAACTTCATTGTCGGTTCTAACCAGAAGAGGAGAATGGTCCCTGAACAGACGAAAATGGCTATTCGATTTTATATTACAACCTATATGGTCATAGTGTGTGTCAAAAGTGTCCACTGCCTTGAACCTGTATGCATGAACAAGGTTTGTGAATCAGTTTCACTAGTTGTTGTCGTAGTAACTTATAATACCAACCAGTAAAACCCATGAATATGTTAACTTTTGCCACGTTTGACATCACAAAGATGAAAGGGCGTATGAGTCGATTCAATGGGGATTTAGAATACATTTGGGGAGTCATACTTGAGGAACACAATAATGGTTCAAATATCTATCTGGCTGGTTTTACATGGACACCACAAGAACACATATTGGTATGATTTACAAATGAAGATATGCCTGTTGGTAAGGTTGTTTGCTGAATCATGTTTCAGGTGTTTTCACTGTGTGATAGTGAACCATAGACACGTGCTTGTGATGTTGTCCAAATGAAAAAGAAGGACTCTGCTATTAGTAGAGATTTCTGATACTCTTGGAGCTGGTTGGTCTCCATTACCTACGTGACTTGATTTATGTTCCAAACAAATGGTATAAACCTGTTCCATGTTTTCTTAGCAATGCCTTTGTTGGGAATTTCGCTCTTAGACTATATCACCGAGCAGCTTATTGGAACCTGGTGTGATTAGAATACAACACTTCTAATAATATGTGGAGGTTCATCAGGGAGTTGTACAATAAATGAATCTATCGGTTCAGAAGCTATTAAATATAACATTGTGTTGATGATACCTTTGTCGGGTCAGACGTGTTTTAAAATGAGCTTTTAGTTTAACGAGTTTCAACACTTCATGATCGAAAGTGCGGAGTCTGTAATCGTCTCACCGTCCGTGCTCTCATTTACGACCAACTCAGCAAACCACTTGTTTACAGAGATAATACTTTCAATTCCAACACGCCAGGACTGGAGACCTTCCATGTCGTTGCTTTATAGTCTCAGTGGTGTCTATCCGTCTCGCTTTGACGGGAATTACCGATCTGCAAATGCATTTACACAGAAACTCTTGGGTACTATTCAATAGCACTCTTCGTACAGGAATAATTCCCAAATGCTGTGTTTTCGTGTTTTGAAAGTCTTACTGGTGTTTACGTGTACTTAAAGCATGAGGTCACTAAAACAATAAAACACCATTTTGATCCATCAATAGTAAGAACCTGTCCAATCTGGAGCTTCCCTTTTTCCAATTAAACGACGCCTGTCATCAGTATATTGCATTACAGGGATCGAGTGTCGATGGCATGGAAACTTTTATTTAAGTATCATATCATGCTTCATTATCGCTTCACATCAATGTCAACCATGGCCTATGTGTGGAACATAGATCAAAGGTCATTCTCAGCTCAAGTGACTTTACAAATGTAACCTCAAGCAAATGAAAAAATAAAACACATGTTCTCTAACATTGATCTATTGTATTGATACGAGGACACATAACAGATAACTATTGTATCGAGAAAAGACATCTAATAAATCTATGGTATCGACAGGGCATGTAACATACATCTATTGCATGTACAATTTTGACAGAATTTTGCCTTATCCTCTACTTTCGGTTGAAAGTAAAGTTTCTGAGCTCACTCGATTTAGATATAGGTTCTGACTGTAATATTCATGCAAGCGTTGAAAAAGAATTAATGTTGAAAAAGATCTCAACCGAAGGCGCATCAAGAGACACAGAGTGATCAAAATTCTATTGTGGCCAAAAATGGCATTGAGTTAGTGAATCAAGGCTCGAATCGGAAACGTGATTTCGTTGAAATGCTTGGCTTTCTCATGGACAGCATGTAATTTGAGGATGTGAAAGTAAGACAAGCAGTATGAATCCCCATGGGGGGCACTCTCATTCATTGCTCATCTGTTTCGTCATATATATGATTCCAATTTCAGCTCGGATCGACAATATGAAAACACTGGGGAAACTTACCAAGATCTACTCACGTTACAGAGATATTTATGATCTGATCTCTTTCAGTAATGGTCAGCAACTAATTTGTGACATAGAACTGAGAAATGTTAGATAGCGATATTGTAAAACTCCAACTTGTGATTCAATATTTGATTTCTGTATATAACGAGATGGCAGATAAATATTCAGTACATCATCCTTGTTATTGGACATAACACCGTCTTTCAGACTTACATGTGTTTTCTTTCCCTTGCATTAATACTTATGGACACATATTTTCGATCTGTAGGTTTTTCCTGTAAAATGTGTCTATGCTCATTCCTGCTCGGCCTCGACTTTCAATTCTTACAAGAGGTATTTGATTGGTTATTGATTCACATGAATGGGAATATAAATTGCCGAGTAAGTAACTGCTGAGACGCAGTGGTGACGTCATTACCGAAAACAGTTACAGAAATGGTGGCAATTTCTCCCATGCTATTTATCATTATTGAATTGAGATATAAATACCAAGGGTTATCAAAGAGAATACCAGACTAGTTTGGCTATTTGTGTGCAAAATCGGTATTGAAATGTTTTTGCTGTCTTTGTCGAGATCAAATACGAAAGTAATGCATCATGAAGGACAGACTACCTTTGCGTTAGTATTTCAAGATATCGTACAATTTCTCTTTTAGAAAAACAAACCGTCTTTTAACAGATACATTTAAGGACAAGAAGTGATAATCTATGTGTCTTAAATCTAGAGCAATAGTAAGATCTGTCCCTTATAATCACCTCAGCAAAGCAGCTTATGCACGTTTTCATAAGCGACTAAATAGATCGGTGGTCAGACGCGGTGTCATCGTGACCCAAAGCCATGGGACGTTGGTCAATGCAGTGTAAATCAATTAATATCATGTCTGGACCAGACTCCATTACAGGCTACCGTCAAACAATTTCGGCGTTAAATGACAAACAACAAACCAAACAGTCATTAGACGTTTTGATATTGTCAACCTGTATGTTTCAAGACGAGCACAATTAAACATTGTTCCATCTGTCTGGCGCAAGACTGATCCAGTACTGACCTGCCATGACGGGAAGAGGTGAGAATCGACCAGGTGATGGACGAGGACCCCCTACTCAGATCTATACTGACACATATAATCAGTGAACACATGTCACTTATAGCCTCCCAGTCGGAGAATAATGACGATGTTATGATATGCCCCTCTATTAACATTTCCGGTCCCAGTAATGTCTCGATCTTTTTACAACCATATCTTCAAAACGAAGATTCTGGTTACACTGGTACAATAAACCTGTATTCTGAAGCCAACAATGCTCGGAATACTGTCTGTAGTATTATTTACTTGTGTAGTTCCTGCCTGAACAAATGTTATTGGGTTTCGGGACATTGAAAAACACATTACTTCACGAAAGGTGTATTTTATTACTCCTCCAAGTCTGATTATCTGTCTGGTTTTAAGACCTGGCAATATAGTCCATTGTCCCTTGGTAACACAACGATAACATTGTCTGGGAACTGAACAAACAGGGCTTAAACAATCAAATGTTTGATACAATATGCCGACTCTCTAGCTTGCAAGTATCAGCTGATCCTTCTTTGTAATCCTTATATATCGTAAATGTGAGATTAATACATCATCTTCTCCATAATCTACATTGCTGTGTCTTAGTCACAGTCAGTATCAGAAGGACGTGAGAGTTTATGTGAGACCAAACACACATTAAGACCAACCATCTGCCATGGTTTTATTAAACAATAACTTGCATTCTGTATATTACTCGTAAAAACATATTTATGATATAATCGGTTTCGGGAAGATATTTCATTTGATTATGGAACAAAGTAAGTCGCTTTTGTATGGATAGATTCTGCAAGGATGACGCATGTTTGATGTGTAGTCACGAACAGGATAAGACCTTTTCTATAATAATATTGTCACCAATAAAAACCACAGTACATAGTGGCATCCATGTTTCCAAAGTCCTCGTGGATTTTGATATATACGGTACACATCTCAGACACACTTTATCATGTGATAGTGTCACGTAAGTGATATGAGACAGGTTACACAATCGTGCTACAAGGTCACTGAAAAGGTGTTAAAATAAAGGGTTGTTTACCTTTTCCATTATCTTAATATGATATCGTTGATGCCATTTACAGTCAACCAAAACAGACCACATCACAAAGATCTAAAGGTAAAATGTCTCAAAAATTAATGAAACTATCCAACATTAAACTCATCCTGATTTTCTGATACATCGTAGTGTCATCGGAGATGGTAACCAGGCGTATTTTGCGATCCTGACATATAAATCATTTTTTTAAATACACTCCACTGTCTCGTGGCATTTTGTTATCAATTATATTAAAATGATGTATACAATTGGCAAACTCGTGTGAAGCTCGTGAGAAATATATCAAGTTATTAATTGTGCAGTGTGTAATGTAATGCTGCACTACATACACGCCATACACTGTCATATATCATCTGAAACCCGCGTGTTCCTTCTTTCTAGTAAAGTCCCGCGCCCTTTCCACGTTTCACGGTCCACGTTCCACTTCCATCTCCACCGTGATGACTTGAAATGCCAGGCATATTGATTGTTTGTTAGTGCACATATGAATCTGGCATACCCAGTATGCATCCCTAAGTAAGACAAAGAGTTTACGATTTTAACACATGCAAAGATAGCAATATTTATTACTTACAATAGATTAGTTTCTCCCCAACTTGTTTAATTTGTAATTAGGGTACAATACATATGTTTTCGGGCAAATAGTTTGATAGTATACAAATAACAGTGTTCATTTCTGTATAAGTTATCATTAAGTACATGTTGTACACAAAGTCAGTAAGTGTAGTAGCCATGCGTATTTATGATCAGTTATTTAAAACATTTCAAATTTCACATATTCAAGCTGGTTTCTTTTGTTAATCTCTGATCAAATGAACTACAAGTCTGAGCATTAAATAAATATGAACATCAAGTAAATACAAACCTATTTTCATATTACTGACTTTATATGTGTAATCCGTGTTGTGTGAACATCAGATATATACATTTGTATTTAAATACAATCCTTGTTAACATGCGTCATCTTTTTTAATCATTATTCATACATTATTATCGCGTTCAATACCTGTTGTACTATTTTTATCGAGTTCCCAAGTTCCCATTACCTTTGGGTGGTATAAATATACATTTGTGAGAAGATCCCCTGAGATATGATCATACGAAACCTCTCAACAGACGTACTATTCTATTCTAGGCAATAGGTTTTAATTAGGAACACGTTTTATCCCGAGCGTTAAGTTTTGATAATGAAAGTGTTTTATCTCTGGCGTTAGCTTCTGTTGTACTGAGAATGAGGATAGGATTACATTTTTCTTGAAAACAACAATTTCTTGCAACAATTTAGCCAACTCTATTCATAAATGGCACTGAAGCAGGAAACTTCAATGAATTCTCGTTAAAGAAGGTGTTCTTAGAATGCTTTTTGTCTCCTAATTTATATGAATTATTTTCTTGACCTGTAAACACTTGATCACATTTGATCATAATAAAAAACGTATTTTAGTTTAAATGCTGTTCCTTAGTATCGGATTACAGTTAGAACACCAACACACTTAATGATATCATTGGCTGGCTGCTGGGGATGATATTCCACCACCCTCATCCCAACAACCCACGCTTTCTTTTCCACTGTTTGCCTACACCGACGCTTTACTTATATATGGATTATACTATTTTTCTATATATCTTTGTTTCTATATTAGTACTGATTAGTTTACTGTAAATTGTGCTGACATTTGATTATTTGTCTGTTTGACGTATCCCAAGTTTCATGTGGTTTCGAAATGCAATCGTTCTGTTTAGTTATTCATTTTTTTTACTTCTCACGTGCATTTACATGTGCATACTTTCTCAACCCTCTTGGATAAGAAGAGTCAGTTTCTCGTGGGAGAAGTGTTACTTTAGCGAAAGCAACCTGTCAGATGAAAGGAAACCAAATGGAAGAGGCATTTCCTTCAGGAAAACACACACACGAATGTTGTAATGACAATAATGAAGCTAAATGGAGCAACCTGGCTTTTAGATGATTTTAAGAACCTATTGGTAGAGTATAAATGAACTGCAGTACTGTTTTGACCGACCAGGAGGGGTATAAGCTATACAAAGGTGGCCTAAGTCAGAGCTACTGCCTAACCCAAAGTCCAGAATCAGAGATCTAAGGTTAACAGAAATGCAGAGAAGGCAAGGGGATATCTCATAGGCTCATCTACAGATTATGAAGTATGGTGTATATCCTGGACCCATTCACTGTTACAGTATCGTCCGACCCGTGAATTGATCTTCAGTAACCCGTGCTTATCGTAGGAGGCAACTAACGGGATAGGGTGGTCAGGTTCGCTGACTTTGTTGACTGTTATCGTATCCCAGTTGTGTAGATCGATGTTCATGCTGTTGATCACTGGATTGTCTGGTCCATACTTGATTATTTACAGACCGCCGCCATATAGCTGGAATATTGCTGAGTGTGGCGTAAAACGTAACTCAACCACTCGCTTAGACTATCGTTCAAATGAGAAGACGCTAAAAATAGTGGTCCATTCAATTTGAATTGAACTTTCATTATTGCAACACACTGCGCTGTACCCACATAAACTAGAACTGGCAACGTCTTTCAGACTTACATGTGTTTTCTACCCCCCTTGCATTAATATTCATAGACACGTGTTTTCCTGTGAACTGTCTACAATTTATTCCTGCTGGGCCTCGACCTTCAACTCTCATCCAGAGGCATTTCATTGGTTATTGATTCAAATAAATAAGAAAATTAATTGCCAAGTAAGTAACAGCTGAGACGCAGTGGTGACGTCATTACCGAAAGAAAGTTACAGACATGGTAGCAATTCTCCCATGCTATTTATCATTATTCATTTGAGATGTAAATACCAAGGGTTATCAAAGATGATAGTAGACCTGTTTGGCTATTTGTGTGCAAAAAATCGGTATTGAAATGTTCTTGCTGTCTTTGCCGAGATTAAATACGAAATTAATGAATCATAAAGGAATACCTTTCTGTCAGTATTTCAAGACATGGTACAATTTCGTTAGGTAAGAAACCAAATAGTTTTGTGTTACTCATAACAGATACATTTAACTACAAGAAGTGAAAAATCTATGCGTCTTAGATCTAGGACAACAGTATTATCCGTCCCTTATAATTATTTTAGCAAAGCAACCAATGCACGTTTTCATACGCGACAAAATAGATCGGTGGTCAAACACGGTGTCATCGTGACCCAAAGCCATGGGACGTTGGTCAATGCAGTGTAAATCAATCAATATCATGTCTGGACCGAACTCCCTTACTTACAGCCTATCGTCAAATAAATGCGGATTTAAGTGACAAACAGCAAAGAAATCACTCATCGGACATTTTCATATCCTCGACTTTTATGTTTCAAGACGAGCACAATTAAACATTGTTCAATGTGTCTCCTGGAAGACAGATCCACTGATCTGCCATGTTGGGAAGGGGTGAGAATCGACCATTTGATAGACGAAGTCCCCTACCCAAGAGATCTATATGATACACAGAATCAATGAACACATGTCACTTATAAGCCTCCCATTCTATGAATAGTGACAATATTATGATACGTCCCTTTATTAACATCCTATTTCCTAGTGATGTCTCCATTTTTTTTACAGCCTTACTTTGAAATGAGGTCTGGTACACCGAAGCGTTATTCTGAAGCAAAGAATGCTCGGAATACTGTCTGTAGTGTTATTTACTTGTGTAGTTCCTGCCTGAACAAATGTTATTGGGTTTCGGGACATTGAAAAACACATTACTTCACGTTAGTTGTATTTTATTACTCCTCCAAGTCTGATTATCTGTCTGGTTTTAAGACCGCGCAATACAGTCCATTGTCCCTTGGAAACACAACGATAACATTGTCTGGGAACTGAACAAACAGGCCTTTAACAATCAACTGTGTGATACAATATGCCGACTCTCTAGCTTGCAAGTATCAGCTGATTCTACTTTGTGATCCTTATATATCGTAAATGTGAGATTAATACATCATCTTCTCCATAATCTACATTGCTGTGTCTTAGTCACAGTCAGTATCAGAAGGACGTGAGAGTTTATGTGAGACCAAACACACATTTGGTCAACCATCTGCCATGGTTTCATTAAATACAAACTTGCATTCTGTATATTACTCGTAAAAACATATTTATGATATAATCGGTTTCGGGAAGATATTTCATTTGATTAAGGAACAAAGCAAGTCGTTTTGTGTGGATAGATTCTGTAAGGCTGACGCTTGTTTGATATGTAGTCACGAACGAGATGAAAAACGTTTTCATGATACTATTGTCACCAATACAACCGCAGTACATAGTGGCATCCATTCGGCGGGTCATCCTGATTATGTATTCACCAGTCCTCGTAAATTTTGATATATACGGTACACGTCTCAGACACACTTTATCATGTAATAGTGTCACGTAAGTGATATGGGACTGGTTATACAATCATGTTACAAGGCCACTTAATAGGTGTTGAAATTAAAGGATGTTTACCTTTACAATTATCTAAATATGATATCGTTGATGTCATTTACAGTCAACCAAAATAGACCACATCACAAAGATCTAATATCACAACATGTAGTGAAACAATCCAGCTTAAACTTTTATTCATTCCCAAGTGTCATCGGAGATGGTAACCAGAGGTATTTGTCATCCTGACATATAAATCATCTCTTTAGTCACTCCACTGTCTCGTGGCATTTACAGAGACAGACCAGTGTGTTAAACTTGAAGTTCGAGATCAATTATATCTAGCTATTAATTGTGCTGTGTGACAGGTAATGATATGCAACAGACATGCATTTATATATGATCTGAAAGCTATTGCTCCCTCTTTCAAATAAAGTCTCTTGGCCTTTCCACGTTCCAACGTGATGCGTTTTAGTACGAACATGCTACTGCCTATTCTATCATCAAGTCTATGCATGAGAGCAGTCCAAAGGGAACTCTCACATGTGAAATGCCAGGCATCCTGTAATGTGTTTGTTAGTACACATGTGAATCTGGCATTATATGTATGCACCCCAATCTTTAACGATATATATAGACTGTTACGGTTAATAGATTGCCGTGACAAAAGGTTTAAGAGTCCCCTTTGAACCAGCAAAATAGAACACAGACAAGTCTAAAATATAGTTGCGGGCAACGATGAGGTCTCCTTGGCTTTACTTTCCATCTATCTATTGTATCTGAGGGCTAGATATCATCGTCCAAAACGGAGCCAGAACACATGTTTTGACAGGCGAGCGGATCCTCCAAATACAGCCGGGGTCACGGGGGTCATGTTCTTTTAAGTAGTTCCGGAGAAGAAATAGTTCCCTCTTTAAAAAGGCTGTATCTCAGTTGTTCTTGGGTCTACGTTCAAAACAATTAGCGTTCTGGAATCACCAGGACATCATCTACCATACTGCACATTTTGGGAGCAAACTACTCAGAAAAACTGAAAACAAAAATAACTGCCAAACGGTACGTTTTAGCGACTTGACCCGTCCAGGCAAAATTGTTGGGAATTCAATTGTGCATCTGTACAAGAAATTTGGAAGTGTTGGAACAATTAGTTCTTGAGATATTTGCTGTCAAACGTTGAAATTTTGGAATTAATTTTGAATTATTTCCCCTTTGCTTTTGGGCCAAGAGCCTAGAGATTTTTAAGGGGAATATCTACACCTGGGTGCGCATCTGTGTGATTTTTTTTGTAAGCGATTCGGAGCATTGGTTTAGGAGTTATGTTTGGTACAAAAATCGGCGGAATAATAAATAATAATAATAATAATAATCCGAACGATTACAATAGGTCTCCTGCCTAGAGGCAAGGAGCCCTAAATATTCAATAATATATTGAACAAACAATGAGCAAGCTACAATGCATGACAATACATATATCTAGAACAATGCAATTGAGTCACAAATCTAAAATGTTGGGTCACAAATATATAATATTAACTCACCAGAGTCTTGACATTTACAGTGAGAACAGTTATACTGCTCGAAGGTTGTTTATAATGACAGTAGACGAATAGGCAACCACAGTCAGTCTTGAATGTTGATCAACTTGACGGTGGCAGATAGATGCGCTTAAATCCAGTCATGTGAAAAGTCCCGTTTCGCAACTCAACAACGAGCCTTTATATAGCTCTCACACTGTTCTCGAGCATTCTAGAAACGCTAGGTTCCCTCATTATTCTCTCAGAACATTAGGCGATTTTCTCGAACATACGACCGGAAGTCAAAACAAAATAAAGCCAGGCAAGGGAGGCAACTCTGAAGTGCTATCAAAAAGGCGTATCGCTAAAAATACTATTACCATTGAACATGTATGATGCGAGATGTGAGCCATAACCCACAGTCAAAACTTTAAACATTGTGACCCATAATAATTATCACTTAATCAATGTGATATTACAATTTACAATAAAACACTCTCATAACAAGACATTTATCGAGGTGCTTATGAGCTCATGCCATCTGCAGTCCACTGAGACGACAACAGGTGAAATGTGTGAATTTGTTTGGGGTGATATATTAAGGCAAGAAGTAGTAGGCTGCAGATCTGTTTCTTTAAACATGTAACAGATACACAATGTCATATTCAGTATTACACTTTCTCCGTAAAGTACAGATTCTAGCACTTTTGTCGGGCTGTGCCTCAGCAGCGTTGGCTGAGTGGGTTAGACTGCTGACTTTGTGTGATGGCAATTAGGTGCCTGACTCTGAGAGTTTGAGTTCGATGGGACTCCATCTAGCACAAGTACTAAAATCGCTACTTAACTAAGACAGTGTAATCCCAAATGTGACATTGTTACATGTACACATGATCGACCCATCTGAACTAAAAATACAGATGACAAGTAAGATCGCCGTAGCTGTTTCATACTTATCTGTGCTCGAAGACAAGAGGGGCGGTGGGGTAGCCTAATGGTTAAAGCGTTGGCTCGTCACGCCGAAGACCCGGGTTCGAATCTCCATATGGGTACAATGTGTGAAGCCCATTTCTGGTGTCCCCCGCCGTGATGTTGCTGAAATATTGCTAAAAGCGGCGTAAAACCAAACTCAGTCAGTCAGTCAGTCGAAGACAAGAGGTGTGAATTCAACTTTCCTCTCATGTCAATATTCCAGCAGCTTCAGCCTTTGGTGTTAACATTTCACATCTTGGAGAAACAATCGAGCATGCTCTTCCCACCAGGATTTCGAAAGGCGTGAAAAGAGTCTTGCTCAGAAGTCGTTGATCAAGTATACAATATTCAAGGCCTCAGTGGAGCTCTCAAAACCTGTATGGAGCACATGATGGACGTTTCCTGCTAAATGATGTTTAATGCAGTTTCCTATCAGACCTGGAGCCGTATGTTGCCGTGTATTTTACGAGAAGAATTCACTAACCTTTGTATTTGTTAGCGACTGGTCCAAGATATGCAGCAGGTTACACTCACCGTTCCGCAAATACCTTGTATCTTCAGTTTTGGATGGTGATTCATAACCACCTGTTCATGATAAGTCGGAATCGAACAATGCCCTCGACTTTTGGCAGGGGTTTCTTATGAATATGAGTCTGTCGCTTTTAGTATAAATGACGTCATCTGACTGCAATATTCAGTTCGTTTGATGATAAGTATGACATGTCAGTGTCAAAGAATTGTTACCCAATTTTGACTTTCCTCCGAAATGGATTAGGTACACAACGCCAGTTTTGCCAATGCAATATTTAAATATGTGAAATAACGACATTTACTTCTGTTTAACTGTAACTAACATTATGTCCCAAATGTATAAAAAAAAAAACCTTTCTTGTCGTTCATTCTGGTCTCCTGCATAAATACCCTCTCAAGGGAAATATACCAGACCAGTAGTACGTGATGAACTTTTTCTTTCTAAACGCTCATCTTTCTTTTCTTATACAATCCCCTACATATCTCATCAACAGCGAGTGGACTATAGCTAGTTTACATTGGAGCACAATAGAACATCAATGTTGTGGATGTGCAATCCATGCGCGAGTAATAAATTTATAAGTGAATATCTGGCATCTGCAATTCTGGCATTAGGCCTGCTATATTACTGACACAACACAGATGGAACACTTCAAAAGACCTTTACAACGTTAACAATGTCAACACTGATTATACAGCAGTCGAGTCAGTGTTTTAATTAGGTTAGTAATGTTCAGCGTAGACATTGATGAGGAATGAAAGGTTAACATTCTGGTACCGTTGGCTGAAAGGCTGCGGAGGTTGGAATACGTTGCAGGTTACACTGATCGCTTGGAAAGTTAAGGCATTTGAACGACAAAACATTGAACCTTAAATGTGTATTTACATTGCAAACCAAACCTGGTTTGAAGTAATGCAGACCTCACACTAATATAACTTTGGAGTATGATTTTGGGGTCTGGGTGGGGGTATCAATTTCTCAAAATGAAACTCACCCCAAATGGCATTCATTCAAGATTTATTCAAATTATTGAGGCTTAATGCGTAAGCTCAAATTGCATTGTATAGAATACGTTTGCAGTTACAGATTAACCTGAAAACACAGCGTCATTAACTAATTTTGACAGATGGCACTATATATTCTGTGTAGTGTTCATAAGCATACACACACGCACGTCAACAAACAAACAAACAAACAAACACACACACACACACACACACACACACACACACACACAGTGCACAGGTCTATTTACGTACATATGCAGCAAAACCAACTGACTGTTCCGTTAAGATTCCTGACAAAAATTTGGTTATGGTTGGACCACTAAGCGAAAGTTCATGTATCTGGCGTAATACCACGACCCTCTTGAAAAGTGATACGATTAACAATAGTATACGTATCGCTATGGTTTCAGCAACCTTGATCTTTTCAAATAAGTTTATGTTCATCATGTGATAGTACAAAAAGCGAAATTAGATGTCATTGGAATATACCCGATCAAATGCATCGTCTCAAGCGTGCTTCGATCAAACGCACCTGTCAAACATACCACGATCATGCGTACCGCCTGACACATAGTTACTCAGATTAAACGCGCTTCTCAAAGATTCACGGACGATGCGAATCTTCTCCAACATGTTCGGATCAAACGCTATGTTCCCCCGGGCTGTATCGTTAGCCAGACCTTCATAGACATCACTTTCGATCTCACTGAACCAATCAGTTGGTAGCAAGGCGCGTGCTATGCTTGAAGCATGTTCTCGTACAGAATTTCCGAGAGAAAAAATGCCTTCAATTTTTGGTATGTTATGTTTAGTAATTTCATCCGGGAAAAGACATGTTTTCATTTGCACATTTATGTAGATCTGCAGTGACACATTTTACTGCCGCTTTGTACACTTCATAAAGATAACGTTGCAATTATAAAGGTTTGTTCTCACATTAACAGTTCATGAATTGTTCATAAAACATGGTAAACGTGTTCATGAATGTTTGGGGTTTTTCCTTGTTTTCCTTATTTCGTAAACCATCAGCAACTAAGAACAATATTGATATTCACCAACTAGATATAGATGTATCGGTGAAGACTGGCACATAATGCATTATGTAATATATTATTACACTCTCTCAAAAAAGAAACGCAACCCCTGTTTTTTTTGGTAATGTTTATATCAATTTTAACTGGTTATTACATTTGTATTTTTAAAGATAATGCCATGAAATTTGACATGGTGAACCTTAGGTCAGCACGGTATAAGGTAACAGTTAATGCAGGTCAGTATCGAACTCTCAATTTACGCTAGGGGGCGTTGTCTTCAGTATCTCGTTGTAGAGCCACGAGCTCTAATCACAGCAGTGCACCTCCTCGGAACAGAACGAATCAGACGGCGGATGTTTTCCTGGGGGATTGCTCTCCACTCTTCCTGGAGTGCTGCGGCCAGTTCAACCAACGTGTCCGGTTGTGGTGTACGTGCACGAACACGACGATCCAGCTGGTCCCACAGATGTTCGATAGGATTGATGTCTGGCGATCTGGAGGGCCACGGCATCACGTTGACGTTTGAATTCTGTAGGAATGCCACTGTTGCACGAGCTGTATGAGGGCGGGCATTGTCATGTTGAAACAACTCCCTCTGTTGGTCGATTATCGACAGAAGATGTGGCTGTAAGACGTCATCAATGTACCGTTGTGCCGTCAAATTGCCACGAATGATGACCAAGTCTGACCGTTGGTTGTAAGACATGGCTCCCCATACCATGATGCTTCCTCCTCCAAATCTGTCGACCTGTCGAACGCAGTTCGGTGCAAAACGTTCATTTGCTCGTCTATAGACACGTTGTCTACCGTCACGTCGTTGAAGAAGAAAACGAGACTCGTCACTAAACCAGACTCTTCTCCAGTTTCTTAGGGTCCATCTCCTTACATTAGTACACCACCTGAGACGTTGGCGTCGATGTTGGCGTTTCAAGACGGGCCCAACAACTGGTCTTCTTGCACGTAAATTTGCCTCATGTAAACGGTTCCTGATGGTTTGGGCCGATACTCTCCTCAAACCTGGCACCTGTGTTGCAGTGATGGTGGGTGTGGCATGCCGATTACGTAGGTGGCTGAGTCGAATAAAGCGATCCTGAGCCGGTGTGGTGATCCTAGGTCTACCGCTCCTGGGACGATCTTCAATTGCATTGAACTGTGTGTAACGATTCCAAAGTCGTGAGATTGTTGTTTTGTGTACGTTTAGATGACGGGCAACTGTTCCAAAGCTTTCCCCGGCCTCAATGCGACCAATGGCAATATTTCGATTTGCTGTACTCAAACGGGGCATTTTCGAACTTGATTTGCAGAGCAAATTATGAGGGAAAAATTACAAACTACGCGTGCTTTTAAAACCCTCTACATGAACTGTGTTTTCAACGATTAGCACGTGCAACAGGCTTTTAGCATTTTGTACATGACAATTTCGCACTTTCTCAAATAACACGGATACAAAGGTCATCATGTGTGACAATGGTTCCGTTTGGGAGCTTATACTGATCAGATGGGAACGTATTAACAGTATTTTGAAGAAAATTCTAATTTACATTCACCATCTTTATTCTAGAAATGATGTCAGATATTTAGATAGGGGTTGCGTTTCTTTTTTGAGAGAGTGTATTACTCGTGTGAAAAATAACATAAAATATATCAATGGGTAAAGGAGGTTAATCCTTTAATTACAGTTTCAATTATACCACATGTTTGGAAACATGTTCCTCACTAAAAGGTCATACTGTCTATATCCTACTGAGTGACTAGTATCTATACGAACATGTATATACACACAAACAACTTAGTTGAGCATCCCCTGACATATCTCACGATTGAATGAGCCCCGATCTTAACCCTTTGGAGCATATTTGGGAAATGATTGGTCGTCGTGTGCATCAAGGGGATCCTCCTATACAGAACCTGGTCGAAATGGAAGCTGCTTTACACGAGGAGTGGCGTAGACTGCCCCTTCAGAGGATCAGGAGGCTGACAGGGGGTATGAGGAGGAGAATACTGGCTGTCATACAGTCACATGGAGGGTACACTCGGTATTGACCTTGAATCATGCAAGACATGCAAAATGACATTTTGAATGTTCACATTCACCAATGAATTCAACATGAACCATTTCAGGGCCTTATTTGTACAGACATGGTTTTGTATGGAAATCAGTGGGGGTTTTTAAAGAGCAATTATCAACATAAAATATACTATAATAATAATAATAAAATCAACATATATTCCGAACATTGCGTCATTTTTTATGAGCAAAGGATCCTACGGGTCAGAAAACGTCATGCTTACCATCGCGGTCACCACGAGAGGTTTTATGTACGTGTTGAAAACCTATCATTGCATAAATACAGGAGGTGCTTAATTAAGTTATTTGTGTGTATATATTTAACGCCATGGCACCGCGAAGTATCCATCATATGGTTGTCATCTATGTTTGGTGTTTACTGTAAGGATTCTATGTTTTCACGTTGTAACAGTCTCTTGAAACTTCCAGTATTACTGCAACATTTACAGAAATATAAATAGATGTAAATAAGACAAATACAGCAATAACAATAATACCTGACAATTGATGAAAATATATGACATTTGAACGTTTCCATCAGCTGGATGTAAATCGTGTAATTTTCCGAAGTCTATGAAACCTCAGTCCTATGCATAACAAATGAAGTTAAATTCTAATTGAAAGCATTAAACCTGTATCGGCTGAATATTACTTTTCAAATAAATCGATTAGGCTCTTTCTACAAATGTTTTAAAAGTCATAATATGGCTCTTGTTCAATACGAGTCTTTGACAGTTGTTTGAATAAGATTGCAACAGTCGTGGAGTTAAAGCAGAATAGATTAAAGCTTTCAAAAAGTAGTATGGTAATGCTTCAGTGAGGTAGGTAATGTAACACTGTTTGTTTTCTTTGACATGGCTATAAGCAACACATGTTGGCGGTTTACTGTAAGAGTACAAGGGCACAGGGGTTTGTACACTTGATTAAGGCTACGCTATCGCCTACGACAGCCCAAACGTTTAATTAAACTGCGTAACATGGACGAGCATGTTCAATATGTCGGTTGATTGATTGATCTTCTACGGGTGTCATATTCTGATCACGAAACTGTTCCATCTCGAACGTTAGATTCTGATTTCGAAACCGTTCTCTAACGCTCGTTTTTCAAAGATGACCTTTCACCTGGTATCAGATTGTGACATTTGTAGTTAATGATTCACTTCCTTTTGCAGGGTGAAGATATATACACGACTCTTCTCAATGGGTTTATGTGGTTTATAAATAGATATATTTTAAAGATTGGTAATTTAGATAAGTACCTTAGATTGTTAGTGGCTGTACCCTCAAAGGAGGTTAAAGTACTGTAAAATTATTGTCCTCCTGAGAGGGTACGTAAGTCCCAAAACTTTCAAAGTAGACTTTTCACATACCAAGTTTTTAAACGTAGTATTTTTGTTCATTTAGATTTCGGCTAAATTGTCCTACAATCACCAGCGGCTGAAGGGATGGTGTAAATCCAACTAGGGTCCTGCAGGTAGCAAAGGTACTGTAAGTCCCCATGGACCCTAGTATGGTGACCTACTTCCAGTTGTTGGTGATCTATAGCCCATTTTTATATTGTGTTGTCCCCTGTGGTTAAAATGTTTTAGACTCTATTACTAGTTTTATCTGTATATGTGATATTCTAGTTGTTTTACTGCCCTTCGTTGGCAGGTTTTTATAATATACATATATTTCATTTCAATATCAAATGTTCTCGTCACGATATGGCTGAAATATTGCCGATGTGACGTTAAATATTAACTCACTCACTCACTCACTCACTCACTCTCAATGGGTTTACTCAAAAGTGCTATTTCTATGAGTTCATATAGTGTTGGACGTTACCACAACGTTGCAGGGTCACAGTTGGTCCTTGTTTCATCTTGCTTGTCGGATATACGCACCCTTTTTCAATATTTAAGGATGTAGTCATGTTTATTATATATATTTATGCCGTGGTGTAGACATATAGGTTCCAGGTATCGTGTCTCCTACTGCGGTGTAGTGTTAACTGCCGCACTATTAGGGGTGCGACACCTTCATCTCATTCCGTCGGAATTGTGTGAAGCTATTTCCATACATCACATGGTTGTTGGTGGTTTATAGCCTAGTTTTAATTGGTACGAATGCATCTATTGGATTTACTCTCTTCTTATTTTTTATTATGGTCAGGTTGGTTTTATTTTCAAAACTGTGATATATACACCTATTTTACTGTCTTTTGTCGACAGCTATCTTAAAATGATTACCTTGTTTTCACCGCTATATGGCTGTAATATTGCCGGCGCGAAGTAAAATTTTAACTCACTCACTCACTCACTCCATACATCACAGCATGAGACAGGCAAGAAACTGGGTTAAAGATAACTGCTTCATCGCATTAAATGAGACTGACACACCATTAACAAATATTAGATGTGGAAATTTGGTCCTCCCGAAGGCTTCGTATTTTATAAATGATTATCAAACGGAATGAAGTTTGTGAGTAAGTGTATATGATTTGTAGCAATTATCAAATGACAACATTACTGAATAGATTGACGTTTCAATTTAATCTGAATATCGTCAACGTTATTACTGCATTTACTTCACACATCATCCTGTAATGTGATGAAAACAGTACATGTACATCAAGGATGTTATGACAATACGGGGCGGTGGGGTAGCCTAATGGTTAAAGCGTTGTCTCGTCACGCTGAAGACCCAGGTTCGAATCCCCACATGGGTACAATGTGTGAAGCCCATTTCTGGTGTCCCCCGCCGTGATGTTGCTGGAATATTGCTAAAAGCGGCGTGAAACCAAACTCAGTCAGTCAGTCAGTATGACAATACATTTGGAACATTTCCATTTCCCATGCATTGCACTGCTTGTGTTGACATACATTGAGACTGGGTGTGTTATTGAGTTTGTGCCACCATAGTGTTAGCGCCAGCCTGAAGGGATACTTGTCTCAAACGTTTACCACTTCGGTGGTAGCCACGAGCATGACTATGATGCTGATAACCCAGACACAGATTGAAACTGTTATGCGCATGTGAATCTGGAATTATTCCATGTATACATATATTTTGTTTACGAGCATTCAATTAATTTATATATACAATCAAAAAAGTATTATCTTTGTTCCCCATGGAATATAACATTGAATAGCTATAAATAGACATTCAGAGTTAATACTTCGTCTGGGCGGCTACACAGCTTAGCTTGAAATGACGAATATATACATGTCATAGTCCCGATCTTGAATGAACTATTTAACACTTTATCTGTTATTTTACACGGCAAAATTGTGTCCAAAGAGTCTTCAGGAAAAACAATCACTTAATTAAATACGGAAACAAAGGAGTTCAGGAGTTCAAAGGGATACTTCGTCACAGAGAGCAATTTCGAGGTCTGAATTCCTAAATCTATGTAACAGTTTATTCTGTAATACTGAATGAACACACATACACTCTCTGTTATTTGACCCATGTGAGCACTTCATTTTATGGCTGGGTGTTTTCAGAAATTAAGTTTGTATAACCATTTCATAACTCGGAATAGAAAGTGAAAATTCATTTTTATTGACACAACAAACATAATGAAGTCTATGCATCGCTTATCCGTGGCTTCGACAATCGTGTTTAATGTGTGAACGAGTGTTTGTAGGTGTTAATGATAATGGCTTTCTCGTTTTTCGTGATACCCTAAAATATAATTTAAAGTCACTTTATGGGAATCAGCATGTACGCTCTCAATGTTGATTAATTGCCGCCACTTGGTATTTTGTTTTATTTTGTGACAATTGTTGAGTGGTGAGTGCTACCAATAGCGAAGGAGGTTTCATATTTTTCGCGAACACACGCTATCATCTCTGTTTTTCAATTATCTATTTGTACATATTAAGCCTTTACGCACCGAGGAGCCTGTATCGGCAAACGGAATATTCTGAAACGTTGACGTTCATAATTCTTGTTAAAATACACATTCAATTATCAATACAAAGAAAAATGCATAAACAAATTTTATAGCAAAATCCATATAACTTTTGAAAGGAAATCCGTGAGTGAAAACAGCATAGATTAATATTCCATCTGTGTATGTTACTGTTACCATGTGTTACGTGTTGATTCCCAGACTGAAACACAAACAGTAAACTTTGAAATCTGTACATACAGAGCAAAAGTTGACAAAAGTGAATAACCACACACGATTATACAACATTCAACATATGAGATCAATATACACAGGAAACGATTTAAAAGATGAACAATCATAATGAGAAATGCAATGACCAAATTAATACCTGGCAGCAGGAATGGAATAACAGTTTTTGTGTCAGTTTATTGTCCTGCATGTGGATATCTCCTATGCTGGAAATACACAATGCAACATGTGCCATTTCATCAAATAAATCAAACACATATAGTTGTACATTGATTCTTCTTAAGGCAATATTTTAGAATTGTATCATCACCAGTCTAAGATACATGAGACATTATGTTAAGAGTCGGTTTCAAATTCGAAAAAAAACTTAAACCCAGAAATCTATACGCATCAGAATTCAGTGTGAATTCAATTATCAAGTAAGAAATGTTTTAAGAATAACAATATTGACACGATCTGCACATCCCCTGTGCAGTTTTGTTACTTTGCCCGAAAGTGGTTAATAGTCTTATCTGCACATCATGTGTGGAACAATCATGTGTTTTAATTTTCCCTACACTTTCTATTGTCTTTGTAGACGGATTGTTTAGCGCTACTGGACTAAAATATAACAAGTGCGATGTAATGTCCAGACTTACTGAGTACAGATTCCCTGAATGAAGTTATTTCCTTCATTGACATCGAAAGTGGCCTTCACACAGGAGAGATAATGTTGTGACGGAAGAACTTGTTCTATTGGTGCAGCCCCACGTAATCATTTATTTCTATCTCAAACATGATTCCCGGGAAGGTACTTGAAATTGCTTCTACGAAACTGTTACCTTTCTTGTGGCACGGACAGACATAGGAATATTCCAGAGGGTGTAATTAATCCGATTGGCAGTGGAGGAGAATTATCCATCGAACCTTTTATTTTGGGTAACGATAAACTGATATCGTCACAGTGTAGTATGGGGATATCAGACATCGTAATGGTTTCAGGGAATGACGCCTTGCTGGTATGCGCTGATGAAACACTAGACGAAATCACGTGCTAGAGAGGAGTTATCCCATAATATAGGTTCCCATTACCTGAAAAGACTTTAAGTGTATTGGGTTATCTTATCACGTGAATACGAGATATTTGGAAAACCAGCACGACCCAGAATGCCTCAGGGTCTTAACTGCAGAGAGTGAATGAGTATAGTTTTAAACTGCCTTTGGAATTAGTGCGGATTGGGACGCCAGATATGGGTTTCATACATTGAAGACTAGTGGGAATTTTTGAACATTGACAGAACAAGTGACATCTTACCCCTTAATATGTGCATCTGGATGCATATCATGCATTTTGTACTTGCTATTAAATGTGCTTACTTAGGTCTCATTGGTGTATACGTACGGATATCATGTATTTCATTAGCATGCTTCACAAAACTTACCTACATTTCCTAACAGAAACCTTTCTGTCTCATAGATGTGGTGTCTTATTCTCGGTCACTGCTTTGGTTCTCAGTACAAGAGAGGAATAGACATGTCTTCAGGCATCACACTCAAGTCGGAAAGGTCGGTAGTGCTGGTGCGTGATTTTGAGTCTCAGATGATGATGATGATTTGGAGATTTAACTTGCGCTTTCCAACATAATTTCTATTTCACTCTCAGTCAACCTCTGAGATTGGCATTATTGACGATCAATTCATTTGATAAAGAATTATTTGAGTGATTATATGACAGTTATGGCAATCGCTGCCTTGTCAGCAAGAACGGATGTGCAGACATTCAATGAAAATTCATTCGAGATATGAGCAAGGTTACAGAACACGTTAAATCAATCCGACCAGATACCAACAACCTCAAAATATCTGTTGACTCCTCTGGAAGAAAATTCAAAAGGAAAAACAACAGGTATTGCAATTATACATGGATACTGTTCAGACGGAATTTGATGATGTAAGATGTGACGCTATAGAGAGGAAGGTAGCTCAGGCTGAAATATAAATGAATGAAATGGAACACACATGAAAACAACATTATATGGAGCTTCTGATAATGACGGAGATACGGTTATAGAACGAAGGAAGCTGATTGTGGATACTCTGAATGAAATCTAAATCTAAAGAACATTAGGAAGCAATACATACCCAAAAATATACTTAATTCGACGACCGCCTCCGTGGTGTAGTGGTTAGAGCGTCCGCCCGGAGAGCGGAAGGTCGCGGGTTCGATCCCCGACTGCGTCATACCAAAAGACGTTAAAATATGGTACTTGTTGGTCTCTGCCTGGCGCTCGGCATTAATGGGTACAACAAGGACTGGTCGGCTCGGAGTCAGTATAATGTGTCTGAGTGGGGTATCCATGCTTCACTGCGGCATGGTATCTCAGTGGGCTAGCACTATAAACCAGCTTAAGTCTGGGCTAGTACAAGCAGCCGCACATACACACACACGCGCATGCACGTCGTCATATGAGCGAAATATTCTCAAGCACGACGTTAAATCCGATTTCATCTCACCTCACCTCACTTAATTAGACCTTCAGTACAAGAGTTTATTCGCATTATAGCAACGACAAACTATCAAGATTCAATTTTATTTCTAGTATTTATTATGTTATACTTAAAAATGCTTTCAAGAGAAGAACTATTTTGAAATGAAATATGAATCTGTTGTTATCATGATCCTGAACTTTGTCGTATGAACTTCATGGATTCGGGTCTATGGCCTTTCATACAATACACATTTGAATCATAACCGCATCAGAGAATCAGGTATGATTCACCCAAAAAAATATTCAGAATAATCTGAAAACAATATGGTGTACTTGTATTAAGATACAACGCAATGCTCGATATATTCACCTTTTCTTATAGCCTACATTATAGTCCAATGATTGAATGACTGAGTGAGTATAGTTTCACGTAGATTTTAGCTATACTATCCATAATAGAAAGGCATAGGCGTTTTGTATTTTAAAGAATCTATTAACTACCTACTGTGTTCAGACAAAATATGTAACAAAAGGGTTGATAACATGATTTTACACAAATGCACAAGTAGAAGAATCGACTTTACTTGAAAATGTTGATTTTGATGAGATTTCTTACAAGGATTAAAAAGGCATCACCACAAAGTAACAATAATCACCTTCCAGTTGAAATTGTGCAGCAAAGAGCATGCACTGTATGGCTATAAAAATCCAGATTACTTTCGGAAATCGGCATTTGTTTTGAAGGAGTTTCTAGGTCAAATCACTACGTTACGTCTTGACGCTGCGACACGGAACATCGCCATTGAAAGAATCCACGCTGGAGATTAACAATCTTTTGTTGCCAGGCGTCTGAATGTTAGTCTGAGCACGATATCACGAGCAGCTCCTTACTACCAAACAGGTATGACAATTGACCGTCCCCGTACAGGCAGACCTCGAGTCACCACTGCAGCCCAAGATCGGTACATCCGGGTACTACATTTGCGTGATCGTTCTGCCACGGATGAGAGCACAGCAGACAGGGCGCCTGGGCTTCGGAGGGTATCCGGTCAAACTGTACGGAACAGGTTGATAAAGATTGGACTCAGAGCCAGGAGCCCCGACGTCGGGGCAGTGCTACGTCGTCACCATCGCGCTCAATGTTACCGTTATCTCAAATGATCCACTTGGTTGTATAGAAATTTCCTTCTTTTAAACTGCTATAAAAATTCATGTACTAAAGTCTTTTTTCGGACGAGTTATACATGTTTGAAAATGCAATATTTTCGCAAGAGATTTCTGGGTTATGCGTTTCTTTTTTTAATAGTATATATTCCACTTTATAATTACGGACTACACAAACGGACTGTCCGCATTGTAAATGTACCCACAAGGAGAATAGACAAGCGTGACAAGCTAACGCCTTAACCACTAGGCTACCCTTCTGTCATTAGAATCAACTATGGGGTGAACCAGCGATAGATAAATTTGCATATAGACAACATTTTCTTAGACTTCAATCGATACTATGTGTGTTGCTAGACAAGTAGTATGAACATGTTCCTCATCATCATCCTTTGCATGTATAATTTACACACAAAAATAGTTTCATTGCAGATCTCACAATTGTTGTTTGTAATAATAAACGTTCTAAAATAACATAGGTCTCCTTGAACCTTACTCATGGGTCTCCCTAAACCTTACTCATAGGTCTCCTTGAACCTTACTCATAGGTCTCCTTGAACCTTACTCATAGGTTTCCTTGAGCCTTACTCATAGTTCTCCTTGAACCTTACTCATAGGTCTCCTTGAACCTTGCTCATAGTTCTCCTTGAACCTTACTCATAGGTCTCCTTGAACCTTACTCATAGTTCTCCTTGAACCTTACTCATTCTCCTTGAACCTTACTCATAGGTCTCCTTGAACCTTACTCATAGTTCTCCTTGAACCTTACTCATAGGTCTCCTTGAACCTTACTCATAGGTCTCCTTGAACCTTACTCATAGTTCGTGATTCAGTCCAGTTCCCAATGGTCCCTAGTACGGTGGTCTACCTTCAGTTGCTGGTGATCTGTAGCCTGTATTTATAGTGTAATGTCCTAAATAGTATATACTTTTACGTCACATGCTAGTTTTAAATCTCTCGTTGTGATATTATAGTTCTCTTATTGTCTTTCGCAGACAGGTTTTTAGATATAACATTATAAATTATTTAAATATGACCCTTTTTAAGTCACGATATGGCTGAAATATTGCCAAAGTGTCTTTAAATTCTAACTCACTCACTCACTCATTCCAGATCCATTAATAAGGTGGAGACATAAGTGAGTGAATATGCTTTTACGACGATTTTGAATGAGTTTCAAAGA
This sequence comes from Haliotis rubra, assembly GCF_003918875.1. Classification (NCBI taxonomy): domain Eukaryota; kingdom Metazoa; phylum Mollusca; class Gastropoda; order Lepetellida; family Haliotidae; genus Haliotis; species Haliotis rubra. The sequence continues at coordinate 4,942,208 of NW_025767190.1, forward strand.
GTACATTCATGTGGGGTAATGAACCTGGGTTTTCGGCGTTTGGAGCCACTACGCTACACCACTGCCCCTAGATAAATAGGAATGGAATATTTTATCATTACTGCAGTCCTATATGCGATGAAACGTTGATGGACTTTATATGACTTTATAGAAACTAAATGTACAATCTATTGTACCTCCTAACCCGTGAAGGTCCGGGTTAGAATGAACCTTCAGTAACCCATGCTTGTCGTAAGAGGCGACTAACGGGACAGGGTGGTCAGGTTCGCTGACTTGGTTGACACATGTCATCGTATCCCAATTGTGCAGATCGATGCTTATGCTGTTGATCACTGGATTGTCTGGTCCAGACCCAATTATTTACAGACCGCCGCCATATAGCTGGAATATTGCTGTGTGCGGCGTAAAACTAAACTCACTCACTCACTATTGTACCTCCTATAACATAACTATGTATTTATGACTCACCAAAAGACCAAAGCACCAAGGACATACAACTTTTTTAATTGGACTTCAGACACTGACACCGACACATACATTTGACATCAGAAGCTGGAAAAAGGCTAACGTTCCCAGATTTAATGATATCTAAGACAGAGATCAAGCCTGAGGCAATCGGTTCGAAGAAAACCTTGTCAAATTCAAAACATCAAACAGAGTAATCACTCTCGAATATGAATTTCATACGGTCTAAGAGGCAAAAGGGTTTTGTACGTGAAAGCTCCGATTTCAGGTTCTGCCGAGCAAACCAAAAACTATAACGCTCGAATTCTATGCGTGTTCATCGACTGAACTATAAGTTTTCAACGCCTTGGAGGTAGCATCTACAAACATGAGGACTACGAAACAAGTAACATGAGCATATTAGGAGAAAGTTAGACAGAACCTTAGATTGGGATCGGCTAGTTAGCTACAGCTGACGGCAACACCAGCGACAACAAATGGAATCAGCAACTTACCAGACCAGACGAGATTCACGGAATACGTCAACACCAAATGACAGAAACCCAGGCAATGACCATAGCTTTTGATCCACCCTTAACACCATCCAATTCAAAGCAGCGTGTAAACCCTCACGAAAAGGGATTACGACGCGCTATTCAATTTACTTTTTTGTGATGAATCAATTCGAAACATGTCAATATAATCATGTCATTAACTTGTAGTACGGTGCAGTATATAGACAAAAGATCTTCCAGTGATGTCAAATGTAAATAGAATGACAAATTGAAGGAAATTAGAATTGATAAAAATGCTAGAAACACTGTAATCCTTGAGTCATACCACTCGAGAGGTCAACTTGCATTTTTCATTTTGGTATTAAGAATACGAGGATGAATGTTTGGATTATTCTGACACATATGGACATTCATGTCCACGATCTCCGCAATGTTGTAAATTGTTCGGTAGCAGTGGACATGTGATGTTTTAAGGTCATTATTTCTCCACTTTCCATTTTGCCATAGTGACAAATAAATGTCAATGAATAGTCACCATGCATCCGTTCAGGCACATTGCTGTTAAACGAGTCAAACGGTCAAACGAGTGCAGAGTCCAGACAGAAAATTGACGGATTGTCAAATTACCATACATCACCTTATCCCACATACTATAATTTAACATTTCTAAGTTAAAACTGTCCCTGTACGTGGAATGGTCATGTTACAGGTTTATATTGGTCATATAAGAACCATTAATAAAATGACAGGGAGGATCCATCAGCATCTTCAGTAGCAGCTGGTTTGTCTTGTGTGGACTTAATTACTGATAGGCCACCAAGATATGGTCTATTCTACTCTACAGCACCTTCTCATAGATGTGACATCTAACAATTACATCGCAAAACGCTGGAAGGCTTTGGTGCCATTCAAAGAAACCTGGGTTAACTTGAAATTGATGATATCATATTGCATCAATGTAGCTATTGATAATTGTTTCCCCTCGGGAATGAAACTAAAAACCTCAACAACTTTCACATCTTCAAGTTTGTCCTCTTGATGGCTTGATACGGCTTAACAGATCGTCACCATTGCACATACTGCATTCAGAAGACATTGGACGCCTGTGTGAATATTATAGAATTCAGAATTACCCTCAGTGACAATGCTAGCAAGGAAATGTAATTCCACATTTAAAGTAAGTAAAGATAGTATATCATTTGCTACACGCGAACAGTTACTGTAATGTCTGGCACAGATCTTGGTCAGGATTAACCAAATATTTAGAAAATGTATATTCATGCCGCGCCCCGCTTTACATATATGTGGAAGAATTTGATATTTGTATCGTCACTGAATGTTCTGGCAATTGAAACTCTAAACACGTATATCCGGGAATGTATGTTAAATATGATTTAGTGTTGGGTGACGCTCAAAAGAAAATAATTGCTGATCTTGTCCGGTAAGATTTTTATATATTGGGTGATGACTAAAGTAGACAATCAGATTGAAAGTAAGGGTTTGTATGTGTATCGAATGGAGTTGAGGATATACGTTAGTTATTCGAAAACATCCAAGAAAATTAAACATAAATGAAATAGGGAGTCACAAACTTCGATAACATTTACTCACTTTGTCAGAGAAAGCAATTATTTGTTCTTGTTCATAATTTATGAACCATGTGTAGTATTTGCCTGCAAATAATGAAATAATAAATATGCAATCTCCACTTGTTCTTCCGAGGATTGACATGTTACAAAACGCTTCGATTTTGTGTATGGATGTGTTTTATACGTTATGTCGCATTGGCATAACCATTAGATAACTCAGGAGGAAAAGACCTAAGACATATTTTTATCAACACAACCAACATGTAGCTGATCCGTATATCACTTTGTTAGGTTTTCGCCTAGCACGTTCGAGGTGTGATCCAGTATTGGTAGGTGTGAGAAGTAATGGGATCTCACCCTTCAAGATAAATGGGACGTGTATAAAGCTACACTTTGGGAATCAGGAGTGCGATCACAACAATATTTCATAGAAATAATAGAATATATACGGTGAAACTTCATGTTAATCTTCTGATTTACATGTAATCCAAATGTTCCATTGCACAACATACGTGGGCACTTGCAAGGCAACAGGTTATTGGGGGCACACAGCGATTATCACTATTTCAGTGTTAAGTCCGGTGAATAATCCCAGCATGCAGAGTAAAACCTCTACTATCACTATCATGACCACAAAAATAGAAGCAGAAATATATGTGCAAGACTTACTAATACCCAAACCGAAACACCCAAATTCAGTTGAACACCAATTGAAAATGGTTATTCTTTACAAAAATACAAGATCCATATCAAACATTGCACTGCACTTTTCTTATAAACAAAGAAACCAATAACCAAATCTGAAACCAACATCCATTAAATCATTGTAAAGTTATTGCACAAAATAGTATTTCATAGATACTGTATAACATGGATTCCCTACTGACTAGCCAACAAGTCCTTTTATTTGTTCAGTGCTGAGAGCGAGGCATTGAAACTACAACTACCATCGTTTAACGTCTGCTGGTATGGCGCAGCAAGAAGGAAATACTGCAAATGAAAAGCCATAGTTATGTTACATGCTGACAGAAGAACCGGGAGTTATAATCAATGCTTTCACCGAGGTGGCATGTAACAGCATGTGTCAGAAAACAATAGCTTCGGGGATCAAGGAAGATTATTGGGGGACAGCATGCATCCAACTATCTGACTAAAGTACTGTCGGAAATGCTAGAAAAATGCTTTTTGACTTATATTTAAAATTCAGAGGTATTACAGTTACTTAAATAAAAAAAATCACTTCAAGTAACATCTACCTAATGTAGACCGAGGGAATAAATTTTGAGACATGCTCTAAAATGTGTTTTTACTGATGAAAATACCAAAAACTTAGAAAAATAAGGGGTAGTGGGACGTTATTTGATACAAACATTAACTGCCTGTGTTACATCATCAGCATGCACGGTATCGACAGGTGAAATTGACACCTGAGCACACGCTCGGGTGAGGGGTCATCTCAATAGATTTTTTGTTTAAAATGTTGAATATGTGTACGTATAGTATACGTATCAGTTATGTAAGGGATCATTTGTGTATGTGTGTTTGTTTTGAAATAAACATACGAATTACTGTATATTGGAAAGAATCCTATCACTTGTGTTATCTTATCGATTGATTGTAGAAATGTGCAACGTTTAAATAAATGTTTTGCATGTCAACAGTATATTTCATTGAAAAAATATGGATGTAATTCGGTCAGTTTAAAATAGTTGTGAACATTGGCCAAAGATTTAACGAAGTCACTGGTGTAGCTTCTTTAGAATATATATATTTTTCTTCTCATAAAGTTTGTAGACCGCCCGTCTAAGCATTCCCTTGTCAAAGTTGTCAAGGATGGTTTTACGTCCCGGTTTTGCATTTGAGACGGTCCCTGTCTTGTCTGATTTGTTTACAATATTGTAAACTTGTTGGTAAGACATGCCAACAGCTCTACAAGTTCTGTAATAAACCCTTTCTAAACTAATGACAGTTTTACCTCTGTCTTTTTTAAGCAGAAAAACCTATAAACCTTTGCAACAATCGACTGCAAATCGTTGGCCATAGTGGACGCTGTGATAAAGATGTGCATGCATGACGGGAAACTTATTTATTAAGACTTAACATTTATATTAATATTTCTTCAATAAAGAAAACGATAATTAAGTAAAGTAACATGAACATTCAACATTTATTTGTGTAGGAAAAATGTTAATTTATATTTTTACACCACCTGTATTATTAGCATAAATGTAAAGACTATTTCAGATTTCTGTTGTTTAACTCTGAAAAAATCGTAAGTTGCTGTTTTGGTACCAAATTCTCTCCTGTAAACTGCCCTTTAAATGCATGGGAATTTTAAATCGATTGCAATAAAAATTAGGTAGACAATAGGCGAGTTGATATATTGACAACATAGTACATTTATCACCTTTATAAAGATATTAAGGCTAAAAAGCATTTTTCTAGCATTTCCGACAGTACTTTAATACCCTACACCAGTGACATGTTCCACAGCTACAAAACCTGACATAAACCAAACATCCGCGGCATCTGTCAACAACATATCCCCTCTGGAATTATTCCACTATTTGCCACATGATGCTGATGTATCCAATGGATCACTACCACAGCTTTATTTAACGTTAGAGATTGACGATGGGATCTTGTGGCATGTGAAACACCTCTCCGGGGTCTTGTGATGTCTACAGTACCCAGGAGGTCATGCTCACAGTGATGAATGTGGCCATATCTGTCACGAACCTTGACAGAGGAGGACGGTTGCAGATACTGTGCAGCTTACAAATGCAACACATCCATTGCTATGATGAGCTGATGTGTCCTGTTGAAATAGGATCTCAGGAAATAGTGTGATACATTTTACTGTTATAAGAACCCATATACCAGCTGTCCTCAAGACTAGTTAACAGAAAAGGGAAACGATCTAGATTCGTTAATCGCTTTATAATCTTAATTAATGATGAAAGTTAGCGTGTATGAGGAATCAAGAAGACCATACAACAGTTTCTGCTCTTTCTGGAAGAGATTAATGCCATAAGATGTATTCCAACAATAATCCTTATTGTACACTACTGGTCCAATTAATATTGCAGGTAGAAAGAAAATATTTAATCACAACTATGCTATTTTAAATTAACTATACAGCACCACGGCCGATAAATAACACGTAAGGTGATTTACATGGAGCTGATGATGGATGCATGGATGTAGGTAATGGCTAAGTTAACTGTTGGGAAGTTGTAGTGATCCTTCTCGTCATAACTTGTTGCGGGGATATGTATTTCACTGATAGTATTTATGCACAGATCTGAGTATGTGGCGGTCCCAGCTCAGGTGGATAAATCAGTGCAAGGAAAATGGCAGCCATATCAGATCATCGACTGGTCTTAATCTGAAGTTAAGTTCGTGCTCGAATTCCTGCCTTCCACTTTGTCAGTTCGATCAGGATTTCCGATTTGTGTGCATAAAGAAAACAGATGCAGGAAGTACAAAAGTAAAATTGGATCTCACTGGAATACCTACGTCTTGCCTAAAATTCTTTCCTTTCACTTTTATTTCAAATTGTCCTGAATCCGTCAGATATGAAACTGTATGAACCCCACGTCTTGATCCCGTGGATCATGGAATGAAACATTTCTTCAAGATTGTCATCTCTCTTCTGTCTTAACCGTCAATGCGAAAAAGCTTGGTCCATACAGAAAAAAAGCAAGACATTTCATTCGTTGTAATGCCATTACAGTTGGTCTTCAGCAGCCCACGTTTGTCATGTGAGGTAAGTAATGGGATCGGGTGGCCAGGCTCGTTGACTTGGTTGACACATGTCATCGTATCCTAATTACTTACATAGATGCTCATGCTGTTGATTCTTCAGTGAGCTCAGTAATGTAAACTGCAACGCGTTTTTGACAGTACAATCAGCAATACATGTTAGCGGTGTACTGTAAGAGTACAAATCTACCAAGAAGAACGACGGGGTTTGTAGTTAACAATCGAGGTGGCCTGACCAATAATGCGTTATGCCCTACGACTGTTCAAACATTCGATTAAAAGGCGTAGCATTTTGCAATGCTTACCTTTCTACCAGATCGTGACATTTATAGTTGATTCACAACATGTACACGGCTCTTCTCAATAGGTTTAATAAAGATTGCTGTTTCTATTTAACCACAACGTTGCAGGGGCATAGTTGGTCATTGGTTCATCATGCCTGTCGGGTGAATATTCAAAGGCTTATTTATGTTCATTATATTTTTACCGTGGTGTATGCATGTCGGTTCCAGGTATCATGCGTTCTACGGAGCAGCAATGATTTAATTCACCGGTTACACAGCTCAGCTTGGACTGACCAACATGTATATTTTTCATTGCTTTGAACTTGGATGATCTATTGAACACTTTAGATTTAATATTAAGAAGAAGGTATCCGACATGTTTTATAGCAAAATGTGTTTAACTCATTGGAAGTTCATCTTTGACTTGAAACAGCATAGATTAATATATTATCTGTGAACTTCTAGATTATCATCATTCAAGTGCCCTTTGTACTTTGATCGTTGTGAATTATCACCAGAGCGATGTCAGATTCAAACTAACTCACGTACAGATTCCCTGAATAAAATCTATTTCCTTCAATGACCTCGAAGGTGACCTTATCACACAAGAGGTACTGTTGTGAGGGACTTCTTCAGCCACACGTAATCATGTATTTCTATCTCAAACATGATTACGGGAAGGTACTTGAAATTGCTTCTTCGAAACCTTTCCTTCGTTACCTTTCTTGCACAGGCAGGAATGTCAATCCCAGGAGGGTGTAATTAATCCGACTGGCAGTGAAGGATAATTAACTATGGACTCTTATCTTGTTTGGTGACGATACATTGATATCGTCACTGTGTAGAGTGGGGATATCAGAAATCATACTGTTTACGGGGAATGAGGCCTTGCAATTGATGAATAAGTAGACTAAATCACGTGGTAGCATGGATATAGAGGAGTCATCCCAAAATAATAGTTCCCATCGCCTGAAAGGGCGTAATGTGTATTTGTATCACATGAATAAGAAAGGTTTAGGGAATCAGCCTGAACAAGAGCGAGTGAGTGCGTAGTTTTACGCCCATTTGGAATTAAGACGACTGGGGACGCCAGATATGGGCTTCTCACACTGAAAACAAGTGGGGAATCGAAGCCGAGTTTCCAACAAAGACAGAATCTCATCCCTTGATATGTGCGCCTGCATACTGCATTTTGTACTTGATGTCAAATGTGTATATTTAGTTATCTTTAGTGTATACGTAGGGATAGATATATTTCATTAACCTGCTGCAAAACACTGCCCCACATTTCCTAGCAGAAACCTTATCTTACAGATTCTTCTCTGAAACGAAATGTTATCAATCAGTTCCTGCTCAAAAACCAGATCAGTCTTCTGTGTTTCACAATTTGCCAGAGCTCAAGCACATTCTATCTACGATTTTGTCTTTTGTCACACGCCTTGTTATATATTTCTTTTTACAGAACTTTGCTTTTCAGCGCAAGAGAGGAATAGGCACGTCTTCAGATTTCACAGTCAAGTCGAACGTCGCTGAGTGGGTGAGTGAGCGAGCCAGCAAGAATGGTTTACGCGGAGTTAGCTATATGCCCACTATATAATTCGGGACTTCAGGAAAGAACTTCCAACTAGGGCTTCCACGGGTACTCGAGTACAGGACGAGTCGGTTTAGCTGGACTCGAGTCCATTTTCAAGGACTCGAGGACTCGAAAAGGGGAGATAACTCGAATTATTGACGTTGACAGACTGCCTGCCATGTGCTAAGCATGAGCGGCCGTTAACGTCTAATATTAAGATAAGATATAACTTTATTATCCCAGAGGAAATTATTATACATCCAACTGTCTCAATATGAATATGTACACAGTTCACAAAAATATACACAATAATTACATGCTCAAAACGAATGCTATTTACACAATAAAACTGACATGATATAATTCAATTAACCACATAGGTAAAGAGGCTGAATAATTCTAGTTGTAATCACGTGATGGTGATTAAAAAAATATGTGTTGTATTCACGAATACTTGATGGTATGAAAGACTGTCGAACTCTGTTTTGAGGGAAGGTAATCGACAGCAGCGTCCAGAAGGAAGTAGTTCAAAATGGTGAGATTAAATATGTCAACTATCAAATCTAATTTTAGTTGCCTTTGTGACAATCTGGCGCTCAGAGATAAAGGGAATATACTTGAAAGACACCCCAGAAATTTTGCATGCAGTATTAACAATTTTGAAAAGCTTGTTTTTGTTGCAATGAGACAGACCCCCATACCAACATAGAACATTGAATAAAGGTTTGATAAAAAACTGTCATTACGGTTTTGTCAATGCCTTGACGATGATAATGTTCAGAATCGGATATTAGGCCAGTACAGTGGCGTCATCTGCGAATTTCACAGTAAACACGTCATATATTGACAAGTAACAGTCATTGGTATACAAAACGAAGAGTACGGATGAAGGAACACAGCCATTTGGTTCTGCAGTAGAGGTTGAGAGAAAAGAAGATTGATAGCCATTTACACTGACATACTGAGTTCTATGTACCCTGAATTCTTTAACCCATCTGATAATGTTTTTATTAACACCTATATTAAATAGTTTACTCCTCACACGGTGTGGCTGTATGGTATTAGTTGTTACAAATCTGCAGATGAGAGTAAATATTATACATCGTTTGAAATTTCACTTCTTAAAATGATAAGGTAACTATCTTGACAATTGATAGACATGGAGAAAGATAAAAAAATCAAATGTATGGGCGTATCTTGATCTGGATAGAGAAAAGAGAAAAATAACCAAATGCCGCCTGTGCTGCATCTCACTGCGTTTTGCAGGCAGTACAAGAAGTACGATGAAAACAACAAGTGTCAAGTAAACATCCAAATACTGATTCTGACCAATGGGAAATGTTAGTCACATAACGATATATAGTCGGAATGAAGTAAGTGTTCACTTGTGTGATCGGAACACATGTCATGCAAGTTACGCTATTGTTTGCTTGAAAGGTATGAATTTCGAGTACTCGGGTCCGAGTCGAGTCTCATCCCTCGAGTACTCGAGTCCAAGAAAAGGACTCGTTGAAGCCCTACTTCCAACATTGCACTCACATGGAGAATCGACAAGAGTGACAAGCTCGAGCATTAACCAAAAGGCTACCGCACCGCCATTACAGTCCACTATGAAGTAAACAAGCGATAGATGAAGTTGGGGAAATGAAACTGGGTTTTCGGCGTTTCGAGCCACTAAGCAACCCCACTGCCCCTGGAAAAACAGAAATGGAATATTTCAACATTACTGCAGTACTATGTAAATATTCGATGAAGCGTTGGTTGACTTTATATGAACTAAATGTAGAATCAAGTGTCAAATTCAAAACATCATATCCAGAGAGTAATCACTCTCGAATAATTATGACATTTCATACATATGAGAGCAAAAGAGTTTCCGATTTCATGATGGATCCAGCATAACATAACGCTCGAATTCTATGCGTGTTCATCGACTGGACTATAAGTTTTCAACGCCTCGAGGTAGCATCTGCAGACATCAGGACTATGAGGAACATGAGTATCTTAGAAGACATTCAGACAGAACCTTAGATTGACATCGGCTTATTAAAATTAGCTACAGCTGACGGAAACACCAGCGACAACAGGGAGAGAGAGAGAGGGAGACAGAGAGAGAGAGAGAGAGGAGAGGGAGGGAGGGAGAGAGAGAGAGAGAGAGAGAGAGAGAGAGAGAGAGAGAGAGAGAGAGCGAGAGAGAGGAGAGAGAGAGAGAGAGAGAGAGAGAGAGGGAGAGGAGGAGAGAGAGAGAGAGAGAGAGAGAGAGAGTGAGAGAGAGAGAGAGAGAGAGAGAGAGAGAGAGAGAGAGAGAGAGAGAGAGAGATTAGTATTTACGTCTCACCCCGTTACAAGGTACATTACAATATACATTATAAAAACATCAATACACGGGCCACTCCGTACAGAGTTATGAAAGACGATATTTGTACAGGTATTTACGAGTGATAAAATTGAATATTCTCGATAAAGCCTATTTCGCACATGTTACTGATATAAAACATATTTTCTCTTTTTCAAACTACTATGGCAGGTTTTGGCACTTTCATAACATAAAATTTCATTAGATAAGATAAAACCAGTTTTCCGAGTTTTGCTTATATCCATAAAATCCGAACAAATTCTAAGACATTTATCAATAAGATTCTTTCGCTCGACACTGTACACTGGTCAATCAAGTAACACGTGGCATTCATCCTCAATTACATTCACACAAATAAAACATGTTCTCTCTTGTAGAGGAATATTGGTATATCTGCCCGGATCAAGATTGATTGGTGCTGTGCCACATCTAAATTTAGCAAATGCACTTCCATGTGCTCTTGGGATTCTATGACAGACATAAAATGCTGGAGTAAAGCATGGGTTAACTTGAAATTGATCATATCATATTTCATCAATGACGGATTTTGTATGAGTATCGAATGTAGTTGAGGCTGTTCGTTAGTTATTTAAAATACGTAAGAAAATTTAATATTAATGAAACAGAGAGTAAGATTTATTCACTTTGTCAGAGAAAGCAATTACTTGTTCATAAATTATGAACCATGTGTGGTATTTGCCTTCAAAAAATGAAATATAAAACATACAATCTCCCCTTCTTCTTCCGAGGATTGACATGTTACAAACAAAAAAATAATTGCTGGTCTTGTCCGGTAAGATTTTGATATATTGGGTGATGACTAAAGTAGACAATCAGAATGAAAGTAAGGGTTTGTATGTGTATCGAATGGAGTTGAGGATATACGTTAGTTATTCGAAAACATCCAAGAAAATTAAACATAAATGAAATAGGGTGTCACAAACTTCGATAACATTTATTCACTTTGTCAGAGAAAGCAATTACTTGTTCATAAATTATGAACCATGTGTGGTATTTGCCTTCAAATAATGAAATATAAAACATACAATCTCCCCTTCTTCTTCCGAGGATTGACATGTTACAAACCTCTTCCATCTTGTGCATGGATGTGTCTTGTAATCGAGTTGGCATAACCATTAGATAACTCGGAAGAAAAAGTCAGAAGTATGTTTATCTTCACAGCCAGCATGTAGCTGATCCGTACATCACTTTGCTATGTTTTAGCCTAGCACATTCGAGGTGTGAACCAGTGTTGGTAGATGTGAGGAGTGGGATCTCACCCCATGTGACTTGTATAAAGCTACACTTTGGTAATCAGGAATATGATCTCAACAATATTTCACAGAAACAATAGAATATTTCCTGTGAATCTTTTGCTATATTTTTAATCTAAACGTTCCATTGCACAATATAGGTAGGCACTTGAAAGGCAATAAGTAAGTTAATACCCACCGCGTTTATGATTATTTCATTGGTGTTGATCCAGCTAACCTCTGAAAATATAAGGGCGGTGGGGTAGCCTAGGTGGTTAAAGCATTCGCTCTTCACGCCGAAGACCCGGGTTCGATTCCCTACACGGGTGAAGCCCATTTCTGGTGTCCCCCGCCTTGATATTGCTGGAATATTGCTATTAGCGGCGTAAAAGAATACTCACTAACTCACCCTGAAAATAAAATCTGTTTAAACACAATAACACCGAAAGAGTCCAAGCATGCAGAGTAAATTATTCTCCATGACCACACAAAAAAATAGCCAAAGAACGTGAGCAAGCGTCACTAATACCCCGACCGAGACATCTAGCTACAGCTGAACAACAACAAAGAAGTATCATTCTTGACAAAAATTCATAATTCATAAAATAGTCTTGTTGTAAGTCATCTGTTATCCCGTATTAGACTCTAGATACATAACATCAGCGCCTGATAATAACCTGTTTCGATAACACACCGAAACAATTTCCTTTATGGCAGAAAAGGGAAAACAACGGTGAAAAGGTGTTCGCCAAAAGGGGAAGTCCTCATGTACCGGTAGCACTCGCCACTCGACCAATAGGCAGAATAAATAGTCGTTCCTATGCAGCACACTGTAGGTCGTACCCATGCCATAGTATGAACGTATCTACACATTCCAGTCTTGACCAGACAAACTAGTGATGTAAGTAATGTAGATCGAGTAATCCTGTGACGTAAGCCAGTCCAGGATAAAGAAACTGTAAGACGTGTACTAATTCGAATAGTGCTTCCAGTGTATGCACATGTGTAGGTATGTATGTAAATCTATGCGTACGTATGTACATATGTATGTACGTATTATGTCGGTATGCATACATATTCTTCTCCAGGTACACCTATAAAGGGCGCGTGCGTGCGTGTGCGTACGTGCCCACCTACGTAACAGAAAAGGGGAAGATGTTCGTGAACCACTCTGTAATCTTAATTAATGATGAAATAAACAATTCCAACAATAACCTTACCATACACGACTAGTCCTTGAATCAGCAATTGACTGAGCTTAAGCAACATTCCACATTACAACGATGTCATCAACAACTAGTTGCTTGAACTTTCCATTGGTTGCTTCAATAGTGACCTACTACACGCCCTTTGGTACGTACATGTCAGTGAAAGCATTATTATCAGCTGAAAAAATAACCTATTTTTCTGTGATTAATATTTATTAACCTGATATCGTCACATTGCCATGTGTGATTGACCTCGCTATTAAATGTTTATTATAATGTCAAAGGCTCATGTTCGTTTATATTATGACTAGGCAGAGATACTTCGTAATTAATTGTTCCCTAGCTGTGATAATCAAATACATGGGCTATGCAATGGTCGCCGTGAAACATGAATGTGCATGACATATAAAATGTTAACTCTTACTGACAGAGAATCCGGAAAGTATTTGTTGAACTGCAACATGATATTTCCTATCAATCCAGATCAGTCCTGCTGTACATGATGTCATTTCTGTTTTCTTAGAATCAAAGCCTTTTTTTACCACACTCTCGCACAGTTCGCGGGGTGGGTGTAAGTCGGGAGGTCATATTCTATGATCCTTCATTGGATTCATATGTAGGCTTCAATGATTGCATCTAAACATATTTCCCTAGAGTCTCGTAATTTCGTTGTGTCAAGAGTAACATAGAGCTGTGATATTAAGTAGCACTGATGTGAGACCTCGGGGCGGTTGTCATCAAATAGTTAGCATCCAATGAAGTATCCCCTGTATTAGGCACGGACGAGTGCATTTGTAACTGAAAGTATCGACTAGTGATCAACGATAACATTATTTCTGAAACAATCTCCTAAGAATCGCCCTACCAACAGTATCAGTATTATTAGTATTGCAAGTAGAAAGTTAATATATACACAATTATATTGAATACTAGTATGAAGAATGGTATAACATTTCGGAAGAGCATTTAGAAGTGGAGTACATAAGAAAAGCAAGATTTATGGAAGTCACCTGCTTTATTTTGCATAGCACAACATTTTGGAGTGTATGTTTGCTCCTTCATCGGGTGAAACGTCGTGTTATTCACAATAAAGACGTTGACATCCATAAATCCTGGTCTGATGCTTAAGATAAGTTCGTGTTAGACTTCCTGGCTTCCGCTTTGTCACTTCGACCAGGATTCCCGATGTATGTACATAAGGATACAGTTCAGTAAGGACAGGAGCAGAATCTCACTGGGGTGCCTAATTCTTGCCTAAAAATCGTTCTTTTCTTATTTCCCAAATTGTTCTGAACCTCTTGGATATGTAACTGTATGAACCACACGCCTTGTAATTATGATAGAAGCCCCGTGGACCATGGAATAATGTTTTCTTGAAGTTTGTCATCTCTCTTCTATCATAACTGCCACTGCAAAAAGTTTGGTCCATACAGAAGAAAGCAAGACATTTCATTCGTTGTAATGTCATGACAATTGGTCTTCAGCAGCCCACGTTTGTCATGTGAGGTAAGTAATGGGATCGGGTGGCAAGGCTCGTTGACTTGGTTGACACATGTCATCGTATCCTAATTACTTACATAGATACTCATGCTGTTGGTTCTTTAGTGAGCTCAGTAATGTAAAATGCAACGTGGTTTTGACAGTACAATCAGCAATAAATGTTGACGGTGTACTGTAACTGCAACTGCAACGGTTATTTTTTACATGACATGCACTGTAAGAGTAAAAACGTACCCAGGAGGACGGCAGGGGTTTGTACTAAACACTCGAAGTGGCCTGACAAATAATGCACTATGCCCTATGACTGGCCAAACTTTCGATTAAAAGGTGAGGTGAAATTGGGTTTAATGTCGTGCTTGAGAATATTTCGCTCATATGACGACGTGCATGCATGTGTGTGTGCGGCTGTTTGTACTAGCCAAGACTGAAGCTGGTTTTATAGTGCTAGCCCACTGAGATACCATGCCGCAGTGAAGCATGAATACCCCACTCAGACACATTATACTGACTCCGAGCCGACCAGTCCTTGTTGTACCCATTAAGGCCGAGCGCCAGGCAGGAACCAACAAGTACCATATTTTAACGTCATTTGGTATGACGCAGTCGGGGATCGAACCCGCGACCTTCCGCTCTCCGGACGGACGCTCTAACCACTACACCACAGAGGTCTTCGGTTAAAAGCTATAGAATAGTAGACAATCATGTTCAGTATTTCGTGTGTTTGATTGCGAAACCTTTCTCTCTCAAACGTTAGATTCTGATTACTGGCACTCATTGTTCAAAGCTGGTTTCTTCTGGTATCAAATCGTGACATTTATAGTGCATGGTATATACACGACTCTTCTCAATAGGTTTAATGAAGATTGGTGTTTCTATGCTTTCACATTACAAGAGATTTGCAGGGGCATAGATGGTCCTTGGTTCAAGTATTGTAAAATGAAACCTGTTTTTGACATGACAATCAGCAAAATATGTTGGCGGTGTACTGTAAGAGTTGTAAACAATTGAGATGACTTGACCATTTATGTGCTAAGTCCTACGAGTGACCAAACATTCGATTAAGAATCGAGGCATGGTAAACAAGCACGTTCAGTATTTCGGGTATTTAATTACGAAACTGTCTCAGATTACGAATCGCGACTACTACGGACGTTATGTTCTTATTACAGAACGTTAGATTCTGATTACTGGCAGTTTCTTCTGGTATCAGATCGTGTCATTTATAGTTCATGATTCACTAGATTTTGCAGGGTTGAGATACATACACGACTCAGGGGAGCAACACCTTCATTCCGTCAGAATTGTGTGAAGCAACAGCTATATGATGTGGAAATTATGTCTTCCCGAAGTCTTGACATACAAAACGTAGTTTCCTTTGGAACTAAAAACAAATGTTACAACTCAATTATTCAATCACATTTAAGATGCCATTGCGTTTACGAGCATAAAATAAATTTACACAATCAAGACTGACTGACTGACTGAGTTTGGTGTTACGCCGCTTTTAGCAATATTCCAGCAACATCACGACGGGGGACACCAGAAATGGGCTTCACACATTGTGCCCATGTGGGGATTCGAACCCGGGTCTTGGGCGTGACGAGCCAACGCTTTAACCATTAGGCTACCCCACCGCCCCTACACAATCAAGAACGTTATTTTGTTTATTCCAATAGATTAGCGTAATATGACATTGAATGGCTCTTAAGGAACATTCTGCAGAAATGATTTAATTCACCGGTTTTACATCTCAGCGTGGACAGACCAATATGTACATTTCATCGTCCTGAACTTGGATGATCTATTCATCACTTCAACTGTTACTTTCCAAATTGAGAAATGAAATATTACATACGATCTCATGTATTCGAATATTTATTAGGAAAAACAATCGTTTAATATAATCAATACGGAGACAAATTATATTTCGTTTTAGGAGTCCGAAGATATTCTTCATCACAGACGGCAATTTCGAGTTCCTGAATTCCAAAATTCATGTAACAGTTTATTCTGTATGTACACTATATCTATTTGAACCATCTGAGATCTCCAATTGTTTGTTGGGTGTTTTTTTGTAAATAAGGAATAGTGTAACATTTCATAACGGAATCGAAGCCGTGTTTTCAACAAAGACAGAATCTCAACCTTTAATATAGAATGTATGTGCGCCTGGTTTGCATATTGTCTTTAGGTCTCTTTGGTGTATACGTACGGATATCATGTATTTCATTAACCTGCTGCAAAACACTGCCCTACATTTCCTTCTCTCTTACAGATGTGGTGTCTTCTTCTTCTCTGAAACGAAATGTTATCAATCAGTCACTGCTCAAGAACCAGATCAGTCTTCTGTATTACAAAATCTGCCAGAGCTCAAGCACATTGTATCTAAGATTTTGTCCTTTGTCACAGGCCTTGTTATATATTTCTCTTTACAGAGCTTTGGTTTTCAGTGCAAGAGAGGAATAGGCACACTCACGCAAAACGTCGGTAGTACCTATGTGTGATATGTTTTCAGTCTCAGTTAACATTCTGGTCTTATATATGGCATTACTGACAATCAATATATTTGATAAAGAATGTTTTGGGCTAATTCGTTGGAGGCCTTGTCAGAGGGACCAACTATAACATGTAGGGTGTGCAGACTTCGGATAACCATTGTCTGGGACACAGTGTATCATTTCTTTGAGAGGCATTTAGAAGTTTGCGTAGTGAGGAATGATAACAATTTTAGATGAACAACTTCTTTATTGCAGTGAGAGTGACGTTTAATGCAAGTGATGACTTGTTTGATCACTTGCATGATTGTTGTAGAGGGGGGGGGGGGGGTATATAAAGAAAATGATGTCATTGAACACCTGGCTGACCTCATTTCACAGGGGACAATGACCGCGCACCCCCCTGGGAAAACGGATCCGGCGTGACATCATAGCATCACACCATGACATCACGCCATTATTTTTGACCAATCAGCATAGAGCACTATCGAACTCACTCCGGTGTGACTCAGGCTGACTGGGGGGTCAATGACCGCGTACCCCGTTGGAACGGATGACTTGACCACACGAGTCTAAAATACCTCTGGGAAAAGTTGTTTATCCCAAGGTCAGCTCAGTACAAGGTCATTGCCCCCTGTGAAATGAGGTCAGACAGGTGTTCAATGACGTCATTTTCTTTTATACACACCCCCAACCCCCCACACCCCTACAACACATGATACCGGTGTTAGAACCTGCATAGTGATTTGCAAAGTCTGAAGACTATGTGCATATTCTACCTTAAACAATATCGAAGATCTGTACAATTTCACCCTTATGTGTCCATCCTTACAAACTGTGTGAGTATGGTTTTACGCCACTTTTAGCACTATTGCAGCAATATCACGTAGGACACCAGAAATGGGCTTCGCGTTAACGAGCCAACGCTTTCACCACTTGGCTACCCCACCGCCCCAATCCTTAAAGAAAATTCGAAAGCAATACATACCAAACAAAAACGTTACTCGACCTTCAGTACAACAGTACTTGCCACCACCACACACACACACACACACACACACACACACACACACACCCCCACCCCCTTACAACCTGTTCTGTACAGTTTGATATCCTCCGAAGTCCAGGCACCCTGGCTGCTGTGCCCCACCCGTGGCAATACGATCACGCAAATGTACCGATCTTGGGCTACAGTGGTGTACGGGGAGGGTCATTTGTTATGCCTGTTTGGTTGTAACGAGCTGTAAGCCGTGACATTATGCCAATATTCAGACGCCTGGCAACAGAAAATTGCTAATCTTCAGCTTGCATTCTTTCAATGTCGATGTCCCGTGTCGCAGCGTCAAGACGTAACTGTAGTGATTTGACCTTGAAACTCCATCAAAAACAAATGCCGATTTCCGAAAGTAATCTGGATATTTATAGTCATACAGTGCATGTTCTTTGCTGCACAATTTCAACTGGAAGGTGATTTCTGTTGCGTTGTGGTGATGCCTTGTTAATACTTGTAAGAAATCTCATACAACTCTTTAATTGGACTTAAGTCACTGACACCGACACCAACATTTCACATCAGATGCTGGAAGAAGGATAACGTTCCCAGATTTAATAACCTCTAAGACAGGGATCAAGCCTCAGGCAATCGGTTCCAAAAACACCATGTCAGATTTATAAAATCAAAGCCAGAGGGCAATCACTCTCAAATATGGCATTTCGTACGGTATAAAAGACAAATATCTTTACGTGAAAGCTCCGACTTCATGTTGTACCGAGCAAAACATAACGATCGAATTCTATGCGTGTTCATAGACTGAACTATAAGTTTTCAACGCCTTGGAGGTAGCATCTACAAACATGAGGACTACCAAACAAGAAACATGAGCATATTAGTAGACAGAACCTTAGATCGGCTAATTAGCTATATTTGATGACGACGACAACAAATGGAATCAGCAACTTACCAGACCAGACAAGGAATACGCGACCGCCAAATGACAGAAACCCAGACAATGACCACAGCTTCTGATGCATCCTTAACACCGTCCTCTTTAAAGTAGCGTTTATGCCTAGTGATAATTCCGTGATGAATTAATTCCCAATATGTCGATATAATAATATCATCAACTTGTAATATTCAGTAGTTTTCTGAGTAAATAGACCAAAGATCTTCAAATGAAATAGAATGACAAATTTAAGGACATTAGAATTGATATAAATGCTAAAACAAATATATTCAGTGAGTCCCAAAAGATCGATAGGAAAGAGTCACACCACTCCAGACGTCAACTTACATTTTCTTTTTGGTCTTAAGAATACGAGGATGAATCTTTGGATTATTCTGACACATATGGGCATTCTTGTCCACGATCTCCGCTATGATGACATGTTGTATATTGTTCAGTAACAGAGTACATAATTATATGCATTTTCAGGCCATTCTTTCTCCACTTTCCATGCTTGTCATATTGGACCGCCTCTGTCTTGTAGTCGTTAGAGCATCCGCCCAGAGAGCGGAAGGTTGTGCGTTTGATCCCCGGCCGCGTCATACCAAAAGACGTTACAATATGGTACTTGTTGGTTCCGGCCTGGCACTCGGTATTAATGGGTACAACAAGGACTGGTCAGCTCGGAATCAGTATAATAGTCTGAGTGGGGTATTCATGCTTCACTGCGGCATTGTTTCTCAGTGAGCAAGCACAATAAACCCAGCTTCAGTCTGGGCTGGCACAAGCAGCCAGACATACACACGCATGCACGTACTGGCAAACAAGGATAAGTTGAGCTCCGACCTGACAATTGACCCGTATTAGCATGTATGAGTGCTGCCCATTGGCGCTTGCCACTGTGAGCGAAGGGTCCCCGGGTTGTCTGCGATCAAGTGTAATGCTACACCGACGTGAGAGTCTTATGAGTAAGGCGTGTGCAGCTATGCGCGGAATCAATTTCATCGTCATGTACTGCACGTGCACTAGCCTACACCTGCTCTACCTTTCACAAACCAAATGGGTTTGCTCATTGCCGTGCACCGCCTACTTTTCGTAAACGCGTTCTTTGCGCCGGTCCAACTTATCCTAGTTTGCCAGTAGTTACATGAGCGAAATATTCTTAAGTAGACGTTAATCCCCATTTCACATCACACCACATCTTGTCATAGTACAAATAAATATCAGTGAATATTCACCATGTATCCGTTCAGGCACATTTCGGTTTAAACCATTAAAAGAGTCCTGACTTGACAGATAATGTGGACGGATTGTCAGATTACCATACATCTTAATATTACACATACTTTCATTTGATACCCATATAGGTTATCACGATAGTGTGTTTTGGGATGATTAATATCCTGCATTAGGAATAAACATTACTAGATAGCTTAGGCTATAATACCTGGGTAACAAAAGTTAGCCACATCCTGTTTCAATATGGATTTGGTTATGCTTGGCTAAGCCAAGAAATTGGAAATGTGGAATATTTTGCGTATCTATTCAAGCTCAGGCTAGGTGATAACTTAAAACAGTCTTGGTTCTCATCAATTAGTGAATCTCCTAAATGTATATTTTACAAGGAGTTCAAAACTTTGTTAAATGTTGAAAGATATTTGTGTTGTGATATCCCTATGCATTTAAGAATTGCTATATCAAGGTTTAGATGCAGTAATTCTAATACGGCTGTTGAATGTGGCAGGTATAATGGAATTGAATATATTAACCAAAGGCTATGTCCTTTTTTGTAAAGCCAGGCGCCAGCATTTTATAGAAAATGAATATCATGTAGTATTTATTTGTAATTCCTATGATATACTGAGAACGAAATATATAACTCTGTCGTAAATCTTTTGCAGAGCAAAAAATGATGCTGTCATATACAATGTTGGCCTATACTTATACCATGTACAGAAATTGATAAACTCCAGGACATAGAGCTGCAAAGTTGTTTTGCCCACCCACTGAACACAATGTCAGTCTGATTGTATTATGGGCGAGGGCCTCTTTACTGAACAAATACTGTCTGTCTGTCTGACTGTCTGTCACCCACTAAACACAATGTCAGTCTGATTGTATCATGGGCGAGGTCCTCTTTCCTGAATAAATACTGTCTGTCTGTCTGTATATATACGGTCACGTTACAGGTTTATATTGGTCATGTGAAAAACATTGACAATATGACCGGGAGCATTTTCATCAGCAGCTGGTTTGTCTTGTAGGGACGTAATTACCTATAGGTCACCAAGCTATGATCTATTCCACACTACTGTACCTTCTTATTGACGTCGCATGTGATACTTGTATGCATAGCCTGGGTTAACCTGACACTGATCATCATGCATCAATGTAGCTAATGATAATTGTTTCCTCTCGGGAATGAAACTAAAAACCTCAAAAATGTTCACTTGTGCAAGTTAGTCCTCTTGATGGCTTGGTATGGCGTAACAGATCGTCACCATGGCACATACACCATTCAGAAAACAATGGACGCCTGTGTGAATATCATAGAATTCAGAATTACCTACAGTGACAATATTAGCAAGGAAATGTAATTCCAAACTTAAGTAAGTAAAGGTAGTATTTCATTTACGTCACGTGAACAGTTAATGTAATGTCGGAATACCTGGCACTGATATTGGCCAGAGTTGACCATATATTTAGAAAACTTATATATTTATCCGCACTTTGCTTCACATATATGCGTAAGAATTTGATATTTGCATCGTCACTGACTGTTCTGACAGTTGAAACTCTAAACAAGGTATATCTGGGAACGTATGATCAACGTGATTCTCAGTGTTGGGTGTACGCTCTAAAGAAAATTACTGGTCTATATTTTGTCATGACCATATTTCGACAAGTAAAATGCATATAACGGATTTTGTATGTGTACCGAATATAGCCGAGGATGTTCGTTAGTTTTCTAAAAATATCTAGGGAGTCACAAACTTTAACATTTTTCACTTTGTCAGAAGAACAATTACTTATTCATGAATTATGAACTATGTGTAGTATTTGGCCGCAAATAATGAAATAACAAACAGGCAATATCCCCTTCCTCTTCCAAGAATTGAAATGTTACAAAACACTTCCATTTTGTGTATGGATGCGTCTTGTAATCGAGTTGGCATGTACATTAGATAACTCGGAAGAAAATGCCAGAAGTATTTTTTATCAACACAGCCAGCATGTAGCTGATCCGTATATCACTTTGCCATGTTTTAGCCCAGCACGTTCGAGGTGTGAACCAGTGTTGATAGGTGTGAAGAGTAATGGGATCTCACCCCTCCAGATAAATGGGACTTGGATAAAGCTACACTCTGGGAATCAGGAGTGCGATCTGAAAAATAGTTCATAGAAATAATAGGGTATCTCGTTTGAAATTTCGTATAAATATTTTTATTTATATTTAATATAAATGTCATATTACACAACAATTTTTTAAAATTTTGATGTGGGACTTTTTCACGAGTTCACGCGATCAATTAAAAAAATCAAATATAACTTCACACTATACCTCTCTTCTAAATATGAAGGGTGATCGCCAACTTTGAAAACAATGATAATCCATTCAAATTTGTTCATGTTATCGGTTGAATAAAATTGTTTTCGGACGGATGGAATTCCTTGGTGCAACAATATACCCCGACCCAAAACGGTCATTTTCTGTCTCGTCGCAAGTCAACATCAGCCCCAGAGAATAATCTGTCTCGATTATACACCGGGACAATTTCCAATACGCGCAAAAGGTAAAACGACGGTGAAATATATCAGTGAGGACACTGGCGAAAAGGGTAAGTATGTCCTGCTCTACCGGTCCCACTCGCCGCTCGCCTAAGTTGCATAATAAAGTGAGTGAGTTAATATTTAGTCTCACATCGGCAATATATCGTGACGAGATGCATAATAAAGTAAATGGATGCAAGGTGCCTTGTCACCGGGTAAAACCGTCATGGTTTTAACGTCCTATATCGCATATCTGTTTCATTGTGTGCATGTGTGTGTGTGTGTGTGTGTATTTATGAGTACGTTTCCATGTGCATGTGCGAGTACGCGTGTGTGTTTGTCGTGTGCATGCTCATACTTCTCCAAGTTTATCTATAAAGCGCGCGTGTGTGTATGTGTGCTTGTTCGGGCTAAAGGTGCTTTTATAGTTGTTGCTCACTTTGATACAGTATAACGCGGATACCCTAGTCGAATCAGTATACTGACTCAGAGCCGACAAGTTCATTTATCTGCTCAGTGCTGAGCGCCAGGCATTGTAACTACAACTAAATCGTCTAACGTCTGTTGGTATGGCGAAGCAGGAAAGAAATACTGCAAATGAAAAGCCATAGTTATGTTACATGCTGACAGAAGAACCGGGAGTTATAATCAATGATTTCGCCGAGGTGGCAGGTAACAATTCACTTGTCAGAAAATAATAGCTTCGGGAATCAAGGAAGATTATTGGGGGGACAGCATGCATCCAACCCTCTAACTAATACCCTACACCAGTGACATGTTCCACGGCTACAAGACCTGACATAAACCAAACATTGGCGGCATCTGTCAACAACATATCCCCTCTGGAATTATTCCACTATTTGCCACATGATGCTGATGTATCCAATGGATCGCTACCACAGCTTTATTTAACGTTAGAGATTGACGATGGGATCTTGTCGCCTGCTAAACACGTCTCCGGGGTCTTGTGATGTCTACAGTACCCAGGAGGTCATGCTCACAGTGATGAATGTGGCCATATCTGTCACAAACCTTGACAGCGGAGGACGGTTGCAGATACTGTGCAGCTTACATATGCAACACATCCATTGCTATGATGGTCTGGTGTGTTTTGTTGAAATAGGATCTCAGGAAATAGTTTGATACATGTGACTGTTATAGGAACCCATGTGTCCTCTTGAGTGATACCCTCTGTCTTCAAGACTAGTTAACAGAAAATGGAAGCGATCTAGATTCGTGAACCAAAGTTGCGGATTCAAGATTATTTCAACAGTTTCTGCTCTTTCTAAGAGAGATTAATACCATAAGATGTATTGTAGGTATGTAGCCTTTGACGCAATAAACAATTCCAGCAATAATCCTTATCATACGCGACTGACTGGTCCTTGAATCAGCCGTTGATTCAGCTTAAGCAACATTCCACATTACGGCATTATCAACAATGCGCTTTAATGAAATCGAAATGCTTGAATCTGCCATTGATCATTTCAATAGTGATGTACTACACGCCCTCCGGTACATACTTGTGACATGTCAACGAAATTATTTTAAGCTGAAAATACGCTATTTTTCTCAAAACTGATATGCTGATATTATCACAGAGCCAGGAGAGATTGACTCTCTGTCACATGTTTATTATATTGTCAAAGGCTCGTGTTCGTCTATGTTATGACCCGGCAGGGATACGTCGTAATTAATCGTTCCCTACATGTACCTAAAATGCATGGGCTGTGCAATAATCGCCGTGAAACATGATTGTGCACGTCATATCAAATGCTGATTGATAATTAATGTGTTATTTGATATAATCACATTTCCCTGCGTCTTGGAGTACTGGGCTGATAATACCCATCCATATGCATAAAGCTGGAGATAATTATCGTGATATCACACTACTTAAACATAGTAAAATATATACGGCCATACTCAATAAGCGTTTAGTATTCAGGACAGATGCCTACGATAAAACTGTGGAATCCCCAACTGGATTCAGAAGTTGCTACAGTACCACCGATAACATATTCATCCTCCAGTCTGTGATCGAACGATATTTATCTAGAAAGAGAGGCAAATATTATGTCGCTTTTGTGGACTTCTCTAAGGCCTTTGATCTCGTCAGTAGATTAGAAAACGCGGTGAATCACCCCAAATGCTCAACAATTTTCAGGCAGTATATACTAGTGTCAAATACAGCATTAGATCACAAACAGGCTTATCAGATGTTCTTACTTGTCCCATTGGCTTAAGACAAGGCTTTTCTATGTTTATAAACAAAAATTAGCGTATGAAATAGAATCATCTTGTTCATCTGGTATACAAAACTGCACCCTGATTTAGTACACCCTTTTTGTTATTATTTGCAGATGACGTTATACTCTTGTCTAGCACTGTCATTGATTTACAAAAGCAAATTAATGTACTGGATTCTTATTGACAATGTAATGAGTATGCTTTAACTGGTAATCTTAAAAAGACACGCGTTGTCTGTTTTAAGAATGGAGGGATTCTATAAAAACATACAAAATGTTTTTCTAGAGGAGCATAAAAAATAAAAATGCACAATAATTTTGGTCCTTTACATTAGTGTTTAAATACTTCTTTGAATCTTACATTTCAAGATGGCACAAACGTAATTCGTTAAGTACTGGTTTAGATTCCAAGGGAGCTGTTTCCAATCAAATGTTTTTATGACACGACTTATCAATACAATCATAACGAATGGACCATTACACAACTGTTCCATACGATCATGACAAATGGAACATTTTGTCTGTACAATCACAATGTGTGGAACATCATGATCACATTTGTCATTACGCGTTTGTCATGATCCGGAGGTTACAAGCTGAGAATTAAATATTTCACTACAAAGCTGAGGGATAATAGAGAAACGTTTGGAGTTAACACAGCGATCATGTTGACAGTTAGATCACGTTTTGCTAACTTAAACCGAACACTATTGCGGTTTGAAGGATTAAAATGGCTTAATGTCCCTGAGATAATCATAGGCTTCATTTGGGGACGCATGTGTTGGATGAGAACAATGTTTCAAAGGATGAGTTCTTCTGAAACTACACATTAATTAAAAGCCATATTGAATGTGTATCACAACGGTTTAAAACGTAATTAGAAACTTGAAAAGATATGTGTGCGCGTGCGTGCGTGGACTCATCTGTGTTATTTGTTAGTATGAGACCAACTAATTGTTAGGATATACGAAAGGTAGCCCTGAACTTTCAAGCACGACGCAACCTCATTAATCAAATTTCGTTTATCTTGAAAACGTAAACTTCCGTTCAGTCATAGTCGAGAACCAGGTGTCCTATGTAAGATGATACTGCAAGAAATGTGTCAGGTCGGTAGATATTGGAAACATCATAATTGATAATGCACGTTTGATCACCAAGGCAGATAAAGGTCAAATAGAAATACAAAAGTACAAAAAAATACATCGATGGCATGAAACAATGAGTAGTTGCTGGGAAAGGTAGTGATAGGTGACCGCATAAATATATTATGATTTTTTTGAAAATTTGGACTGCCTCATTGTGAGTATAATAATGAATCAATAAATCAATGGAGCAAGGGAATGATTGATGCTTTAGCGAGGGACTTGAACATTACTCATTCTATTTATTACCCAGCCTGTAATTAAACCGAGAAACCAGTATTTATGAACGCGAAGCCGCGTCTTCTTATGTAAGTGTTTACAACTAAATCAGCTGATCTGTATTAATGCGCTGAAACCAAACTGCTCAAACCCATGGAATCGTATACGAACCACAATATAGTACTGTAGAAAACGGTATGAAAAACAACACAGTTCAACTGTTTCCAAATTCGTTTGAGTGCGACTGTATTAACCACACGCCATTTAAAGATTAAGTTTATTTTAAACGAGTACGGTCACATATTCAATACAGTGGAATCTGTCAAATCCGGACTCTGTGTAATCCGTTTTCTCCATAATCCGGACTACTCTATGAGTTACGGCAAAATTGTTCTTAATTTATCATTAAAGCGTGCTTTATATTCCGGACTCTCTCAATAAACTTGCTATGAGAACAATGCTTTGTGGTCCGGACGTAGCTGATTAAAATAACAGCCCCGACAATCGACTTGCTATGAGAACAATGCTTTGTAATCCGGTCGCAGCTGACTAAACCAAAGTTCGTTGCATAAACATCTCTGTTACTCTGTTCACAATGGTTAATGACTGAAAACATTGTATTACGTGGAAATTTACAGAAGCAGAAGCAGTTCATGTTAACAGACTTTTTTCAATGAAAGTATAAATAATATATTGAATATAAATTAAAAAAAAAAAAAAACGATTCCAGATGTTGATGGTCCTTAACAAAGGGAAGTAAGTCATCGTTGCAGTGAGCACGGTAACGGACAAATCTTGTCTAATCCGGACTTCTTTACAATCCGGACAAATGAGTCGGTCCCAGGCCAGTCCGTAATAGACAGATTCCACTGTATTTAGTCGTAGATCGCAAACGTGTCGATCAAAAATACTCGTGTCAGAAGGTGTGTGCCTGTTGTTGGAGTGAGTGAGTGAGTTAAAATTTATCGTCACATTGGCAATATTTTAGAGTAATCAATGGTAAACTGTAAAAAACTGTCAACGAAGTACATTAAAATAACTAGATTATCACAGATTCGAATTTAAAACTAGTAATTAAATCTAAAACAGTTTAACTACAGATGACAATACAAGGTAAAAACAGGCTATAGATCGCCAACAACTGAAGGTGGATCACCATACTAGGGACCATGGGGACTTTCAGTACATTTGCTTCCTGCATGGGCCCTAGCTGGATTTACACCATCCCTTTAGCTATTAGCAATGTTAGATAATCTATCCGCAAATTAAACGAACACATATTCTACGATTAAAATGGTAGTAGGTTTAGATTTACTTTGAATGGTTTGGGACTTATGTACCCTCTCAGGAGGACAATAATTTTACAGTACTTTAACCCCCTTAGAGTGTACAGCCACTGACAATCTAAGTTACTAATCTAAACTACATATCATTAAAAAACATCTATCTACAGAATATGTTAATCAAAATTCATTAATTAAATCAATTTCTTTAAAAAAACAAGAATTAAATGAAAATGAACAGTATTAAAAAGATCCTGAACAGTTTTAACATTGAAATATTTATCCCTTATGATGGAGAATTCAACACAGTCAAGCAGGACATGCTTGACCGTGGTTCTCTCATCACAAGGGATACAAAACGGAGGATCCTCACTTTTCAATAGGTATGCATGAGTATATCTTGTGTATATCTTGTCTTCTAGCCTGAAGACACGAAAGAGATTCGGAAAAGATGATGTATTGTATATATTTACGGTGTTTTATTAATATATTTAAGAGCTGTTAATATGGCGTTAGCTTCTGCTTTGAAAATAGAGCTATTATTTGGTAGTCGGGAATATATTGTTCAGGATCCAATGACAGTGGCACATGCCACCGCGCCACCATGCTTGGACCCATCTGTAAATAAGGATTTGTAGGTATTGTATTTCGTTTTTAATTGATTATATTCTTGTTTAAAATTGTAATTCATTAGTTTCAGATTTCTTAAGAGAGAGAGAGAGAGAGAGAGAGAGAGAGAGAGAGAGAGAGAGAGAGAGAGAGAGAGAGAGAGAGAGAGAGAGTATTTACGTCTCACCCCGTTACAAGGGGTACATTACAATATACATTATAAAAACATCAATACACGGGCCACTCCGTACAGAGTTATGAGGAACTATGACTATGAGGAACATGAGTATCTTAGAAGACATTCAGACAGAACCTTAGATCGACATCGGCTTATTAAAATTAGCTACAGCTGACGGAAACACCAGCGACAACAGAGAGAGAGAGAGAGGGAGACAGAGAGAGAGGGAGGGAGGGAGGAGAGAGAGAGAGAGAGAGAGAGAGAGAGAGAGAGAGAGAGAGAGAGAGAGAGAGAGAGAGAGAGAGAGAGATTAGTACTTTACGTCTCACCCCGTTACAAGGTACATTACAATATACATTATAAAACATCAATACACGGGCCACTCCGTACAGAGTTATGAGGAACTATGACTATGAGGAACATGAGTATCTTAGAAGACATTCAGACAGAACCTTAGATCGACATCGGCTTATTAAAATTAGCTACAGCTGACGGAAACACCAGCGACAACAGAGAGAGAGAGAGAGGGAGACAGAGAGAGAGGGAGGGAGGGGAGGGAGAGAGAGAGACAGAGAGAGAGAGAGAGAGAGAGAGAGAGAGAGAGAGAGAGAGAGAGAGAGAGAGAGAGAGAGAGAGAGAGAGAGAGAGAGAGAGAGAGAATGATACCATCCTGCAGTGTACGATTTATGAAACTCTCAGGCAAGTGGGGACTCGAGAGAGATGTCGTTTCCGGGAACACTTTCAGTCCACACCTTGCGACTTCCATTTCACAATATTCAGTGTTTATCAGATACAGCTGAAAGGAATTTAGTGGTTGTGCTATTGTCGTTGCACGTCCAGTAATGTCTCCGTCCCCACTGACAAGGTCATCGACTTTCATAGGAGTTAACTGGGAAGCCATGTTTGTTTACAAAAGACGATCACTCTCCTATCCAGAGTTCCACGCGATTACAGCATGGTCAATTTATCAATGTATCGATGAAATATTATGAATGGACGCACACTCCGGCACAGCGATGACTAACATAACATCACTGCCACAGGCTAATTTGCATATCACGTGACCGGACTTTTCTCTTGTTTGTAAACAAACGCGTATATTCATAATAAGAAGAGACTGGACTCACGAAAGCTTTTCGGCGCTCTCTTCATATTGTTTTACTTCGTTACAGATATATTCTTCCACAACTGCGACAGTAAGGTCTATGACAGTACATATTAAGATATCAAACTGGCTGCATCGTTTGCTCTCCATCAGCTTCGATGACAGCCCGTGGAGCCGTACAACCTATGTAAACAAAGAAGCGCTACGCAAATCGAAATAGTGTTACATGTTTTGGGATATTTTCTCAGTGAAACTAAACCATTCTATTAAAGATGTTTAGTTAGATGTGTAGACTCGTCAAAAATAAAAGAGTAAAAGACATCTGTACATTATATTGAATGGACATTGCAAGATGTGACGAATCGTCACATTTTTCTGGCCTGTGGCAGAGGTACTATGCTGGCTTGCCGCATGGAACTCTGGGTAGGAGAGTGGAATGGACGTAGTGGTGTGAAAGTAGTTCCGACATCTAATGAAAATGTACAAATATACATGTACGATCGACCAATCAACGTCGAGAAGCACTAAATTGCACATTGTGCAAATATCAAAAAGATATTACACCGGATCTCCTCGTATGGGTAATAATGATCACTAATTTTAAGGCGAAGGATGCTTCCATGAACATATCATCAGTATCAAAGCGAGTCGGATGAGTAATCCAAGGCAAGGCGCTTTATTAATGTCAGTTGACAATCATCTTTGTTCTCATGTGATACAATTTGTCATTATTGTTACTCGTCAACGTTTAGAATGCCACGCAAACAGCGGAGTCCAATTCGCAATTGATATCTGCAAAAAGCCACTATGAATTATAGTTTATAGATGGTATTCTCTGTAAATTACTGTATACAAGTTACAAGAGTTTATAAACTGCTGAGGATTACAGGTACTAAGGCCACATAAACATATTCTTGTTTCTTTGTAAAGGATTTACATAAATACAGTTAGTTCGAGCTAGCATAGTAATAATAAACACAATCTCCGGGATCACGATTTTTAGTACTGGTCTGGAAACATAGTTGCGAAATGAGAAGGAATTGAAATGTTTTTAGTCCATAACAGAATTATAGAAGACAACCGTAGCCTGCCTAGGTATTTATTGGCCATGTGTTTGTTGAAAGTTATCAGTATCATCAATAGACTACTTAACACAGATACACTCCACCGCAGCAGTATTGGTACTAACCTCAGGGGTTCCCTAGTTTACAATAACTGGTTCACGTGAAGTGATCTCTAAAAGGTGTGTGTCATGACTAGTCTCATAACTATAAAGAGTTTCACAGGACACAACATTAGATCCGATTCTGAAGATCCCCTGAAAGGCCCCGCTGGTATGGTCGGCGTCGTGGGGATGGATCCGTGTTGTCAGCAGAGTGTATGTTATGGCTACAGTAAGGGTGCAACTAACATGAAACACCGTCAACGCCAACGTTAACATACATCCAAATGAGATTGCACAATTTCCACCATTAAGGATTACGGTCAATCATGTATGAATTTTGCCATGACGAGAGAGACAACAAAAGTCTTCTGGGCGAGCTGCAGAGTCAAACTACCCGGTCGGGTATTCTACACGACTGGTAATCTTTAATGACTTTGTTAACTCTCAACTGAATCTTATTACCAATCAATACGGCTTTTCATGGTGCTTTAGATTGCAGTATAGGGTTGGCTATGTCTTCAGGCAGGTCTACTAGTCGCACCCATGCATCATGTGGGTAGATTTCATCCTCAGTTAAAAGCATGGTCTTCTTTATGGCATTACTTGATATGGGACTTACACTAAATCCTTTGATTGCACAATTAATGTAGCGATGTTTACCTACAATGTTTATTCCATTTAAGGGCTTCTCACTGACAAGAACTAAGAGGTTGTCTTGAGAGGTAGCCACACTTTTTCGTGACAGCCGGATGGGGCAGAATTCTGTTTCCTCCTTTACAGCACTGACGCCCACTGATTTAGAAGAAGAAGAAGTTTATTCAGTATCTGAGGCCACATGGCCAAGAGTACAAACATATAAGAACAATATTGTGCGGATGGACAGACAAAAACAATGTAATTAGTTCATTTTCATACAGGCAAGTTACGCTTCAGAAATAATGTTATTGACTTCAATAGATGTGCATTTGTTGTTGTTAAAAGTTGTTTAAATTTTAGTCTTGATGGGAACGTATGGTAATAACTAGGTAAGTACAGTTTTCTTTGTACAGAATAGAATGGACACACAAGTAAAAAATGAAATTCATCCTGTGTAACATTAAAATCACATTTGTCACATATCAATACATTGGAATTTATATTATTATTATAACGTTGTTGTTGAACATTAAACTTATGGCTTAAACAGCGGAATTTGCATAAAATGCGTATAAGGTCCTTGTTATGACAAAGGTCCAATATGTATTTTTCAGGTTCGAGGGCGGACTTGATTGCTCCATAGTCTTTTAGAAAATATGATGTTATCCTAGAGTGCCAATTTTGAATTTCAATATCTTGACATCTTTGTCTAAATTCACTTATAAACGTTTCTATATTCCCACATTCCTGTGTAATCCAAATGTAAGAAAATCCAGTTCGGAATAAAAGTAGACGCACATGCGTAACCCAGTTGCAGCTGCCACTATCGTCTTGCAACTTTAACATTTCATAACATGATTTGGGATGTCGATTATTGTCCATATGTAATATTCTGCACTAATATATGATACATCTGCCGTAATATTTAACGCATAATTTACCCAGCTCTGAAAGAACCCCTATCATCGTCTCTTTTGGACCATTTTGGCAAATGATTTGACAGCATCTATAAAGATTTTGAAGCTTTAATGATATTTTCGTCCAAAGTGACACATCTTCAAGAGTTTTCATGAAGCACGTTTCAGATTGATTTAGATGAGTTGGATTTTAATTAACCCATTCAAATCCGCAGGCCGAATAATCGACCACAACGTTATGAGTCCCCAGACACCGGAGGCCGATTAATCGGCCAGGCAGTAGTCACGTCAAAATGAGACATAATTTTAGAAACCTACCTGACTTATGATTCATATATTAAATCTATCACATTTCACAATGTCTGAAAACACTATTTAAATTTCAATTTATCATATATTATCAGCAGAATTAAAATTATAAACTATTTTTCGCAATGTTATTGAAAACAACGATTCTCGGACACATGCTTCGGCAGCGGGTCCACAATAACATTGTCAAAGAGTAAAGTAACGATGTTTCGAGGAATTCATTAAATAAATTGAATAAACTAATGAATAAAATCAACAACATTCATAAAAGTTGCCAAACGTACATATCAAATTACTATTTCCATCTTTTTGTGCGATCATGAATTAATGTAAGTCAAGTCACTGACAAGTGACATCTCGGCTCTCGCCGCTTCAATCTTCACGCTCGGACACGATGTTTAATGCGAAAATATATACATGAAGCATTTTTGTCACAGGTCATAACCTAGCACGAAACGTCCAATAAGTTCCATAATTTATGTACAGGTAGCGATTTCTTGCTTAATATGTTCAGAATAGCATTATTTTACCCAAAACTTTTGTCTAAATCTAAAGGTTTCGTTTACGAGGACGGTTTCCATTGCCGTAATATGATTGGCTGCCTTAGGTCACGTGTCTGATTTTGACCAATCACGACCCTTACTGTGGCGAAAAAGCGTCATTAGAAACCAATCTTTATCCAATAAAATCGCTTCTTACAACTGTGAAAATACTCTTGGCAAGGGTACAGTGATATTGTTGATGTTCAGAGCTTTCGAACGATACCCGACATCAAACGATTTGCCTCGCATGTTATTCATACGAAGCTTCGAAAATGGAGGTATTTTCCGTTGTTACCGAGCGGAAAGCCACAGATATCGGGAAATAGGCGACCATACATATTATTTAAGAAATCTTTTTATAATAATTTTCTGATGACGTAAAAAGGAAAATATAAAGAAAAAGGCACGGGCATGTTATGACATGTAACAAATCGAAAAAAATCGCCATAGTTTTTGTTTCTTTCGTGGTTCATCTGGACGTTATAAATGTAAGCTTGCATTTTCATTCAAATATAAATTTATTTAAGTTGTAGTTGTATTATTTGAATAATATTATAAAAATAAACTTCATATTTATCAACAGTAGGATTAGATCTTTTAAATGGTGTATGGGATGTAGTAGCAATAACGTTTTACAAGCTTATAATTTCCTTCATAAACATAGGCTTCATCTATGACCTTAGAGTCTCTGGGAACTCGGTTTCATGGCAGTTAATGCCTCTGGTCGACTGGTGTTGAAAGAGTTAAGGATCAAATATTAAAATATGATAAGTTTAATGTTTCTGTAACATGAAGAAATACTGCAATTCTTCTGAAAAGTTGTGAGATGATGTTAGCAGATGTTTTTTCCTAATAGAAGTTGTTTCCATATTGAATTATTAAACTAAATGTTCCTGATATTCCCAAAGAATCAGACTTTAATCTAAACCATATGTTACAACAACGTTGTCTACAGCGCAGTGTTCTGGGTCAACGGGGCACAGGAGGTCATGGTCCTAGAGTTGGATGCAGCCATGTCTTTCCCAAACCTTGACAGGTAGGACTGTTGCAGATTCTGGACAGCTCTTAAATGAACTTGTGACTTTCAATACCATGATGAACTAATGTTGGTTGTTGAAATAGAATTTCAGAAAATGGTGTGATGCCTTTTCCGGTGAAATAACTTGAATCCCCAAGTGGTTTGTGAGTGATGCCAATTGTCTTCATTCCTGACGAGTCACTTAACAGAAACGGGAAGATTCATTAAACAGCACACAACACACGTATATATGCATGTGGATGAAAGAAGCCTTTCGTCTGCACTTTCTGTCATATTACTTTGTTTGCATGATAGGTCATGGATCAACATTTGAATAAACTTGTGACACAAATCAAGGAAGTCGCCATTCACAAATCGATATATTTCTTTACAGGATCAACTCAATTGTGACGCATCGACACACTACCGGGATTAAAGAACATACTCATCCTATTTTTAAACATCTGATGCCATAACTGATCGTATTCTGTAATGTTAACCCTAAATAGCGTCTGGAAACTACCACCTATGTTTTGCGTCCGTTGCCTACCACTAATATGACAATCACGTAGCTCCATCGTTTAAACAATATATTATTTTCCAGAATGGAACTTTAGTTATCAGTTATCCAGTACATTATCCTCAACACACATTTCAATTAATGTGTACTTGGAATTAACGGAAGTGTTATTGCTAACTTTGACAGAATCATGTATCGTCACTTTTGCTGATTGTTTAATGTCATAGTCAAAAGTAACCATTAAATAGTTGTAAATATTTCAATAATTCTTAGAAGTTAAGGAAATGCAATTTATCTAATGCCACGTGTGTATTTTCATGTTAAAGTTATGTTCATTAGATAAGCATAAATTTTAAGGAATAAATGAAGTATAGGCGAAACGTATTTTTATTCTCTGTAACATTATAATCCAAGTCCACATGAGACAGTTTGCGTGCATCAGCAGAAGACGCGCCCAATATGTATAACGCCCGGGGCAAACAAAGCAGGAAAAAACAGACTGCAGAATTTTATTTACTTTCAAATAACATCCCAAAAATAGTGTTTTATGAAGTCCATAAGTCACATTACACATTACACATTACAGGAGTAAACGTCAGCTGAAGAAACAGAGACGCCAAATCGTAGGCATTTTGTTAAGACTGGCTTCCAAACGCCTATTGATATATTCAAATACATGAGTGCTTCAATCATGTCATTCTGTTCGGCGCGGTCAAACGTGATGTTGCATGCCATGCGTTCTTGTTTGCTAACCATCTTTTAATGTAGTTTCTATCTGTTGTAAACACTCCGAAAATAGTCATTTGGACTCTACGTCCAGCCACTCATATACCTTTCACGCAGACATGATGCCTTCTGGTTTTCTCGGAAACCAAATCTCACAGACCCGTCTCTGTTTACCACAGTCTACAGATCAAAGATGTTTTATATTACAGAAACAGATATCACATGCCACAGATCAACAAGATCCGTATCCTCAGTCTAGCACTGAATTACAGTTCAATTTACAGTCATGTGGCATGGTGGGAGAATTAGGGAGGCAGTACGGTCATGATCTAGGATCATACGGAGGCTACAGTTATTGCTTCTAAATCGGTTGCCCTATAGTCTCCTAATTTCATTGTGTCGAGACTCTTACAGCACTGTGATATTAAGTGGCATCGATTTTAGACGTGGATGAGGTTTTCGGCAAACAGATCGTGACCGATACGATAGATTAATCCACTGCATTAGGACAAGAGCTTCGGCATATCGAACTTGCACTATTGACTATTGAATGAAGGTGGCAGTGTTCCTAAATTAGTTTCACATCGAGTTTGGGTTCTCTCCAGCAGTTGTGACCGAAAAAACCCTTAAAATCAATTACAGCCTCTGAGATCGGTTTTTCGTGAAATATCTTCCGCTCGGAAACAGGCAGTTATTGAAACTGACAACACGGTCGAAAATTGCCGTCTACTGATAGTCCATATGACTTTTTCCCGAATAATGTTAGTTATGAAATTTTGTCACGCATTACACAGACAGGAACAAAATGTTTGAAGACGAATTTACACAAGAACATAATTCTGTTGTGTCTCTGAAGACCTAATGCACTTTTGTAGCTTCCACTTCTCTCAACAATGACAACCCCTTCGAATACTTTGTACGTGATGATCTCCTCAAACATAACCTGTTTCCATGTTCTCTGTTGTGTGCATTTTGTACATACTGTCAGCACCATTGAGCAGCTTACGATACAATCTAGAACTTGTTGACATTTTGATCCAGCAGAGATATTTCAGTTGTAAACACGGCTGTCCTCATTTCTGACTTTTATAATTACCACTGTATACAGCTGTTACTATCTCAGGAAGTATGGCGTCTCTTTCAGCCATGGTAAAGGACAGTGGAAGCAATGTATTGTAAACGTTGTGGTGCATCAGGTTAGTACAAACCGTGTTTGATTGTTACACAGAAGACTCGCTTTCCTCACATGAGTACAGGTCCAAACTGGGGATTGTATCCGACACAAACTTGGACACGTAAAATGCCCTCCAAATCTATTAGTTTAGATTTGATAAGGCACTAAGTGTTGTAATCCACACCAAATGAACTGATTGTTCTCGTCACGGTATGGCTGAAATATTGCCGATGTGACGATAAATATTAACTCACTCACTCGCTCCTCACCAACTGACGTATAAAGGCGTTCAACCATGGTCAAGCACTCCATTTATTGTGATATATACAGTTATAATGTAACAGCAACCATGACATGCTAACCGACATATCGAGAAGCATCGAAACAATTATCCTAAGATTGTGTGCCAACGTATTCTATAGAGTTAGGACGTGAACGTTGCTGGAACAAACTTAGTCTCTTTGACCCCCTGAGCAATAAAGGGCAGAGTAAAGTCATTGACGTTTTCAGTAACAATATTAGATCCAACGCCGGTAACCAACGCACATCTAAAAGAAACAGAATTAGCCTAGTCGTGAAAGGTTTTCAGTTTGTAAAGCCGTCAAAACAAATACAAGTGGCTATCAGACAAACCTGACAATTACATTACGTCCTGACATCATTCCCGATTCTTTATACTGGTTAAACCGTGTTCTTTCAAATAACGTCAACATGAGTCTCGACGGCCTGCGGAAACGGATTCCATTGGTATAAACAGGCGCACTTGTGATAAATATGATATAAGTGTTCTCCTGTAGCACTTGCTTGTCCAACAAGGTGTACTGAAAAGTAACTGTTTGCTACATTACCCTGCATACTCCTGCAGAGAAACGGCTGCCTGTAAACCAGACAATCCAGGGACATAGCAGTGTGATATATCCTGATGTGACAATTTACACTTGCTTCTTAGAGGGTTTGGGACCTCATGACATGCTGTATATTTTCAAAGAAATATTGAAACCTCGATGCTGACTGCATCAAGCATTTTACCGTTCAGTCTTCAGTGGCTTCCACGTCCATCTTTGGAATGACATACGAGGACTCTGACTATACCTCCTTAATAGGGCACTTTTTGGCCGCCGTTGAACAGGTTTTAAGGTAGAACATCCAGTCATTGTCATGACGTTTACAAGCTTGCTTTCCTAGTGTGACAGTGATGTTTCCAGGGTGTTTCCAGGGGTACCAATGTTTGAATGCCCCTCATCTTTTTAATGTACAGTGAACGTCTTTTGGGTATGTTAGTACGTTGGTTTAAGTTTGTTGCGACAGCTTTGGAGATGAGCAGCTAATGTTGATTCATCTTTGTTCCTTGTTTAGTGTCTCTCAGTGGTGTTTAAGTCTGTATTACATAACTGTAATGACCGAAGGAACAAATATTTCCATGATCATAAGATATCTCTAAAAAGTAACATCGTATATGTCATAAGAAATCCCTTTCATCAAATCAATTCCGCTTAGGATTCCGGGGTAAAATATTTACCCAGCACCCCATGCTGGTCAGCTGAGGCTGAGGACTAATGTGATCTTGTGGTTTCGTTACTTGATTGGTTGCGTGTCAGTGTATACCGACGGCGTTGGTCATTGTGTCATTGGTATATTGACACCACTCTATCAATTACTTGGATGGCTTAGTTTTAAAGGTATATAGCACGTATACTTTTCTCAAATCTCACTTTCGTCCACTTTAACTCTGAATTTCTCCTGAACCCAAATACAGCATAATCTATATAATTCCTCTATTTTAAAACTAAAAATCTCCCTCTATATCCCTCTTCGACGTTCTCAGAATTCTTTGGCGAAAAAAGTAAAGTTCAAAAAAAAAGAAATTAATTCCTTAGAGCTCTGATTATATGTGAAGAACGTATATATGATATGATATCACCCATTTAGCAGTGCAAAGGGTTCGCGGGAATGTGTCATCAATACGTCACGCAATGAAACTATTTGTCAATTGTGATTGGTGAGATGTTTTTGGCCTCATTAATGATTGATGTATTCACATTTAAATTGCCTGTGAGTGACCGTTTAGTCGTGCATTCGATGGCGATGGATTGATGGTAGCTAGAATAGACTTTAAATACTAGAGAGTATATTTCTTGATATTGCTTAGAAAACATTTGGTCAAATCAGAAACAGACCCTACTAAATCAAACTAAACTCGCATGTTCCTGAATTCAAAATTTGCAAGAAAGGAACCGGATGCCTTAAATATCTGTAACATTCTGAGACAAAATTCAGTTTCCGAAAATGTCCCCAAATATTTCATATTTCAGGAAGTACCAACGATTTCCTTTTCCTACAAGACGCAGTTTCATCCAGGTTTTTCAGTAATATGAATGTGTTTGAGAACGTGGGCTTAGCAACACCTAATGAACATTCCACTACTTGTGGCTGCCATGTTCCATCAATCTTCAACCAAACCGTTGACTCAACTATCATTGACAATTATTCAAATATGGCCCCAAATCCTACCATTTGAGAATACAGTTTTAAATAATTATAGGGACAGACGAAGCCTATGCCCAAAATGGACTTAAAGAGAAGAGGAACTTGTTGAAAGCCATTTCGACTGTGTTAGGTCCGTTTGTGATGTTGTCATTGGTAGAATGCACAAACTGAAAAGAAGAAAACACTATATGAACTGTTTGTCGTTGTTCATGGTATGTATAAGCGACATGTAAAACAAATGCTACATACATGTATTAGTCCAGTGAAAACGGAGGAAGAAATCTGCCAAAACCATTCATCGAAAACCTAAAGACAATCCCTTCCTCACTTGTACTGGATTCTAAAGTCGCAAAACATCCGTACATTGCTGGGTCTAGTAAATGTACCACCTAATTACTTTCTCAAAGATTGACAATAATCCTTGAAATTAATAAATACAAGAGGGACTTCCATTATATTCACGGAAAGTATTTGAGAAATGTGGAATTAACACCAAGTAGATTCTTCAAAGCTCAATTTTTTGAAATCTCAGAAACGGAGTCCAGTTCGGTCAGAACATTTCATTTTCTACTATTCACATTCCCACAGACAAACAGGTGAAAACACATCATCCCTTGACCCATGGGGCATTTATTCATAAGAGATTTGTACTAAGAATTTGTCTAAGAAGTTTAATTTAATCTTTAGGCATATTGATGATCTGTTATTGTCAATAGCAATGAGTGAGTGAGTGAGTGAGTGTGTGAGTTTTGTTTTACGCCGAACTCAGCAATATTCTAGCTACATGGCGGCGGTCTGTAAATAATCGAGTCCAGACCAGACAATCCAGTGATCACCAGCATGGGCATCGATCTACGCAATTGCGATACGATGACATGTGTGCGAGCCTGATCCCGACAAGCATTCCTCTTACGACAAGTCATGAGTTACTGAAGATCAATTCTAACCCGTATCTTCACGGTTCAATGGCAATGAAAAAGCCAATAACCTTCTACTGATAAACCCATCGGACCTTGAGAAAAGAAGACCAGTGAGACTACCTCAACCGTTTCATATTTAGAGTCATTAATACTGATTTAGAGTGACTTTTTATCCAGATTTCAAAGCGCATCATATGACTCTCGCTAGGGAGTTCTTCGACCAAGGTCACAGCATTCTTTAACATTACATAACATGTATATTTTTGTATCAGTCAGACGTTAACCTTTTCATCTAGTGTAACGTGGGATGAATATTTCAACGGAATTCAGAAACAGGTGTCACATTTTTCAGTTCTTTCGGGAATAAAATCGATAAATCCTCCTATCATGTATGGCACTCAGATTAAAGTTTTGAAAAGTAAACTCGTCAGAAGTGTCAAAAAAACAGATACCGTGATACTTGTTAGCAGCCGGGCCAATCGCAGATGCTCAAGTAGACGGCTATCCAACATGTACTGACCACGTGGACAGTCCGGAGTGGCTGCAGAATAGGAACCATGTACGTCGAGCCTTTTGTAATGGCTATGCAATGTATGATCTTCGTCTCCTTATTTGTGTGTAATGATAGTTATTCGTGTTATCAACCCCACCCTTGGAAGGCAGAACCTGCAATATATTACTCGTGATATTGCTGTATTCTATATTCTCCTTTCCCTTCTCCTTCTCCTCCTTCTTCTTCTTCTTTTTGTTGTTGTTCCTCTTTTTGACTTTCGCATAAAACAACATGCATTCAGGTAATGTAGTTGCATTCATTCGAAGACAGTTTGCAATACATATATGTTTCCATACCAGGTATATGAAAATGTCTATTTTCGTAAAAGGTATGTGTAGAAAATTAAAATTAGATATATGGAATCTATATCCTGACCTAAATGCACAACTAAGATTTTTACTTCAACAAGGTAAGTGGCTGGACCTGTTCCATTGAATATATACACACCATGCTTTGAAACATATTGTGCGGCATAGATCATATGAAGTAGCCACACAATGTAACACACATTATACACATTGATAATGATTATTTTTGTACATTCAAGCTTAACATGCGTACGTATTGTATCCTGTTTATGCCAGCAAGTGATGGCATATGTACATCTATATACATTTCTGAAACCACTATATTATTTATACCTTAAGCGTTGACAAGTAGAACTACGAATCTGTGAGACAATATATGAACATTTATCTTCTCATGTCATGTAACTTTCTCCCATTGTCTATTTCATTTTAGCGAGATTGCTCAATGAGATAAGCATGACACGAAAAATTCAAATTTGCTCCTTTGCATTGAGTTACCACCGACATCACCTTCCATGTTAACTGACAGCGTGTATGAACCAAAGTCCGATGTCAGGGCCCATCAGTAGATACCATGTAAGTCCAGAATTAAATTGTGACGTGTTGTTTATATATGTTTACAATATTGATGTCCATAAATAATGAAACTATTCTAATCAACTTAGCTATCTATGTGTACAAAGCAATGCTTGTCAGACAAAACATCTTCAATATATGACATGTTGATGTCTCCATGTATGTAATAGCCTCCCCACTACAAAAAATAGACTTGACTTGACGTGTGACATAATGTTGCCATACGTAGTCGTGAAGACCATTCATGTTGTACATGATGACATTTTTGTTTTCTTTTAATCGAAATCTTACGATCCAGCTGTTCTTTACCACAGTCTACATGTCATAGATGAAACATCGCCATAAGACAGAAACGGTTAGAACTCACAGAGTTCGGGAAGTTCATTTTCTGTAGTCATTCATTGGATTCATATGTAGGTCACTGAGATTGCGTCTAAACATATTTCCCTACAGTC
The DNA here is from genome assembly GCF_003918875.1 of Haliotis rubra. Lineage (NCBI taxonomy): Eukaryota > Metazoa > Mollusca > Gastropoda > Lepetellida > Haliotidae > Haliotis > Haliotis rubra. The sequence continues at coordinate 4,983,995 of NW_025767190.1, forward strand.
TCATAATTCCATTGTGTCAAGAGTAACATAGAGCTGTGATATTAAGTAGCACTGATGTGAGACCTCGGGCGGTTGTCATCAAACAGTTAGCATCCAATGAAGTATCCCCTGTATTAGGCACGTACGAGTGCATTTGTAACTGAGAGTATCGACTCGTGATCAATGATAAAATTATTTCAGAACAAATCAGTTTAGAATCACCCTACCAACTGTATCAGTTGGAGACATTATCAGTTCATCTATAGCGACATATGTATCGATAAGCATGCAATACTATTTTTGTAAGTCTATTTGCTAAAATACACTCTTAAAAAAGGCAACCATAAGTCATTTTTAGAAGAATTTATTGCTGTAGTTTAGGTCAATTATTTCATGTCATTTCAAAGGTTAAAAGGTGAAAATTCACACGTCTACAGACAAAGAGTTCGCCAACTTATAAAATGTTGTGTTTCTGTTTACTTGAGTCCACAAGTCCACAAAGTCAGAACTTTGTTTGGTCACCGTTGGCAGCAATTACTGCTCGGCACCGTCTCGGCACAGGCTGGATACGTCGACGAAGTCGCGCTTGCGGAATTCCTCCCCACTCTTCCTGCAATGCGATGGCCAGTTGTGGACGTGTCTGAGGCGTTTTGACGTACGCGTCGATTGAGTTCATCCCACAGGTATGTGAAGTAGCGTTGTAATGCTGGAACAACTCCCTCTGTAGGTCCATAATCGAAGGCATGTGACGTGCAAGGACTTCGTTTTGCTGTCAAATTCCCCTGAACTACCACTAAATCAGATCTTCGTGTGCTGGACATATATCACCCTATTTTTCAACCAAATCTGTTGACCTGTCGAATGCATTAGGGGGCAAAACGTTTCGTTGGTGAAGACATCGTGATTCATCACAGAAGCAGCCTCGTCTCTAGTTTCTAAGGTTCCAGTTTCAGACTTTTCCGAAGAAGTCTGGAAAACAGGGGCGATAACTGGCTTTCTTGGTCGAATCCCCACTTCACGCAATCGATTCCTGACAGTTTGGTCGGAAATTCTTCTCCAATCAGGGATGCGTTGTGCAGTCTCCACGGCTGTGGCAAGACGGTGACACAAGTGATATTGGGCGGAATTGGTCTGCAGGAAACGATCCCAAAGGCGAGATATGGTGCTCTTATGAACGTTGAAATGTCGGGCAACTGCAGACTGTGACTCCCCAGCTTCAAGGTGGCCTATAGCGATGTTTCGATTGGCTGTATTCAGTCGCATGATGATTTCATCAATTCCAGGTAAAAACGAATGACGAAATTAAACACAACGTTTGCCTTTTTATAATAAACGATATTGCATGTTTTTCCGCTTACTTGCACGTGCAATTTGATTTACATGTTTCCTTGGTGACGTTTTGGCGAATATATCTTCAAATGCTTCGAAAACAAGGGGGAAAGTTAACATTGCCTCGCTGTGGCGCTGGAGCTGTTTACAATCACACAATGATGACGTTCGGAAAGAAATAGTATATCGGTTTTTGCCGCAGCTACATGAGTCCAATATTCTCAAAATGCCTTATGCGTTTCTTTTGTGAAGAGTGTATAAACCAGGTATTTTGTAAGAGCACTTATTCATCAATGCAAACCCTTAAAATGTGAATGAAGAAATAGCTCGAAAAACAGTTGTCAATTATATCTGAAAGGGTGTAAATAATTATATCAGTAAACAATTGAAAAATTCAGTCGTCATTCTGCTCAAGACACAAGCATGTGACATTAAAGTGATTAACAGAACAGGTAGAAAGAAGATATATTTACAAGTATTTCCAACGTTGCATTAGAGGCATCTCGTCAGTAGAATATCAAGAATGCTTAATCGTACATTACTGTTTTCTAGCAACTCTCCATCACCAAAGTTGGTAATTTAAAGAGACAGGTGACGTCCATGGAGCAGATGATGGATGTATTACTGGAGGTAATGGGTAAGTTGACTATCGGGAAGCTATTGTCATCCCTCTCGTTGTGCAGTCTTGCAGAGATTTACACTATTTATGCACAGATCATGTCAAATTTCCTGGCTTCAGGATTCCCGATTTATGTACATAAAGAAACAGATACAGTAAGGACAGCAGTAAGGACAGGAGTAAAATTGTATCTCACGGGGATGACTAGTTCTTGCCTTGTATCAGAAGCCCTGTGGATCATGTAATGAAAAACTTCTTCAAGTTTGTCTTCTTTCCTCTGTCACAACCACCACTGCAAAAGCTTGTTACATACAAATGGAAAAAGTGGCAAATCATTTTATGTATTGTAAGGTCATTAGCAACTGATTTCTAAGGCAATGAAATGAACACTCCACACACCTTTCTGCTGTGGATGCTAGTTATCCTGATGGCTTGGTATTGAATGACTGATTACCATCATCATACAGACCTTAAACTACACCACACGAATACGTTTATATGATATGTGTCACTCGGTAAATTTTTAGGCTTAACTCGAGGGCTTTCTTACTTTAGGGAAGGTGACACTATTCGATATAAAAGCACAATAATTTTGGTCCTTTACATTAAAGTTTAAATACTTCTTTGAATCTTACATTTCAAGATGTCACAAACGTAATTCGTTCAGTACTGGTTTAGATTCCAAGTGAGCTGTTTCCAATAAAATGTTTTTATGACACGACTTATCAATACAATCATAACGAATGGACAATTACACAACTGTTCCATACGATCATGACAAATTGAACAATTTGTCTGTACAATCACGATGTATGGAACATCATGATCACATTTGTCATTACACGATTGTCATGATCCTGGGATGACAAGGTGAGAATTACATCTTTACACTACTAAGCTGAGGGATAATAGAGAAACGTTTGGAGTTAACACAGCGATCATGTTGACAGTTAGATCACGTTTTGCTAATTAAGCCGAACACTATGACGGTTTGAAGGATCAAAATGGCTTAATGTCCCTTTGAGATAATTATAGACTTCATTTGGGGACGCATGTGTCTCGGAAGAGAACAATGTTTCAAAGAATGAATTCCTCTGAAGCTACACATTAATTAAAAGCCATAGTGAATGTGCATTACAACGGTTTAAAACTTGAAAAGATATGTGTGCGCGTGCGTGCGTGAGTGGGCTCATCTGTGTTATTTGTCAGTATGAGACCAACTAATTATTAGGGTATACGAAAAGTGGCCCCGAACCTTCAAGCACGACGCAACCTCATTGATCAAATCCCGTTTATCTTGAAAACGTAAACTTTCGTTCAGTCATCGTAAAGAACCAGGTATCCTATGTAAAATGATACTGCCAGAAATGTGTTAGGTCGGTAGATATTGGAAACATCACACTTGATAATGCACGTTTGATCACCAAGGCAGATAAAAGTCAAATAAAAATACAATCGATGGCATGAAACAATGAGTAGTTGCTGGGAAAGATAGTGATAGATGACCACATAAATATATTATGATTTTTTTTTAAATATTTGACTGCCTCATTGTGAGTATAATACTGAATCAATAAATCAATGGAGCAAGGGAATGATTGATGCTTTAGCGAGGGACTTTTAATTTCACGAGGGACACATTTCCCATAATCACTCGTACCTCGTGGGTTATTCTATTTATTACCCAGCCTGTAATTTAACCGAGAAACCAGCTTTTATGAACGCAAAGCCGCGTCTTCTTATGTAAGTGTTTACAACTAAATCAGCTGATCTGTATTAATGCGCTATAACCAAACTGCTCAAACCTAATGGAATCGTATACGAACCACAGTATAGTACACTAGAAAACGGTATGAAAAACAACACAGTTCAACAGTTTCCCTAATTCGTTTGAGTGCGATTGTATTAACCACACGCCATTTAAAGATTAAGTATATTTTCAACTAGTACAATCACATATTCAATATTTAGTTGTAGATCGTTAACTTATGAAACAGTGAATATCTGCAAAACCTGTCAATTCTTTTAACGTTAAACAAACAGTGTACTGTAAAACGCAGGTATGGTGAACCTTTTATGAGAAGACGGTACACAATTATGAACGTTTGACAACATTTCGCTGAAACGGACAGTGACCTAGTTTTGGCTCTCGGCAGTGTCCTTGTCAGGAACGATAACTCTAAATAGTCCGAGTCCGAGTCGACAGCAGGTCACGTTCGCAGCCAAAACACAGTCACAGGAACACACCTGTCAAAAGTTTTGTACTCGACTGGAAAGAGGTGTGGGGTGGGGGGTGGGGGAATCATATCATCTTGCAGTGAGTCATTTATGAAACACTCAGGCAAGTGGGGACTCGAGCGAGATGTCGGTATCGATTCCGGGAACACTTTCAGTCCACACCTTGCGACTTCCATTTCACAATATTCAGTGTTTATCACATACAAGTGAAAGGAATTTAGTGGTTGTGTTTTTCTCGTTACACGTCCAGTAATGTCTCCGTCCACCTTGACCAGGTCATCGACTTTCATAGGAGTTAACTGGGAAGCCATGTTTGTTTACAAAAGACGTTCACTCTCCTACCCGGAGTTCCACGCGATTACAGCATGGTCAATTTATCAATGAATCGATGGAATATTATGAATGAACGTAGTGGTGTGAAAGTAGTTCCGGCATCTAATGCAAATGTACAAATATACCATCGACCAATCAACGTCGAGAATCACTAAATTGCACATTGTGCAAATATCAAAATGCAATTGTTCAGATATTACACCGGATCTCCTCGTATGGGTAATAATGACCACTATCTTTAAGGCGAAGGATGCTTCCATGAACTTATCATCAGTATCAAAGCGAGTCGGATGAGGAATCCAAGGCAAGGCCCTTTATTAATGTCAGTTGACAATTTCTTTGTTCTCCTGTGATACAATTCGCAATTGATATCTGATAAAAAAACACTGTGAATTATAGTTTATAGATGGTTTTCTCTGTAAATTACTGTATACAAGATACAAGAGTTTACAAACTGCTGGATGTTACAGGCGCTGAGGCCACATAAAAATGTTCTTGTTTCTCATCACTTTTTAAAAAAATAATGGGGCGGGCGGGCGGATTGTATGTTTACATTGTATTTTATTTTATGTCCCAAACCCCTTGATTTCTGTGGAAATTCAAAACTGGGCAGTAAGAAAAAAATTCATGCCCATTTTGAGAGTCAAAGTTGCATTTTCTCTATGTAAAAATATATATAAAATCTTAGGTTCTGGTCGAATTTTTGGGTCGAGTTGTAAACAGAAACAGGTCTATTTTTATATATTGCCTGATATAAGTTTTGCTCTTTCGAGCTATCATTCCAACAAAAACAGATTGACAGAAAAAATATATAACAACTGAAATGATGAAATGTGCATAAGAAGTTAAGACAAACTTTCAGTAAAATGCTAATAAGGAAACAAAACAGATCACAAGGGAGAATCGTTTACCATATTTACATGGAGAGCATTTGGATATGAAGTCTGGGCAGTCTGAATTGTACAGACAATTCCAAATTCATGGATGCAAATGAAATAAGCCGGAAATACGCTGCCTGGGGGCTGAGCCCGAGGGCAGCTGCTCTTTGCTTACCAGCATGTAAGATTTTATTTCCAATCTTCTAAACTTTGTTTTTGTAAAGGAATTACATAAATATTATAGTTAGTTCCAGCTATCGAAACGAGAACAGTTGTAGTAATAATAAACATAATCTCCGGGATCACACTTTTTAGTACTGATCTGGAAAAATAGTTGGAAAATGAGCGGGAAATTGAAATGTTTTTCAGTCAATAAGAGAATTATAGAAGACAACCTTAGCCTGCCTAGGTATTTATTGACCCGTGTGGCAAATTGGCCATGTGTTTGTTGAAAGTTAACAGTATCATCAATGGACTACTAGATACACTCCACCGCAGCAGTATTGGTGCTAACCTCAGGGGTTCCCCCTTCACAATAACTGGTTCACGTGAAGTGTTCTCTAAAACGTGTGTCATGACTAGTCTCATGACTATAAAGTATGTCACAGGACACAGCATTAGATCCACTTCTGCGATCCCCTCAAAGTCACCCCACCCCCACCCCCCCCCGGTATACGTATGGTCGGCGTCGTGGGGATGGATCTGTCTTGTTGTAAGCAGAGTTTATATTATGGCTACAGTAATCGTGCAACTAACATGAAACTCACAAACATATGTTGAGGTGAAACATTGTCAACGTCAACGCTAACATAAATATGTATATTGATCCAAATGAGATTGCACAATTTCCACCAAATTCTTGGAGTATTAACAATATACGTAATATTTATTCTACCCACAAGTAAGTTTTGTCCATATAAAGAGTTCATCCGCGATACTATTGGGGAATATGGTTAATCATTTATGATTTTTTCCAGTGAGAGAGACAACAAAAGCCTTCTGTGCGAGACGACAGGGTCAAAGTACCCGGTCGGGTATTCTACACACCTGGCAATCTTTATTGACTTTGTTAACTCTGAACTAAATCTTATTACCAATCATTACGGATTTTCATGGTGTTTGGAATAAAGTACGGAAAAGGGGCTTCCTATGTCTTAAGGTAGGTCAGCTGGTCGCACTCATGCATGATATGGGTAGATTTCATCCTCGGTATAAAGCATGGTCTTCTACATGGCATTACTTGATATGGGACTTATACCAAATCCTTTGATTGCACAATTAATGTAGTGATGTTTACGTACAATGTTTATTCTATTTAAGGCCCACTCACTGAAATCAACAATGTGATTTTCATTTATGTGGCAGATGGATGAGGCTGAACTCTGAAAGGACCAACTCACACACACTCACTCACTCACTCACACTCATCTCTCACACACACGCACACACACACACACACACACACACACACACACACAAACACACACCTCCATCTATGTCTCTCTTGGACCATTTTCGCAAATGATTCGACAGATGTTCAAGCTATAATCGCTAATGGTAGGAGGCTGCTCACGATATTTTCGTCCGAAGTGGAAGGTTTACGAAGCATGATTTAGATTGATTTAGATGAGTTAGATTTGAATACAGGATCAAGTATCAAACTAGGATAGGTTTAATGTTCTGTCACTTGAAGGAATACTCTTCTGGAAAATTGTGATATGATGTTAACAGATGGTATTTTTAAATAGAAGTTGTTTTCATATTGAATTTAACTACTTTTTCTTCATAATCCCAAATAATCAACTGTGGATTTTTATCTAAACCATACCATGCAACAGTGTTGTCTGTAGGGTAGTTTTCTGGGTCTACGGGGCACTGGAGGTCATGATCCTACTGGTGGATGCAGACATATCTTTCCCAAACCTTGACAGGTAGGACTGTTGCAGATTCTGGACAGCTCTTAAATGAACTTGTGACTTTCAATACCATGATGAACTAATGTGTGTTGTTAAAATAGCATTTCAGGAACTGGTGTGATGCCTTTTCCGGTGAAATAATTATAATTCCCAAGTGGTTGGTGAGTGATGCCAATTGTCTTCATTTCTGACTCGTCACTTAACAGAAAAGGGGAGATTCATTAAGCAGGGCACAGCGTAAATGGTCGATTCCAACGAAAAGTGTACACAGCTGGGTACAAGGTGTCCAAAATAGAATTACTTGCTCCTTGTAATTCTTTTTACTAATGTAAAGTCAACATATTTGCCTCTTATCAAAATCAGTTGTCATCACTATTCTCTAAAAGTGACAAGTTGGTGGATCAGTGAAGTTGAAGGCTCATTTTCTAAATTACCTACAAATACCAACATCATACCTTGTATATCCTGTGATTAGATGGGTTATATGTTGCCTAACATCGAAATTCACTGTTGTTCTGCATGCACAATATGTTAATGACTATAGAAACTCTGAAGCCATATCATGGTTTCTTTCATGTTTTATAACCTCAAGCTTTACGAAAATAGAACCATTTTGTTACCTTTGTTTGATGTAAGTGAGATACACTTGGTGTTTTACATATCTATCTTATTCATCTGAGAGACAACGGGTGGAACTTTCGGTAAGTACAACAAATGTGAAAATGCATCAATAACTAAATTTTGGGTGGAAGATAAAAAAAATGTACTTGTAGGTAACAAATATCACGTAATTCCACTTGCAGTTTGAGGCCTTTTTCACAATAATAGGACTTAAAACCTCACAAAAATTAAAGTTGGTTAGTTGTAACAGGTGTCATATGCATCCTCTGTTATTGTGACATGGGTTTATTTATATAACATTCTTACAGAAAATGTCAAATACACTTACTAATCACCAATATGTTGTCTGGTCTCATCTATGATGACTTCCAAATGGAACACTTGTCACGTGTTGTCATTCCGACAATCTATTTGAATGTGATAAGTTGTTGGTACTTGTAGGTAACATTTCGGAGTTAAAATTTACTTACGAATACAGGTTATTTTGTGTGATATCTTCGTAAAAACAGCACAGAAAATGTTCAGATGTAGCACACGTATATATTGTGGCCCTTTGCACTTGAACTTAGGATATCATTCACTAATGTGTTCATTTGTGGAAACAACAACATATTTAATGGTATTTCTAGGTAACGTGATTTTTTTACCAAATCAGACTTTGATTTTCTAACATTTTTCAGATTATTACCTGTAAGAAATATTATGTAACGCCATTGCATTTGTGTACTGTACACATTAATGCTGTAAAAAGTAATACAAAACATAACCTTATGTTGCATTTACATAAATTGACAGTGTCATTGAAAACTGTATTCGTAGGTAACGCAAAAAACTACCACTTGAAAACAAATTACCAAACTTACCAATTAAGCCATAGACAAAATCATTTCAGGGGATTTATTCATGAAATATTTGGCAATCCGATTAATAAACTTCTGTTCATCCAGTTTGACTAGTATTTAACACACAACATGTTTCAACAAAACATTTGTAAAATTAAACTCTAAATGAATAAAAAAATGGCCTGTTTTTGTCTCCGATAAGCCTAATTTTATTTAGAAATAGTCATGTTATATATGGCCCGAATCGTCTCACATGTGCCGATGTGATGGGCACCCTGAAATAAATGAAGGCAGTAATGCTAAAATGTTATGGGCCCAAACATGCTGTGCACACTTTTCGTTGGAATCGACCATATATGCATGTGGATGAAAGAAGCCTTTCGTCTGCTGCAGTTCCTGTCATATTACTTTGTTTGCACGATAGGGCATGGGTCAACATTTGAATAAACTTGTGACGCAAATCAAGGAAGTCGTCATTCACAAATCAATTTATTTCTTTACAGGATCAACTCAATGGTGACGCATCGACACACTACCCGGATTAAAGAACATGCTCACCCTATATTTAAACAACTGATGTCATAACTGATTGTATTTGTAATGTTAACCCTAAATAGCATCTGGAAACTACCACCTATGTTTTGCATTCGTTACCTACCACTAATATTACATTCACGTAGCTCCATCGTTTAAACAATATATTATTTTCCAGAATGGAACGTTATCCATTACATTATCTTCAACACACATTTCAATTAATGTGCACTTGGAATTTACGGAAGTGTTATTGCTAACTTTGGCAGAATCATGTATCGTCACTTTTGCTGATTGTTTAATGTAATAGTCAAAAGTAACCATTAAATAGTTGTAAATATTTCAATAGTTCTTAGAGGTTAAGGAAATGCAATTTATCTTATGCCACGTGTGTATTTTCCATGTTAAAGTCATGTTCATTAGATCCCAATGTGTATAACGTCCTGGGCAAACAAAGCAGATAAAACAGACTACAAAATTTCAATTACTATAAAATATCATCCCAAATAATAATGTTTTATGAAGTCCATAAGTCCTAATTTGTTTAAAGTTAGAGAACACAGAACCAAACGTCAGCTCGATAAATCGTAGGCATTTTGTTAAGGCTGGCTTCCAAACGCCTATTGATATATTCAAATACATGAGTGCTTCAATCATGTCATTCTGTTCGGCGCGGTCAAACGTGATGTTGCATGCCATGCGTTCTTGTTTGCTAACCATCTTTTCATGTAGTTTCTATCTGTTGTAAACACTCCGAAAATATCCATTTGATGAGCGTGCCACATAAGATTGCTCTCTACGTCCAGCCACTCATATACCTTTCACGCAGACATGATGTCTTCTGGTTTTCTCGGAAACCAAATCTCACAGACCCGTCTCTGTTTACCACAGTCTACAGATCAAAGATGTTTTATATTACAGAAACAGATATCACATGCCACAGATCAACAAGATCCGTATCCTCAGTCTAGCACTGAATTACAGTTCAATTTACAGTCATGTGGCATGGTGGGAGAATTAGGGAGGCAGTACGGTCATGATCTAGGATCATACGGAGGCTACAGTTATTGCTTCTAAATCGGTTGCCCTATAGTCTCCTAATTTCATTGTGTCGAGACTCTTACAGCACTGTGATATTAAGTGGCATCGATTTTAGACGTGGATGAGGTTTTCGGCAAACAGATCGTGACCGATACGATAGATTAATCCACTGCATTAGGACAAGAGCTTCGGCATATCGAGCTTGGACTATTGACTATTGAATGAAGGTGACAGTGTTCCTAAATTAGTTTCACATCGAGTTTGGGTTTTCTCCAGCAGTTGTGATCGAAAAAAACCTTAAAATCAATTACAGCCTCTGGGATCGGTTTTTAGTGAAACATCTTCCCGCTCGGAAACAGGCGGTTATTGAAACTGACAACACGGTCGAAAATTGCCGTCTACTGATAGTCCATATGATTTTTTCCCGAATAATGTTAGTTATGAAATTTTGTCACGCATTACACAGTCAGGAACAAAATGTTTGAAGAATCGCATTTACACAAGAACATAATTCTGTTTTAAATTTATGTCTCTGAAGACCTAATGCACTTTTGTAGCTTCCACCTCTCTCAACAATGACAACCCCTTCGAATAATTTGTACGTGATGATCTCCTCAAACAAAACCTGTTTCCATGTTCTCTGTTGTATGCATATTGTACATGTTGTCAGCACCATTGAGCAGCTTACGATACAATCTAGGACTTGTTTGCCTCGAATTGTTGACATTTTGATCCAGCAGAGATATTTCAGTTGTAAACACGGCTGTCCTCATTTCTGACTTTTATAATTACCACTGTATACAGCTGTTACTATCTCAAGAAGTATGGTGTCTCTTTCAGCCATGGTAAAGGTCAGTGGAAGCAATGTATTGTAAACATTGTGGTGCATCAGGTTAGTACCAAACGTGTTTACTTGTTACACAGAAGACTCGCTTTCCTCACATGAATGCAGGTCCAAACTGGTGATTGTATCCGATAAAATATTGGACACTTAAAATGCCCTCCAAATCTATTAAATTGGTTTTGATAAGGCACTAAGTGTTGTAATCCACACCAAATGAACTGATTGTTCTCGTCACGGTATGGCTGAAATACTGCCGATGTGACGATAAATATTAACTCGCTCACTCACTCCTCACCAACTGACGTATAAAGGCGTTCAACCATGGTCAAACACTCTATTTATTGTGATATATACAGTTATAATGTAACAGCAACCATGACATGCTAACCGACATATCCAGAAGCATCGAAACAATTATCCTAAGATTGTGTTCCAACGTATTCTATAGAGTTAGGACGAGAACGTTGCTGGAACAAACTTAGTCTCATTGACCCCCTGAGCAATAAAGGGCAGAGTAAAGTCATTGTCGTTTTCAGTAACAAAATTAGATGCAACGCCGGTAACCAACGCACAGCTGAAAGAAACAGAATTAGCCAAGTCGTGAATGTTTTCAGTTTGTAAAGCCGTCAAAACAAATACAAGTGACTATCAGACAAACCTGACAATTACATTACGTCCTGACATCATTCCGGATTCTTTGTACTGGTTAAACCGTGTTCTTTCAAATAACGTCAACGTCAGTCTCGACGGCCTGCGGAAACGGATTCCATTGGTATAAACAGGCGCACTTGTGATAAATATGATATAAGTGGACCAATGAAACTCAGTGATGACACCAGGTGTTCGTAACATGAATAAGTTCGCCCTGTTCTCCTGTAGCACTTGCTTGTCATGCAAGCTGCACTGAAAAGTAATTGTTTGTTACATTACCCTGCATACTCCTGCAGTGAAACGGCTGCCTGTAAACCAGACAATCCAGGGACATAGCAGTGCGATATATCCTGATGTGACAATTTACACTTGCTTCTTAGAGGGTTTGGAACCTCATGACATGCTGTATAATTTTCAAAGAAATATTGAAACCTCGATGTTGATTGCATCACGCATGTTACCGTTCCTCTGATACAAGCAGGTGGGCATAACATTACCTTCATGGATAAAAACGCAGGACAATATCAAGCAAGAACTTAAAATGATGTCTTCAGTGGCTTCCACATCCATCTTTGGAATGACATACGAGGCTTCCAGACCATCATAACACTGAATATACCCCCTTCATAGGGCACTTTATGGTCGCCGTGGTACAGGTTTTAAGGTAGAACATCCAGCCATTGGCATGGCGTTTACAAGCTTGCTTTCCCAGTGTGACAGTGACAGTGAAATCAAATATAACGGCTTACCTAACCCAGTGCATTGACATTGTTTTTCTGCGATGTTTCCAGGGGCTCCAATGTTTGAATGACCCTCATGTTTTTTAATGTACAGTGAACGTCTTTTGGGTATGTTAGTACGTTGGTTTAAGTTTGTTGCGACAGCTTTGGAGATGTGCAGCTAGTGTTGATTCATCTTTGTTCCTTGTTTAGTGTCTCTTCGTGGTGTTTAAGTCTGTATTACATAAATGTAATGACCGAAAGGGACAAATATTTCCATGATCATAAGACATCTCTAAAAAGCAACATCGTATATGTCATAAGAACCCCCTTTCATCAAATCAAATCCGCTTAGGATTCCGGGGTAGAATATTTACCCAGCACCCCATGCTGGTCATATGAGGCGACTAATGTGATCTTGTGGTTTCGTTACTTGATTGGTTGCGTGTCAATGTACACCGACGGCGTTGGTCATTGTGTCATTGGTATATTGACACCACTCTATCAATTACTTGGATGGCTTAGTTTTAAAGGTCAATAACACGTATACTTTTCTCAAATTTAACTTTCGTCCACTTTAACTCTGAGTTCTCCTGAACACAAATATAGCAGCAATTTCACATGATTGTTTCTACTTACGTTTCCTAATCTATACAATTCCTCTATTTTAAAACTAATAATCTCCCTCTAAAACTTTTTCTAACGCAAATTGAATCACCTTTCCAGGTTTTCCACCTTTCAGGGATTGATGCTTGACGTTCTCAGAATTCTTTGGCGAAAAAAGTAAAGTTGAAAAAAAGAATGTAATTCATGAGAGTTCTGATTAGACGTGAAGAACGTATATGTGATATGATATCACCCATTTAACAATGCAAATGGTTCACGGGAATGTGTCATCAATACGTCACGCAATGAAACTATTTGTCAATTGTGATTGGTGAGATGTTTTGGCCTCATTAATGATTGATGTATTCACATTTAAATTACCTGTGAGTGACGGTTTAGTCGTGAATTCGACGGCGATGGATTGATGGTTGCTAGAATAGACTTAACACTAGAGAGTATATTTCTTGATATTGCTTCGAAACATTTGGTCAAATCAGAAACAGACCCTGCTAAATCATACTAAAATCGCATGTTCCTCAATTAGAAATTTGCAAGCAAGGAACCGGATGCCTTAAGTATCCGTAACATTCTGAGACAAAAATCAGTGTCCAAAGATGTTCCAAAATATTTCATATTTCAGGAAGTACCAACGATTTCCTTTTCCTACAAGACACAGTTTCATCCAGGTTTTTCAGTAATAGGAAAGTGTTTTGAGAACGTGGGCTCAGCAACACCTAATGAACATTCCACTACTTGTGGCTGCCACGTTCCATAAATCTTCAACCAAACCGTTGACTCAACTATCATTGACAATTATTCAAATATGGCCCCAAATCCCTACCATTTGGGATAACAGTTTTAAATAATTATGGGGGCAGACGAAGCCTATGCCAAAAAGACTTAAAGAGAAGAGGAACTTGTTGAATGCCATTCCGACTGTGGTAGGTCCGTATGTGATGTTGTCATTGGTAGAATGCACAAACTGAAAGAAGAAAACACTGGCTTCCCTACATGAACTGTTTGTCGTTGTTCACACTCACAAATAACCTCAAATAACATAACTGTCATATGTAACCATTGCTACACTAATTGTTTGATCAGAACGTGGTATAAGTGACACAAAATTGCCACATACATGTATTAGTCCAGTGAAAACGGAGGATGAAATCTGCCCAAACCATTCATCTAAAACCTGAAGACAAGTCCCTTCCTCTCTTGTACTGGATTTTAAAGTCGCAAAACATCCGTACATTGCTGGGTCTAGTAAATGTACCGCCTAATTACTTTCTCAAAGATTGTCAGTAGCAATGAGTGAGTGAGTTAATTTTACACCGCACTCAGCAATATTCCAGCTATATGGCGGCGGTCTGTAAATAATCGAGTCCAGACCAGACAATCCAGTGATCAACAGACTGGGCATCGATCTACACAATTGCGATACGATGACATGTGTCCACCAAGTCAGAGAGCCTGACCACCCGATCCCGACAAGCATTCCTCTTACGACAAGCATGAGTTACTAAAGATCAATTCTAACCCGGATCTTCACGGTTTTATAGCAATGAAATAGCCAATAACCTTCTACTGATAAACCCACCGGACCCTGAGAAAGGGGGAAAGTGAGACTTCATCAACTGTTTCATACTTATATTTATTAATACTGATTCAGAGTGACTCAAAACTATCCTCAAGGCTGTATGACAAAAGGGATGATTTCATCTTTACAATAGTCAGCTTCCCTTTATGTTGGAAAATATATAACTTTCTCAATCGAGCCTGATGTTTTATCAAGATTTCAAAGCGCATCTTATAACTCTGAGGAGTTGTTCGACCAAGGTCACAACATTCGATTGCATTACATAACATGTATATATTTTGTATCAGTCTGACGTTAACCTTTTCATCTAGTGTAACGTGGGATGAATATTTCAACGGAATTCAGAAACAGGTGTCAAATTTATCAGTTCTTTCGGGAATAAAATCGATAAATCCTCCTATCATGTATGGCACTCAGATTAAAGTTTTGAAAAGTAAACTCGTCAGAAAAACTGAAAAACTGATACCGTTACTTGTTAGCAGCCGGGTCAATCGCAGATGCTCAAGTAGACGGCTATCCAACATATACTTTTACTGACCACGTGGACAGCCCGGAGTGGCTGCAGAATAGGAACCATGTACGTCTAGCCTTTTGTAATGGATGTGCAATGTTTTCGTCTCCTTAATTGTGTGTCATCATAGTTTTGATCGTTCATCGTGCTATCAACCTCAGCCTTGGAAGGCTGAGCCTGTAATACATTACTCGTGATATTGCTGTATTCTTTATTCTCCTCTCCTTCTTCTTCTTCTTCTTCTTCTTTCTTCTTCTTCTTCTTCTTCTTTTTGTTGTTGTTCCTCTTTTTGACTTTCGCATAAAACAACATGCATTCAGGTAATGTAGTTGCATTCATTCAAAGACAGTTTGCAATACATATATGTTTACATACCAGGTATATGAAAATGTGTCTATTTTCGTAAGTAAGTGTAGAAAATTTAAAATTGGATATATGGTATCTATATCCCTGACCTAAATGCCCAACTAAGACTTCCTTCAACAAGGTAAGTGGCTGGACCTGTTCCATTGAATATATACACCCCGTGCTTTGGAACATATTGTGCAGCATATTTCATATGAAGTAGCATCACAATGTAACACACATTATACACATTGATTATGATTATTTTTGTACTTTCAAGCTTAACATGCGTATGTATTGTATCCTATTTATGCCAGCAAGTGACGGCATATGTACATCTACATACATTTCTGAGACCACTATATTATTTATACCTTAAGCGTTGACAAGTAGAACTACGAATCTGTGAGACAATGTATGAACATTGCCTTTGTGCGTGTGTGTGAATGGTGCCCCCCTTTTCGTGAACACAATATCATATCTGTTTGATTAGTGGTTTATAAGCACATGTACATGATGTAGACTTGGTAGGAAGATTCACTACTTCAGTTAGGTCATCGTCCTTTGAGGGAGGGAGCGGACTAAAGGGCTTTTCTGTTGTAATCTGTCAGAGCTTATTAACCTCAATTCAACATATTTGATTTTTACTGTCATAAGACCGTTTATAACCAATCACTAATTATTTGTTGCTTGATTGATTTGTGTTTTATATTTATGTTAATAAAATAACCTCAAATGTTTGTTACAGCTTTTCAGATCATTCAAAAACAAAACTCGACGTACCGCTTGATAATGTGAGTAAAACGCATGTGAGGTGATGCTTAAATGCTCGTTATTTAAAGAGTAAAATCACGATAACGTTGATCGCTGTGCAACGAGAATACCATTTGGAAACAAAAATCAAGTAGTTGTTTTTCAACAAATAAAAACATGTTAATGCGAGCTTGTTCAATCAAGATGATGCACTAATGGTGCAAAAAGTTAATTCCAAGGCATCGTATTTTGGTCACGTGAAATTAGTTTTGAGTTTGACACCTGAGACTGACTGGTTTTACGCCGCTTTTAGCAATATTCCAGCAACATCACGGCGGGGGACACCAGAAATGGGCTTCACACATTGTACCCATGTGGGGATTCGACCCCGGGTCCTCGGCGTGACGAGCCAACGCTTTAACCACTAGGCTACCCCACCACCCCGACACCTGAGACACTCAAACACTCGCAAACATACTCATATGAATAAGAACTGATGAAGACATAATAAGTATATGTAATAGATCGTATGCTATACCTAGATTAATTTCAAATGGATAAACTAGCTTCTCTGTATCGTTCATACGATATCAATGTCGTACCTTAAAGTAGATACATGTAGATGTAAAGCCTTGAACATGCATTTATAAGACTATTTCTTGACAACTTCATAAGGTCAAGACAAGACCCACAATTGCAAACAATAAATATGTTGTCCTTAATTTTTTTTTGTTTTTATACATGATCGGTATATAAAAAATATGGTTAACTTTTTCATCATGTTAGACCTAAGATGAAACCAATTGATAGTGTCAGTATTGTTAGTTAGGAGCTTCTCATCTGGCGGATTAGCAGAAATGTTTCGTTCCAGATAGAGAATCCATCCCTTTCTGTTAGTCATCTAAAACCCAAAGAAATGTCCTTTCTTCTTTGATATTGGAGTCAAACTCAACAGAGGAAGAGACAATTTAGGGCCCCAAAAATGTGTCATCACACCCAGTCTTACAGAATAATAATAATTCATGCTACAAACAAGGTAGGGACGGTTGTGTTCCCTTCTTGTGGATTTGTTTCATTATCATTCTGAATCTGAAAACAAGGGATCTTGGCTAAAACGTTTAAATTAAGATTCAGGTATATTGGCAGAGACTTATATCGTCCAGTAATGGTCCAATTCCCTTCCACTGATTTACCCATCTGGACCAGAAACAAAACAAAAATCAGTGAAACAGTATCACAGTTAGATCTGAGCACAAGACTCCACAAAACTGTACACCAAGAGGGATCACACTATTTTCTGATAGTCAATCTGTGTTGAAACATTGTGTTGAACATTCTCAAACACCTGATATCCTCACTATTTGCGTGTTCGTATAATAACTGTGTACTCAGAGTCGTAAAACAGATTTCGTCTGATATGTGGAAATGAACTGTTCGTCACCTCTCAACACACTATGGTAAATGAGTCTCAGTGTCTTGCTATACAAAGTTCAAGTTCCTTTTCTGTTTAAAAATGTTATGTTACAGTTGTTTCTTTAAGTGATTTTGCAATGTTCCCGCTGTTTCCTGTTTAAGCTGCTACCAGGCTGAAACGCGTGTCAGACAGCTCACACGACACCTTGTTTGTGTTGGCAGCAACAACAGACAGACTCTGCACCAGACAGCTCCTATCTCTGTATTATATCATGAAGCAAACCACAATATTGCTACAAAAACTACCTTATTATATCTTTGACAAACGTTGCGTTATTGTCTACAGCGACGTTTCGTGGTTACGTCTTGCCCCTTTGGCAAGCTTATTAGAAATAGGTTGCGATGTCATTTTAAGTTGGTCTACTACGTCACCGTTCTGTGTCTACTACGTCATCGTTCTGTGTTCCAACTAACAGTGCGAGCTGTAGCACGACCTCGACCAAGTACACCTGTGGTTCATAATGTGAGTAAGTTTCTAATCCACTTGGTTGAGATGACCTCCCAATGAGCATGCGTGAATACCTGATTCCCCTTGATGGTCAGTTTGACAGATGTACTCCGTAATGGACGTCCTTGAAAACGGTCGCCCTCGACCAGTACAGCAGCTACTGCAACGATCCGGTGTAAAGAGTAAGAAGCATCACAGTGTAGCAACTGAAGGTGAGGGCACTTGCAATAAGAACCCCAACCGACTTCAAATTCATTCCACGTGTATGGGTCATTATTGGAGAGAATCAAACATTAATAATAGAAATGATAGGCATTTTCTAGCTGTGCCTAATCTTCTGTTCTTGCATGGACACCACCAACACCCTTAATGGAGAAAAACACAAATATCAAGAAAATTGAAAACATGTTTAATAATTGCACTTCTATATACGAAGCATGAAGTCAACATACAAGCAAAAATTGAAAAAATGCTCTATAAAATTTCTAACAGTCCTACAAATAGCTTAACTAGTGCATACAACAACTTTTTCAACATTTGAACATATCTACACATCGCAATTAAGGTAGTACAACTATACATAAACCTCATCATTGTTCAATACTTTGAAATGCATTGGTTAATAAACGATAGAGCTTTATATTCAACCGCTGTAACCGGCTTTACCATGAAAACCGCACATCAGAGAAAACTGCACATCAGAGAAAACTGCCAGCAAATCAAATTGCATGGGACGGAACGTACATGGTATGATAACTAAATATAGTATTTAACATTACACAGTGTACCAAACAATCACAGAATATTCACAACTATACCATTTAAAACGTCGTATAAGAGGTAAAGTTGATCTTTACATTGTTTCATACACAAAGCACACACATCTTTCTTAAATAGTCTATGCATAATACGTTGGCTAAATCGGTATTCCGTTTAGTAAATCGATATTGTTCTTCCCTTAGTACTACTAGTATTACTGTTTGGGTTGCTTTTTATTCAGTAATATTAGAATGGGTTATTAATTATTATTATTCTAACCAAACCAAAATTATGAAACGAATAAGAAATAAGTGATTTTACCACATTAAAACGGATTAGTAGTATAGTCAAATGATAGTACCTGTTATTGTTAGTAATATTGAATAGCGGATAAGTACACTCTCAAGTCTCATATGTATTGTTCATATATCATTAAGAGCATATCAATTACGGCCAATATTCATTGTTGAACCCAATCTATTGGGTTTATTGGATCTGTTTATACGTACTCTAGGATAGCCAAAGTGTCCCGGGCAGTGTCATCCATGGAGGTAGCACTGCTCCAGGCCCGTGTACTGGTCGCAGGCAAGGAGCACGATTGCATACAGCTTTTGGCAGTTGTCCCTGGAAGACAAAATCAAGCCACTGACGAGGTCAGTCACTTTCGCGATGTCATACATCGCGTTGAAACGTTGCCCAAGGTTAGCCAGAACAGGTTGTTTAAAGTATTTAGTTCACTTATTTAGCAGCAATGGTAAGCCGAGACGTTTTGAAAAGTGTAAGCCCGTCAGGGCTTATCGTTTAATGAGATATCAACAACACGTTTCAGTACAAACCGTTGGCTATGTCACATTGTACATGAATGGCGAGTAAATCAAGACGTTCAAAGCGTCTGATCAAGCTTCAAACAACAAATTAACAAATTTTAATCCACACGTAAATAATGTTCAACATCCAGTCAAACACACAGGCAAGTTGTATCTCTTCAATAAGCGTTGTGACATACAAAGGTAGACCAATATTGCATCATCCACAAGAATCAGCTGTTTTCATACGGTAAATATACAACACATGTCATAAATATGTATGCGGAAATGTCCAACCTTCCCTGGCGACATGCAAAAACTATGTGAGTCTATGAACATTCTCCATTACCCAGTGTAATCTGTCTTCTCTGTTTTATGAAAGTATCTGCATCCAAGGCCTGTTTCTCTAACAGATGCCGAATCTGTGACACTCATGAGTAATATGACAGAAAGTTTGAATTTTTACTCAACTCAAACGACGATGTTTACATCAAGTTTATAATAGAGACATATAATGCATTTACACTGGATAATTGAGAATGATAATTGCTAACATACATACTAATTATGTAATGTCATATTATTCATCTCTACTGGTGTGTTGCTAATTACACAAATCATAACATGTTCAACCAACTACATAACCCATCTTAACACCCACAGTATAAAGGCTGTGATGCAATGCCCACCACGTCAACTGCAGACACCCATATGAAAACAAATGTTCTTTACTTCTTTTAGGAAGTATATATTAAAGAAGCATATTTACGGAATAATGAGGTTTATCAAAGATTTACAAGAATATATTCATTAACAGGCAAACGTAATTTCATTTAGTGAATATGTGTGATTGGTATACGCATTTAATAAAATGAACCAGGCCGCCTACAAAAGTGGTCACTTTACATTCTGGACCGCCGGTAATGTACACGTATCTTCGTTCACTTTCTGTGTCACTTGGACTTAATGATACATTTCTGTATATTGTGTCGTCGCCTTTAATTGCCATACAAAATGCGATAAGTAGAAACTGTACATTCATTTACATTGTATAAGACTGAAGGCTCCCAAGGTTACGTCCTGGGCATGGTCTATCATGTCACTGTAGTGAGCAGAATTCCAGTTATATGACGGCACATTAACTCAGTGTGATTAAATGTCGAGTGCTTAATGTCAAGAAAGCCTGAAGTAACTCAGTTCTCAGACGTTTGCCACTTTGGTAATATGCTCAACCACAGTTATGGAACTGAGACTTGTTTGTTCAATAGTCAGATCACTTCAGATCACTCTCTTCAGAATTGAAGGCCATGTGGCCAAGAGTACAACAGGTAACACAACAATGTCATGGTGTGTAGAGTTGAAATATAATTGATAGTACAATCATGTTAACGTAGGTTTTGCTTCAGAAATATACATATCCCTTTGAGAACATGGATATTTTGTATCCTCATAGGGGCTCGAAATTTGACAATTGAAGGTGGGCTGTAGAAATAGGCTGGAATACATTGGGATCTGCATAAGTTATAAGATGGACATATTAGCAGCATGTGATATTCATCTTCAAGCAAGTTTAAATTACATTTTTTACATACTAATTCATTACATGGAATCATTATCTTTGAAAAACCGTGTCTTTGTGTCTTCAAGTTATGTGATTTGATTAACTTTCGCATTAGATCTTTGTTCAATGCCCCACGGGAAATATACAGTTCAGGTTGAAGAAGGGACTAAATGTACTGTAATTTACGGGAAATGATGAGTTACTTATTTCACTATTCCAGTGTTGTATATTAATATCTATACAGCGTTGTTTAAAATCTAACATGAAGTGATTAACATCGCCACAATCTTGGGCTAACCAGGAAAATCCTGTAGTAAAGAAAAAGCAGTATGACATTTTGTAACAAGATAGGTGGAATCGGTATAGTTTTATAAATTAAACAGGTTAAATAGACATATATGTACATATATAAAATCACATGTATTGCATGAAAATTCATGTAGGTGGTAGGCAATATTATTACTTACAATATAAAATATACTACCAAAATATATCAAGTGATTTTCTGTACATGCCGTTTTTGCATTGAAAATGATAACACATACATGTATCTTATCAACATATTCAAACAAAACGGTGAAACCTTTAATAGTTAAAGCTGGTAATTAGGTGTTTCATAATCTTACTTTTTCCCAACTTTTAATAGGGATGTTATAAAAGAACAAACCTTAAAAATGCCTCTTAGCAAACGTGGCATTTTACTCAATTGTATCAAACACCATCAAAATGTCACAGAATTTTTACTTATTATAACATCAAAAAAACATGTAACATGTCATCTGACCACTATTTAAAGCTATAATCATCTTGTTATCAGACAAAAGACACTATATGCACACTATAAAATTACCAACCGGTTAATTAGTTACCAAGTATATATATATTAATAAACGTAATTTCATACAAGCACACAATTACACGTTAAACGTACTGGTTTGATAAGTGATTTCATCATTCAGTTGACTCATTTACTACTTATATGTCTAATTTGTACCAAAAAATAGATTACTACTGCTGTGAGTTAGTTGAATTGAGTCAGATTAAGGTATTCTTTTCAGTTTCTTAGGCAGTCTAACGCAATTTCAGGTAAATGTTAAATAATGTTTCCTTTTATAGAAAATAACATACATTTTATGACCAATTATAACATAAATATGTAATCTAATCAGTCCAGACAATTCAACACCAACTCAGATATTGAATTATTTATGAACTTATTTGTTTCTATTACAAATTTGGAACAGAATTTAAACAAAATTACAACATTATATATACGTTCAACTCTAGTATCTCCGTGAAGGAACAAAACATACTTCGCTACAAATTGGAAACAATTATTTCAAATACAACCATTTTGTTTCCGCCAAATTACAAATTAGTTGCATTGCAATTCCAAGCTCCATATATGTCTTATAAAAGGGGCGCCACATTCACAGATGAAGACCAATAACAAAGTATCAGCCCATATACAGCATCCTGTGATCCTCCTGCCCAGGGCATTTCTGCTCGGTCTTCTCATAAGCCGTGTCTATCTTTTCTTCCAATCCAGGAATTATTTGGATCATATCCGACATTTTCGAATGCCTGCGTAAGAAAATTGTAACGCAGACGACAGCAGCCAGCTCCAAGGCGATAAAGGACAGCCCCGCTATGAAGAAGGACCAACCATACCTGTAGGAAAACGGGAAATTCTTTGTGGTTGTATGTCCAACTTCATCGTTGATTGCAGAAATAAACAGTATTATCCCAACGGCCAAAACCAGACCTGAAATATAGAAAATGGGCATGAAAAGGTTCGTCTGTGACGACCATGTTTACAAAGTCTGAAACACTATCTGCAGAACGTTGAGAAAATGAATGTGTGAATGAAGGAATGTTTCTTTGTAAAGAATCTGTTGGACAAAACGGTAATTTGCAGCATGTAACGGCCAACGTAGACTTTTGAGCTAGTCGCAGTACCTCATTAGACGTCTTTACATCTATTTCGGTCTGCTGGTAAACTTGCTCCAGACAGAAATAGGTCAACTGGTTTCCTTTATGATATATACGCATTAAGATTGCGTACTTTGTTTACCCACTTTGTCTAGTTGGACAGGCATTCCGAGTTCCTTCCCCATGTTTACACTGACAAAACGTCATTACATCTTAATTAAAACCCACAAATCAAGAGTTGTATTTTCAACACCCAAACAGGACCTCTCATTGCCCTGCTACTGAAAGGAAAACTATAAATGGTACAAATGCCCACTCTGTCTTGAAAGAGGCTCTATTTAGTTTCACTGTAGGATTCGTTGCAAGTGCAACGGGAGGTCATAATACGTATCTAATATAATACAAAAACATATAAAGTGTATTTATGGACCAAATAACGGTTTCATTTAGCGTATGAGGGAGCTGGTCTGCACGAATGGTGCCCATAGCCCAAAGACGTCTTCTTGGAATCGAGAGTATCTTCTTCCGTATGTACGTGGATGAAAGTTATGGATTGAAACATCACCGAATCCTGAATGTCACTTTAACTGTAAAAACAATTATCGTTTATATTGGGATACTCTTTAACAATATCCAAATAATGACTGACAGTTTGAGAATCTAATTGCTTTATTATCATATTGAAACCATCATTAAGATCCTATGGATCAATTGTTATAATATCGCGCGAGAAACGGTCAAGACCGAACCAATTTGTCTAAACTAATATCGCTTCTCGTTACGGATCTAAATAATCCAGAGATAAGCTGGGGTCTAATATGACAGGCGGAATCACCTAATTTAGCAGTCGGAATGAAATAGATTGATGGAATGCGAGTCGTTGAACAGGTTTGTGACTCTGCGCAAGAGATATGGTCATTTGGGTAACTGCAAGAATTGGCTTGATGAATACATCGCAATAGCGTTGATGAAAACGCCAAGCAAACCACTAAGGCAGTGCGTTTCACGTTCTTAACGGTGTAACAGTATTTGTTTGTGTAAATCGATATCAGCAATTTCTATAACCTCGTTAATACGATGTAGTAAATGAATGTTGTTATAAGCCGAAGCATTATTTAACCTATTATAAGTCAATGTGTACCTCATCGATACCAGACAAGGCACACTGAATGTGACAGCAAGGAAGGAAGACAATACGTGAATGAACAACTTATTACAGTGAGAGTGTCGGTTCTAACACCGTGATCAAGCTTGTGATGCTTGCTTGTTTGCTTGCTCACGGATCACTTGCTTGATAACGGTGTTAGAACCTACACAGAAACGTCGCGCTCACAGTAATAAAGAAGTTGTTCATCCATATATTGTCATCCTTCCTTATTGATCCAACTTCTAAATGCCTCTCAAAGAAGAATGTGACAGCATATCGGAGAATTGCGTCTAACTAAACTGCAAAACAAAAGAACCATGCACTCAAGTGTGATTTGGTCTAAAGGTGAAACAAACAAAAAATAGTTATTCAATGATGGTGTATTTGCTACTGGTTTCACAATTTGTTTTTGACCGTTCGTTTCAGTTGTACGATTACTGCTTTCAACCTTGTTTCGGAAACCCCTTTTGTCCTGAAAGTTTATTAAATGACCATAGAAACACTTGTGAAATTGAAGTGTGCCCCAACCAACAACAACAAAAAAAACAACCCTTCTCAAAAAGCTGTATCCGCCCCTGTTAATAACGTTCGTTAGGTTTGGGTCAAGCCCAGTTTCCAAGTTTACACTTTCTTTTGCCCATCTGAAAGTAGCTGCCCCTCATCAGCAGGCGATATCTAATATGAAATACAGGTGACCTCTCAAAACCCGGAATCCTAACGATGCTTGTTATCTCGATGTCTAGAGGATCATTAAGTACGCCATTGTCACGTCATCCATTGTTAAAGATAGCACGCGTGTCTATAGCAGCACTATAACATAATGTTGGCTTGTGCCATTGACATTTCGACTGTTTTGGTGTCACTACCAGTAAAGTAATGGTGCTATAGGTTGTGTGTGTAGACATACATACATGAGAAGATATACAATCGTAGCATGAGATATATCTTGGGTTATCATTTAGGGCTAAATGAAGCTCCAAAGAATAAGAAGAAGAAGAAGAAGGGTTAATTTTGTTTAAAGGTCATACGACCCATTGTACAAGGTGGTACAATAGCGATTTTGGTTACCATTTTCATGCAACAACGCTAACAGGAGCAGAAGAAACATGTTCTACGAACTTGACAAAATTATTTATGATGTTAATGTCGGATGATGTACATATGCCGTGGAGTGAATAATAATATCCATGGACCGTTTTGGGAATGTAACGCCGACGCGTATCCTCATAGCGTTTACAAATATAAACAATATGAATTTGATCCTCAATACTTTTACAGTGTTTACATAACACAATATCATCATTACAAGAGGCGTACCTCTTCTAATATATTTGATATCTAGTGCATTACATCCTGATCTAAATAATGTGAACAGGCGCTTGCACTTTTTACTTATGTTCAATGATAAATATATTTCACAGGTCAACAGAGATTTACGGGACTTATAGAAAGACAGCGGAGGAACATCTAGGGAAAAATGCCACTCTTGCATAAGAAGCTCCAAAACACGTTTTAACAATTATGAGGCACGTGACCTCGGACAGCACGTACATGTGGTGTTATGTAAGAGTGATCATGTTACTCATTGTCGGTTGAGAGCAGACGTTACTGTTTTCTTTGACGCAGCTGTATGACGTCACGTTATCAAATAAATCATTTAGCCAACCAGGAAATAGCAATATTGATCGAATGACATTGGGAACGTGTTGAACAATAACGTGCAATAAGCATGTTGCATGTGCGCTCATGTCCAAAGGCTGCATGTTTATCAGTATGCCATCAACAGATACCAACAAAAACACGCTCTAGACGATCGCCGCTGCTCTAGACACCCACGGGCAAGAACTCCTGTCCAGGAGAGGTTCGTCAGAACGATGGTATAAAAAGATCTATAGCTAATTGCCACTCACACGAGGGACCTATTGCAACAAACACCTGGTAAGAGTACACGCGAAATCATTTTCACGGATGACATTTGCGTGCACGAACCTCCACGTGTCGTCTCACAAGTTTGAATCATAGACATCAGAGCTGTGAATGAACGCCATTACTGTAGTAATCGACGT
Organism: Haliotis rubra; assembly: GCF_003918875.1. Lineage (NCBI taxonomy): Eukaryota > Metazoa > Mollusca > Gastropoda > Lepetellida > Haliotidae > Haliotis > Haliotis rubra. The sequence goes on from NW_025767190.1 coordinate 5,010,543, forward strand.
TTGGCTGACGTCATGTTTTCTGACCAATCGAAATTTACAACGTCCTAATGAGCGGTGTATGGACATTAATGTCGAACGGCACGATCGTTTGAGTGTTGGGTCCATATTCGTATTGGCTGGCATCTCAATGACCGGCAGAACTGCTTTCCATATCCTCCATGGCAGAATCAGATTATTACTACTCGGGGTGGCACTTGCAGAACGGCATTAAGCCACGTTTCATCTTTTCGGATAATAAAGCTCACCGTGCCAATATTCTGCCCCAATTCCTCTGACAGTAAAACATCCATATCAAGCCACGACTGGGACGTCACTGGCATACGTCAACGTCGACATCCACCGACCACTCGCAAAGTAATTCAGGGCTGTTCTCACTGATGAGTTGAACAACATTACTTAAGATAACATTGGTGGACTCGATGCGTGCAGGCCATGCCAACAAATGTTTTTATACCCGGTATGAGTGAAAATGCTACAAAATGTAAATTTCGAATTTGCCCAACGACCTGTGTGCCAACATGCCATCATACGAGCACATAGAACCCCAAGGACCTGATCACCTCTTCTCCAACAAATACGATCTTATCATTCCCATTTTGACGATATCATATGAATCAGAAGATATGCCTTGATGATTCTCACCATCCCCTACATCTAAATTTCCAACTGTATCCCCACGTGGATATATGCTTAGTATTTACAAGCTACAACTACATATTTTTAATTGTATTCCTTTTTCAATTTAATGTCCAACAGAGTTTATTTTGTTTGCAAGCGACAATACTCATATTCAAACACGAAAACACGGATGACACCTTTCGTACCTGCTCCATAATATTAATCTGAGAACCTTTTTAGTTGCTTCCCGTGCCCATGTAAATTATGGCACATCGCTTGCGACCTTCTGAGGAACATAACATCATTCTTGACCAACTGCCCACGATTCATCGTTGGTATCTTGGACCTCTATCAATTAAGGTTATAATATGATTTATAATAGATACCCAAGGTCATCATATTTGAAAAAGATAAGAGACAGTGTTGACATTTTTTTCCAGGAGTATGAAACAGGTAACAAAATGTTCCAGGGATCCTTTGAAAACGTTACGGACTGCCGTTTAGTACATTACATTTGGGACAAAGAGGACCACATTTGCGAACAGTGCAACAATGAAATGGCGTCAGACAATTCTGTTTCCTTACTATGTTTGGAGTAATTGTAATTACTTAATGTAAGCAAAGGAATCCTGTGAGGACTTTTCACTTTCATTATTAAAGCAGCATAAAGCAGAGTGGTTGGTGCCTGATATGAGTTTCATTTTTAATATTTTCCCTGAAGTCCGTGAATGACAAACATTTGCCTCTTTTGTTACCCTTTGTTGTTGTGTCCCGATGGGAACAATTTCCCACGATGGGTTTTACGAACACGAGCTTTAAAAGATGGAAATTGCATAGAAGCGATCTTCTGTCATTGGGATGAAAAATGTGACGTTATAAATAGGTCTGTGTATCGTCACCAACGCCTTCGACACAATTTAATTATCAGATATTTATAGTTGCGGCACCACTTGGAGTTTTAGTTTAGTTGTACTGCTCTCTGTTTTAGTCGTAAGTGCGGCGATATTCGTGTGAGAGAAACTTCAGGTACAAATCTTCTCCAGATCGTATCGTAGGCCTGTACATGTGAATCAACTGAAAGCAGAGATAGTGTTATGGGTATATTTTAAGCTGTATGCTTTGTTGTTTCAAAGTGCGTAATAGTTCAGAATCTATTACTAATTTCCTTTCTACAGCACTGTATTTCTTTACACTGTGAAATGCCTTCAAGACAGCATAAATCTCTTTCTAGATAAACGAATCGTCTTGCATTTTCACTTTAATTATTTATGGAAGTTCCCAGTAATACCAGAACAAAGGTCCACAATGTGGATTTGTTTACCACCTAGGTAAACATAATGTGGGAGCACTGTGTAAATGGAGCACCTTGTGCCATCACTAATTTTCTTTGATCCAACCATATACTGCTCGTGACTATATGACTGAGACTTCGATTCGATTTCAAGTTCTTTGCAATGACGTATCATGAAATTACCTGTAGTGGACTACGATCAGTGAGTGAGTGAGTTAAAATTTAAAGTCACCTCGGCAATATCTCAGTCATATCGTGACTAAAACTAGTTCTCAATTCATATTACATATAATATATAAAACCCTGTCAACAAAGGACAGTAAAATTACTAGATTATCACAAAATCAGTTAAAACTAGCTAGCATATATCTTTAAAGTAGAAAAACTATTTTTGGACAATACAATGTAAAAATGGACTAGTAATCGCCAACAACTGAAGGTAGATCACCATACTAGGGACCCTACGATCAGAGAAAGTCATACCTATATGTCGTTTCAACCTTTCTATACACTGCCCACATCGTGTATACAGGTCGTCTGTCCATATAGTATATAATAACTCGGGTATTGAGCTAGCAACTTATAGAGTCAAGATGCATGTTTAATCCGTACAAAAAAACAGACATGAAAACAATTGCAAATATTGATTGATTTATTAAGTCACAAATGTTATTTTCTCTTATGTGCCCCCTGTCTGGCCGTCTGGAATACTAGTCGTGCTGTCATGTGTCTGAGGTTTATAAAAGCAAACATCTCAATATTGAATAAATGTCCTTGCATATTGCAAGAACGTCAACCACCATTTTGATTGAATCCCATCCGAAATGAGACATATAAGTCAATAGCGAAGATTAATTATTTCCAAGTTAAATGTCCCACCCCAAAATAGAAACTCAAAAGCTGGCTAGATTTATTAGAAGGTGGTACAGTCCAGTTCACTAATCGCCTTCTCTCAATAGACGTATTGATTGGATTGGTGTCACATTGAAATCGGTTTGTCAGAAAGTACAGAGGTACTTGAAAATATTCTCCTCTATGTTTGAAGCTCTGCAATACTCATTGTCTGGATGTGTTGCCGTGGTTAAAGTCATTCTGAAGTTGCCAAGGTCTGGAGTAGTCAGCGAAAAATGCGTAGAAAGAGTGGCGGAAAGAAACATATTCTAGATTTTCTTTTACAGCGTCCTCGCGCTGAGCTCGGTCTCTCACAGGATCAAGTCTTTGTCAATTTACCATACTGGAGGTGCTCAGACGTTATCATGGCGTTCCCTGCAGTAGTTCTGTGTTGCCATACTTTATCGTGCCCTCGCAATAATGTTGCAGTATTATACAGTTCACTCACTAGGTTCTGTACCAAACGAAACGATGCATATTGAATGTCTTCCCTTGGGAGACATTCCATCGTATTCCGGTTTTATCATGTATCAATAAACGTTCCTATCCTTGAAGCAATGTGGGGTTCAAGGACCTAACTTTCATACAGGTGAGGTCTGATGAATGGGGTTGACATTTTAGGTGTGCGTGCGTGCATACGTGCGCGCGTGCGCGCGTGCGTGCGTGTATGTCCTACCGCAACAGGTCGGGCAAACAGCGGTTGTAATTTGTTCACCCAACACACCGCAATGTATCCTAAATAGTCCACTGATACACATTTAAACTGACCCGAGCTCACCAGCCCTTGTTTTAAATCCGAGCGCATTTAAGGCAGAGTATAAGCAAACAAAACCATATTTCAACTTCTTTTAGAAAGTCGCAGCTGGGAATGAACACCGACCTTTATCTCTCCTGTCAGACTCTCTGTCTCCTAGACCACGCAGGCAGTCGAGTTAGCACGGGGGGTGTGACCATTTTCACAATATGCAATTACTAAATACAGTATGAACAGTGTGTTCTAGTTAGGCATGTCTAGGTTTCCTTTGTGCATAACTGTGTATCGACTATTACTATCTCTTTGGTATCGACTAAATGCACCTATGGGTGTATAGATCCACGTTGACTGTTTAAACAAATGACGTCTTCGGTGCTGTAAAGACGAGCAGGTTTATGCCGGGAAGATATTCTGTTACAATTTCAAGCAGAAAACTTTCAGATATCACAGTGTGTCATGATGTCAAGAAATAACAGCACGCATTTGTAGTTTTTATGGTGGACGTGACATCTGGTTTACTGATATACACTGACATTTACTTCGACCGTCGGCAAAAAATGTAGTTACATGTGTTACGATTGAAGAAGATGGAAACGTTTTTATCTGTGCATAAATCATTTTCGTACCTTAAAGGTAGACTTGGCTCTGTGTATTTGGCAATCCTAGCCTGTTCAGTTTGGTCTAGGACATTCGAAACCCATTTCTAACTGTAAATTTAAGGTATTTTTTCTTATATACCAGTTTGTTGCAGTTTATGTACAGAGACATATAGTCACGTAAAGCACCGGCTACAGTTTAGACTTGAAGTGGTCAAGGTTAGCTAACATACAGTGTTCCGCCTCTCCATGTGTTAGAGATGTGTGCCCCAGGGAAGGATAGGCTCACATTTTGGTGAACAGTTTGTATCAAGTTTAAAAGGGATTCATAAATACCTGTTCATGATTCAGTTTGAAATAGGACTATTCACTATCATTTCTTAACCTACTTTGATATATTTTACTTATATAAACATATTCTTAACTAGATAAATATCATATGAAGTACGTAAATTCATAATGTTGTACTTTATGTATTTCAATGCATAAAACACCATATGTTGTCTATGCAGCAAGGAACTAAAGTTCGACATCACCTTCAAATTATATGTGCAGAGCAGGTGCGGTGGGGTAGCCTAGTGGTTAAAGCCTTCGCTCGTCACGCTGAAGGCCCGGGTTCGATTCTCCTCATAAAGACCATTTCTGATGTCCCCACCGTGATATTCCTAGAATATTGCTAAAAGCGGCGTAAAACCAAACTCACTCACTCACTCACTCTGTGCAATGCAGGACAAAACTGTTCTTTGGTTTCTACATTCATACAAGCATCTGTATACATATATTACCGCCGGGCAAAACAATTACAGATTATAAACAAATGCATCGGTGATATCAATGTCGTATTACATACTAATTCAATTTATGCACGTAATGAAGGAGAGGGACGACTTCCACACCATTAATTAAGTCTAAAGCAGTCACCTGTCTCGCTGTAAAACCCGGGGATTAACTCGGAACAATTCACATTGAGATTCCGACCTTTGTCACGGAGGCCGGATTGTTTGTCCTTAAGCTAATTCACTCCAGAATGAAATGGGATTACTAGTCTCAGCTTGGATATCCGTTCATTTCCGAACTGTGTCCAGAACCATATTGCATCTCTTAGTCACCTTATTCCAGGGGTCATTTTTCCCTGTTCGCTGACGGGCATTGTTTTAAAACTACAATATATCTTTATTAAACGGTAATGATGTACCAAAATGGATGTGGATGAAAAACGAAATTATCTTCTTTTTTTCGTGAACCAAAGATACACGTTGCTATAGAAATGTAACAGTAATAAGCTCTCGGTAAATTGACGCGTGTCACATTGTCTGTGCGAATCCTTGTGACAATCAATATTTGAATATACATTTACATAGTAAGATAGTAAATACTACACGCATTACGTATGTACAGAATTCTAAGTGACAAAAGTTGCGTTTGACACATGAAATTTACAACAGAATACTTTCACCACGGGTATTGAGCTGGTAAACAGAGGATTGTAATCGGACCTCGTCAATGTCTGCGCTTCCTGGTGAGGCCAAGGGAGACTAATGTGTAATGATTCGGGACGGTGCTGATCATTTGTCTGCGACCGATTTTCTTGTCCAGTTTCGATAACTGACACGCCACTGTGTCAAAGTTGTAAAGCAACACTGAATCAGTGAGAACATCTTACCTGACAGTATGTACAGCACACCAGCTACTAATGTTTTGGAGTTCCTCCTGATTGTCCCCGTGACGTGGAATATGATGGCAGTGAATCCTAATATCAGCGCGACGACAGGGCAGGGCGTTGATATACGGTAGGCACCTGAAACGTGGGTTCATATTAGAGTGAGTGAGTTTAGTTTTACGCCGCACTCAGCAATATTCCCGCTATATGGCGGGGTTCATATTAGAATATATCAAAAGTATCACAAGAACATAGGTTGCATTTGGTTTCAATATTGTTACATGTGACTAGTGTAAGTGATACGTGGTTTATCAATAGACGCAGGACAATGTTTCTTATCTATTATAAAACTTGTTCAACACTACAGCAGTAACGTTGAGCCTTGAGTGGTTCGATTCCTGGCTGAGACAATCAAAGAACGTTTGGAATGTGTTGTTCCCCTACAGATGGTTGGCATCAAGGGGACGCGTGGCACGGAGCCATTATACTGTGGTTAGGAGTGCATATGTTACAGTAAATGTGTCAAATCAGGAAATGTGTAAATTTCCTTGAAATTTAGGAAATGTGTACATTTCCTGATTCACTCAGTTAATGTACACATTTCCTAAATATCCCTACACATTTCCTGATTTGAGGGCCTGATTTGTTTACACATTTCCTGATGTGACTTTTTGCTATCTCAAATAATACAGTTCGATTTAAAGGACATCAGTTTATTGTGGCAATTCAAGCTTGAATGACAACGGCTATTACACTTAAGTCCTGCTTTGTAACATCTCCATTTGATGGTTTTGCACTGCTTATAATTAGCACTTTGCGCACAATTGCACTTAGTGTATCCTTAACCACTACATATTGATTCTTGTTGCACAGCTTGACGCAGTCCAATTTCTTTGTCAGTTTGTACATCAACCATGGGCAAAAGGTTCTGAGCGCACAAATACATATTCCAGGAAATTTACACATTTCCTGGTTTGACACATTTACTGTAACATATCCATGTAAAATTACGTATTTCATAGTGGGCTAGCACCATAAACTGTCATTGGGTCGGACGAGTACGAGCTAGCACACACAGACTTAAATGCATGTACGTCACTATTTTACAGCAATATCTCTTCCATAACATTCACAGATGGGTAAATTATGTCTATCTGATTACAAGGCAGTGCCGTAGTGAGGTGTTCACACGTACACTCAATGTTCATTGATAACATGGTGTTTACTCAAATTAAAACTGAGTAATTAATTTCGAACTGATAAATAAAGGTACCAGTACCTTTGCTAAATAGTAGCATCGAATGAAATATAAGGACTCTATGGATACTTCATTGCCTAATTGCCACTTGAAGATATAATTGCTCTTCGTAGGCATTAGCTTTGCAGTCAACCATTTCTCTTAAGGCCTGTTGTGGTTCCTTTTACCCGACCGACCCTTGAATTCTGGTGCCGACCCTATTTTTTAGGCGGTATGAATAAAATAGGCTTTCAGATACCATTCTTTTTGCCCTGTACCGATGGACATTAGGTGAACTAGTTTGTACTTTTTAAGTTTATGCTAGCGTTGCCTCGTTAATGTCGACGTCTTGATGTAAAGGTCCTTCATCCAATACTGAATAAAGGACTACGTGGATTCCGCTGTCACTTCAAGGATTCCGGTATCAATAACTAACATCATACTGACGTATCAGTAACATCTTACTGAAACTTATGTTTCAGGCATCAAAGTATAAAGAAATCAACAACTTTCAGTTTAAAAGCTCCATTATGCGAGGGCTTATATTTTTACGACAAAACACTGGCATTAGTTTCGTGAGAATATATTACTTCTATTTTCCACTCGTATATGAAATATATGCTTTGGTCAAGGCACTGTAACAAGATCTTTAATTACCTGTGTTCGACTGTTGTCGCCATTTGAAAAGTTCAAAATAGATTGTCATAAAGCAAAAAATCATGGGTTTTTTACGTACCCATGAAATAACATTACCTAACTAGCAGCTGAGCAGGCTACAATTTCTTGGTCGTTGACTCGCAACCATTGGAGCAAAATAGCATTGCTTGTCTTTGACGGTCGATCAACAAGAAAGTGATGATATTATGTAAACGGTTTTGTTGGTTTATATGTTGCGAAATAGATATTTTAAGTAAAATTCAGTCGTTATATACATGTATAGCATGTCAATTTCCTAAACAACGGGACATATTCAGTTTAATATGATTCATAACATCCCATTTCTCCGTATTTTCCAAAATACAGCGCCAACGTCATGAAAAATATTACAGAACGACTCATTATTAAATGGTGTTCCTTCTGGATATAATCCGCGAAAAATGATTATGGCATACAATATAACCAAATACTCCCCAATACTTAGACAAATATGTGATCCCACAACTGCAAATTTCGCAATATATGTCACTAAATTTTTAAAAAAGGTATTATCTGATTACTGTTTAAAGATTGCTTGAAGAAAGTTTGATACATGTCACTTGAGAATTTCATCTAATAAAACAAATTCGTTTTGAATTTATTGTCTTGTAAGCTATTCAGCATGATAAAGGTTTCATATCCACAATTCCATGGTTTTTTTATCAAAATTTACATGGTTTAAAACATAATCCTGAACGTATAGCTTTAAGAGAAAATTCATTTGTAATATTGATACAGTCTACGTTATTAATAAATGATAGCTATGCATGTGCAGTATCTCATTAGTAGCTTTGATATAACTGAAATGTTTACAAATGATATTAGAATTATTTCCATTTCCTATTAGTGCCATCGCACTGAGAATAGATTCTGGTTCCGCAAAGCTACTTTCGTGATAAGTAATGGATATTTAGTCTCAAGGATCAAACACATCATTGCCAAATTGAAGTCCCTTGGGCTTACGAAGGCACCAGAGTGAATTTATAGTCCGTCAGTCTAAGGAATGATGGGAGACATGTTCACTTCATGCTCAGACAAGTCAGACTAAGAGAATGTCAGTCAACTGGAGCGAATAATGCATCATCGCCAACAAATATACCACCCAGAGTAAACATAAATCGATTACATGTCATATCGTAAATAATCAATAGATTAAAGGCTGTGGTCTACTGCAGGGAAAATACTATCAAGTCACTGTCTAGACAGGAAGAAGGAATCGTTTTGTGATTCATGTGAAATGTCTTTCGCCATGCATAACTTCTTGTGTCCACACAGATATTTAATACTAATAATATATATGTTTTGACGTTTTGAATTGTTTGTAATGATATGCGTTTTTTCTATTTCCCTTCCACATTAACAGTTCACGTCGTGATGCAATTGAAAGTGTGAACATAGCAACACACACCTAAACTCTATAAACTCTGAGATTGTTCTGGTGTTAATATATAAACCAATTATACTTGTGATTGGAATTGTTTGCGTGAGCGAGTGAGTTTAGTTTTACGCCCCTTTTAGCAATATTCCCACAATATCACAACGAGGGACATCAGAAATGGGCTTCACACATAGTACCCATGTGGGGAATCGAACCCGAGTCTTCGGCGTGACGAGCCAACGCTTTAACCACTAGGCTACCACAACGCCACGATGTCAACCAAGACAATACGTATTACAACCCGATCAATTAAAGCAAGTGAAAGGAGTAGTAGTGTTTGTCAGCTATATCTATAGGTCGCAGTATGGAAAGGCAAGACCATTTACAAGCTGCAGGTCGTTGAAACTAACGAGTGGTCTCACTGACCAAAATTTAGGCCACGAATCTAAGCATCTAACATGATTCATTCTAACTCTCATACCCCAATGGTTAGCCATGTGTGTGTGTGTGTGAGAGAGAGAGAAAGAGAGAGAGAGAGAGAGGGGGGGGGGGGGTTCATCTCTGATGCCATTGCTGTGATGTTCGTGGAATACTACTGAATCCAGCATAAAACCAAACCCTCACATTATTGGAACGTTTTGCAATGTTTAAACGATCAGGAACTTGTATATCGTAAATGAATACAAGTACGTACCGGCAAGTAATCTTATAGCACGTTCAGCACTTTGCCAGCGTATTCACACCACGCTATATCTTGCTCTGTAACGCTACGAACCAGATATCAGATGACAAAGAGCTAGGACCTAGCTGCTTTTAGCAATAAAGTGCCAGGTGTCTGATTAGCTTTAGTGTCCAATTTCTACCTACTTTCGCCACATGGAACAAAATTGTGAGCTATTTTCGATTAAATGAGGTTAATACAGCACAGATTGTAATACTTATACTTCACAAATTGTGAAATTCTTCTTATTGGTCTATGGTTAATCTTCTCTTCATTGTAATGTTCAATGAAATGTAACTGTTTCATCAGATATCTTGTTTAGTAAGAAATATGTTATAAATTATGCAGGAGATTTGCTTAAATGTAAGTTGAGGATCGTACAATGCATTACTAATTGTTCTCCTACAGAAAATTATAAAAGGGTTTCAAGTGACCATGCGTATGGGAGGAAGACAATATCTCATCTCAAATAACCATCAACAATGACATGGAACGTGGAACATCTTGGTGATCAAAGCACATTCATCTGATGAACATAAAGATAAAGACAAAGAAAACGTGATTCGCACGCAAATACCCCATCCACCAAATATATAGAAAGTAATATCACATTATTGAAGGGGAGAATTCTCCTACATAATGTACCAGAACAAAGAAAAACTGCCCCGTATAGAGACATTTAAAGCATGACTGAAATACTGCGGTAGCTGATTTAGTTCTTCGTCATGTAAATTACCCAGTAGGATCCGTATAATGTGTTCATGCATTGGCTATAGCGTACTGGTAAGATTTCTAATATATCTCCACGCTATAGATTAGGTAATGACGGAAGATTTGGAATGTATTTATGAAAAGACGTCAGTTTAGACAGCTAACTGTTGTGTAGAAGTGTATTTTCGTCATAACAAGTATACCGCTAGCCTGCAGGAAGCAGTGAAGACTTCACTCTTGTGTTATTAGTTTATGGTCCCGATAGCTGCAAGCCAAGTTGTGCCCTGTTCAACTTTACCAAAGTGTCAGCAGCTAACTCGGAGTAATAGGCCCTAGATTCGACAAGTAACCCGCGGGCTCAAGAGAGGAAAAATCCATTTTCTGGAATGTGATGTTGTTTGGTTAGATGAACAATTCCAGCAAGTCAGTCGGGTCGGTAACCAACTTTGCTCAAATTTCGCCTTGGTGATGCTGCTGCATGGCTTTCCGCTCTCTGAGAAATCACTCGAACGTCAACAGTTAACAACAAGGTAAACTCATCAGAACCCGACAAATACCTTTAGGTGTTCCATGCACAAAGCTTTTCTTGTGGTACCAAAAACAACATGGTATGCAGATACAGATGTTCTTTTAAGAGCGTGGCAATGAACATTTTGTCGCTATTACAAATCAAAACAACTGAAATCACACGATGATGATCTGGCGTTCATACTCATATATGGCTCGAGGAGAAAAGCGTATATCATATTTGGTTCTTGCTTCACGCTTACAAATACAACTACTGTCAATCATCTATAGTTTATATACAGTGATCAGTGAGTTGGTGCATGAGAAACCTGTATTCAAATGGTTGTTTTTCTGTTGTTGTTTTTCCTTTTTTTCTGTTTTTTTCTGTTTTTGTTTGCTTTTTTTGGCTTTAAAGAGGAAAGCACAGGATATAATAAAAGGGCCTATTTGGCCGAAATCACAAGTTCTACAGTAAGCACCATGTTCCGATGTCCTTTCGGATGTTATCAGATGCGTTTATGTGATTGTGAACTAGACTCAGTGTATTCAAACAACGGCATAGTTTGGACTACGTTTACAGAAAATCTTTCGCCTTTTATTATGTCCTTAGCACCTGTAGGACAGTCAGTGCCAAAACAAGTAATTCTTGAAATGCTAAGAGTGGGTTTGAGATGTTCCTCCTCTTTGTTGTTGTTTTGCTTCCGGCGGATGCTGTGGAAGCTGTGAGAAATTTCTAAATGGTCGTAGTATGATCTAAATGGTCGCAGTGTGGCCTGGCTTCCGCTAGAGTTCTCCAGGGTGCCGTTGTACAAAACTTTAGCGCTAAGACTTCCTTAAGTCTACGTTTAGGTATGGAAGTTACGGTCACCTTAGCGCTAAGATCACTTTGTACAACGGCACCCAGAACTGTATAATAGATATATAAGGGATGGTTGTCGAGATATGGGACTCCTACTTTGGATTTACGATCATTTGTCTGCAAACGTCAACGTTTCACCACTCAAGAGACCTACCACTCGTCTACATTAAACTTCCAACAGCTGTCAACAATCTTCAATCAATACATCTGTTTACCCGAAATATCAAGATTTTAGTGAGTTCATATTTTAGATTTGTGACCCAATATTTTAGATTTGTGCTCCAATTGTATTGTATTAGGAATCATTCATTGTAACCTTGATTGTTTGTTAATATATGATCGAATATTATAAACTAGTTTGTGTCTTATTTTGCTGGTATAAAGGGGACCAACGAGACTTTCGTCAGGTTAATTTCTAAACCGTAACACAATACAGTGACCAACAGAATGAACATTAATCTACGCTATTGGGATACGATGACATGTGTCAACCAATTCAGCGAGCATGACCACCCGATCCCGTTTGTCGCCTCTTACGACAAACATTTGTTACTGAAGACCAAATCAAACCCGGATCTTGACTGGTTAATATGTGAAAGTATTCGTGAACAGTTGCCTAAAAGTGACCCTCTCCTAACCACTTCTTTGGAGGCTACAAACGTGATAACCGCGCGATCCTTATCCGAATATTAGTCAGTTCAGAGTTTCGAACATCCTTCGTTACCTCAGTTATCTTTGTATGTTATATTAGCATACACTATTAGTTGAAAGCACAACCGCTTTGGGGCCAAATGGGCTTTCGTAAGCCCGTAAGTGATTAGATACAACTTTTGTGATATTTTATGTTTTCGGAAAGCAATTTCTACACAGAAAAACAGTAAAATATAACATGATTCGATCCGAAAGACGAATTTAATGATACATGCTCTCCTCCATGTCTGATAGCAATGTGCGCTTCTCACGTTTATCATTGTCAGATATTCTCGTCTGTGTACTTTTTGAACAAGTGTGGTTAATGGTGATTCTTGAAATAGTTTCCTCTCGTCCTTGGAAGCACAGCAATCTACGCAGAGAGCATTAACTAAACTTAAGCCTGATACGTGGGTTGTAAAGAGATGTTGACCAAGCATTCCATCCTGCGCTAATGAATGTATGAAGATCAAGCTGTATAAGCTATGCAAAAGAAATGTGATTTCGACTTATAAACAAAAATGTAGAACTGTTTCTTATTTAAACATGTGTGGTCCGTACATAATAATGATGAATATCTAGAAGTAAACATAGAAAAGAAGCAAATGTGAAACCTTTATTTGATATAATATGTTTTGATTAACCATTGAAAGGAATTTAAGTTCACTAATTCGACGCATGATGCCTGTGTCTACCTCATCCAGCACCAGCTCCCACCTCTCTTATACCATGATGTTCAAAGACGTACTGTACATCCTTGGTCGCAATCCACAAAGTGTTCGTAACGTTACGGCCTGTCGTAACTCTATAGTTTACCATAGGCTTGCGGATGTCGCAGCGATACGAACGTTTTGTAGATCGGGACCCAGGTAACAGTGGTCCCGTAACGGTTTATTGAAGAACTGTTTTTGTATGTTGTGTATGTGTATACGTACATTACCACATATTCATGAACACGAATACAACGGAGAATACACCATTACCAGACATTCAGTAATTGGACGCATGATGCCTGTGTCATCCAGCACCGGATCCTACCTCTCTCATACCATGAGTGAGTGAGTTTTGTTTTACGCCGCACACAGCAATATTCCAGTTATATGGCGGAGGTATGTAAATAATCGAGTCTGGACTAAACTATCCAGTAATCAACAGCAGTAGCATTAATGTACGCAATGGGATGCGATGACGTGTGTCAACAAAGTCAGGGAGCCTGACCACCCGATCCCGTTAGTCGCCTCTTACGACAAGCATGGTTTACTGAAGATTAATTCTAACCCTGTTCTTCAGGGGTTACTTGCTATACAATTATGATATCCTATACAATTGTATATGGCATTTTGTGATGATTCAAACGTAATTAATAATCCAGGTAACAGTGGATCAAGGCAACAGTTTTCCTAGGAATTGTTTTCATTACCACATATTCATCAACACGAGTACAACGGAGAATACACCATTATCAGACATTCAGTAAATTGAGTTAATGCCTTTCCACTCACGGTAGTGTTTTTCTCCAAAAGTATCCAAGTGTTTTATATTAGTCTGTCAAGTAATAATCCGGCTTGACTTGACCCGAGGGAGATAATAATTAATCATATAAACTTAATTTTCATCGCGCACCAGACTGGCCTCTTTGGTTTGCAGGCATCAGGCGTCACTCGGAGGAACACGGGAAACAGAGTCATGGAGGCAACGCCTACGTCTATTGACTGACACAGAAACGCGTCTGGTTAGGGAGAAAAAACCCACAACTCATATATTTACATATTGTGAATACTATATCACTTAGTAATCCTACAAGGGCTCATTACACTAATTAGAAATACAGTCAAATATCCTTGAGCAATGATGTCTGATATCCTAGATGATAGAGTACGTCATTTGGCGTTTACGTTCTGGCAGTGAAGCCATGGTGGAATAAATGCATATATTCGGCTTCAGAATAGCTGGAGCATAATACATTACGATGTCATTTATACATCAACAGGTAGTAAGTGAAGTGCTTAATACACTGTAAATGGGCTCTTCATAACGCACGTTATATATGTATGTATACTGCTATTGCATTTCCTTTCATGAATGATGATATATGAACTATTAGTGCAACATGGTAACGTCATGAAATTTTTTATCAAAGCAAATATGGTTTTAATGGTTGATAATGTTTTATCAGTTTTGGGGTATTTGGGATGTAGGAATTGTTCAATCTGTTCGCTGGAACGACATGATGAAGATAGATGATGTTAATTTTTTCAAGATGCCTTAAAGAAAAGTTTCTCGCCTTACCATGTGAGCTCATGTTCTACATTTTATCTCCCGGCTGTAGCATAACACTGGAAAAAATGTCTGAAATAACACAATACGCTTCAGCTGCTAAATATGACATTTTCAACAAGGCACAAACATCACCTTGGTTAGGCATTAATGCAACAACCTATACCACCGGAAATTATCTTATATTGCCCTTATATTGACATCTTTATCCGTTCCATTAAACTAAGGCAAAATAGAAATCTCACCAGCGTAAATTGTGAAAGACACCATTTTTACAATTGAGAGGTTCCAAAAGAAGATCACGTAGTACAATTAGACGATCAAAGCTGCTTAAAAGTTTTCTTTTTCCTCACTCCGTTTATTTCTATTTTGAAGATATGTGTTGTACTCCAACTGAGGACGAAAGTAATGGTTGCTTTTAAGCTCAGAAACGTTTTTTCAGTACAAACGTGTTAAAAGGTTACGTGTTGGGAATGTTGAAGTATGTACATGACTAAGAACTACTGTCTCAATCGTGTGTAACTTCCTCTCCTGATACTGAGGCGTGATGTGGATTGACATAAAGATGTGCAGTTTGTTTTGTTTGTTTGTTTGTTAACTTTGTGTTTCAACAATATTTCAGCTATATGTCAGTTGTCTGTAAATAATCGAGTCTGGACCAGACAATCCAGTGATCACCAACAAGATCATCGATCTACACAACTGGGCTAGCGAGCCTGACTACCCAATGCCATTAGTCACTTCTTACGACAAGCATGGGTTACTGAAGACCAATTCTAACCCGGGATCTACACGGATAGATGTGCACTGGATTCCTGTGATCCCTGACCCCATCCCACCTACACCCATACTGTATATATTCAGCTTTGATCAAGTGTTCCCACAGAAAGCTTCCACAGTGAAACGTTTTCTCTTGAGTTCAAATCTCCCAAATTCATTTGTCGTTACACATTTCAGTCACCGTCAGTGTGTGTCATGTTGAACTATGTTTAGCTAAATCACTGACAAGAGTGGAAGAACAAACACGCATGTACTTGGTCCTGAGACCAACTGTTCGTCTACAATGAACAGTGAAAATAACACTGCGACTCGGTCACCAGATGGTCGCTCATAATTATAGATATCTAATTACAATGTATATTAGATATCAAATATTAATGGGTTTGACTTGATGGTACTGGACAAATCTCACGAATCCAAATTAAAATGGCACATGAGAGTCGAAAATTAGTATCTTCACGATTAAATTACTCCACATTCAACAAAAAAGACTGATACCGGTTTATTGGTTATTAATACGTCCATGTATACACACGTTAACCTCTAGTAAGGATCTTAGTAATACCGATGCCTTAAAACATCCCGATAAGCTTTACTTGTGACCCGATACATGAGGGAATTGGAAGCAGGAATTACTGTTACTAAACGCCAAATATCGATTGATCACTATTTGCTCAGAAACATATTGCTTAATGCCCCAAGAACATTGTGATAGAGATTTTCCGAGGAGTAAGTGGTTATGGGGACAAACATGGCTGCACTTCGTTTGCCACAATATTACATATTGGGAGGCTCACTCATATATGAGATTTTACTATGCGTTGTGTTCATGGAAACAAGCATGCTGCAATTCATTTGGTCCTCTTTGATATATTGGAAAGTTCTATCAGGCAATATATTTCTGTGCGTTTCCTTACGTTACTCGAGTGATTGAAATGTGGCAACATGACTTAACATCCATCACTTGAAAAATGATATAATGTGTTTACTCTCATCGGTTTCCGTATCGCAAAAGCTCACATTATGTTCTTTTTTATTCGTTATGTGTGATAGTTAGGATACGAAAATAAATTCTGCAAATAAACTCCAGGATATTTCGTTTTTAAGACCAAGGAAAGCCTTCAAGAATAAAAAGAAACGTGGCGCCATATAGTTCGACAAACAAGTGTAAACGATCAAGCATTTTGAAATGATGCTTTCGCCACAAGCCTCTTCGGCTCGTTCTCACATAAATGTATTATCACCTGTCAAGGATTACCGTGGCTCTGAATACCAATAGACCTTTGTCTGTAAAACGTAATGTATTTTATCTTTTCCAGACACTAATTATTGGCGCATTCAGTCCAGGAAATCCCGGGAAGGCGAAGCCGAACTAAATATAGCATCTGTCCTCACGTAATGCGATAATGGAGTCATATCATAGTACGACTTCAATTGATTCCAGCCTTCTCCAACGTTTTCTGCTTGCAAATAGGTTCTTGTTTGTGAGTTCTTTCATGCCCGTGTTCAACATAAACCCAGATTGAAGAAGGAACGAGTCTTTACATGGCATTGATATTTCTCTGAGGTCTATTCGTTTTTTCAACCGATATAAAACGACACATCATCCTTGAGTCCTGGAAGATATACATAGCTCACTCTAGAACCACACATTCATGTAAACCCTTTAGGAGAGATCAAATGGACAAGGACTGAGTTAATTCAATGTCTGCAGGAACAAAGTCATAAAACTTACAGAAATAGGTTTTGTTGATATTAAATTAATATTTCATGTCAATATTCTGTTGGCTTTATTTGTTTATACTCCTTCAATATTATAGGTTTTTATATTATTGTATATATTATCAGCATGAAGGATATTGAGGGCGCACGTGACATTATAGAAACCCTCACTTTATGACGTCATTTACTATGGATAGTCATGGTTTACATGCATATATATATATATATATATATATAATCATAACGGGTACGGCCTTGGAATATGTGTGTGGGCTGTATGTGTCTGTGGTTTGCCTGTGTTCGTGCGTGCGTGTGGGCGCGTGCAAGATATATTTCTGAGGACGCTGGTCATTATTCCGGTTATTTTGCTCCACCTTCAGGAGTCACCAACGAATCTCTGTCAGATGGAAATGATGTGTTTGGTGTGTGTCCATGTGACTGAGTATGTCTCTGTTGTGGCGTATGTATGCGTGTGCGTTCGGCTTGTTCGTGTATGTGCGTGCGAATGTGCACGTATGGGTATGTGTGTGCACGTGTTCGTGTGTGTGTGCCGGGGGTGGGTGGGGGGAGGATGCGTTTGTGTGTACTGAACACTGTGCACTATATAGGCGCTGGCTAATTCATAAAAATCATTCACATGTACCTATAGTTAACCCACGTCTACATGTACCACCGGTGTGTATATCAAACACAGGCAGACATTGCATCTTACAAAATTTTACTTTAATTTATGTTATGCATGGATGCACCACCACACATACTTAACGTGACTGATTGTTTAGTCTGTCCTATGCCATTTTCACATTGCAATTTTCAAAAATGGAAACGTATTGGTGTTTTCAGCAGTTCATTTCGATATATTTTGAGAGCAATCGTCAGTAGGACAATTCCTAGATTTGAATCCCTTTAATCATGTCGTGATTGTTGTGTATTGAGCGCAAACGCATCCCAAACTGTGTTTGTCATAAAAAATGAAAACGATTCATGAAAAGTGCATGCAGAATGTTTTTTTGCACGTAATGCACGCGCAATATGCCAGACACATGATATGTGTCAACCAATTCAGCGATCCTGACCACCCGATCCCGTTAGTCGCCTCTTATGACTTGGGTTACTGAAGACCAATTCTAAACCGGATCTTCACGGGTTAATATTTGATAGCAGTCGGGAACTTTCTACATGAACATTTCCTGTTAGACTAAAAGTGATCATAACCTACTCACGTCTTTGAAGGCTACAAACGTGATAACCGCGCGATCCTTATCCGAATATTTGTTAGTTCAGAGTTTCGAACATCCTTCGTTACCTCAGTTATCTTTGTATGTTATATTGGCATACACTGTTAGTTGAAAGCACAACCGCTTTGGGGCCAAATGGGCTTTCGTAAGCCCATAAGTGATTAGATACAACTTTTGTGATATTTTATGCTCTCGGAAAGCAATTTCTACACAGAAAGTCAGTAAAATAAAATATGATTCGATCCGAAAGATCAATTTAATGATACATGCTCTCCTCCATGTCTGATAGCAATGTGCGCTTCTCACGTTTATCATTCTCGGCCATTCTCGTCTGTGTACTTTTTGAACAAGTGTGGTTAATGGTGATTCTTGAAATAGTTTCCTCTCGTCCTTGGAAGCACAGCAATCTACGCAGAGAGCATTAACTAAACTTAAGCCTGATACGTGGGTTGTACGGAGATGTTGACCCAGCATTCCATCCTGCGCTAATGAATGTATAAAGATCAAGTTGTATAAGCCATGCAAAAGAAATGTGACTTCGACGTAAACATTTAAATCTTATTTTAACATATATCGTCTGTACATTATCACGATGAATATTTCGAATTAAACATAGGAAAGCAACACCTGTGTTTGAAATAAAATGTTTTTGATTATCCATTGAAAGGAATTTAAGTTCACTAATTCGACGCATGATGCCTGTGTCTACCTCATCCAGCACCAGATCTCACCTCTCTCATACGATGTGTGAGTGAGTGAGCTGAGTTTTGTTTTACGCCGCACACAGCTATATTCCAGTTATATGGCGGAGGTATGTAAATAATCGAGTCTGGACCAAACGATCCAGTAATCAACAGCATAAGCATTAATCTAAACAATTGGGATACGATGACGTGTGTCAACAAAGTCAGCGAGCCTGACCACCCGATCCCCTTAGTCGCCTCTTACGACAAGCATGGTTTACTGAAGATTAATTATAACCCTGTTCTTCAGGGGTTACTTGCTATACAATTATGATATCCTATACAATTGTATATGTCATTTTGTGATGATTCAAACGTAATTAATAATCCAGGTAACAGTGGATCAAGGCAACAGTTTTCCTAGGAATTGTTTTCATTACCACATTTTCATCAACACGAGTACAACGGAGAATACACCATTATCAGACATTCAGTAAATTGAGTTAATGCCTTTCCACTCACGGTAGTGTTTTTCTCCAAAAGTATTCAAGTGTTTTATATCAGTCTATCAAGTGAGAATCCGACTTGACTTGACCCGAGGGAGATAATAATTAATCATATAAACTTAATTTTCATCGCGCACCAGACTGGCCTCTTTGGTTTGCAGGCATCAGGCGTCACTCGGAGGAACACGGGAAACAGAGTCATGGAGGCAATGCCTTTATCTATTGACTGACACAGAAACACTTCTCGTCGGGAGAAAAACCCACAACTCATATATTTACATATTGTGAATACTATATCACTTAGTAATCCTATAAGGGCTCATTACACTAATTAGAAATACAGTCAAATATCCTTGAGCAATGATGTCTGATATCCTAGATGATAAAGTACGTCATTTGGCGTTTACGTTCTGGCAGTGAAGCCATGGTGGAATAAATGCATATATTCGGCTTCAGAATAGCTGGAGCATAATACATTACGATGTCATTTATACATCAACAGGTACTAAGTGAAGTGCTTAATACACTGTTAATATGCTCTTCATAACGCACGCTATATATGTGTGTATAATTCTTGAGCATTTCCTTTCATGAATGATGATATATGAACTATTAATGCAACATGGTCATGTCATGACATTTTTTATCAAAGCAAATATGGTTTTAATGGTTGATAATGTTTTATCAGTTTTGGGGTATTTGGGATGTAGGAATTGTTCAATCTGTTCGCTGGAACGACATGATGAAGATAGATGATGTTAATTTCTTCAAGATGCCTTAAAGAAAAGTTTCTCGCCTTACCATGTGAGCTCATGTTCTACGTTTTATCTCCCGGCTGTACCATAACACTGGAAAAAATGTCTGAAATAACACAATACGCTTCAGCTGCTAAATATGACATTTCAACAAGGCACAAACATCACCTTGGCTAGGCATTAATGCAACAACCTATACCACCGGAAATTATCTTATATTGCCCTGTATTGTCCCTAGAAACCTATTGAAAACTGAATTGTCTCAACATAAAATTCGCTCTGTGCTGACGAAGGAACTTATAATTGTGATGTAGTTAGCTTTGATCATGTTCCGTTTTATTATGCATTCACTATGATCTCCGTTTCACTTTTTAATCAATAGTTTCTACGGAGACAGCTAATGTTCTTAGTTAAGTCTTTTGAGGCGGAAGAGGAACTGTAGTAGTTATACTTTCAGTGCATCAGGACTCATCATGACTTTCTTGTTCTCTTTCCCACGTTAACCAGTGCCCTTAAAACACTCTGTTCGACATCTTTATCCGTTGAACTAAACAAAGGCAAAATAGAAATATCACCAGCGTAAATTGTGAAAGACACCATTTTTACAATTGAGAGGTTCCAAAAGAAGATCACGTAGTACAATTAGACGATCAAAGCTGCTTAAAAGTTTTCTTTTTCCTCACTCCGTTTATTTCTATTTTGAAGATATGTGTTATCCTCCAACTGAGGACGGAAGTAATGGTTGCTTTTAAGCTCAGAAACGTTTTTTCAGTACAAACGTGTTAAAAGGTTACGTGTTGGGAATGTTGAAGTATGTACATGACTAAGAACTACTGTCTCAATCGTGTGTAACTTCCTCTTCTGATACTGAGGCGTGATGTGGATTGACATAAAGATGTGCAGTTTGTTTTGTTTGTTTGTTTGTTAACTTTGTGTTTCAACAATATTTCAGCTATATGTCAGTAGTCTGCAAATAATCGAGTCTGGACCAGACAATCCAGTGATCACCAACAAGATCATCGATCTACACAACTGGGCTAGCGAGCCTGACTACCCAATGCCATTAGTCACTTCTTACGACAAGCATGGGTTACTGAAGACCAATTCTAACCCGGGATCTACACGGATAGATGTGCACTGGATGCCTGTGATCCCTGACCCCATCCCACCTACACCCATACTGTATATATTCAGCTTTGATCAAGTGTTCCCACAGAAAGCTTCCACAGTGAAACGTTTTCCCTTGAGTTCAAATCTCCCAAATTCATTTGTCGTTACACATTTCAGTTACCGTCAGTGTGTGTCATGTTGAACTATGTTTAGCTAAATCACTGACAAGAGTGGAAGAACAAACACGCATGTACTTGGTCCTGAGACCAACTGTTCGTCTACAATGAACAGTGAAAATAACACTGCGACTCGGTCACCAGATGGTCGCTCATAATTATAGATATCTAATTACAATGTATATTAGATATCAAATATTAATGGGTTTGACTTGATGGTACTGGACAAATCTCACGAATCCAAATTAAAATGGCACATGAGAGTCGAAAACTAGTATCTTCACGATTAAATTACTCCACATTCAACAAAAAGACTGATACCGGTTTATTGGTTATTAATACGTCCATGTATACACACGTTAACCTCTAGTAAGGATCTTAGTAATACCGATGCCTTAAAACTTCCCGATAAGCTTTACTTGTGACCCGATACATGAGGGAATTGGAAGCCAAGCAGGAATTACTGTTACTAAACGCCAAATATCGATTGATCACTATTTGCTCAGAAACATATTGCTTAATGCCCCAAGAACATTGTGATAGAGATTTTCCGAGGACTAAGTGGTTATGGGGACAAACATGGCTGCACTTCGTTTGCCACAATATTACATATTGGGAGGCTCACTCATATATGAGATTTTACTATGCGTTGTGTTCATGGAAACAAGCATGCTGCAATTCATTTGGTCCTCTTTGATATATTGGAAAGTTCTATCAGGAAATATATTTCTGTGCGTTTCCTTACGTTACTCGAGTGATTGAAATATGGCAACATGACTTAACATCCATCACTTGAAGAATGATATAATGTGTTTACTCTCATCGGTTTCCGTATCGCAAAAGCTCACATTATGTTCTTTTTTATTCACTATGTGTGATAGTTAGGATACGAAAACAAATTCTGCAAATAAACTCCAGGATATTTCGTTTTTAAGACCAAGGAAAGCCTGCAAGAATAAAAAGAAACGTGGCGCCATATAGTTCGACAAACAAGTGTGAACGATCAAGCATTCTGAAAAGATGCTTTCGCCACAAGCCTCTTCGGCTCGTTCTCACATACATGTATTATCACCTGTCAAGGATTACCGTGGCTCTGAATACCAATAGACCTTTGTCTGTAAAACGTAATGTATTTTATCTTTTCCAGACACTAATTATTGGCGCATTCAGTCCAGGATATCCCTTGTAGGCGAAGCCGAACTAAATATAGCATCTGTCCTCACGTAATGCGATAATGGAGTCATATCATAGTACGACTTCAATTGATTCCAGCCTTCTCCAACGTTTTCTGCTTGCAAATAGGTTCTTGTTTGTGAGTTCTTTCATGCCCGTGTTCAACATAAACCCAGATTGAAGAAGGAACGAGTCTTTACATGGCATTGATATTTCTCTGAGGTCTATTCGTTTTTCAACCGATATAAAACGACACATCATCCTTGAGTCCTGGAAGATATACATAGCTCACTCTAGAACCACACATTCATGTAAACCTTTTAGGAGAGATCAAATGGACAAGGACTGAGTTAATTCAATGTCTGCAGGAACAAAGTCATAAAACTTACAGATATAGGTTTTGTTGATATTAAATGTATATTTCATATGAATATTCTGTTGGCTTTATTTGTTTATACTCCTTCAATATTATAGGTTTTTATATTATTGTATATATTATCAGCATGAAAGGATATTGAGGGCGCACGTGACATTATAGAAACCCTCACTTTATGACGTCGTTTACTATGGATAATCATGATTTATGTGCATATATATGTATGAAATCGTAACTGGTACGGCCTTGGAATATGTGTGTGGGCTGTATGTGTCTGTCGTTTGTTTGTGTTCATGCGTGCGTGTGGGCGCGTGCAAGATATATTTCTGAGGACGCTGGTCGTTATTCCGGTTATTTTGCTTCACCTTCAGGGATCATCAACGAATCTGTGTCTGATAGAAAAGATATGTGTGTCCATGTGACTGAGTGTGTCTCTGTTTTGGCGTATGTATGCTCGTGTGTGTGTGCGCCTTGTTCGTGTATGTGCGTGTGAGTGTGTACGTGTGTGTGTGTGTGAGTCTGCACGTATGTGAGAGTGTGCACGTGTGTGTGTGTGTGTGTGTGTGTGTGTGTGTGTGTGTGTGTGTGTGTGTGTGTGTGTGTGTGTGGGAGGGGGGTGGATGCGTGTGTGTGCTGAACACTGTACACAATTTAGGCGCTGGCTAATTCAATTCAATAAAAATCATCAACATGTACCTGTAGGTAACCCACGTCTACATGTATCACCGGTGTGTATAACAAACACTGGAAGACATTGCATCTTACAAAATTGTACATTAAATTATTCTATGCATGTATGTTCCACTACAAATGCTTCACTTACTGATTGTTTAGACTGTCCTACATCATTTTCACATTACATGTAATTGCCTCGAAAGACACAATGAACAAGCATATCAAAAAGGGGCGGTGTAAAATGTCTTCCAGTGGTATGGTCAGTGTGCGGATTGTGCTGTATATATAGCTGACCTACTATAGACATGCTGGTCCGGGCTCCATCCCCTCGGCCTGACCCCTGCTGGTTGTAGTCAATGCCAAGACATAGGTCAGGGTGAGTTCCTAAAAATGAGAAAAAACGACATAAGCAAAGTACAGACACTGGAGGATATTGAATTTTATGACACTTGACAAATACTGAATCAACTTTTATGCTTCAATATTTTTTTAGAAGAGATTGGATTTTTTACAAGGTATTGGATCAATTGAATGGTTTCAACCGTGTAAGTTGTCTCGTGGATCGATACGCGTACCCACACTCACAGGGGGATGTGTGAATCTAGAGGATTCTGTTTCATTTCACAGATCATGAAATTCAAAGACTACATTGCTGATATTTACATATTAAACGAGATGGAAGGAAATCCGACTGATCCGTCCTGAAAGAATTAATTTTTCTCAATTGAAGAGACATTAACCTTCGGTCAAGGGACGAATAACTGCATGTACCGAGTCGATTCTTTAGTTCATTGCCTGTACTTTGTTTTGTGGTAAAGGCTTGAAGTAATTTACTCTCTATCGATCTCAGAGAAACAGCTGTTAAATTAAACTGAAGTACTCACGTCATCAGAAATGAACGATGGATTTTATAACATGACAGTTTGGTTGAAGGACCTCTCAACCAAACTAATCGAGTGATAGTCGAATATAGTGAAACCTCGTTACCTCAACCTCCACTTACTAGAAATACTGTTTGAGACTGTGTGGATAGGACAGAAGGTTTATCAGTGTTATGGCCTCACGTCAACATTACGCTTGTCTGCACTACGGATAACCCTATTCATTTTCGGTGGTCGGTGAACCTTTGTAAAGTAGCCAAATAGGCAAAGGTATACCAGTACTTTTTCCGTGAATTTGGAAATTACGATATTCTGATTGGTCAATTGAGGTCAATAAATTCTCTCTGATTGAAATAGCCGAAGTGACGGACAATCATCGTACGAGCTAATATTTATAGGATAGAGCTATTTGAAGCATCATTCCGCAGGTTTGGTTCCAAATTTATTTAGCGCGATTCAAACTTCAGGCAACTTGGCTTTGCGATGAAACACAATATATTTATCCTCTGAATATATTCGTGTGTTGGTAACAGCACGATTGTTTTTCAAAGCACTGTAAAATCTACACCATTACCTTCTGACGCACATCTGGAGCTTAAAGGAAACTTAGTTCCACATCCTCATGTCCATTGTCAATGAAGGTCTAGACGGTGTAATTAGTGCCATGTGTGGAACTGAGACATTGTCACTATGTGAAATGGATAATCATTTATTGCTAGACTGAACCAGGTAATGAAACCAACAGACCAGTAAAGTGTTGCTTGGAAGACTTGTTTCAAATGTGCTTGGACATTTAGCCGGTGGCTTGTCTATCTAGCAATACCCTGCATCATGTATCTTTGACAAAAGACAGCAAATTCCGGTTTCTGAAGAAGATACTAGCAATACGTACAAAAGAATTGATATAATTATACATACTCGTCATCTAAATAAACGTCTTTTCAGATGATCTACTCTTCATTAAACAACCCGACGTTACCTGAACCTCCCTTGTGCTACAAGTGTTTGGAAAGTTACAGGCGAATAATCATGATAAAATCAACAAAGCCCTTTCCATAAATATCGGTAATTCCATTGTATTAGTCCGATATTGTGATGAGCATAAGAGTCGCATACTGATGATGCCAGGTGTTCGCAAAAAGGTGTCGTGGGATACAAACCTGACACAAACAGATGTCGTCTCAAATCTCCTCAAAACATGGGGCCGTGGGATAGCCTATAGTGGTTAAAGCACTGACTCGTCACGCCGAAGTTTGATTCCCCACATGGGTAAAAGCCCATTTCTGGTGAGACGAGGTGAGGCGAAATTTGGTTAACGTCGTGCTTGAGAATATTTCGCTCATATGACGACGTGCATGCGTGTGTGTGTGTGTGTGTGTGTGTGTGTGTGTGCGGCTGCTTGTACTAGCCCAGGCTTAAGCTGGTTTTAGAGTGCTAGCCCACTGAGATACCATGCCGCAGTGAAGCATGAATACCCCACTCAGACACATTATACTGACTCCGAGGCGACCAGTCCTTGTTGTACCCATTAATGCCGAGCGCCAGGCAGGGACCAACAAGTACCATATTTTAACGTCTTTTGGTATGACGCAGTCGGGGATCGAACCCGCGACCTTCCGCTCTCCGGGCGGACGCTCTTACCACTACACCACGGAGGCGGCCCATTTCTGGTGTCCCCCAACGTGATATTGCTGGAATATTGCTAGAAGCGGCGTAAAACCATACTCACTCACTCACTCACTCACTCTCAAAACATGGGAACAGGACGCAAAACTAAAATAGGACATTGCATCGGACAACCTTTTGGTCATGGAAGGTCCAAATTAAATCCATTTTATTGTCTCGTCCAGATTCGATTGTTTACAAAAACATTGTTCAGCTGTAATACTGCTGAAACAAATATACACTCATGATACAGTCACAATTGTACAATCGAATCTGCTTTCAGCTGAGATTTCTTCTGGATGCCAAAAGGGTTTTGTCGCTATCATACATTCCTGTGGATTTCGTTCTTCTGAATGTACCAGCAAAGGTCCAGATATATCTACACAGTATTTCATTGAACTGGCAATACATCTCTGTAGCCGGCTGCCTAATCGTTTACTCTGGTATGGCACACCATATATTGTCTGTTGCTGTATTGACGCAGAACCCACTGGAAGCACTGTAGTAGAACTCTATGTCCACAGCCAGACACCAAACTTCGACGTGTTACATCAACAGAGCCACATCCAGTGGCGAGAGGTATCCTCTAATATTGGCCTAAATGTCATATTGCGCGTGTGTCACTGGTTTATACATTTCGTAGCTATAATGGCTGATATAATTCATGTGAAGTCACGTATTGCCAATGTTCTTGAACAGAAACATGGACATGGTGGTGGCCCTAACGGTAAAGGCGTCTAACAGTTGATTAAGGCGTCTTGGTGGGATGTTAACCAATCTATTCCCTCGAGGTTCCAATGACAGTAATAGTACCTGGGGCAGTATATCAGATGGGAATGGCTGTAAGCAATTGTCCAATGCGCTATTATTCACAATTTGTAGGTATATGAGTATGTAAAGCCACCTCTGAGTCCACGACGCAATAAATGCAGAATCATGTTGGACACAGACATTACATTCTGGGCAATGTACAACAGAGTTCATCGGTATAATACCACTGGGGGACACACATATATATTCCCTGTGTATTATTTATTCTTTAATTATGACTTTCAAACTTAATAAATACTTCAGGTGCTCGGGTATTGCTACTGTGCATGTAAGTAGGACGGCGATTAGGATGCGCTGTTGGAAGGAAAAGGCAGGAGAATGAGCTGCAACGTATTATTGAGCTAGAAAGTCCGTCCACCTTTATGTTTCCTATGTCACAGCATAGTTTACAGAGCACCTGTTTACACTTCACAGATACAATCGAGCATGATTTTACCACGATTTCAAAGACCGCTACGCGACTCATGTTCAGAAGCCGTTCGATCAAAGCCAAAATGAAGTCATCAATTGACCTTTCAGAACATTTTATAGTAGATATGTGAAGGAAAAGTCATAAATTGACAAATTAGTGGTAAAACAATGCTCGATGCAATTCCTACAATCGGTGATATAGTGATGCACAACAATATAGTGTATATATACTCTTTAAAAAAGAAATGCATAGGCGTTTTCAGTAGTTCATTTCGATATATTTAGACTGCAATCGTCATTAAGACAATTTCTATATTTGAATCCCTTTAATCATGTCGTGGTTGTTGTGTATTGCGCGCAAACGCATCCCAAACTGTGTTTGCAAACGTTAGTCATAAAAAATGAAAACGATACATGAAAGTCAAAATATTATGGATGTCAACTTCTTGTTAACTCTATACTGTGTATAGAATAAACAAGAAGTTGACATCCATAATATTTTGAATGCCAACTTCTATATGCCTCTCAAGATACATGAAAAGTGCATGCGGAAAAAAAGATTTCCACGTAATCCACGTGCAGTGTGTCGGACACATGAACAGAGACATCGACTATAAAAGGCCAAACTAAATTCATCTTTTCATTTCGAAATTTACGACGCAAACGAAGATAAAAAATGCCAAGATTTAATGGTACTGATCGAAATATCGCGATTGGGCGTTTGGAAGTAGGAGTCCCAGTCTGCCGTTGCAAGACACTTCAACGTCCACCACATCACCATATCTTGATTATGACATCTATATACCTGCTTCAATTTGACCCAAGATCGACCCAAAAGTGGAAAACAAAGAGTGACCAATCCTGCTCAGGACCGATTCATCTGGGTGTTTCACCTACGTCACCGATTTGCTACAGCAACGGACACTGCAGGACAGATGCCTGGTCCTCGAGGAATTTCCGACCACCCTCCAGAAAGCGTCTGAGAGAAGTGGGAATTCGAGCATATCCACCAAAAGTTGGACCTGTCCTGACACGACTGCACCGACAACAACGTGCCCAATGGCACAACAGGGTACAGGCATGGAACCTGGGGAACGCATGGAACGCGTTTGGTTCAGCGATGAATCGCCTTCCTCCTGCAACTACGGGATCGGATATAGCGTGTCTATCGACGTCAACACGAACGTTTAGCGCCGAACTGCGTTCGACAGGTGGGCAGATTTGGTGGAGAAAGCGTCGTGATGTGGGGAGCCATGTCCTACACGTGTGGTTCAGAGCTAGTTGTGGTTCAAGGCAATCTTGATGGAGCTGTTTCAACACGACAATGCTCGACCCAACACAGCTCGTGTAACAGATGCTTATCTCGCAATGCAAACGTCACCAGATACTGACCATGAGCCCACACATGTGCAGTGAGTGAACTGAATTAATGCTGACATTGACAACAATACATTTGTTCATCCACGTGTCCTTCATCTATGTTCAAGCCTAATCCACTTTTGTATACTTAAATACGTTCAATGCAATTCCTTACTTTGGGACTATGCGTTTCTTTTTGTTTCTTTTTTGTAAGCGTGTATCCAGGTGTCTGTTGTACTGAAGGGTTTACGACACGGTGCCGTGACGAATTATCTGGTTTTATCACGAGTAAAAATGATATAGCATGTTATATTGTAACAACGACACCCACAATACTCTTAAAAGATTGTACATTGACAGCGATAAGACGTTCACGGAATTGGTGCAATTCTTCCATGACAGGTAATATATAACATTAACACCACAGTATAACCTGGCTCGTTTATCCACCGAATCATATTCCATTGTTTATAAAAGGAGAAGTATGTGAATAGATCATTAAAAATGAGCGGTGACACCAGATGGTTCTCGAAAGGTGTAAGTATATCCTAAGAACACCAAATTGGAACGGTACATCCAATTAGGCAGACTTTTAAAGAAGAGAAGTCTATCCTTATCCATACATTTGAGATATTCAATTATTTGACAAATCACATTCATAAGCCATTGTGTTACTTTTCTACATATAATAGGGCATTTAATCCAGATATTTCGAATCCTACCAACAGTGACAACATAAACGGAATCCTAAGCCAAATAGAAGACTTAATAACAAAACACTTCTCTTATAAACCTAAGGATTTCTTTGGATACAAATTCTTTCTTATCCCCAGTAATTTAGTCCACTTGCACCGTAGGTAATTGGTTCTATCAAAAAACTTATCTTATTACATAAGAAAGCACACGGTATCGACATCCTGTTGCAAACAAATTGCCCAACAAGACGATTACTGGCAAAGCTTACAGACCACATGGAATCTAGCCTATGTACATTTGTTCCAAGTCAATATTCAGAACGTATTACAGCTTGCATTTTAAACTTTAAGAACAACTGTTACTGTCGTGTAATTCTTTAAAACTGCTCCATAAAAGCCCGGTTTCATTCTAAGAACTATATGACTTTTGTCAAAGAAATATACACCAGGCAAGCAATTACCCTGTTGTTCGGATCTCATAAGAAGAGAACGGTGTCATTTGTATTATGCTCAATCAGCTTTTATTTCGACACACGTTTTCAATTTGGCTCAGCTTTACTTTACGATTGGTATGACAATCTCAGCTTGAACGAAATAGGATTATTCAGATGCCGTAATGTTACCCCAACCGAATGTAAACAAAACCATTACGAGATGGCGCTACATGACCATTCTTAGAACTGGCACTTACATGTATATATATTTCGACAGATTTTGACATGTACTCTACAAATGAAAATATATTGAAGACTTGGAAAATGGGATTGGGCCAAAAACCAAATAGAACAGAACAGAACAGAACAGAATTTTATTTCAGTAACAGGCCTCCGGCCCAAAATACATGTACATAAATTGATGATAAGTAGAGCACATATATATTTCATTTAGATTTGTGTTTCTTGTCAACAAAGTATAAAAATAGACATACATCCTTGATAATATTAACATTTTTACTCTGTAATATTGATATAAAATTAATAATTGATGGACATTTACTAAAATATTTTGATATGTACTTATTTCTGATATGAGAATATGCATCACAGATATAAAACACATGCCATTCATCTTCAACAACAAAGATACCATTTAATTTACAAAACAGGCAATGCCTTTCATTATATGCAACATCAGTGATCTGCCCGTTTCAACTGCTAGTTTAAAATTACAGCACCGAAATCGGGCATATATAGTTTTAAATATTGAGGGATATCATTATTTATCAAGTAGCTCTCAACATTTAACAAAGATTTGAATTGCTTATAGTAAAGACATTTACGGTTACTGTCCAAAGATGAATGCCAAGATTGAAAAAAATTATCACGTAGTCTCTGTTTAAATGATTCCATAAATATGTTGTGATCACCAATTTCCTGACTTATCCAAACAAATCCAAAGCCAAATTGAAAAAGAATATTTTTAATTCTAGTTGCCCATGAGTTTCGTCCTACCCTGTCTAAAGATAATAGCATAAAATAACATAGTTTTGGTAATCTATAGTCAGGCATGTTTAGAAGTCTGCACCAGTATTTCACTGCATTGGTTGTATAAGTAAACCAAATATATATGTAGAGTTACAAACTTTCCAAAGTTTACTTGAAAAC
This sequence comes from Haliotis rubra, assembly GCF_003918875.1. Classification (NCBI taxonomy): domain Eukaryota; kingdom Metazoa; phylum Mollusca; class Gastropoda; order Lepetellida; family Haliotidae; genus Haliotis; species Haliotis rubra. The sequence continues at coordinate 5,042,069 of NW_025767190.1, forward strand.
AGTCACCGAAGTTATGCAGACTACACTCTGAAACAATTCAACACGTTTTTTGCCCAGCGGTTATTTATTAAGTTTAGACTTACATGTACATGCATAACATAATACGTACATATATGAAACATGTTACACATGCTATATCATAGGAATGCATTCTTTTTCACACTTTGTATTCCCAATTAAACGTACTTAGCAGAATGATCCATGTTATATTTAGATCATCTTGTACCAAGGGGACCGTCTGGTCCAACCGCTCATGCGCACAGATTTGTATGATCTGCACTATATTTGTTTGTGTGTTTCCTTTTTGACAGGCATTTTCCGGGGTATTTTCAGGCCTCTAACTAGTCACGTCACAGCCAGGAAACCAGTGATTGATAATATGAGCATATCCATTCCTGCCGTTTATACCCAATCCACCCATTCTTTAAACCAGACCATCAGATCCAGTATAGTCGTCTCTTACAAGCAATACAGATAACTTGGTACCAGTTTTATCCATTATTGTTCATAGCATTACGGGAAAGTCAAGAGTATGTAAACGGAAACAGAATTGTTTGTTAGGCTTTTCGTCCCGCGGTGTATTTCAGCATACACCATTCCCAAGCTGGAGCTTTCCTTTCAATCAGTGTGTTCTTGGTTTCATGACGAACACTACTTTTATTTTGTTTCGCTTTTCGAAACAATGCCATGGAAAAGGACTGCGGATATATGAGTTCGGTTTGATGGTCTGAACAGTGTTTCACTCACATCAAGGCGTGTCAGCGTGATGTGGTAGGAAAGCCGGAAGCGATGCAGGTCTTAGATTTATACCACTTGCAGAAACCCACGATCAGTGGTCTGGTTCCAGCAAACCAAGAAGCGTAATCGGGGAGAATCTCGGATTCAAAGTGGCACAGCAAAAATAACAAGGATTCCAGATATCCGGAAGGCTACATGAAACTTGGTAATGTCAGAATCATGTAGGTTTCTGCTGACGGAAACTATGATTGTTGGTTTCAGGCAGTTCTCTGTTGCTGAAACTAACAAGGGCTGTAGCTTTGCAAAACTGTATAAGCATCAATAGAAGTAGACACATTATCGATGAACATTTCCCCAGATTCTGTCTATGTAACCTGCTGCTCATACATATCGGTTGTTTTATGACATATTGCATTAGGATAATAAAGAATGATTATGAAAACGATGACAAACATGTTCTTCTCACGCAGCGGAAACTTTAAAACACCATTTATAAACTTCCCAGGCAGAAGAACAATATTATCAGCTATCATACATTAAATGAATCCGTGTTTGTGTTCATCAAGAGTCGGACTTTCTGAGGGTGTAATTGTAATGTCGTTTTCGTTAGATTTAATTTGAACTTAGACACAGGACATTTAACGTCGTGGATGTGAAGGGCAAGCTATGTGAAACTTTTATAGCAGCAGCTATTGGATTAACTATGGTCGACAGACAAAGGAGTGATTGGTATATAGAGAATCTCACCCTCGTGTGTACTGATATCAATTATATCAACACTCGTTGATAAAGTTACAAATATCCGAGGCTTGCCGAGGATATTTTCACTTTTATCAACGAGTGTTGATATAATTGATGTCAGTAGACACGAGGGTGAGATTCCATTTATCATCAAAAATCATTCTTCATTAGTTTTCAATGAAAAATGTACATCTCTCAACACTGTACTACCATTAGACTTGCTGTGCAGTGATGTCATAGCATTGTGACGTCATCAAAGTTGATGACGTCATAGCATTGTCAGGGCATTGTACAAAATCTACTGTCAAAACGATATCTCCTAGGAGATATCATATGATCTCACACAAGCGATATCTCCTGTGGAACACAGTTTTGGATGATAAAACAATTTACTCAGTTGGATTTTTCAGATGAAACAGTCCCAATATTCCAGCTACATGCCTGTTGTCCTAACTGGTGGAATCTGGACCAGACAGTCAAGTGATTTACACTATGAACATTGATCAACGCAAGTGCCATATGTTAATATTCGTAGCCTGACTCTTCCGACAGGTTTGGATTGCTAAAGGCCAATGCTCACCCGGATCTTCACTGGTTTAGTATTACTTAATACTTAATACTTAATAGTATTGCGAGAACACAGAATGGCGAACGGATTGTGTCCGTATCGACTCCAGTAGTCTGTTTACCGACCATGAGTGATGAATGCGGAATTGATTCCATAGTATCCGTGTAAACCTATATCATTAATATAGCTTACTTTACGTTTCTGGATACTTATTTGTAAATGGATCTGATCATAACCAAGTTGTCAGACAACCGTTGAATTCGATTCCCAGTTAGAAGGTTACGAGTGTGATAGTATGTGTATATGAAGAGGCAGTGTCAGTATCCAATTACAACTAAATCATAAATCAGATAGTCGGATTCTCAACCAGGACGTTTTCATTACTATCACTATTAACTCGATATACGTCTCAGCACTGTCTCTACTTACCTATATCATAATAGATAATAGATACTCCCAGACACGTTTTCTGACATCTCTCGAAATAGATAAAGTCTCAGGCAATCAATTTTCAATACAAATAGTTACTTTGAAATGCTAAGTTATTATTTCTTCGCAAATAAATCGGCAAACCCTTTCCATAATGATTTATAAATATAATGGCAAACCCCTTTAAAAATTACCCATAAATAAAAGCGGCAAAAACCCTTTCCAGATCCTAAAGAAATCTCTGCTGAAAACAGAAACGACTGTTCAAAGAAAATAGTAAATGACACGATGGGATCCTTAAGGCAACATGCTATGATCAACCCATAGACGATTTACCATGCGTGTCTCCAAGTGAATAGAGGTACTTCTTAATACGAGCTGTAACCTGTATATTTGCATTGGTTGACATAGGCCCGGGGATCTGCTGACCGTTTCTTTAAATCTTATACTGTCCACGACCATGATCCAAGATCTGTCACAACCATACATTTGTTCGTTGGATTGTCTAAAGTGGCAAACGTCAAGCTGTTGGGATGCAACACTGTATTAAAGGAACACGGTTGTCGCCGAAGACTGTGTGGTCCAAACGAAGTCGCTCAAAGCATGACTCGCACCTTAGACTTTATCGATTGACGATGGCATCGTACCCTCAGCTGGATGGTAATACCATGGCTGATGGTCTCTCTGTGCACTGAATTAATACACGATTACAAGTGAAACCCAACCCATCACATATCGTATTTGCTTTGACACAGCACTTGCTTGAAATAACTCAGGATACCGCTCTTGTACGACATTCGTAGTTGAAATGAGTTATCAGTAATGTTCAATCGCATCGTTGTTTGCGAAGATTAAAATACCAACTTTTCGCCCGATAAATGACCAATATCGGTAATCAGCCGAAACAGAATATTCATTATTCGGAAAAGTCAAAATAAATGATGAAACTTATATGAATGGATTACTGAACCTCAGTGATTACACACGGTGTTTCCGGAAAGTGTAAGTATGTCCTGTTCAAGCGCTACCCCCAGACACTCCTACGATATACAAAGAAAAGAAAAAAACAAACAAAAGCTTTTGATATCTAACACCGCAAAGAAGTATTGATGGAATATGACAGCGGTCGGTAAACACATAAATCTTGATTTCAGCATTCCAGTGACGGTGGACTAGACAATTCGGTGATATCACAGCACGTTTATTGATTATGTTAAAACTACAATTGACGGGGGAAGTGTTTGTTTTAAGGCTTCTGCTGACAAGTGCAGAGATTCTGTTGTGAACAAGTTAAGAGAATCCTCTCAGGGATATGTTCGATTCTCAATAGCTTGGTGGTGTCAGGGCGGGGGTTCAGTTTTTATGTCTTATATTATCCATTTGCATTGAACAACGTGTTTGTGCGTATGTTGGTCTAACGCTTCCAAAAGCTGTATGACCGCCGTTTGTAAGAGGTCTGGACCAGGCATGACAACAAGTACGGAGTCTGATCAATCCACGGTGAACAGATGGGTCGTCGTCCCGAAGGACAAGAGGTTAACTCACATGTCTTGCAAACGGGACAAAACACAGTTATCAGTGTGTTGTCCAGACAGTACTGTCCAGTGATCCTTCCTTGCACAATAGTTTTACCACCCAACACCACAACCGATACACCACGACAGTTGTGATGTGGTTTTAGGTTAACGCTGCCAGACATCTGACCATGACTATCAAGGACATTCAAGATAAAGTGGGACTCATCTGAAGAAAGTGGACGTCTGCTCACAATATCTGTAAGAGAAGGCTTAAGACATGGTCGTTGACAATGCATGGAGACGAATTCTAATCACCTAATCCCTAATTCATACAGTTTTCAGCATTTTCATCCGAATTCTGGTCTCGGGTCAATTGGTCCTTTACTCTTGTCTTTGACCTTGAACGAACTGAACCGGTTCGATCGTTAATATTGTGGGTTTGTAGGTACCTGTTCCATGATCTTCCTATCACAGACTATGAACGTAATGACCTGGCTTCTGAGTTTTTCAACATGTCAGTAACCCGTAGACACCCATCGCAGTGTTGAAGCCGCACAGATGTTCATACACATACTTTTATAAAGAACGAGACTCAATTACTCATAATTATATGAGAATTAATAATACTGACAGACGTAATGATCCACGAATGTTAATCGACCTTCCTTGAATGTGTTGAATTCAGGAATGACACCCAACGAACGTGCGTGACGCTTCTCTGTGTGACAAGTACAAACTGTCGAATGTGTTAGAGTTTCACTTCATACAGTGAGACAAAACGTTCTTGCATAAAATGTTGTGGCCAGCATTATCTTTATTGTAATAACTGATATTCACATTTATATTTGATGACCCCTTTCTTTTTGTAGGAGTATAGCTACTCTGCGATCTTTCTTATCGTCCCACGTCTAATGTTCGGCTTGTTGGGAGCGCACGTGACAGACAGTATTTGATCACAAAAGAACTTCAATTAAACTGCGAAATTGAAAGATATATATTAACCCAGAAAGAAAAATATTCATTACGTTGCTAATGCGATACCACAGTGTACGCACGATATCTCCTACATGCATTGACAAATTGTGTCACAAGTAATACACAAGTTGCAAGTACCATCTCCAGCGCATGCACATACCTAGCCACAGAGACGCTTTGTTATAATGACCAACTAACAGATTTTCAGCAGCATCGCTGGAATCATCTATCATTGCTGTTAAAACTAGTAAATAACAAACGTTAACTCCAGAGAATGAACAGTCTCGATTATCCAACGAACAGATTCTATTACTTAGTTTGGTTGGTTAGTTGTTTAACGCCGCACTCAACAATATTCCAACGACATCGCGGCGATCTGTAAATAATCGTGTCTGGGCAAGACAATAAAGTGATCAACAGTATGAGCATCAATCTACGCAACTGGGATACGATATGTGGCAACCAAGTCAGCGAGCCTGACAACCCGATCTTACGACAAACAGGGGTTACTGAAGATCAATTCTAACCCGGTCGATTCTATAATTTGGTACGCTGGTAACTTTCAAGTCAATTAATGATGTCATCACTCACCATATGAATCAAAATTACATAATCATCCACACTGTTGTTTTGCAAGGTGGTATAAATAATTTATCTAAATGTATTCTTTGTGCGCTGTGGCAAGCAACGTCAGCCAAACAATCAGTCCCGACGTCCCTTCCGCGTTAAAACTAAAAACGAGCTATGACTGAATTGATGTGAACGGTAGCGGAAACTAAACAATAGATTTTGGGAAGAAAGACTAACAAAACTGACATATGCTTTGAATCATTCAACGGTTCAGGCTGCATAAAAATGATTAACTATTTCTCAGGAATGATACTCTGTGCGAGGGAGGTTGATTTTTATTATTATAGAGGCCATGTAACGAGGGCTGTGAACATTATACCTCGTTCCGCAACTAAAATCAAGTAGGTCAAGCGTTTGGAGTTTTGTACAGACTGCAACGACTTGCCTACAACATATGACACATGACAGAGACACTGAATGCGTATTGTACAAACGAGATGAAAGCTTCCAACACGAAACGTTTAAGCTGACCCGCAGAAGCCCAACAGGCAGTTCTCTTACTGAGCCCAATAAGCAAGAGTTGACTTACGGCGCTTTTTGGAATGTCCTACACAATCACCAGAAAAGGCCTTCACACATTGTCTCCGGGAGGAGAATCTAACAAGGGCCTTCTTTGTGACGAGCTAACAATTGAGCCACATACTGATATCTTCACTCCAAGCTAACATTAAAGAGTAAATACACACGTCACAATTTAAGTTTAGATTTACACGCAAAGATTTAACACCATCCTTACACCTGTTCATATGCATAAGTGAATCCTGATCAAACTTAAGTTATAAAGGTTATAAACAAATAGCCCTAGACCAAATAGATATTATCGTATAAGCAATGCATACTTACCATTTAATATATTGATCGTGCAAACCCTCCATAGGCCGGACCGTAATTCAGTTAGTACTTGAATGACATGAGTTGTGTTCGGCACAATGGTAGGCACCATCTCCTTTGTAAAAAGCCATGCATCGGTCGCCACGGCCAAAGCTAACGTTATCCCAGCAAGAGATCCAAAGGCAAATGACAGGCATGTCAACACGTAAATGCTACAAGCAACCTTCATTGTACGAGGGTGTCCTGCTCTCCGATAGTAACGTCAGAATATTACACGACCATGGCCAAGAAACACTCGGCTTCTTCAACGTAATTCTTGGTGTTGAGTAGCACGATCATTGTAATGCTATTCCAACTCAAACGAAATCTCCTTTGTTCAGTAAGGATCAGTCTCCCTGCAGTTGATTAATCACTGTTGAAAACCGATGGTTGAAATGTCATGTTGGCACTCAAAGGGAAGAGAAATTGACTTACGTAATCTACAATGGACGGAAATGGTGCATCATCATCGTAACTCACATTGACATTTTTTTAAATCACCGAGAATAAATATCTTAAACACACATCTCGTTCGCTAAATTACATCTGTCCACTATTTTCAAGCAACTGAATACACAGAACTCCAATTTCACTTCTTCAAGAGTAATCTGAATGCACGGTATCCTTCTTCATATGTCGATTTCTCTGTGACCATATACACTCAGTCGACTAGCCCTGAGACATGTCCCTATTCCGTGTGGAAGATACACTTATGATGGCCAACACTTGTTGAATATCCAAGGCAACACTCCTCTTTTCGAAACAGACTATACACTTCTGTCCAATCGTCGAAGGACCAATCTGCTCCCTTGTCACAGTTTAGTCAGGTACCACAATCTGCGAGGAATAGATATGTCACCGTTAGCTTTCAGGGTCTAGACACGGGTTCCACCAAAGGCCTGGCTTGGTAATAACTCCTTTGTGCCTTTATGGTAAGACTGTTTCATACTGACAAGACATGATTTTCTTGATTGGGACAAAGCTTCTGCGTAGTGTGACCGAAAAAGCGTTGGTAATATCTGAAATTGAGGGCTAGAGTTAAAGAATCGATTTATCTTTGATTTGTCTTGATAATAGGTCAGGCTGATTGCTGACAGGCTCCGCCGTGTGCGTTTATCAAGTGATCGGGTTGACATCACTAAGAAATCTTTCTTCAGATTTTGATAGGTGAAAAGAACGCCAAATTGGATGAAGATTTTCTGTGACCGAAAGGCTCGGAAATATGTGACATGATTTCTTATGATTCCATATCTGATTCCCATAGATGTATTACTGTTTGTGTAAAGAGTCATATGTGTCACGTTACATGGACATTATCAAGTGCCACCGAATATTTCTCACTAGCGACAAACTTGCTTTCGCAATACGGATAGATTGTCATGATTGAATAGAAAATGTCTTCTCAATATTATTTTTAGGAATACATTTATATAGCGCATTGTTTACTTAAAATAAATTAATTTCAATGTTAATATTCAAAAAATTTGTATAAACAAGACAAATGGGTTCTACTTACTGTTTTTGTACCATATGACTTCCCATATACCGATAGCATCTCCGTTACCATGCATTAACAGGTAACTCTATCACCGATCCTTCTTAGTCACACGCAATATTCATCCATCATTCCCTGAAACTCATAAAACGCTGATTTTCACGATGACTTCATTTTATATACTTCGTAACATTGTCTGTCACGTGCTTTGTTAAGTTGTTCGGGCGAAACCACACCCCTTTCACTACGTGCCAATCACAGCTGTAACATACAGTGCATTCTAACTCTCCATCTCCATCAACTACAGTCAAAAATAAAATCAATAGGTGTCATCCCAACCTGGACTCGCGCTAAAGGGGTTCTGTGGATTATACTGGCGTATGGTACATAACAACATCGTATTGTAACGCCATACAGAAGCCTCTTTACCAAATTGTATCTAGATGAACCGAACCAACCCTCACGGGGCAGCCCATGGGCAAACCGCCATCAACAGTAAAATGATGCTACACGAAATACGCTCAAAACGTCTTGGCCACAATATCCTCCTCTGAGATTCAGGAAATACTACCAGTGACCAATGTGAGAAAAGCGCGTATGATCTGCTGGCGAATCGATCATGATAAGAAAGCCTGGCGCTTCAAAGACCTTATTGCCAAGACCGTGCTCAATTGGCAGGTATATGTACGAACAATTTCTTTCCTTTCCCTCGAATAAGCAGCTTGGAGCTTGTTATGAAGTTGTTAGACTTGTGATAAGGTGGCCGTTACGTGGTCAGAGCTGTAACATGGTGATAACATGTACTGCCCAGTCGAGGAGACACTTTGCTGTGTTAAGTGGCTGGGGAAGATTGTTAATACGTGGGCAGGAATATTTGATTTTGGCAGGAAACAGGCGAAAGGGTCCTCGAAAACCAGATCTTTAGGCAGAACATGCCGATCAAGCATAAAGAACATTACTCAATAAAGGTATTCAAGTTGTTTTACTTGGGGCCATGATTATAGAAGTCGCGACATTACATGATTGTATGGCGGATATTGAATAATTCATAAGAACATCAGTAGAATGTAATCCTTAAGGACAGATAGAGAAATAGGGCTTCAAAAAACTCTGTATTTTGTGTGATGTACTTCTTTCATTATGCTTATCATGACTGTTGTTGTGAACGAGAAGATATATTGGTAATCTAATAACATAACCTACTTGGTGAATGTCATCACTATTTAATGATTTGATAATTGCCATAGGGCATGCTTACCCTTTTCGGAAATAACCGGAGCAGTCATTGATTTCAGTGTTTCCAACACAGAATTCTCATTGACATTTTGAGTCCAATAATTCCTTGTTATTACTGACAATCCGATGTATATATACTAACACCATGATGGATGTAATTATCAGGTGGAATGTGGCATTCATCAGTCACCTTCCAAGTCATCTAGAAAACCAGTACAACGAAGCCATGGTCCATCAATGCCGATGGACAAACCACGACGTGAAAATGACAAATGTAGATAAAATGTAAACACTGTATACCGAGGCATGGTACAAGGGGCGGGAGGAAAGGTCGATCGGACAATCCCTTGGCGACTTTGGCTATGTGCACGCCTGGTTCGGACAGTTTTCTTTACATGTCAGTGGTCAACGGTCAACCCAAACAATGTGTTTCTGTGGCTAGAGACATTACAGGATATTGCTATATGTTTGAGTGCTAAACACAAATGTTAAGTCATTAATGCGTGAGATACGTTTGTACCTGCACATCAAATGTTACAACTTATACCAATATTGTTTGGATATATATGTGCATCGTATTCAAAGTGTATTCAATGGTCCTATACAACAGCTATGTAATACACTGGTTCGCGAGTCTAATCATAATAACTGCAGTCATCTTTAAAAGTTCTATCAGTAGATGTAAAGCATGTTCTTCACTCAATGATACTGGTTATATTTTTGAATGACTCCTGAATGACATTAATCCTTCTACAGAGCGTGTTTGTATGTGGAGGTAGCATTCGTATTTACAGCTAAAGTTAATGAAATAAGGACTAATAGATAATATATCATTTTCGCTCTCATTTTAGGTATTACCCAGTGGACAATGGGAAATAAGGACTAATAGATAATATATCATTTTCGCCCTCATTTTACGTATTACCCAGTGGACAAATGTGTATTGATTTCCCTGTAATGTAATTTGATGTAATGTGTTTCATTCCTCTGTCTATCAGGATGCCCACAGTCAACGTGTAAATGGACTGCCAAAATATTGACTGCAACTCTAATAGTATTTCTCAGTCTACAGTCAGTGTTTGTATAACCTGTTTTATACTAAATCGTGATCTACTGTCTAGCTGTGAAAGCCATTCCTGATATCACAAATTGATTTAACGATCACGACCACAAATATGGTTTCGATCATACAAAAAGATTGATCTAGGCATGAAGAACCAAACACGTTAGAGAGCACTGCAGTAGCTTCTAATAGCGTTGGAATACAAAGTTACAGATGTTGCAGTTCATCAATCACTGAATGAGTTCCGATGGTGTTCTGACGAAATCGGTGTCTTTCAAAACGTTGTTCGTCATTGTACATGTCTAGAGGGTAGAAACGGTCTCTGAATGTATAATTTCTCGTTCTTAGAACCGAGACGACGTTCGAGTAAAATAACGTCCGCCTATTTTCGGCTAACGGCTTTGTGTCAAGTCTACTCAGAGGCAGTCTTAAGACTCAAGGTCAAATTTGGTCTTAGAGTTAAAATATTCTCAAAGATCGAGTTTCGTGATCCCCGTTTGGAGACAGAATTTGTCCAAAAGTTTCGATCTTAACACTTAATATAAGACAAAATGATTTTCATGATCCAGGTTTCCAGGCATATATATTCGCATGTTTACATGCTTTTACATGTTTACGATACTAACACGTATTATTTGTTTTAATTCTTTCATAAGGGAATTTAAAAATCTCTTCTCTTTATAACCGTGATTTGAACATCTGTGACATTTTTACAGCTTTTTCGGTGTTCACAATACCATTTCTAAAACATTTCTAATGTGATAGAGGTATCACATCTAAAAGTATACAATAAAACTCCTAAACATTAATGCCTTTGAACGGATAACCGTTTATATGTAACTGAAGTAGCGGTAATTTCTATTCATAAGTTGTTAATCCTTAATTAAATTTGTTAATTAGAACGATTATATGCTGATCATTATTGTGTTGTAAAAACTGTTTTGTGAATTTCATTGTACATTCCGTCTAGGTCTACCAGCAACCAACAGAATGTCGGTTTCATTGCCCTCTATGTTAATATCAATGGAAGCAATTGGATTAGTCTTCTGTGTCTAAGTCCTGTGTGATCCACTTGATGATTGAGCCAATCAGGACCGAGACCACTACTTCCTTGTCCCCGGGGCTAATAAGGAACGCTTCACAAGGGGTGTTGATGACTTCTACAAAATACATTATCTACTGTGTTCAGGCCGAGAATCCAGGCATTCATGGTCACTCTACGCAGATTCCGGTGGACGTGTCCAGAATGAAAGGACGCATTACTAGCGGCAATAGTTGAATATTGTCGAGAAAAAGAGATGCTTACCGAATTACCAAGTAAGCTTAAAAATGATCTGGACACTACCAATGCGCCCTCCCATAAAACATGGATTTGAGACGTTGTGTAAGATTAGCTGTAATGTTTCTTGTTTATTTGTTGTTTAACGCTGTGTTGATCAATATTCTGGCTATATAACAGCATGGGCATCGACCTACACAACTGGGATACGATGACATGTGTCAACCAAGTGAGCGAGTCTGGCCACCCGATCCTATTAGTCGCCTCTTACGACAAGCATGGTTTGCTGAAAACCAATTCTAACCACAATCTTCACGGTACTTCATCTGGTCTGATTTAACTATTTTATGATGTTACTGTTTACCGTGGTTTTTAAAAGGCGTTATTACAATGCATAAATACCGTGTGTTCACAGTCTGTGTCATTGATATAGAACTACAGAGTATTGTTCAATCGACCTTTAAAGTTTTGCTGTTGCATATATTTTCTGTTGATGTAAACCATGATTGTATAAATTTCTAATAATGGTCTTTCAGGACTGACGGCTTCTGAGATAAACAAATTTCCCTCATAATAGCGACATTACTTATGTTATGTTATTTCAATTATTTTTGTGGAATTTGGTATTGTCCACATTTCTATTTTAATGTTTTTTTAAATGAAACTTTTCCTGACAGATATGTATATGATATATAGGAATCATTATAATAGGTTCTATATGTCCAGCCTTTTCTTCTTTCGGAAGAATTGGTTTTGTCAGTGAGTTGAATTAATATGAACGTGTATTCAAAGTGTGTAACTTATCAAAGATTTCCCCAAACCCCAAATGATATTCGTTTTGGAAAGTCGAGCCAATTTCAACTATTGTTTTGCTGTTCTCTATGCATTGCATTCCATCTGAAACTTTATCAAGAACAAACGTGATGGGCATGGTAATGTGTAATTTCATCATCCTAGTTGAAATCATATATTCGATCTGAGAGTTTTCAATGTCAAACATAATAGATTCAATACTCAGTTGGATTGCATATTGTTATCAAAGACGAATATAATCCAGTTTATAAATTGATGTAACAACTTTTCAATGTTTTGCACATTTAGAGCCAATGCTTAGAAGGGTATTATGTTTCAGTGCCATTAAACATCAAGTAATGTGCTAAGAGTCGTGGCAACTGGCAATGGTTTTTAAGTATTATTTCAAAACGTTTCGTTTTTGTATTAATTTGGAATTGTATTACCGAACCTTACAATCTGAACCATATTTCCCAAGGAGCCTCGACTTTCGGAAGAATTTTTAATTATTCCTTTTGTGTGTGAATTTGCTACAAACAATGAAAACCTATCGTATTACATTAGTTGCAACGCATGGTGCTACCTATACTTGACTGCCGAATGTTGTTTTGGATATACAACCCGTGATGTTCAGGGTTAGCATTGGTCTTCAGTAACCTATGCTTGACGTAACAGGTGACAAACGGGATCGGGTGGTCAGGCTCGCTGACTTGGTTGACACATGTCATCGTATCCCAAATGTGTAGGTTGATGATCATACTGTTGATTGCTTGATTGTCTGGCCCAGACTCGATTATTTACAGATAGCTGGAATATTGCTGAGTGGGGCGTTAAACAAACCAACCAACCAACGGTGACCTGCACTTGATTCTTGATTCTTAATGCGTGATCAAAACTAGGATTAGGAGTGGCGAATGGGCGATTATTGTATTTTCGTAGTGACGTACGAGCGTGTGCTTGTGCTTGTGCTTGTGCGTGTGCGTGTGCGTGTGCGTGTGCGTGTGTATGTATGTGTCTGCTTGTATGGACTTATGTCAAGTGTATAGTGCTCATTACTGATAAACCGTGTCGCAGTTTCATACATCATACAGATACTCTATTCAGACACAAAATGTTTATTGCCGAACGCCAGGCAGAGAAACAAAACGTATCATTTCCAATAGTATGATGCGACTGGGAATGGAAGTATCATGAATCCCTGAACAAAGCTGAGTATAAAACTTGCTACACTATACATGTTATTCATGTACATTATATACTATAGTGTCACCAGGATCCTCTAATCCTGGTTTGGAATGCCAGTTAGCTCCGATAGTGATCGGGAATTGTCCTTTGTCATCACCATAGCGTTGAACTAAACTCACCTAGCCACATGATGCTGACACTCCGTGATATAACTGGAATACTATGAATACGCTGAACAAAACTCACCTAGCCACATGATGCTGACTCTCCGTGATATAACTGGAATACTATGAATACGTTGAACTAAACTCTCTAGCCACATGGTTCTGATAGATCAAGAAGTATTAACATCTCCATAAACATCGGGTGTTGGTTTACTTTCTGGATCGTATTTATGTTTGTTATAGTTTTGGGTGAAAATAAAGGCGTTTGATGTCTTGCCTGGTGTCATATTGCTTCTTTCTTCCTATACCGAGGTTCCATACTACGTACTGAAACTAATATGATGATCATTTGATGACTTCAGTTTCAGCTATAGTTTTAGGGGCCAACTTATCTAAGACGAGGATGTGTGTCATGGTTATGTGGTGTGGTTTGTACAGGGCTCGGGGGCCATGATTTGCTGAAGTAATAAACAAGCATTTGAAATTCGTCGCTAGACATGACGGCAATAAGAAAATGTGTTGCGTAATGCAACGACAGATTGATGGTGGCGCAGATCAATAAAGCGATTAGCATTAGGGAGATATGTTCCCTGGTCACGGCTTTGCGGATATGAAATTTAGTTCACCACGGGGATAGAAACCAATCAACGTCTTCCCTGTCTAGACATGTGTAGACGTGTATCTTTCAAAACGATATCCAAATCCCTCAAAATAACAAGCATCATCGCCATCCTTACCCAGCCAAATCCAATTGGCATTCTGATGACTTCAGTGGTGCATTGAACCATCTCAGGAAAACCTTCACTTCATTCAGCAGCTACATGACCCTACCAGGACCATCAACAACAACCTCAAGAACCCCTCGCTTAGTACCAAACCTTCTCAGTCGCCCAGCAGAATCGCCATACCAAGTTATGGTCAGTCATCAGATTAAATTTAAAAAGTTACTGACATCCATACATTATCCCTACATTCATCCATGCAACCTAACTGGAACACATTACCAAATCAAAAACACAAAAGTATACTTTTTGTGACAGATGTCCAATTTTCCATTATAAAAAATTGTGCTCTGTGAGACAAATCAAACATGAAATGCCTTTTTACAGTCGCATCCTGATGCGTTCATCATTGCATCAAGATTATAGGATTGCCTTACTTTCAGGAAAATAATTCCAATTTACGGACAATAGATGCTCGTTTTAGCTTCAAATAAAAGTTACTGTGTAGTTTTATTGTTTGCTGAAACGGTTTTTATTTCTCTAAGGGATTGGATAACGTTTCAAGAAATGTTCTAATGACCTGCTATCATACGCTTGATTTGTGACTTGCAGGGGTACTTGATGTCTGTCGACCCCAGCTATTTTCAGTGGTCATTCTGTTAAAAAGCACTTCGCCATATCCTCATGGGGTTGTCTCACGACGGTCCACCTCAACAGTCGAACCATAAGCTTGGCAGATTATATGTAATTAAGTAAGGGTTGAGTGCTTCGTCATCTGAATGTTCAACAAAATAATTCTTCAATGTTGGTGTAGTTCGATTGGAACTATGTATAATCCAAGTGTATGTTTTCGTTTGATCGTCTTGAAAAATATATATCATCATATTTCGTATTGGACAATATGGAGAAAGAATTATAATTTTATCAAAAAGCCTGACCGAACAATTCGTATAACGTCCTTTTTACTATACGGATGTTTTCTGACGTGCGTCGGTACAAATTAGTGATGGCGTAACATTATGTTTCTTTTTCAAGTTACTGCTATATATAATGTATTATTTGTAAACATGTCAGAATGATTCACCACAAGATCTTCTTAGAACTAGAAATGATTTGATTAGTTTATAAAATATAGCTAACACTTATCTGCGTCTTTGGCATGTTTGATTTTATTTGTTGGGGACTTTGTGCGTTCAGAGGAAAGTTTTGTATGATTATTCAACGGTTTTGTTGCTTTTATGTCTGTGAAATCAATATCTGTAGATGCCTCGTACGGCATGTATTCAAATTAAATATGTCAATTCAACCGGTGGTGGTTGTAAAGCTTGAATAATAATATTATCTTCTGAACGTAAAGTACGTATTTATTAATTATCCTGTTTCTAAACATATGAAAAGGCAGTGTTTTACCTACAGTGAATAGACTGATAAATGAAACGTAGAACACAATCAAACGCGGTTGGTAGTCATTTCCTCCAGATATGCTTGTGTAAACCAGCTGTAAATAGACTTGACGTTGTACCCAGTGAGAAGCATTAAACCCAATTTTTGGTTACATTGTTTATTGAGATCACAGACATTTCATATGTATTTGTGTACTAAAGCTGAGCTGACTATGAATTGCAGTATGCATAGAGAACAATTGCAATCTATTATTAACATTAAATGGCACTGATCGTTTTAGGTTGCTGAATGTTGGGTAGGAAACTGTTTTGTCGTTTATCCCCAGTGGAATCTGCTTCAACCGTCAATCTAGCACTGGGTATTTTCTGGAGTTTATTAGTTTCGGCATTTTGAGCTGATGGTTCGGCTGACTGAGTCGCGTTGTTGTCATGGCTCATGACGTGGAATAGTGGATTATCTGTTCCAGGCTCGATTGTCTACGGTTTGTACAGTAATAACTAGCCTTTCTAAACGTTTTATGGTAGACATGCAGAGAAAATTTCAAAATTATATCCTATGTAATTCCTTATTTTGACTTACGATGCGTTCCCGATATTATTCAAGTAAACAACTGACTAGCACCTGGTATCCACACTATTTTTATACTGATTCATAAACACAAGCTTATGATATAGTCAAAATTAGCAGAGATTTGTTATGGACGTGGTAAGGGTTAGGGCGTTCCTATTTTCGGAAGTCAGACGAGTTGCAGGAGCCACTGGTTGAGTAGGAAATGTGGATGTGGTGTTTACAACCACCGTCGGTTTGAGAATCATATGTAATTAGTTTTTATACCAGTTTGTCTGTTCGCCCCCTGGAACCTCTTGTGAACCTTTAACAAGACCAATTTTTCAAGACGCCGACGTCAAGAACTACGTTAAATGTTCCATCAATTATCTTCTACTTTGGGGTATTAAAGGAAACTGGAATTAACCAGTTTCATAAAAAAACAAAAACGAAAATGTGATTTAATGATTTAGATAATAACTTATGCTTTCAATGACTCAAATATGATTGCTGTAACAATCCAAACTTTAAATAGCAGAAATAATAAACGAGATGATCTGAAGGAAACACTTGCCAACAAAGCTTTCCCCAGCGGGTTATCAGTTCTTTCTTGTTTGTTGCAAATGTTCAATGTCACGCTGATCTAGTGGTTTGGTTCGGGCTACCATCTCTCGGGAGGCTCAGGAGTGGGTGAATGAAACATCACTTTAATAGTTGAGGAGACCTGGCTTTCGTTATCCGACATTTCAATTGACTTGATAGAGGATGTTCAAGCGTTTATGAATCTAATCATCAGCAAACAGCTTGGCGCAATTACTTCCAGATATAATTCTAAAAAACCTCCATCGAATGTTTTATGCATCTCAAAATGAAATGATGTTTGCAAATATTTTCCCAAATCTCAAATTAACTTTTTAAACTTGTTCATATAAAAATGTAAGACCCGCACTTGTCTGATTTCCATGAATGGTTTCTTCCTAAATGCCGATTATCAGCAGCTGAAATTAGTCCAAGAAACATTTTCTGATGATTAAACTACTTTTCATCCATGTAATCGCAGATCCTCAGTTATTAGTTCCATATATGACAACACCACGACTTTTTATTCGTTTTATTCCGCTGACTAAATTAGATGCAACATGTTATCTGGGGGGATGAACAAGAAGATGTCTGATATCAGAAATCACTTGGGAGTGAACATCATTTGGGATTTATTTCTAGAATACTAATGATGAGCCAGAAGCACGAACACGTTGAGGTGGTTTTCAATCTCTCACAACGTACAATGTTATATTTATAACACATATATTTGAATTGCCAAGCTGAAATTCCAAACTAATATTTTTCTAAAATTTTTCTAATATTTAAAGTTAAAATCATTTGGCATCAAAGGTGTCTTCACGACACATGGGAAACCAATGTCAAAGCCGAATACATATGCTATGTGGTAATGTCTTCATTAGCAGTTGACGACATATTCTAAGCATAACTGTGCTCATGTTGGGAAAACCATTCCATCAATTACTTCCACATGTTTCAGCAAAAGGGTTTTTCAGTCACTTGCGCCCAAAAGTAAAACCAATTGAGACAAATGTATAATTTAAATACCTTTAAACATGAATACTCTGTCATTGTCTCCTGAGACGGATTCATACTCAAACAAAATGTAAGTCTGAAAAATGAAAACGGCACTAAAGAATCACAGTTGTCATATTTCAGTGACGTCTGGCTTTCTGTAAGAGAAAAATGCCTTGTCCGACCATTTTCGCCATCGTTGTTAAAGGTCAGTCACACTGTCGTATTGTCCAGTGTCAAGTGTAATTAAACACTGAAGGTTCGTAGGTCATAGGTGACTGGTTACGTGAGCCTTCCTTTACATAAACAATCAACAGCAGAGTGGATTTCTTTTTGCTATTAACAGTGAGTTATTATTACGTAGAGTAATAGAAGCTACTTTTTGATGAAGCCATTACGTAATTAAGACTTCACATGATCATGGTCCGTAATTCGTTCCCCTTTTTTCCAGTTTGAGAATAACGTTTATACCATCAACGTATACTCTCTTCCAATATGGAGTTCCAATTGATTACATTGTGTGTAATGTATACTCTTTCTTTTCGTTCCATAGCATTGCCCCAAGATTACCTCATACCACTGTTTAATGTTATCTACGAGACAACTTCACAAGACAATATCACGGTCAGTGTAACGATGTGCAAGAACACACATGTTGATGAAAGTATCATGTCCTTTAAATTCAAATATCACCTGTGTTGATGTAAACATGATATGCGTAGATGTAGGTGCAGGTATGTAACGTACACGTATGTATACTCATGCCAATAATGGTTGTCACACCCCTCCCCACCCCAACCCCACACACACCTCACACCCTCACCCCACATCCCCTCTCCAATTAAAAAAAATGAAGGGGGTGACAACCATTATTGGCATGTGTATATTACCAACTAAGCTAAAAAAATCGTCTATGTAGATGAAACTATTTTTATGGCACTGTTACGCTTCCATATTTATCTACACATCAGAAATTCCTATTTCCAGTAACCGCACGAAGGGAATACCAATTTATCACTTCGATGTTTCCAAACTTCCCAAACCTTAGCTGGGAAACTATTATTCACTTGCTTATGGTGCCGATCCCAGTTTCAAAACGTGAAAGAAATCTTCTCCTGACCAACCTGTCATGACACTGTTTCCTGTGTAACAGCATTCGGAATTCCATTTCCGTTTCTCCAATTTCCGTTTCCATTTTTTGTTCCTGCTTTGAACTCACTTTTCACAGTGAGATGCAGATTTAAGGATGTCTGTGGCATTCTAAAGAGCCCTTGACGGATACATGCACAGTAACATCCACACAACATTTTTAGTAAAAAGGTCCAAGCTCATCAGACAGTGGAAATAACATGTCTGAAGTTTAACAATACTTCCTTCATGCAGCATAACTTGTAGTCTCACATTATCATATATCCTTTGCAGATATATACATATATACTGTCTACAAAAGATAATCACCAGTCTTCGCTATCTGGCGAAACAGACTCCATTGGTCGTAAAGACAAAATAGAGATTAATTGTTTGTGGATGGACCACTGAAAATCAGTTGCGGCACCAGGAATTTCCAAATAGGGTCAGCATGTTCTGATCACCGGTTTTTGTGATCATCTTAAGAGTCTTACGATGAATCGCTGTACACTGTCAGTCAGGGATACAACTACCTCTCGTGCAGAATAACCCGATGAAGACCTTGTTAAATAGTAACAGATTAAGTAGATATACGTAATACTATGTATACATGTTCAGGGCGTATTTCATCCATTCTGCTGTGTGAATAACGGTGACCATGCACTATGGTATCTTCCATGTTTCATGCATTAACGAAATAGTGGTTTAACGCTGCATTCGCCTACATTCCAGCTTATAGGACCGTCGTGGTTTGAAATCTAAACTCACAACGTCACAACCAGTTTCCATTACCAGATGAAACGGATCCCGTCAGCCTAGGATGGTTGGTTGGTTTGTTGTTTAACGCCGCACTCAACAATATTCCAGCTATATGGCGGCGGTCTGTAAATAATCCAGCCTGGACCAGACAATCCAGTGATCAACAGCATCAGCATCGATCTACGCAACTGGGATGCGATGACATGTGTCAACCAGGTCAGCGAGTCTGACCACCCGATCCCGTTAGTCGACTTTCACAACAAGCATGGGTTACTGAATACCAATTCTAACCCGGATCTTCACGGGTATCCGCAAGCCAAGGACAGGGAACATATTCCTGTAACGCTCAGGAGAAGCAACTCGTTTTCGAAGACTTGGCCAATGGCGCACTTATAAGTCTAATACCGTAGATTAACCTAAATTGGTGATTAACCGAATGCCTCTCAAGAAACGCCATTCAACTACCAGTTTACACTTCACATTTTGTCATGGGAAGAATGCGATACCGTATCTTTTAGCAACTAATTTCTATTTTCAAGCTATTTTCATGTTAACCTTTCTTTAAAGAGTCTTAGTATCAAATTACTAATGTATCCAATGAATGGAATATATAGATGATAAACTGCTAGGTTACTGGTACTTTTTACACATGAACTGATGTATTGTAAAACAAATTCGTGAAGTTGAAAAGATTATTGTTCAATAAATGATGAAACTGGGTGAAATTTGGCGAATTCTTAACAAAACTCCAATCACAATCTCCCTGAAGAGTAAAGAACGAAACATGTTGGAGAAAAAGGCATTCTGTTTTTATTTATCTATGTAATATTTATGACTGAACACCTGTACTGTTTTTGACATTTTGTGCGTATATGTGTGTGTGTGTGTGTGTGTGTGTGTGTGTGTGTGTGTGTGTGTGTGTGTGTGTGTGTGTGTGTGTGTGTGTGTGTGTGTGTGTGTGTGTGTGTGTGTGTGTGTGTGTGTGTGTGTGTGTGTGTGTGTGTGTGTGTGTGTGTGTGCGCACGTCCCGGTTATTGTAGTTTAAATCAACACAGCGATGGATCATATTTTTCAAGATACACATACCCAGCATACCCACTGACTGACTAACGAGTTAGTTAGGGCCGGTAATTGTTCAGAGTGATTAATTCAGATTGAATGTGTTATTTGAGCTTCTATTCTACAAGTGGAATCTAGTGCGAGACTTTGCCAGGTCATCTCGCTGATGAAGAAACAACTCATTGCTGATCAATCAAAAAGTTAAGATGTCAGCTTTTACTCGATGTTGTTGATGCAGATGCCTGTTGGATGTTAAGATAAGATGAGGCCTCTTTTTATACCATAATTCTCGCTGAGCCAATTCAAGGAATAGCAGTTATCTGCTAGTGCGTGTTTTGTACGCTTGCTCGCTTTTTATGGTACAATCAGATGTTATTTCGGTTCCGGGTTATCACAAATCATTTTACAGTCGCATCCTGTAATAAATCCTGGATTGGATACAACAATGAACATAAAGGAATGTAAGCTGTTTATCTGGGTAAAAGGATATTCTTATCGTATCGACTTAGTAATATGATCATGTATTACTTAGTGTGTACAGTTATGAAAGTATAAAATATATTATTGTAAATGTTGAAGATAAATATAATAATTGGATATTTACATATATCCACGCTCTAGTGCATGCTCAAGGTGCTGGTATTTTTCCCCTTGAGATGGTACTTATAAAGGTCACACATAAGATGAAGTAAGCATGCTGACGGCGAAGAACAGTTGGATAAGTCGAATAAAACCGCGACAAACCCTTTCCACATCCAGAAGTATTTTCTGCTAAAAGCAGGGTGGATGAGACAATTCCGACTATATTTTATCAAATCTCTGCTAAAAGCAGAGTCGATTGTACAATTCCGACTATACTATGAGCTTTGGAAGGAATGGAGTCACAACAACCCTTCAGTCCTACTTAAAGATTGGCTTCCACCACACACTTGGAGCCTCAAGTGATCAGGGGCGGTGGGGTAGCCTAGTGGTTAGAGCGTTCGCTCGTCCTGCCGAAGACCCGGGTTCGATTCCCCACATGGGTACAATGTGTGAAGCCCGTTTCTGGTGTCCCCCGCCGTGATATTGCTGGAATATTGCTAAAAGCGGCGTAAAACACAACTCACTCACTCACTCAAGTTATCAAAGATGCCTGTGCCAGTGTTGCCTATAATTTACTAGTGTGTATAACTGTAAAAGATTCGACTTGATATAATCTTAACTTATCTACCTTCCGATTCAAAAGAATATATTAACTAATGCAAAATCACATATACTTATTGAATACAAAATGTCTGTCTGTAAAGACTATTTTCATAATCACGGGAAATCGTTGTTAAAAGCAAAGTAAAATACTTACGTGGAAAGACTTTCTGTCCCTTGGGTGATTTCTTAGCGACCCTGGTAATGACATCATCATTTAATTATTTCTCGGCAGGATAGGGCCAACGGATAAAATATTTAAATCGTTGGGGTAATAGATGAATAAAGATGAAAGTGCAGCTAGATACTACTTTCAGTGTTTACAAACAAACATGGCGTTAGTTGATATCATCAATGACACAATTGTCCAAGATACTGAAAATCAGAGTTGGAGTTATACATTACGAAACAATTTAGTGAGGGCACCACCCCAGTCAAGAGGGATACGTTCATTCATTTTGCCTTTGTGTACATCGTATTCTGAGCGTAACGTTATGTTCATACGATGACATGTCATGCAAACGTCCTTTGATTCAGGGCAAAATATATAGTGTATGTTGGTGTGATATTTTGTCTGTATGTAGTTTACGCAACTGTCTAAAAAGCAGGTTTCAGATGTACCGAGTTGGTGAGATTGGTTTTACATCCCTTTTTAGCAATGTTCCAGCAATATCACGGCGAGGAACACCAGAAATGGGCTTCATACGTTGTACCGATGTAGGCAATCGAACCCGAGTCTTCGGCGTGACGAGCGAACGCTTTAACCACTAGACTACTCCACCGCCCCGTTTCAGCTTGAACTATATTGACCGTTTGTCACTGTCCGACTGACACATCACTGACCTATCCGAATGTAATATACATTAAAAAGTATATTCCCAGAAAACCTGCAATGTTTAGGTAATATTTGCGAGTGATGGGGGGAGAGGGTTTTCGGGATTTGAATATACAAATGGCATTATTCGATAAAGAGGTTATCAGGCTTATATTTTTATGAATGGTGAATATCCTGCACTAAGAATAAATACTATGAGATACATAACATCCACAAGCCTGACAACCTCTGAGTCCCAACTATAAAGTGAATTGTGCCTTTTGTATGTACACCGTATCATGTACCTGGCTCCCTCTCCTGTGGAACTCTGCCGCATCCACTTGGAACATATCCACGAAGCGCCTTACAATCCTCCCTACTAGCTCAACATGCACGTCACAATTAAGATGCAAATCTGGTGCGGGAGATAATTGTCAGTTTACATGCTTTCACTTAATGCGTAGAATCATGACTACATTCTATTATGTCAGCACATCAGAGCGACAACACTGGAACCTGCATGAATAAGTATCGTTCAACTTTATGTACATGGACATCCCCGTGTGACCCATCAAAGAAGGTCGACGACAAACCCAACATTTCTCCCTACCCAACCACTGGACAAAATAGCGTAATGCGCGTCAAAGCGTATAATAGGGGGTCGAAAAAGTTGTACGAAATCGAGCAATGTATTTATATAATACCGTCATGTCCTACCTGTATTCCCTGCGTCTTCTACACGCACGTCTCCTCTGTGACCCACGTCCTAGTTCCGGGGCAAATAAACTGATTCTTTTTGTACAAAATCAAACAAATTTATCAATCAACTAAATATTCGTTTCCATGGTGATGTTGCCCTTAAGAGCAAACACAGTCTTGTTGCAAATAGGGATACTACTTTTTTTCTGTCCGCAGCTACCAAGACTCTCGTACGGCGCACACATTGATGGAATACCACATTGAACAAAACAAACGCGTTTCCCTCCATGGATGGATTGGGGATTACTTGGGTGTTTGTAAATAGTAGTCTTTTTCGTGACATTGGTAACATAAATAATATTATATATCTGTGTTTGTAAAGAAAGATGGTACGGAAATCTTCAATATAACGACTTTTCATTGTTAATGTGTTCATCCTTTTATTTATGTTACAAATAACTTCTTTACAACTAGCTCTTTGTTGATATTGTGAAAATTCATCAAAGGTCATCTCATATTATTACTCGAGACATGAACCATTAAGGTATCTTGAGTGTAACAAGTCACCGGTCAACCAAAAACTAGTAGACAATTAGTTCTCTGCAGAAGGTGGTGTCTGAGAGATGCTAAGATATATTGCTCAGGTTCTTGCACATTAAATCCAACGTCGGTGTGCTTTCTGAGATAAGGCCAAAATGGATGACCATTAAATACTGCTATACACCGTCTAAACCTTCGAAGGATTGGTTCAGACACGCTGGGAGTGATCGCAGATGTCCAACATTGACAACTGATTCTGATACAATGACTATTCTTTCCTTATAGATGTCATAGTTAAACGTATTTGTTCGTGGAAGATTAATAGCTATCACCTAAAATGATTTAATATCAGTTAACTGCAGGGGGTGGAAGTTGTTGCATTGCGTGGTTACGTCATGTGAAGTATTTATGTTTTACATCTGGCTACTGGGAAATGTAGATGGTCACGAATTACTCGGTTGGAGCTGTTTCTGAGACACCGAGGCAACAGCAGTGACAAGAGCCACATAGAGTTTGGAGCAGGAACATTAATAAGGATTTCCACTGTGGACCGAGATTATTTACCGCAATTACACCCGCTGTCAGTAGTTTCGTGATACTTCATGTATTCGTGCATTTTGTTACCTTGACGTTTACGCGAGATGTGTCATCACTTGAATAATCCGGATATATGTTAAACCAGGGAGAATAGAAGATTATGTCTGTAGATATGTAGATATGTAGATTATCCCTGGTTAAACCAAATGACCAAATCACGGGTTGACAATGTTCAGTAATGATGAAATCTGACAGGTTTTTGACGAGGGAATGACGGGAACGTATTCCTAACTACGAAGGGTGTATTGTTGATCCAATAGTTTGAATATATTCCGTATAACACTCTAAATGCTAACAGGTTACATGTGAATGAAAAATACCGCCAAGCAGCCAAGCAAAATATTTCTGCCGGCATTTGGCATGAACAAAACTGGCCACCGTACTGTCACCAAGTATTTCCAGCTGAAAAGGCGAACTCATTCATCGGGACAGCGATGATGTTCCTTTCTTTGCCACTGTCAGATGATTGGTAATGCATTTCAAGAGGCGGAGGGAGAGTCGGCAATGAAGAAAATCGGGTAGACCCAGGCGGGAACAAGGCGCTAGTGATGCTAGAGTATCTGGATCCCATTGGTTTAACACCTTCCGATTTTCGGCATCTTTGAGACATTTACTTCGCTGAAGTTAAGTCATTATGGACCAAAATATCATGAACAGCCTCCTGCCATTATTGATCACAACTTTCAAATCATCATGGATGCTTCTGGCGCATATGCCAAAAAATCGGCCAAAAGAAAAGAGAAAGCTACTAAACGTACTTGTGGCACCAAATGTGCTTTCCCCCTTCTTGCTGATCCGTTTGTGTGTGCACATAAATGGTTTAAATATTGTAATGTGGCCGAGACGTTCACCTTAACCTTAAGGGTTTAGATTTTCTAATCTCTCTTAGCGCTAAGAGAGTCGTAAGTGCCATACATTAACATTAACTTACGACTATCTTAGCGCTAAGAGAGATTAGAAAATCTAGGCCCAGGTATATAATTAAATTGATATGGTATGGTTTAGTAACCATCAAATAGCTAATTACCTTCCACCGATATATCGAACCTGCAATAAAGGAGACTAGAGAGCCCTCCTCTACGCATAAACATTCTTATTATTCCTTACATCCTCGGTCACAGTAAAGCTTTCAAATAAATGTAAAGTCATCATGGGAACTACGCATCAATGAGAAAATGATGTGTTTGCGATGGGGTCCACCGATAGAGCAGGATACGCTTAACAATCACCTGGTATCATCACTATTTCACAGTGATATAAAAACACATACACGTGATATCGCGGGATATGGTTTTGGCAGCGATATCTTGTGAATGTGGAATCGGTTTTGTCAACAGTCAGGCTCAAATATTTTCTAATTAAATTATTGGTTGTACCACTTTTATTTTCATTATTGTTAAATGTATACAAGGACGATAACATCAGTTATCGAGCATGTGATATTACAGGCTTGATAAGGAGACAAACAAACAGATATAGACTATTTATTTCAACTGAACAAAAATTGTCGGGTTCTTTGTGTTGCAGTAACACGTACTGTAAACATGTATTTCTGGAATA
The DNA here is from genome assembly GCF_003918875.1 of Haliotis rubra. Taxonomy (NCBI): domain Eukaryota; kingdom Metazoa; phylum Mollusca; class Gastropoda; order Lepetellida; family Haliotidae; genus Haliotis; species Haliotis rubra. The sequence goes on from NW_025767190.1 coordinate 5,068,336, forward strand.
TGCAAGGGGCGCTGGGATAGACTAATGGTGAAAAAAACGTTTGACTCCCCACATGAGTAGAATATGTTAAGTCCCTTTGATATTGCTGGAGTACTGCTGAAAGCGGCGGAAAACCATATTCAGCCACTCACTGCAATGTGCATATGTTGTTTAGTTCGCGTGGTAGGTCATCATTGGTGATATGACGGTACTAACTGAACGTGTATCACATGAGCGTAATGCATATACGAGGGTCCATCAAAAAGTACGTAGCCTAACTATATTCTCGATGTCCAACGTTTGAAAAGCTTCCATTTTATTTTGAAGGAATCGTTAGCAAAGCCATATCCTAAATTTAACATGTGTTGGTAATGTGGTTAACCAGATATTTGTCATCACAACACATTGAGGTATACTATTTCTAACAAAATTGCAGAAAATTAAAAACGATTTGTCTTTTGGTACAATATGGATAATGGTATGCCCTCAGATAATGTCATATAAAATATGTCTACTATAGTATTGGATGACTTCCCGTCATGATCAACAGTCAAATATTTGGATTGCCTGATTTATATTTAGTCGGGGGCTACTTTTTCAGGACAGATCCATTTTAATCTTTCAAAAACATTGTGTCCAGATATTCAAGCTGGCACTGTTTGCAATATATTGTGAGCTGACACTTGTGTGACCATTAAGTATCTAGTTTGAACCCTTGGCATCATGTATGCATAAGTGAAAACATTAGAATAAGCTATGCCGTATGATTACGTCATCTGAAAGGGGGATGGGTAGTGTCAGTTAACAGTTAACAGTTAACAATATTTCTTGCACATTTTGTTTCCTGAAGTTTTTTATGCATTAATTGTAGATTTTGCGGGGGGGGAGGGGGGAGGGGTAGGGTACCAAGATAAAAGGGATCGTGAGACTGGAACATAGCAAAACCAAATTGCTTGAGCTTGACAGATAATATGTAGAAAAATAAAACATAAAAATACCTGCATTTGTATCGTTTTCTTGGTGATTCTACATACTTTTGGGATCGCTCCTCGTATGGCTTCTATGGCTACACAAATGCCAGTATCAATCTTAAAACCAACTCAACGGCAAATTGGCTTTCAAACTTCCGCATCGTTCGTTGAATTAAATCAGTCGAGGCTCTCGGAAGTTAAGTGAAAGTCCCACGCTGAGATTTTAATTTGCGGTATTTCAACAGTAAGGTGGTAGCAAAAGTGAAACGTGAGGATCGATGATGGATTTTAGGCGTATTTATGCCCGTTCGCCTTTATCACGCTGAACACATTCGACCAGGCAATTACACTGTGACCAACTTCACACGGGCAGTCAAAGTCTCTGAACGTATGCATTCAATAACATTTGGTCCCTCACATTTTCTTACTTCTTTACCAAAGATACACCGATGTATGTTGTATTTGTTATATATGTATAAATGTATGTTGGTAACGTCTTACCATGGGTAACAATTATCACAGGTAGACGTATCTCTAACAAAGTCATAATGTAAATGGTATTCTAAGAGTGCCACAGTGTTCTATGACACATCATGTTACACCAACCTTTGGGTATGTTCTATTTAGACAGAGACATTTTAAACGAGGACGAACAAACACCACCGTTGAATGAATGAATATATGAATGAATGAATGAATGAAAAGATCAAAATCAGACATATAGAGAATTCAGTGTCATCCGATTATATGTTTTCGGACGACAGTGTTTACTCTCGCTGTAAAGAGCGGGTAGCGTCACAAAAACGTACTCGGATGATGGTTTGTGTTTAAGATAAAGTTGTCTGTGATAAACTAGTGACATGACACAATTGTTCATGCGTCAATTTAGAAGAAATGTTCTTGGGATTCTGAAAACACGTCACACGGGGACATATGTCACTGTGACAAGTTGGCATACAATTGCCAAAAATGTTTGTGTCTTAAAGAAAGGTTTTGTTGTTTTCCACTATGTCTAGTCTGTGAAATCATTACGCGTTTGTATCTACTAAATCAAGAAATATATGAACGCCTGTAGAATCCGTTTCTAGTGATATTCAGTACCAAAGTCACCCCGCTGTAGAAATCACTGATTGCATCCAGTAACGATTTCAGATTTGAACCTTTCATGAAACGCCATCACAAACACTGAATGACATATATAGTTCATAATTGGTGGGAAACCGATTTTATCACTCAGCTCGCTCAGAGATTGTCAGGAGAACGAACATACACTCTTGTTTTCGATGGCTCTAACACGTCTCGCCAATTTGTAAACTGAGAAATGGCAAGTACATAAATAAGAAATGCCAGATTCCCATGCCAGACTGAAGGCACGGCTTGGCGAGAAATAAAACTAATCATGCGGTAATACATGGCGTTGTTGCGAGCCCCTCTAACCCAGGGTAATATATATTTCAGAGGACGCCGTTGTTAGTCGGGTTAGTTTGTTTCAGCTCCAGAAGTCTTCCTTGCAGCAGTGTACCTCTCACAGAGCATTTAATTGATAATTGAGTGTGTGTGTGTGTGTGCATGTGTGTGAGGGAGAGAGGGAGGAAAAGAGAGCACATATTTTGATAGTGTTGTGTCGTGTTTACCGTTTTTAAGTACATGTGCGTGTGTGTGCGTGTGCGTGCGTGTGTGTTTGTGTGCATGTGCGTGTTTTTTCTTTTCTTATGTTTTGTTTTTGTTGGGTGTTTTTTATTGTTGTTGTTTTGGTTTTTGGTTTTTGATTTTGTTTTTGGGGGGTTTTTTGCTAGTAATTTTTGGGGAAGTAGGGTTTTTTAGGTGCGGGAGGTTGTTTTGTGTGTCTGTGGGTGGGGTTGTTATTCTTTTTTTGTTTGATGTTGTTTTGTTTGTTTTCTATTTTATTAATTTTTTTATTGGGGGGTATCTTTGGTGTCTTCTGGTTTTTTTTGTTGTTGTTGGGTTGTTGTTGGGTTTGTTTGTTTGTTTGGTTTTTGTTTTGTTTTGTTTTGTTTTGTTTGTTGTTGTTGTTGTTGTTTTTTTTTTGGGGGTTGGTTCGTGTGTCTGTGTGCATGTGATCAAATTTTGATAGTACTGTGTCTAAAATGAGACGTTTGAAATACATGCACATTATACGCCTACAGTATATCAGCCAAATGTAAGCCTGTTGGAATTTCTGCTTTTTAATGGCTGACAGTAATTATTGAAATGATTGCTTTGCATACAGATATGAGTCTCTTCAGAGACATTTAAAACTTTTTATCTGAGTTATAAATTGTATAACGCAAAAGAGTATATGTACCCGACTTTTCACACGACAACTTTTTGGGCATGCAGCTTCCAGATTTACGACATTGACGTTGAAATGTTTGAATGGGTTTCACTTAAACCTTGGATGGTGTTAAGTATAAACTCCCCATCAATCAGGCCAGTTCAGTCTCGGTTCAGTAAGAGCACTTCCAAAATGTGAAAGTTTTTAACAAACATTTGCAGTCGATAACCCTCCCAGCAACCGTAAATCCCGGGGGACTACTTATATACAGGTCGTCTTAATGAAATGTCACGACTAAAACACTTTGGCATTAAGGTAATCCTGTACATAAAGAAAGGGGCGATGATAACGACAGCTTGGCTTTTGTGTTCCAAGATTAACACCCTTGGCCATCAAGCAGAACTCTTCCACCAATTTAACAGCCTCCAGTTTGACACTTCCCAGGAGAATGTACAGAACAAAAGGACAAACACGAGGCCCACTCTGTCGGACATGTTCATCACTGTCTATCACGGAACGCTGAACAATTTCAGAATCTTGCCAGAATCATTACCAAGTGGCAGCATTCAGTGTTCAAAAATACAATTCAAGCAATTTGCAATTTTATTACAAGAAACGGTTTCTAAACAGGTATTTCATTGGTGTCATCTTCGTCGCAGCATCCTTACTGCTTGTTGTTGGGCTTTTATGCATTTCTCCACAGTAAACATTTCTCCACATTTTGTCCATCTTTCATAACTTTCAAAAGTTGGGATATCCTTATTATGAACGATTAACCGTGCTTAATTACAAGGGGACATTGTTGTAACATAGCAAAGAGGAACACAATTGAGCCAGTCAGTGTGTTTTACATATGTACAGATTGAATGGTACCTTTCTACACTAGGCCCTGTATGTTACTGTAGCTTACCCTGTACTCGAGACCCTTACTTTCATATTGTACACTGAACCCGTGTCTAACAGTGTTGTGTCCATTTGGATCTTTCATTGAAAACGATATTTTGTGCAATCTATGTTGAGAGAGTTGACTTTAACAGTAGTGACAAAAGTCGATTGTACAATTGTAACGAATCATGAGTATATATATGTTTGTTTTGTTTCACTAGTATTACAGCTGTACAATATTGTTTGTAAACAAATCGAGTCTTGACCAGACAATCATTGGTGACAGTTATTCATAAACGTACCACTGAACTTTTCAGTTGCATGAAGCCGAATCAACTGGAAACAGACACCACGGACTTCTGCCTGCTGCGTCATCCTTAACGTCAGATACTACAACTACATGCACAACATTCTGCAACGTGTGTTTTCGTCCTTGATCAGGGGCAATATTTAACAATGATCACAATTTTCTGGATACTGATCATTGTTCATTTCTTAACCCTTCCCCCGAAGATTGTGTGCAATATCGTCACATCAGACACGTGTCTAGTGTTGGCTAGTATGTATCACTCATAACGTGTTAAGATGTTCAATACATTTGAGTCGAAATCGTGCAATGGCTCCACTTTCGTCCAACCTTCTTCCATTGCATATTTTGTGACGGGTGCCACCGGTTGGCCAGGAAACGCTCAGCTATTCGCGGATACCTGTTATCATAACTATCTGACAGCAATTCATAAACACATGCTCATGATATAATAATCGTACAACCGATAATGCTTTTAGCATAGATTACTTATGCATACTGAAAGAGTTTGGTCGTATTTATTATTAAGATCATGGAAGGGAATTTCCTCCTTCTATAAACTCAGTCCTCTTAAGCAAGTATCTTGGTACAAAATAAGTACATGCAAATTTGAATCAAAAATGGATGTTTACATATGTATAAAATATCCACATGCATGACGAAAAGATATTTGGTCTATCAGCAACATGCTTACTGAAAATAGAACCGCAACTCTCACAAATCTAAATTCATTTAAACAACAAACGAATAATCAAATTCAATACAGACCGCCTCCGTGGTGTAGTGGTTAGAGCGTCCGCCCGGAGAGCGGAAGGTCGTGGGTTCGATCCCCGGTCGCGTCATACCAAAAGACGTTAAAATATGGTACTTGTTGGTCCCTGCCTGGCGCTCGGCATTAATGGGTACAACATGGACTGGTCGGCTCGGAGTCAGTATAATGTGTCTGTGTGGGGTATTCATGCTTAACTGCGGCATGGTATCTCAGTGGGCTAGCACTATAAAACCAGCTTAAGTCTGGGCTAGTACAAGCAGCCGCACATAAACATACACACGCATGCACGTCGTCATATGAGCGAAATATTCTCAAGTACGACGTAACACCCAATTTCACCTCACCTCACCTCAAATTCAATACAATACGACCCAAGACCCGACAGTGACGAATAATGAGATTTGCAATATAAAGGAAAGGTTACTCGCATTACAACCAGAGCGAAATTACTGTTATGAAATTAAGTAGGAAAAGAGAAAATCCCTGACTGCGAATAGCAATCTGATATAAATGTCACTTATGTATTATTAATTTCAAAATAATCAATATGGAAGCTCTGGAAGATTAATTGATGAAAAGCCTCAAAGAATGTTTTAAGCTTTGTGAAGCTGGACGCTCTAGTGCGAACATTTGAGTGATGAAATCGGCATGCTGTAATGCAAGACGACGTGTGAAATCGCAGTGTGTGACAGCGTGGTACCGACAAAGACTTCAATTACACAGAGAATAACACAGACTGGTCCCAAGATAAAAGAACCTGTCAGCAATTCTATCACTGTTTAGTACAAGTTTCCGGGTTGACTAAGTGGTCCGCAAAAGATATTCAACAAGGTGTGAGAAGTAGCATGAACAAAGGATATCATACATGATGCATCTCAATTTGTTTCACCACAGAGGCGTACGTTTAAAGGTCTCTGGGTTGGTTCAATATACCATGCTGACTTGGCACCTTACTCCTAATATACGACCCATCAAAAGTTCAGACTCACTAGTGTAAAAGTAGCCACTTAGTTCAGGCAACTGTTCTAAACTAAATTTTGCAAAATATTCCATACTGTTTAAAGATACTGTTTACACATGAACTGATGTATTGTAAAACAAATTCGTATAGTTGAAAAGATTGTTGTCATGAGTTCAATAAATGAAAAAATACAGTGAAAATCGGCGAATTCGTAACAAAACTTTACACCAAAACGCAACTGTTCACATGCACGATATTTGCACATGCTTTTCAGCAATTTGATGCATGATCCTCGTGCAATTCATCTGCATAAGGTTTGCAGTTGGTTCCCCCAAGATAGTGGAGAAATTCATCTTCGATGTACCTACATGTGTATAATACATTACATATAGTGAGTGTTTTAAGTGAGTCTAAACGTTTGATGGGAAGTAAACACATCTTCATTTCGTGCACATTGTAGGGATTCAGGGGTTGATTCGGTATCCAATAACGTCAACATGCCGTTAAAGATGACTGCAACCTGTTACCCGACGGTGTATTTCATTGATCCTGTTATTGGTGACTGGTCTTTCAAAGAGCGTCATTCCTACCTTGCTCAGAAGTTGTTTGATCAAGGCCTCAGTAAAGCTTTCAATACGATTTATGGTAGAAATGTGGTGAAAATTTCCAAATTTGATGCATCAGTGACAAAAGTGATATCCGATGCAATTCCCTATTTTGACTTATACAATACGTTTTCGAATTATTTTAGGTGAACAATTGACAAGACAAGCAAGCAACCGCAAAACACGTGTCTGAACGAAACCAGGGGAATACTTATGAACAGTTCGTTAAACCTCATTTCAGCTCATAATGTGTGGGTTTGGTCTAACGTTACAATACACCACAACGTTACAGCTTCAAGAGGGACCCTATGGGCGTGGCGACATTTACGACCACATACATGGTGCTGACAATCAAGGATTATAATCAGGATGATTCTAATATGCGGACCCACAATCTTAGACAGATGCAATGATGCACATAGAATTACGGTACATCACAAACCTGGTCAATGCTAACAGACAAGCACTTCATTTCTGCAGATTGTTTGTCAACCATATGTATGGTATATGAAACATCCGTTGCCTGGAGACCCGTGAAGGTCCGGGTTAGAATATTGGCCTTCAGTAACCCATGCTTGTCGTAAGAGGTGACTAACGGGATCGGGTTGTCAGGCTCGTTGGCTTGGTTGACACATGTCATCGGTTCCCAATTGCGCAGATCGATGCTCATGCTGTTGATTACTGGATTGTCTGGTCCAGACTCGATTATTTACAGACCGCCGCAATATAGCTGAAATATTTCTGAGTGCAGCGTAAAACTAAACTCACTCCGTTGCCTGGCGGGGTTCTGTTCTACAGTGCTGGTGTATTCAGATGTGTTCATCAATCTCCCAACTCGTCATCAGGCTTCTGTAGCTGAATGTGTCCACAATGCATTTGGTCCCAAACTTACCTATCAACGAGCATTGAATAAATGACCAGCTGATAGTAGGCTGTGTAATCAGGGCGATGCTGTTTATCCTCAAATGCAGTTGTCATGGTCATACATGGCAAAGAAAAAGCACGTGCATGTGCACCCAAACAATTTGCTTTTTATATTTATGTTATCTTACATATCTGTGTAAACTGGTGTTGTGCCATTATACATGTAACAGTTAGTGATAGTGAGTATGTATTTTAACGAAATACTGATTATTAAACGTCCAATGCAATTCGGACATTGTACTTGAAATTTGCAGCCTTGTCCAGATGTACGAACTGGTCTTTATAAGTATGATTTTAAACATTTACGGCACAGTGTTGACCACACAAGAGTCTTAACCACACAAAACCAACACGTATTCGGGACGTCGGGATGTAAGGTCACTGAATCTGGTCAGTCGCCTCTGTTTGGCACAAATATGTTTGACTGTGAAAACTTTCAAGTTAGCTTACGCGTGTATTTTGCATTTGCAGAATTTATACTTCATTTTTAGACAAGAAAACACTCCCGTCTCGAGATAGAACCTTTGATTTTCAGGACAGAATATGGAATGAACACTAGGAACTGTCTATATATATGCTGTTTTCTTCACTTTTTCTAATGATTTCCTTTCCCAGAATATTTGCAAAATATTTCTTGGCTATATTTGTTTGTGCTGCATTGTGCCCGATGCCTTGTGCAGTAATTTTATTATTTGTTTGTCCAATGTTGTTATATATATATATCATCAGATCGTTAATGAGATTCCCCGATTGTTCTCAAGTGTATTCACCATCGAGTCAGTACATTTTAATATATATGTAGAACTGAAAGAAAATTCAATCTAGATTGTTTTCTGTTCTCTTATTGTTTACGTTGCAGTTCCCATGCCCCACATACCTCCAGGTCATTGTTTATCATTGCGGGAATTCGTCACGCTGGAACAAATGGTGTTAGAATACAATGGGTAAATTCAGTGTTTATAACAAAAGGTAAGTGTTCTTATACTAAGACAACATTTAAACGATTGTTTCCCACAAACTGGACGGACATTTCACAAATCGTCTTAACAACTTTACAAAAAGTTTACTTCAGTAAGCATTTTCTTCTGTTTGTAACAAGCATACATGACTTCTATAGGCGTTGAGGTACATGTAGTACATGTGCTTTTGCATATGAGGCACGGGTTTGGTCCTGCATGGAACTGCACTCTGTCGTGACCCACCAATGAACTTATGCGATAATAAAAAATTTAAAAAAAACGTGTCCAGTGTGAAACATTTTTAGTAAAAAAGCATTACAAAAAGAGTTTGCAACCGTGTGGAAATCACAAATGAAGCATGAGAAACTTGTGTTTTCAGCTAGGTATTTTTATCATATTATACATTTATGCATGTCCGTTGAAATACAGTTTCTATTTGTTCCCCACACGCCAGATCGATGTATAGTTACCATTTTCAAGTCGGTGGGGATTATGGCATGCATTCTACTTTGAACTTTTTCACGTCCACCTCACATATCGGGTACCCATTTCCTGCTGGTAAACAGAGACACATGTAGACAGAGTCATTTAGTGACGCCATGAACAAATATTGAATGTTGAGGCGTGGAATAACCCGTCTGGCTTAAAACAATCAGATTTTGCTACATAAACGAAAGATAATCACCGCTATAGTTATAACACTATTTCAATGTGTCTTCTGATCTCGGTAAGTCTTTTGCAACGCCCAATCACCCGGAATCAAATATGTTGAAATCGATCACCATGAAAATAACATAGCACAGGAGTCGAGATCAAAGACAAATTATTTTAAATTAATTGCTCTGAGAATAGCGAGAGACAATTTGTAACCCATTCTTTTGTCCAGTAATGGCTACTTCTCTTGCAATATGAAACAACGTTTGAAGATCAATAGACCAATTGAGTTGCTTCTTGAGATCATCCTTGTGACTTCAAAAACCTCGGACGTATCATTACCAGAAAGGAATCTGCACTTCACGAGGGGCACGTTGAATTACTATCCACCATCAGTACCACACATAACATTTCATCACCCGCACAATTCAGCTTTTGTCTGAAACATACACATTACAGCGTGACGTGACCTATTCCAAAACTGTTAAAGTTGATCTTGCAAGGGTGTTGTATTCACAATCACATGTTTTCGAGAATATCAACACGTCCCGAGATGAAAACCCCAGACTGAAAACAATCAGATTTGCTTTATATACGAAAAATATACAACAATTGTAAGCAGCTGTTATGAAAATAAACAGACACGTTGGAGGTCAAATGTCCACCTACCTACCACAAGGTAACACATTTATATATGTTACTGTAAGGAATCCAATAAATGTGGCTAGAACAGACTGAATAATCCAATAAGGCGAATAGCAACATGCAGTGTGGCTGAAGGGTAATGAAAATGCATGGGCAGAGGGAAGAAATACTGCCAAGTGATATCAAACTGATGTGAGCGTCAGTTATGTATTATTGATCTCAAACTGATTTATAAACTGGAAAGATTGGAAGACTTGATACAAATATACATAAAAGTTCTATGAAGCTGGTGGTTTAGTGTGAACATTGAGTGTCGATGTCGACATTCTGTAATGCGACGTGTTGAATTCACAGCTAAAAGCTCTTGCAGGCACTACTACAAAGACTGGGTGATGGTAAAAGGAACTGGCAGCAAATTCAGTTAAAATTATTTGGACCAAACTTAAAGCAACTACGAAGAATTCTAAAGTTTTTCCTTGGTTGTGCCGACAAGGCAGCGAATATCTACCATTTTCATTTGATCTTTCGTTTTTTAGGTTGTTTACTTGTCACTCTTCTGGTAATGAATCAAACTTTGGGATGAACAATCAAAGTGTCACAAATCGTTTTGCCACTGACAAGTGCCAGGAGTCGCTAATCATGGTTGTGAATCCAAGATCCATCCAGAGTTGTATCTTTGTTTTGCCAGAGCGTTACCGGGGATCTATTTGGATAATTACGTGCTGAACCACGTTTGTTCATTGAGAGTACTGACTCTCACTCATTTATATACACCTCAATTTATATGGTTGAAGAAAGTTTTGTACTCTAACTTCCCGAACCTAACGAAGCAATACTACTGATTTATCATACATTCATCCGTCTCCAAACTCGTCATCCTGAGAAAGTAACTCAAAATATCACTTCCCCCTGGAGCAAATCTGTTACTGAAATGCGGATTCCCACCACTGACTGCAAATCACTGGGGACGTCAAGTGAAATAAATGAATCGAAATGCTTTGGGTTAAAAAATGTCATTTCATCGGAGTCCGCAATTCAAACTGATGGCGTATACACTTGATGGCACTGAGAGGTAACTTCCATCTGAGGTTTGATTAGTTCCATGTTGCTGATCCTCAAATATCCTTATTCACTTTAGTGATTTAGTGCAAGGTATAAAAGCGGTAAATATAGGAACGTTCTTCAGTAACTGAATCGTAACATGTAGGCTCTGTGCATGTTACGTAGTGTACAAGATAGTTCAAAATGTCATTCCTGTATGTTGTCGGTTTACTCTGATATTCGCGTTTGGTACACGAGCATATGCACATTTGGTTTGTTTTCAAGGATAGAGCCATAAACTTTTATCCTTCAAGGAACTTTTCGGATTTTAGGTTCATTTAGGTTTAGGCATCTGTTGATAGTAGAAAGTTGAGAGTAACAAGTTGATAGAATTTACATTAGGGTTCCCGAGGAATAATTGTTTTTTGTTTGTTATTTTGTGATGAGTAGTAGACATACAATAATACATGTAAATGTTTTTGCAAATGGTCACAGATCAGGATGTCTCATTTCTGCACTCATTTATGTGTATTAATGGTACTGTGACGTGCAAAGAGGTGACTCTCATCCGACCAATGCACCTTCCTCCATGACGTCAAATTCTAATGAAGTCGGGGTAAACACCAGTCAAAATGTGCCTTTATGTGGTTTCTTCCAGTCCTATTGCACAGACGTCTGTTGGGGAGACATAGGTGCTTTATGACGCCATTTGTCCTTAACCTTGTTGGTTTGACGGTGTTTTTGAACAAGTCGACTTATGACGGTGTGGTGGATGTCAAGCTGTCGCTCAATAGCCCTGCATGACATCCCGGTGTCGTGCATTCCAATACTTTGCCATCTTCTTGCTTCTGGTAGTCTCCTTCGTTCCACTGTAAAAGATACTGGTAAAATCATTAAACGTTTAGGCATTTTCTACAGTTAGCCGCATTGAGTTAATAGTGCTTTTTGAGACAATCGTGGGTAATGTGTTTCAACTGCATATTGGGATGTGTTTTGACGATTGATTTAGCAAAACCCTTAAACAATAGTGAAAGGGAATACATTTCAAATAATAGTGATCGTTACAATTCAAGATTTACCATTAGGTAAGTCAGTAACTTAAAATATGTTAGGGGGTGCTTAATTAAGTTCCATGTGTATATTTGGATTTATATTATGTACAATTAACCGAAGAAATGGCCACCTCCTGGTCTGACTACTCGCCCGAGATATCATCGCGGTGACAGTATCAACCACGCCGAGCATCCTGTCGGGCCTCCCTCCACCAATGCCGCTTATTTGAGCCCTTTCCCCTCCATACGTGACCGTAGTCAAGCTTACCTCAAACCGTTCTCCTCATATTGATGTTCCTTATTGTCTTTTTGCTAAATTTGTATGCATAAAACAAGAGCGCTGTCCATATTCTACATCAGTCTTTCATCGGGGACGTGTTCTGTTTGTTCATCAGTGGCCGATATTAATGCCCCAGCCGTCTTCCTGACTATTCGCCTTTATTTGTGGTCATTAAAGGCATCTAAAAAAACCGCCTACTTTTCTCTCCTCATTTCACAATATCAAAATTGTTTTACTCCCAAAACTCAGAACTCTGTATTAGCATCTGTAAAACTCAAACTAATAATTAATGCCAATAACTTGGCCTACCGTACCTCATATGCATGCGTTTTTAAAAACAGGGTGTGGGAGATGGGGGCATTTATCAGAGGCAAGAGTCACAGAACTGCCCCTATATTCAGAAACATGAATCGGTGGCATTACTCAGCCCCTCCCCCTCGGACAGGCATCCAATGGGGTAGGGGGGACATACTTTTCCCATGGCCAAAGATATAAAATATCCATGTGGAAGCCAACGCTTAATCTATGAATATATAGATATAGTTTCGATAGAAACATATAACTCCTTTTACATTGAAAAGGAGCCCGGTGAGAAGGGATACTAGTATTCAGAACCTGTGCAGAACTAGACTTTATCCAACTATCCCCAATATTCAGGGACTAGGCCACGGGCAACAATTTCATAAAAGAGAGTCAATTCAATTATATTCTTAGAAAATAAGTGATAGTCTTAGAAACGTATAACTAAAAAGAATAAATCCTGGTGAACACTGCGTGAAAAACAGGGGATTCTGGCGTCGTTCTACTGCTACAATTTGTTAAACAACAGGTCCTTAGTGGTAGTTATGTTATGAGATGTGAGCCAGCGAAAGCTGGGCAGACTGAAAGCGAGAGTTCAGAGCGACACATTGTAACCAGCATCACAATAAATCCTTGTGGACCCCAAGACGGACTTGTGTAGTGAATAGAAGTTATATCCCGCAAAACAACAACATCTGAGACGGATACCAATTCTAAGTATGTCAATCAACTCTATTATAGATTCTTAACAGCTATACGAAGTTTGTGTCATAAAGTCATATTATCAATTGTTTTGATTTACGGATCAGACAGACAAACTTTATGTTTTGATTTACTTGGCCATCGTGACATTTTGAGAAAGTGTCTTGGGCTATATTTCTTCCCAATACAATACGACAAAACACACTGATCGCGGTCAGGGACAAAATATGTTTTATCAATAACAAATTGGGTAAAAGGCGAGAATTTATGGACTTCAGCTTCTTTTTAAATAAAGAAGCTGACATCCAAACTGAAGAAGTTGACATCCATAAATTCTCGTCGTTATGTGTATCACTTCTAAATGCCCTTTAAAGACTCAAATTAAGAAGGGAATTTGATGTCAATGTTATTTCAAAATGAATGTACCAGTCTTCCTTTGATCATCATGACAAAAGCAGAGTTATCACATGCCTATATATAACATTACAAAGGGCTGAAACTCCCCCAGATTGTCGCAATAATCGTGTTACCAACAGAACCCACAAAGGGGATCAATGTTATTTAAATTAACGGGCAAAGACAAAGCACTGCCTGAACATATCACACTGACTATACGTCAGTTACGTATTATTCATCTCGAAATACTAAAACCGAAGACAAATTATTGCAAATACTTAAAGAGTGTTCAAGTTTCGGGAAACTTCACGCGCGAACATTTGACTGATGAAAACGACATGCCGTAATTCGATTCGACATGCCGTAATTCGACGCGACATGTGAACTCGCAGTGAGTGACAGCCTGATATCGACAAAGACTTCAATTACACATGGAGAAGTGAAGTCTAGTCCCCTGGTAGAAGAACCTGTCAATGTTTCTTTTTCATCTATATGACAAAACGTCTTGGTTACGACAACCTTCACAGCACCGGCGTCCTCTGCACCTTTTTACACCCTCAGCACGGAAACGTTTCCCTAAAACACATATACTACTTTCACAACAAAGAAAAATGGTTCAAAGGATATTCCTTGTTACTCAATTCCAGAGACCATATACCGACTGCATGTTTCATGTGCCCTGTTTCAGTTCCTTATACTGGAATGGATTCTTGGGTTTGACAAAGTGGTCTCAGGCCAAACAAGCATCCCATAAACTCATTCACTAACGATGGCCCACCCACTTCGAAGCTGTCATGTAAGCAAATTGTTATGTCTACACAAAATATACTAAGAGTAAGTAAGTTATTGGTCCATGGATGGTTCATATAATAGCCATATTATCCACTTGATGTAAATTTTCATATCTCAGTTTAGTTATATTCCAGTCGCTAAGAACATACATTTATAATGCTTCAAACACAACTCATTCTTGGAATCGTGCCACTTTCTGGCCTACTTCAAGGTCAAGGTTAAACAACAACAATTACAGGTACGACGCTCTTTAACTGAAATATTGTTCAATCGCCATTAACCCCAAATCACTCACGTTATCACTCGGCAACAATATTCTATTATATTTCACTGTATCTGGTTTGTGTAAACTTTGTATGACTAACCACTGATCCCCCTGTTTATCAGAAAGAAGGAAGAAGTGTCAGCAGTGAGATTGTACAGACTCTCTGTTGAACGTCTCTTGTAGCTGATTGCTTTACTTAAATAAAAGACATGGTTGCAATGATTAAGGAAAATGCTAAAACATTAGCTGCAGGAGCCTAGAGGACTTTGATGTCAGGCGATGGTTGCAGCTAATGTGCCGATTCGTTTCCCAATGTGTCACCCCGTTGGGTCAGCTGAAATGCCGCATGTTCTCCAAGGGCTAGACAAATAGCTGTTGAAGAACATGAACAAAACTGGCCACCGTACTGTCACCAAGTATCTCCAGCTGAAAAGGCGAACTCATTCATCGGGACAGCGATGATGTTCCTTTCTTTGCCACTGTCAGATGATTGGCAATGCATTTCAAGAGGGGGAGGGATAGTCGACAATGAAGAAAATCAGCTAGACCAAGGCGCTAGTGATGCTAGAGTATCTGGATCCCATTGGTTTAACATCTTCCCGATTTTCGTCATCTTTGAGACATTTACTTCGTTGAAGTTAAGTCATTATGGACCAAAATATCATGAACAGCCTCCTGCCATTACTGATCACAACTTTCAAATCATGATGGATGCTTCTGACGCATATGCCAAACAATGGGCCAAAAGAAAAGAGAAAGCTACTAAACGTGCACCAAATGTGCTTTGCCCCTTCTTGCTGATCCGTTTGTTGTGTTCATATAAATGGTTTAAATATTGTAATTTGGCCGAGACGTTCACCTTAAGCTTCAGGGTCTAGATTTTTTAAGCTCTCTTAGCGCTAAGAGAGTCGTAAGTGCCATACATTAACATTAACTTACGACTATCTTAGCGCTAAGAGGGATTCGAAAATCTAGGCCCAGGTATATAATTAAATTGATATGGTATGGTTTAGTAACCATCAAATAGCTAATTACCTTCCACCGATATATCTAACCTGCAATAAAAGAGATTAGAGAGCCCTCCTCTACTCATAAAGATTCATATTTCTTATTATTCCTTACATCCTCGGTCACAGTAAAGCTTTCAAATAAATGTAAAGTCATCATGGAAACTACGCATCAATGACAAAATGATGTGTTTGCGATGGGGTCCACCGATATGGTTTTGGCAGCGATATCTTGTGAATGTGGAATCGGTTTTGTCCACAGTCAGGCTCAAATATTTTCTAATTAAATTATTGGTTGTACCACTATTATTATCATTATTGTTAAATGTATACAAGGACGATAACATCAGTTATCGAGCATTTGATATTACAGGCTTGATTAGGAGACAAACAAACAGATATAGACTATTTATTTTCAACTGAAGAAAAATTGTCGGGTTCTGTGTGTTGCAGTAACACGTACTGTAAACATGTATTTTCTAGAATATGCAAGGGGCGCTGGGATAGACTAATGGTGAAAATACGTTGGACTCCCCACATGAGTAGAATATGTTAAGTCCCTCTGATGTAGGATATTGCTGGAGTACTGCTAAAAGCGGCGTAAAACCATATTCAGCCACTCACTGCAATGTGCATATGTTGTTTAGTTCGCGTGGTAGGTCATCATTGGTGATATGACGGTACTAACTGAACGTGTATCACATGAGCGTAATGCATATACGAGGGTCCATCAAAAAGTACGTAGCCTAACTATATTCTCGATGTCCAACGTTTGAAAAGCTTCCATTTTATTTTGAAGGAATCGTTAGCAAAGCCATATCCTAAATTTCACATGTGTGGGTAATGTGGTTAACCAGATATTTGTCATCACAACGCATTGAGGTATACTATTTCTAACAAAATTGCAGAAAATTAAAAACGATTTGTCTTTTGGTACCTCTTGGATAATGGTATGCCCTCAGATAATGTCATCTAAAATATGTTCAGTATAGTATTGGATGACTTCCCGTCATGATCAACAGTCAAAGATTTGGATTGCCTGATTTATATTTAGTCGGGGGCTATTTTTTCAGGACAGATCCATTTTAATCTTTCAAAAACATTGTGTCCAGATATTCAAGCTGGCACTGTTTACAATATATTGTGAGCTAACACTTGTGTGACCATTAAGTATCTAGTTTGAACCCTTGGCATCATGTATGCATAAGTGAAAACATTAGAATAAGCTATGCCGTATGATTACGTCATCTGAAAGATAATATGTAGAAAAGTAAAACATAAAAATAACTGCATTTATGTCGTTTTCTTGTTGATTCTACATACTTTTTGATCGCCCCCCGTATGGCTTCTATGGCTACACAAATGTCAGTATCAAACTTAAAACCAACTCAACGGCAAATTGGCTTTCAAACTTCCGCATCGTTCGTTGAATTAAATCAGTCGAGGCTCTCGGAAGTTAAGTGAAAGTCCCACGCTGAGATTTTAATTTGCGGTATTTCAACAGTAAGGTGGTAGCGAAAGTGAAACGTGAGGATCGATGATGGATTTGGGCGTATTTATGCCCGTTCGCCTTTATCACGCTGAACACATTCGACCAGGCAATTACACTGTGACCAACTTCACACCGGCAGTCAAAGTCTCTGAACGTATGCATTCAATAACATTTGGTCCCTCACATTTTCTTACTTCTTTACTAAAGATACAGCGATGTATGTTGTATTTGTTGTACATGTATAAATGTATGTTGGTGACACCTTACCATGGGTAACAATTATCACAGGTAGACGTATCTCTAACAAAGTCATAATGTAAATGGTATTCTAAGAGTGCCACAGTGTTCTATGACACATCATGTTACACCACCGTTTGGGTATGTTCTATTTAGACAGAGACATTTTGGACGAGGACGAACAAACACCACCGTTGAATGAATGAATGAATGAATGAATGAATGAATGAATGAATGAATGAATGAATGAATGAATGAATGAATGAATGAATGAATGAATGAAAAGATCAAAATCAGACATATAGAGAATTATAAATCGTCCAATTATATGTTTTCGGACGACAGTGTTTACACTGTAAAGAGCGGGTAGCGTCACAAAAAATGTACTCAGATGATGGTTTGTGTTTAAGATAAAGTTGTCTGTGATAAACTAGTGACATGACACAATTGTTCATGCGTCAATTTAGAAGAAATGTTCTTGGGATTCTGAAAACACGTCACACGGGGACATATGTCACTGTGACAAGTTGGCATACAACTGCCAAAAATGTTTGTGTCATAAAGAAAGGTTTTGTTGTTTTCCACTATGTCTAGTCTGTGAAATCATTACGCGTTTGTATCTACTAAATCAAGAAATATATGAAAGCCTGTAGAATCCGTTTCTAGTGATATTCAGTACCAAAGTCACCCCGCTGTAGAAATCACTGATTGCATCCAGTAACGATTTCAGATTTGAACTTTTCATGAAACGCCATCACAAACACTGAATGACATATATAGTTCATAATTGGTGGGAAACCGATTTTATCACTCAGCTCGCTCAGAGATTGTCAGGAGAACGAACATACACTCTTGTTTTCGATGGCTCTAACACGTCTCGCCAATTTGTAAACTGAGAAATGGCAAGTACATAAATAAGAAATGCCAGATTCCCATGCCAGACTGAAGGCACGGCTTGGCGAGAAATAAAACTAATCATGCGGTAATACATGGCGTTGTTGCGAGCCCCTCTAACCCAGGGTAATATATATTTCAGAGGACGCCGTTGTTAGTCGGGTTAGTTTGTTTCAGCTCCAGAAGTCTTCCTTGCAGCAGTGTACCTCTCACAGAGCATTTAATTGATAATTTGTGTGTGTGTGTGTGTGTGCGTGCGTGCGCGCGCGCGTGTTTGCATGTGTGTGAGGGAGAGAGGGAGAAAGAGAGTACATATTTTGATAGTGTTGTGTCGTGTTTACCGTTTTTAAGTACATGTGCGTGTGTGTGCGTGTGCGTGCCTGTGTTTGCGTGTGTATGTGCGTGTGTTTTTTCTTTTCTTATGTTTTGTTTTTGTTGGGTGTTTTTTGTTGTGGTTCTTTTGTTGTTTTTTTTTTGTTTTTTGTTTTTGTTTTTTTTGCTAGTTTTTTTAGGGGTAGGGTTTTATAGGGGCGGAAGGTTGTTTTGTGTGTCTGTTGGTGGGGTTGTTGTTTTTTTGTTTGATGTTGTTTTGTTAGTTTTTTATTTTATTTTATTTTTTATTGGGGGGAGTGGTTTATCTTTGGTGTCTTCTGGGTCTTTTTTAGGGGGATGGGGTTTGGTTCGTGTGTCTGTGTGCATGTGATCAAATTTTGATGGTACTGTGTCTAAAATGAGACGTTTGAAATACATGCACATTATACGCCTACAATATATCAGCCAAATGTAAGCCTTTTGGAATTTCTGCTTTTTAATGGTGACAGTAATTATTGAAATGATTGCTTTGCAGACAGATATGAAATTTGAAATACATGCACATTATACGCCTACAATATATCAGCCAAATGTAAGCCTTTTGGAATTTCTGCTTTTTAATGGTGACAGTAATTATTGAAATGATTGCTTTGCAGACAGATATGAGTCCCTTCAGAGACATTTAAAACTTTTTATCAGATTTATAAATTGTATAACTTGCGCAAAAGAGTATATGTACCCGACTTTTAACACGACAACGTTTTGGGCATGCAGCTTCCAGATTTACGACATTGACGTTGAAATGTTTGAATGGGTTTCACTTAAGCCTTGGATGGTGTTAAGTATAAACTCTCCATTAATCAGGCCAGTTCAGTCTCGGTTCAGTAAGAGCACTTCCAAAATGTGAAAGTTTTTAACAATCATTTGCAGTCGATAACCCTCCCAGCAACCGTAAATCCCGGGGGGCTACTTATATACAGGTCATCTTAATGAAATGTCACGACTAAAACACTTTGGCATTAAGGTAATCCTGTACATAAAGAAAGGGGCGATGATAACGACAGCTTGGCTTTTGTGTTCCAAGATTAACACCCTTGGCCATCAAGCAGAACTCTTCCACCAATTTAACAGCCTCCAGTTTGACACTTCCCAGGAGAATGTACAGAACAAAAGAACAAACACGAGGCCCACTCTGTCGGACATGTTCATCACTGTCTATCACGGAACGCTGAACAATTTCAGAATCTTGCCAGAATCATTACCAAGTGGCAGCATTCAGTGTTCAAAAATACAATTCAAGCAATTTGCAGTTTTATTACAAGAAACGGTTTCTAAACAGGTATTTCATTGGTGTCATCTTCGTCGCAGCATCCTTGCTGCTGGTTGTTGGGCTTTTATGCATTTCTCCACAGTAAACATTTCTCTACATTTTGTCCATCTTTCATAAGTTTCAAAAGTTGGGATATCCTTATTATGAAGGATTAACCATGCTTAATTACAAGGGGACAATGTAATATAGCAAAGAGGAACACAATTGTGCCAGTCAGTGTGTTTTACATATGGACAGATTGAATGGTACCTTTCTACACTAGGCCCTGTATGTTACTGTGGCTTACCCTGTACTCGAGACCCTTACTTTCATATTGTATATTGAACCCGTGTCTAACGGTGTTGTGTCCATTTGGATCTTTTCATTGAAAACGATATTTTGTGCAATCTATGCTGAATGAGTTGACTTTAACAGAAGTGACAAAAGTCGATTGTACAATTGTAACGAATTATGAGTATACATATGTTTGTTTTGTTTCACTAGTATTACAGCTGTACAATATCGTTTGTAAACAAATCGTGTCTTGACCAGACAATCATTGGTGACAGTTATTCATAAACACACAACTGAAATTTTCAGTTGCATGAAGACGAATCAGCTGGAAACAGACACGACGGACTGCTGCCAGCTGCGTCATCCTTAACGTCAGATACTACAACTGCATGCACAACATTCTGCAACGTGTGTTTTCGTCCTTGATCAGGGGCAATATTTAACAATGATGATCACAATTTTCTGGATACTGATCATTGTTCATTTCTTAACCCTTCCCCGGAGATTGTGTGCAATATCGTCACATAAGACACGTGTCCAGTGTTGGCCAGTACGTATCACTCATAACGTGTTAAGATGTTCAATACATTTGAGTCGAAATCGTGCAATGGCTCCACTTTCGTCCAACCTTCTTCCATTGTATATTTTGTGACGGGTGCCACCGGTTGGCCAGGAAACGCTCAGCTATTCGCGGATACCTGTTATCATAACTACCTAACAGCAATTCATAAACACATGCTCATGATATGATAATCGTACAACCGATAATGCTTTTAGCATGCAAATTTGAATCAAAGAGGGATGTTTACATATGTATAAAATATCCACATGCATGACGAAGAGATATTTGGTCTATCAGCAACATGCTTTCTGAAAATACAACCGCAACTCTCACAAATCTAAATTCATTTAATCAACGAACTAATAATCAAATTCAATACAGACCGCCTCCGTGGTGTAGTGGTTAGAGCGTCCGCCCGGAGAGCGGAAGGTCGAGGGTTTGATCCCCGGTCGCGTCATACCAAAAGACGTTAAAATATGGTACTTGTTGGTCCCTGCCTGGCGCTCGGCATTAATGGGTACAATAAGGACTGGTCGGCTCGGAGTCAGTATAATGTGTCTGTGTGGGGTATTCATGCTTCACTGCGGCATGGTATGTCAGTGAGCTAGCACTATAAAACCAGCTTAAGTTTGGGCTAGTACAAGCAGCCGCACATACACATACGCACGCATGCACGTCGTCATATGAGCGAAATATTCTCAAGTACGACGTAACACCCAATTTCACCTCACCTCACCTCAAATTCAATACAATACGACCCAAGACCCGACAGTGACGAATAATGAGATTTGCAATATAAAGGAAAGGTTACTCGCATTACAACCAGAGCGAAATGACTGTTATGAAATTAAGTAGGAAAAGAGAAAACCCCTGCCTGCGAATAGCAATCTGATATAAATGTCACTTATGTATTATTAATTTCAAAATAATCAATATGGAAGCTCTGGAAGATTAATTGATGAAAAGCCTCAAAGAATGTTTTAAGCTTTGTGAAGCTGGACGCTCTAGTGCGAACATTTGAATGATGAAATCGGCATGCTGTTATGCAAGACGACGTGTGAAATCGCAGTGTGTGACAGCGTGGTACCGACAAAGACTTCAATTACACAGAGAATAACACAGACTGGTCCCAAGATAAAAGAACCTGTCAGCAATTCTATCACTGTTTAGTACAAGTTTCCGGGTTGACTAAGTGGTCCGCAAAAGATATTCAACAAGGTGTGAGAAGTAGCATGAACAAAGGATATCATACATGATGCATCTCAATTTGTTTTACCACAGAGGCGTACGTTTAAAGGTCTCTGGGTTGGTTCAATATACCATGCTGACTTGGCACCTTACTCCTAATATACGACCCATCAAAAGTTCAGACTCACTAGTGTAAAAGTAGCCAGGTACTTCAGGCAACTGTTCTAAACTAAATTTTGCAAAATATTCCATACTGTTTAAAGATATTGTTTACACATGAACTGATGTATTGTAAAACAAATTCGTAACGTTGAAAAGATTGTTGTCATGAGTTCAATAAATGAAACAAATACAGTGAAAATCGGCGAATTCGTAACAAAACTTTACACCAAAACGCAACTGTTCACATGCACGATATGTGCACATGCTTCTCAGCATATTTGATGCATGATCCTCGTGCAATTCATCTGGATAAGGTTTGCAGTTGGTTTCCCCATGTTAGTGGAGAAATTCATCTTCGATGTACCTACATGTGTATAGTACATTACATATAGTGAGTGGTTTAAGTGAGTCTAAACGTTTGATGGGAAGTAAACACATCTTCATTTCGTGCACATTGTAGGGATTCAGGGGTTGATTCGGTATCCAGTAACGTCAACATGCCGTTAAAGATGACTGCAACCTGTTATCCGACGGTGTATTTCATTGATCCTGCTATTGGTGACTGGTCTTTCAAAGAGCGTCATACCTCCCTTGCTCAGAAGTTGTTTGATCAAGGCCTCAGTAAAGCTTTCAATACGTTTTATGGTAGATATGTGGAGGAAATTTCTAAATTTGATGCATCAGTGACAAAAGTGATATCCGATGCAATTCCCTATTTTGACTTATACCATACGTTTCCGAATTATTTTAGGTGAACAATTGACAAGACAAGCAAGCAACCGCAAAACACGTGTCTGAACGAAACCAGGGGAATACTTAATATGAACATTTCGTTAAACCTCATTTCAGCTCATAATGTGTGGGTTTGGTCTAACGTTGCAATACACCACAACGTTACAGCTTCAAGAGGGACCCTATGGGCATGGCGACATTTACGACCACATATATGGTGCTGACAATCAATGATCATAATCAGGATGATTGTAATATCCGGACCCACAATCTTAGACAGATGCAATGATGCACATAGAATTACGGTACATCACAAACCTGGTCAATGCTAACAGACAAGCACTTCATTTCTGCAGATCGTTTGTCAACCATATGTATGGTATATGAAACATCCGTTGCCTGGAGACCCGTGAAGGTCCGGGTTAGAATATTGGCCTTCAGTAACCCATGCTTCTCGTAAGAGGTGACTAACGGGATCGGGTTGTCAGGCTCGTTGGCTTGGTTGACACATGTTATCGGTTCCCAATTGCGCAGATCGATGCTCATGCTGTTGATTACTAGATTGTCTGGTCCAGACTATTTACAGACCGCCGCCATATAGCTGGAATATTGCTGAGTGCGGGGTAAAACTAAACTCACTCACTCACTCCGTTGCCTGGCGGGGTTTTGTTCTACAGTGCTGATGTATTCAGATGTGTTCATCGATCTCCCAACTCGTCATCAGGCTTCTGTAGCTGAATACGTCCACAATGCATTTCGTCCCAAACTTACCTATCATCTGCAACGAGCATTGAATAAATGACCAGCTGATAGTAGGCTGTGTAATCAGGGCGATGCTGTTTATCCCTCACATGCAGTTGTCATGGTCATACATGGCAAAGAAAAAGCACGTGCATGTGCACCCAAACAATTTGCTTAATATATTTATGTTATCTTACATATGTGTGTAAACTGATGTTGTTCCATTATACATATAACAGTTAGTGATAGTGTGTATGTATTTTAACGAAATACTGCCTATCAAACGTCCAATGCAATTCGGACATTGTACTTGAAATTTGCAGCCTTGTTCAGGTGTACGAACTGGTCTTTATAAAACATAAGTATGATTATAAACGTTTACGACACAGTGTTGACCACAATACAGTCTTGACCACACAAAACCAACACTTATTCGGGACGTAGGGACGTCGGGTCACTGAATCTCGTCAGTCGCCTCTGTTTGGCACAAATATGTTTGACTGTGAAAACTTTCAAGTTAGCTTACGCCTGTATTTTGCATTTGCAGAATTTATACTTTGTATTTTTAGACAAGAAAACACTCCCGTCTCGAGATAGAACCTTTGTATTTCAGGTCAGAATATGGAATGAACACTAGGAACTGTCTATATATATGCTGGGTTTTCTTCACTTTTTCTAATGATTTCCTTTCCCAGAATATTTACAAAATATTTCTTGGCTATATTTGTTTGTGCTGCATTGTGCCAGATGGATTGTGCAGTTATTTTAATATTTGTTTGTCCAATGTTGTTTTATATATATATATCATCAGATCGTTAATCAGATTCCCCTATTGTTCTCAAGTGTATTCACCATCGAGTCAGTACATTTAATATATATGTAGAACTGAAAGAAAATTCAATCTAGATTGTTTTCTGTGCTCTTACTGTTTACTTCCGTTTGTAACAAGTATACATGACTTCTATAGTCGTTGAGGTACATGTAGTACATGTGCTTTTGCATATGAGGCACGGGTTTGGTTCCTGCATGGAACTGCACTCTGTCGTGACCCACCAATGAACTTACGCGACAATAAAACAAAAACAAAAACAAAAACGTGTCAAGTGTGAAACATTTTTAGTAAAAGAGCATTACAAAAAGAGTTTACAACTGTGTGGAAATCACAAATGAAGCATGAGAAACTTGTGTTTTCAGCAAGGTATTTTTATGATATTATACATTTATGCATGTCCGTTGAAATACAGTTTCTATTTTTTTCCCCACATGCCATATCGATGTATTGCCTAGTTACCATTTTCAAGTCGGTGGGGATTATAGCACGTATTCTACTTTGAACTTTATCGCATATCGGGTACCGATTCCCTGCTGGTAAAACAGAGACACATGTAGACAAAGTTATTTAGTGACGCCATGAACAAATATTGAATGTTGAGGCGTGGAATAACCCGTCTGGCTTAAAACAATCAGATTTTGCTACATAAACGAAAGATAATCACCGCTATAGTTAAAACACTATTTCAATGTGTCTTCTGATCTAGGTAAGTCTTTTGCAATGCCCAATCACTCGGGATCAAATATGTTGAAATCGATCACCATGAAAATAACATAGCTCAGGAGTCAAGATCAAAGACAAATTATTTTAAATTAATTGCTCTGAGAATAGCGAGAGACAATTTGTAACCCATTCTTTTGTCCAGTAATGGCTACTTCTCTTGCAATATGAAACAACGTTTGAAGATCAATAGGCCAATTGAGTTGCTTCTTGAGATCATCCTTGTGACTTCGAAACCTCGGACGTATCATTACCAGAAAGGAATCTGCACTTCATGAGGGGCACGTTGAATTACCATCCACCATCAGTACCACACAGAACATTTCATCACCCACACCATTCAGCTTTTGTCTGAAACATACACATTACAGCGTGACGTGACCGATTCCAAAACTGTTAAAGTTGATCTTGCAAGGGTGTTGTATTCACAATCACATGTTTTCGAGAATATCATCACGTCCCGAGATGAAAACTCCAGACTGAAAACAATCAGATTTGCTTTATATACGAAAAATATACAACAATTGTAAGCAGCTGTTATGAAAATAGTCAGACACGTTGGAGGTCAAATGTCCACCTACATACCACAAGGTAACACATTTATATATGTTACTGTAAGGAATGCAATAAAAGTGGCTAGAGCAGACTGAATAATCCAATAAGGCGAATAGCAACATGTAGTGTGGCTGAAGGGTAATGAAAATGCATGGGCAGAGGGAAGAAATACTGCCAAGTGATATCAAACTGATGTGAGCGTCAGTTATGTATTATTGATCTCAAACTGATTTATAAACTGGAAAGATTGGAAGACTTGATACAAATATACATAAAAGTTCTATGAAGCTGGTGGTTTAGTGTGAACATTGAGTGTCGATGTCGACATTCTGTAATGCGACGTGTTGAATTCACAGCTGAAAACACTTGCACGCACTACCACAGAGATATGGTGATGGTAAAAGGAACTGGCAGCAAATTCAGTTTAGATTATTTGGACCAAACTTATAGCAACTACGAAGAATTTTAAGTTTGTACAATGTTTGGACAACCAACTAGTCAGTGAATCTTTTTTTTCCTTGGTTGTGCCGACAAGGCAGCGCATTTCTACCATTTTCATTTGATCTTTCGTTTTTTAGGTTGTCTACTTGTCACTTTTCTGGCAATGAAACAAACTTTGGGATGAACAGTCAAAGTGTCACAAATCGTTGTGCCACTGACAAGTGCCAGGAGTCGCTAATCATGGTTGTGAATCCAAGATCCATCCAGAGTTGTATCTTTGTTTTGCCAGAGCGTTACCGGGGATCTATTGGGATAATTACGTGCTGAACCACGTTTGTTCATTGAGAGTACTGACTCTCACCCATTTATGTACACCTCAATTTATATGGTTGAAGAAAGTTTTGTACTCTAACTTCTCGAACCTAACGAAGCAATACTACTGATTTATCATACATTCATCCGTCTCCAAACACGTCAACCTGAGAAAGTAACTCAAATACCACACTTCCCCCTGGAGCAAATCTGTTACTGAAATGCGGATTCCCACCACTGACTGCGAATTACTGGGGACGTCAAGTGAAATAAATGAATCGAAATGCTTTGGGTTAAAAAATGTCATTTCATCGGAGTCCGCAATTCAAACTGATGGCGTATACACTTGATGGCACTGAGAGGTAACTTCCATCTGAGGTTTGATTAGTTCCATGTTGCTGATCCTCAAAAATCCTTATTCACTTTAGTGATTTAGTGCAAGGTATAAGAGCGGTTAATATAGGAACGTTCTTCAGTAACTGAATCGTAACACGTAGGCTCTGTGCATGTTACGTAGTGTACAAGATAGTTCAAAATGCCTTTCCTGTATGTTGTCGGTTTACTCTGATATTCGCGTTTGGTACACGAGCATATGCACATTTGGTTTGTTTTCAAGGATAGAGCCATTACCTTTTATTCTTCATGGAACCTTTCGGTGTTTAGGTTCATTTAGGTTTAGGCATCTGTTGATAGTAGAAAGTTGAGAGTAACAAGTTGATAGAATTTACATTAAGGTTCCCGAGGAATAATTGTTTTTTGTTTGTTATTTTTGATGAGTAGTAGACATATAATAATACATGTAAATGTTATTGCAAATGGTCACAGATCAGGATTTCTCATTTCTGCACTCATTTATGTGTTTTTATGGTACTGTGACGTGCAAAAAAGTTACTCTCATCCGACCAATGCACCTTCCTCCATGACGTCAAATTTCATTTGTCCTTAACCTTGTTGGTTTGACGGTGTTTTTGAACAAGTCGACTTATGACGGTGTGGTGGATGTCAAGCTGTCGCCCAATAGCCCTGCATGACATCCCGGTGTCGTGCATTCCATTACTTTGCCATCTTCTTGCTTCTGGTAGTCTCCTTCGTTCCATTGTAAAAGATACTGGTAAAATCATTAAAACGTTTTGGCGTTTTCTACAGTTAGCTGCATTGAGTTAATAGTGCTTTTTGAGACAATCGTGGGTAATGTGTTTCAACTGCATATTGGGATGTGTTTTGTCGATTGATTTAGCAAAACGCTTAAACAATAGTGAAAGGGAATACAGTTCAAATAATAGTGATCGTTACAATTCAAGATTTATGATTAGGTAAGTCAGTAACTTAAAATATGTTAGGGGGTGCTTAATTAGGTTCCATGTGTACATTTGGATTTATATTATGTACAATGAACCGAAGAATTGGCCACCTCCTGGTCTGACTACTCGCCCGAGATATCACCGCGGTGACAGTATCAACCACGCCGAGCATCCTGTCTGGCCTCCCTCCACCAATGCCGCTTATTTGAGCCCTTTCCCCTCCATACGTGACCGTAGTCAAGCTTACCTTAAACCGTTCTCCTCATTGATGTTCCTTATTGTCTTTTTGCTAAATTTGTATGCATAAAACAAGAGGGCTGTCCATATTCTACATCAGTCTTTCATCGGGGACATGTTCTGTTTGTTCATCAGTGGCCGATATTAATGCCCCAGCCGTCTTCCTGACTATTCGCCTTTATTTGTGGTCATTAAAGGCATCTAAAAGAACCGCCTACTTTTCTCTCCTCATTTCACAATATCAAAATTGTTTTACTCCCATAACGCAGGACTCTGTATTAGCATCTGTAAAACTCAAACTAATAATTAATGCCAATAACTTGGCCTACCGTACCTCCTATGCATGCGTTCTTAAAAATAGGGTGTGGGTGAGGGGGGATTTATCAGAGGCAAGAGTCACAGAACGGCCCCTATATTCAGAAACATGAATCGGTGGCATTACTCAGCCCCTCCCCCTCGGACAGGCATCCAATGGGGGATGTTGGGGGGTGGAGAGGTAGGGGAACATACTTTTCCCATGGCCAAACATACAAACTATCCATGTGGAAGTCAACGCTTCATCTATGAATATATAGATATAGATTCGTTAGAAACATATAACTCCTTTTACATTGAAAAGGAGCCCGGTGAGAAGGGATACTCGTACTCAGAACCTGTGCAGGACTAGACTTTATCCAACTACCCCTAACATTCAGGGACTAGGCCACGGGCAACAATATCATAAAAGAGAGTCAATTCAATTATATTCTTAGAAAATAAGTGATAGTCTTAGAAACGTATAACTAAAAAGCATAAATCCTGGTGAACACTGGGGATTCTGGCGTCGTTCTACTGCTACAGTTTGTTAAACAACAGGTCCTTAGTGGTAGTAATGTTATAAGATGTATACATGATTGTGCGCCAGCGAAAGCTGGGCAGACTGAAAGCGAGATTTCAGAGCGACACATTGTAACCAGCATCACAATAAATGCTTGTGGACCCCAAACGGACTTGTGTAGTGAATAGAAGTTATATCCCGCAGAACAACAACATCTGAGACGGATACCAATTCTAAGTATGTCAATCTACTCTATTATAGATTCTTAACAGCTATACGAAGTTTGTGTAATAAAGTCATATTATAAACTCTTTTGATTTACGGATCAGACAGACAGACTTTATGTTTTGATTTACTTGGCCATCGTGACATTTTGAGAAAGTGTCTTGGGCTATATTTCTTCCCAATACAATACAACAAAACACACTGATCGCGGTCAGGGACAAAATATGTTTTATCAATAACAAATTAGGTAAAAGGCGAGAATTTATGGACATCAGCTTCTTTTTAAATAAAGAAGCTGACATCCAAACTGAAGAAGTTGACATCAATAAATTCTCGTCGTTATGTGTATCACTTCTAAATGCCCTTTAAAGACTCAAATTACGAAGGGAATTTGATGTCAAGGGTATTTCAAAATGAATGTACCAGTCTTCCTTTGATCATCATGACAAAAGCAGAGTTATCACATGCCTATATATAACATTACAAAGGGCTGAAACTCCCCCAGATAGTCGCAATAATTGTGTTACCAACAGTGCCCACAAAGGGGATCAATGTTATTTAAATTAACGGGCAAAGACAAAGCACTGACTGAACATATCAAACTGAATATACGTCAGTTACGTATTATTCATCTCGAAATACTAAAACCGAAGACAAATTGTTGCAAATACTTAAAGAGTGTTCAAGTTTTGGGAAACTTCTCGCGCGAACATTTGACTGATGAAAACGACATGCCGTAATTCGATTCGACATGCCGTAATTCGACGCGACATGTGAACTCGCAGTGAGTGACGGCCTGATATCGACAAAGACTTCAATTACACATGGAGAAGTGAAGTCCAGTCCCCTGGTAGAAGAACCTGTCAATGTTTCTTTTTCATCTATATGACAAGACGTCTTGGTTACGACAACCTGCACAGCACCGGCGTCCTCTGCACCGTTTTACACCCTCAGCACGGAAACGTTTCCCTAAAACACATATACTACTTTCACAACAAAGAAAAATGGTTCAAAGGATATTCCTTGTTACTCAATTCCAGAGACCATATACCGACTGCATGTTTCATGTGCCCTGTTTCAGTTCCTTATACTGGAATGGATTCTTGGGTTTGACAAAGTGGTCTCAGGCCAAACAAGCATCCCATAAACTCATTCACTAACGATGGCTCACTCACTCACTTGGAACCTGTCATGTAAGCAAATTGTTACGTCTACACAATATATACTAAGAGTAAGTAAGTTATTGGTCCATGGATGGTTCATATAATAGCCATATTATCCACTTGATGTAAATTTTCATTTATCTGCCGGGCATGTCTCAGTTTAGTTATACTCCAGTCGCTAAGAACATACATTTTCATATATGTTTATAATGCTTTAAAAACAACTCATTCTTGGAATCGTTAGTCATACAAACGTTATAACGAGAATATAAACTTATAAAGTTAATAACATATTTAGGCTGTAACCTGCCACTTTCTGGCCTGCTTCAAGGTCAAGGTTAAACAACAACAATTACAGGTACGACGCTCTTAAACTGAAATATTGTTCAATCACCATTAACCCCAAATCACTCACGTTATCACTCGGCAATAATATTCTATTATATTTCACTGTATCTGGTTTGTGTAAACTTTGTATGACTAACCACTGATCCCCCTGTTTATCAGAAAGAAGGAAGAAGTGTCAGCAGTGAGATTGTACAGACTCTCTGTTGAACGTCTCTTGTAACTGATTGCCTTACTTAAATAAAAGACATGGTTGCAATGATTAAGGAAAATGCTAAAACATTAGCTGCAGGAGCCTAGAGGGCTTTGATGTCAGGCGATGGTTGCAGCTAATGTGCCGATTCGTTTCCCAATATGTCACCCCGTTGGGTCAGCTGAAATGCCGCATGTTCTCCAAGGGCTAGACAAATAGCTGAAAAACATGTATCCTGCATGCAGTTGGACCCAGTGGGATGTAGGCGTGAAATTAATGAATAGGAAGGCATTTGGGCAAACTTTTCATTGCTTCTGAGAACGGAAATCGATATTAAGGTGTACCGTTGGCGAGGATTATTAATTTGACCCTGTGAGGATTTGAAGAGACACATGGGATGCTGTTTATCATCAAATAGCATTCTTTAAATATTTATTTGGTAAAAATTGTACATGTACATGATTAGCTTAATAATCAGATTACACAAAACGTGTTTATTAAATTGAGTGAGTACATATTGCATAATGCTTCGTCAATATCATGCAGTTTTCGCAGGCAAGGATTCCATTGCTGAATATAATGAAAATGAATGTGCAATCTGTCTGGGTGCATTTCTAGACAAATGAGAATCTGTGACCTTAAGAATATGTATGTATGCTTTTAGAAGAAGAGATGTGTGAGAATATAGTTACTTGGTAAAAGAACAGACGATGAGTAATTATTTTACATCTGTGAAAAAGTGAAAGGAAGAAAATACCTTGTCCTTTCATATCTATGGGGATGTAGCTCTGTTACAATGAAGCTTGTTTTGTAATATTTCTCAATACTACCACATCACGATACAGGAGACATGGGTGATAACATCAGGGTGACATGATTTTAAAATTATGTGAAATGATAAGAGAACAACATATACCAAAACAATATACAGGTAACTGTACCTCAATTTCAGGTGTTTCATTTTTTTTTCTCAAGTGCGAAAGCAGTATAGATATTGTGCGATTCATTTGAAAATATTTTACTTAACATCAGTTATTACGTAAATAATAGATAATGCAAATATACATATTGATACATAGCAAAGCGTAAAGTTTTTTTTATGTTTAAAACCGATAACATTAAAACATGTTACGTATGTTAGGATTAGTTATCGCTGTACATGTCCTATACATTTGAGATAGGATTTTCTTTCACAAACTTTCAATGAGGTACTTACAATCCAAAGCTCTTTGGAGGAAATATAAGTGTGCAACACATGTTCAGTGAAAATAAATATTTCAAATTAATTTACGCTTCCTTCCATACATATTCATGAGGTCATGTTCGTACACAATGATTGGTTAGTCTATCGGGTACTTGTATTGCCATAAATAATACATCCATAAAATCACGGCCTCCTGAAAGTCTACGCGCTGAGGGCATGCGCAAAAGGAACAGAGCAAAGGAACTTGGCAGGTAGTTTTTTTAAGTTCATCGAAACACAATATCATCTCATGGAGACTTGCCGTGAGAATCGATGGGTATGCTGCACACAGAATACCTTTACAACACACGTATGGTGCCGGTCATGCATGTGTGACGTCAACAGCATCTACATTAGGTCGGTGTATCTACGGAATCAGTACCAAACTGACACATTAATAGCTCGGACACTTCCTGGGTAAAACGTCATTCCTTGATACAAGGGCTGTTTGTCTGCCCAGAAGTTGAACTTTAGCTTCGAGTGTATTGATGATCTGTTATCGTTAAATGGCAATCACATAGTCAGTTCCCCTTCCACCAATTTACCCACTTTAACCTGAAATAAAGGAAACAATCGACACCACCTCCTGTGTTTCATATGTATAGATGTTTGCATAACGAGTCAGAGTGACTAAACCATCCACAAGGCTGTATGTCAAGAGGGACGCCTGCAACTGAGTCCAGCAATATCTCCAGCATTTGTTCTTCACAACGTTTTCAGGTACAATCGAGCCTGCTCATTTTATCAAATTTTCAAAGAGCGGCATATGACTCTTCCTCAGAAGTTATTCGATCAAAGTTAGAACATCCAAAGTCTCAGTAACACTTTCAAAACGTTTTATGTTGAAGATGTGGATGACATTTCCAACACTGACATTGACCCATCCGTGACAAGCCGTCCGATGAAGTTCCTCTTTTGACTTGATAGTGAGTCAAAAACACAAGTTCATGATATTGTCAGAATCGTCAGGATTTCTTTTGGAAATGGTTTGTCGCTTTTTTAGAGTTCAATCACTAGCAGAAAAGAACCCTACCTGTGGTTGAAGAAGCACAAAGTCCGGCCCTGACGTCCAGCTAGTTTTGCATCACGGCCGGGCGTTTTGGTGCAGATAGTATCAGAGGACAGCACTGGGGCAGTATACCTTTCACAGATGGTTCCAGGTGGTTTCTTCTGGACAACTCTGACGGTCGTGCATAGGTATCCATGCGTCCAGGAGAATGTTTTAGCTTGGCTTGTGTTACTCTAACATCTTCAGTTTGGAGTGGAAATTACAGTCTACCCTCTGTGCAACTCAGTCTAAGTACAGTCTACCCTCTGTGCAACTCAGTCTAAGTACACTAAGACTCAGTATTATTCGTTACACTGATATACTGAGTCTAACAAAACCTTGTGGAAGTTCGCGTCAGGTAACCGTTTAGCGATCTATGACCGTCCAATCAAAGGCGAGACGGCCGAACGGATTTAACCAATCAGACAACGGCTACTATTTACGGTTCGGTGGATTTTCTCGTCCCCGGTCGCCAACACTGATCTCCCAAAAAATGAACATCCGCATAAAACACTGATATTTGACCTGCAGTACATACGCTTTGGGGTTCCTGTTGACATGGCTATAATTAGCTAATATTTCCGCAAGTTGACATGTTTTAACACTGACAAAACGCTATTTTCAGCGAATGTTTACTTACTGCTGTGGCTTGCATCACTCGGAAGCGATCGTACGGAAAATAGCATTCGGAATCTTTCGGGTACAAACTTTATCGAGGTAAAAGTTCAAAAGGTATGTGCGAATGTCCACTTTCGCGATTTGGTAAGCTGTGTTCTGATTGGTCAATTGGAAAGGTTACCTGACGCGACCTTCCACAAGGTTTTGTTAGACTCAGTATAGCAGTGTAACGAATAATACTGAGCCTAAGTTTACTTAGTTGCAACTGCAACTACGTGTTGGATCAGATTTTTGGAGGCAGCTTATCATGGCTGGACCGCAATGGCCGGTTGTTTCTCCGGACCTCTTCCCAATAGAACATGTTTGGGATGAGATGGGATTATGCCATATAACGAGTGGAATGTGATCAAAAGTGAATATTTTTCAAAATATTTGTGTAAAATGTTAACTGTTAGTTAAAGTACTTAGCAGTTGTTGACCTGACATGTATTGATTTGTAAACCTATTTAATTTTAGAATACGATTGTTATTTTATAAAATGCACGAACTTATTCCTTTTATCTTTTAACGGGCTTCATTGTGAAACTAAGTAGTTTTCAATCATGAAATCACACGATCATATTAAGTGATATTTTAACAACGAATTGATATTTAAGTTTTTAATAAACACATGTACGTTGAATATGGCACGTGCCCAACAATTGACATTGTTTAATATAAAGGCTGTTTCTAATATCAGCTTAATGGGAGTATAGACATGTTTTCAGCTCCTAATCAAAGGTCGATACAACAAATTGCAGCAAAGGGGGTGATAAAAGCTATTACTGGCTCAACGAGTCCGTACAAGTAGATGCTAACATGCGCGACATGAAGGGTTATGGTTTCATAATTACCACAGACATGCAATTTACAAGTGATGCTGCCCGTCAGCGCCGTTTAACTACTAAGTGATCCCATCATAATGCCTGTTATCAACATGAACAGAGGCATGTATCTCAGCATTTCGTTTCACAGATCCAGAGTCAATAACACCCATAACCAAAGTGGTATTACACCGGACGGTCGTTTATCACGAGATCAGGGCTAATCCAGGCAATAGTTGATGTTTGGCGGCTATAGCTCCTGGCTGTGTAATCGTCGGCTGGTGTTACCTGAACATATTCTGCTGTGGACGCTTGAATTTAGGTCTAGGAGGTTATTTGGCAAAAACATTTTGATATAGCGGTTCATTCAGACTTTGGAAATATTCAGTGAAACATGGAGTGAGTATGCTTTTACGATGCTTTACGACGGCGGACACTAAAATGGTCTTCACACGATGTGGGGAATCGAACCGTCTATCTTCGAAGGATAACAATATATGGATGAACAACTTCTTTATTGCTGGGAGAGGTTCTAACACCGTATTAGAACCTACACTGAAACGCCGCAATCACAGCAATAAAGAAGTTGTTATCCATATATTGTTATCCATATATTGTTATCCTTCCTTACTGCCCCAATATTGAATGCCTCTCAAAGAAGTTACCTCTATCTTCGGTGTGAGAAGCAAACTCATTAACCACTAGGCAACCCCTACCTATACCGATTTAAAAGTATTAAGTTATATCTTGGTATGTCAGCTTGATGTGGGAGGAAATACTGAACTGATCACAAATGTTTACCACTGTGGGCAAATCCACAAGCACGGATATGAGACTGACAAACTGCGGTACATAATCGGGTCGAAAACACGCTAATGCATTTCCGGCATACCAAAGGGACGCAACCCTGCTGAGAATCAAGGCGCCTTAAACGACTGGACCACCAGCAATTATATCAATGTCAAAGAATTGTTACAACGTATGTGAGACACTATCTGTCTATTATAGCTAAAATACATGGAATTATCATGAAACGGCCCTCCTATTATCAGAAATTTGCGGGCCGCTGCAAATGATATTGGACCGCTCAACCTTAACGACGGGCCACTATCAGTTCTGTTGCCAAGTGACGTCATAGTGGGTGCGTGGGCTTACTGTTCATTCGACATTGGCTTTAGACTGGCAGATATTCTGGGGCAAACAAGTCAAAGCAACCCGAGTTCCCGCTTTAAATAGCGGTTATATTGGCTTTCTTGCTTGTGCTAACCTAACAACTGCACTATTAACGTTGTTGTTGGACCAAAACCGAACACTGAAAACTGACGTTGTGTCTGACATAGTTTGACATGTTGCAGTCTATGGTCTTGTCAAAGGCCAAGGTCGAATATCGTCACGTTCTGTTGTGACGTAACTTGAATTGTTCGATGACGTAATTGCATTCGCTCAGTCAACCCCGTCAGAAGTTGGTTTTGAGTAAACTTACAGTCAAATTCCTTCATTGTTTCCTTTTTCTTTTCAACACAAATTCCATGATGTATTTAAGCAATAATAACGGTAATGCTATTTTTGAGGGCATTATCATTTGCAGTAGCCACCGGTCTTTTTCAACTGCCCTCCTTCGTCGGGCACTTAATGGAAGACCTAGGGCTTCTGCAAATGATAATGCCCCAAAAAATAGCATTGCCTTTATAATATACCCACAAGTGATGTTTAGTTACATTTAACACGTTGACATTTAACAAGTGACATTTTAGAAGTAACCAAAACATTTAAGCGTAGCGTAAGTCCAATGTAGTAGTCCCCCAGTACATTTCAACAACCAACCATCATATACCTATCACACAGTTCTGGAGAAATCCAGCAAAAACGACGCCACAACTCAGCCATCGAGAAATTTCTCACAACTCCCACAATCTGTCCAGAAACATAACAAAGGGCAGGTAACTCTAATTTACTAAACAGGTGAAATTACACAAGCTAGGAGTTCAAATCCACACTCAGCGCTTGACACTTTTGTGACCCATAATAACTAAAAGTTAATTAATGTGACATTTTTATTAACAAAACATATCCTTATAACATAAGCCCCCCAAAAAGTAAAATTACCGGCGGCCCAATATATAGTACAATCGTTAGGCAATATCTAACGCCATGCCCATTTAAAAGAATTGTGAATGTGTGTGTTATGTATTTATACAAAGAAAATCAGGTTTTACAAATGTTTAGATTGTACAAAATATGTGCGACGTTTTCTTCCAGTGTGAGATTGTGAAACACTACTTGCCTTTTGATCTATGTTATTCCAGCCCATTGCTTCTGGCCTTTATTGCTTTCATTCAATGTGTATAATCTCCAAGGAAAGTAATGGCCATAATTTGATCTAAATGTGTTTTCTTGATTAATCACAATGGCAGATAGCACTTATCGTTTCCACAAATTCGTCGAAACAAATGTCTTCCCTCTGAGGCAAAATTGAATTATTTTTATCGTCCTAAATCCCTAGTAGAGAGACGTAGGTACGTATTAAACAACATCAATGTCCTGTGGGTGCGGGGGTTATAGGATGATAGACATTATGGCTCTTGTGTCGACCACAGTCAAACAGCGCAATGAAACAGGCAAGCAGTGTTCTGTTGACTTCTTCTGAACTGCAGTGATGTGTTCCTCTTTAGCAACGAAGTGAGACAATGTTTCAGTGAAAGAAGCAGAATTTAATCGCACAGTGATTGTACTCTTTGGTACACATTGGTTGGTATTAAACCAGCAAGTCTATATCCTTGGAACGTGTGATCACAAAGACAAACAATCAGCTGCTCTGATCTGCTGCATGATCCTACTCTGAAATATACGCCTTCCACAGAAATAATGGGGAGGTGAATGGGGGGTTAACGATCAAGATTATTGCTCTGGTGTGTAGTGATGGTAGTGGTAAGAGGGATGGGGGTTTGGGTAGTGCAAGCTACTTTTAAAGTGCTCGTCCACTAAGATACCACTAAGAAAACTCCACTCAGACACCGCATACTGATTTCACGCCCAACAGTCCTTGTTTCATGTCCCTATTTGCGAATACAAGGAAAGGTAGCATCAATCACCGCCTTTTGATCTCTTTGGTATGTTCCGGGAATCGAACAACCATCTGCTCTTAGAGGCCATGACCATCCTTAACTATTGCAATATGGTGCAATTGTGTATATCATCTGAAAGTGAAAACCGACTCCAAGTATGGTAAAGGGTAAAAGAGGAAAGTATCACAAGATGATGACTTCCTTCATGGACACAGCAGTAACATTGCACATTAATTGAGTGTCAGCGTGAACTGACGTCATAGGCAATGTGCATTGCAGTAAACGTAAAAAAGAAGGCATGGCTTTTAAGGCAAATATCACATTTCATTGATTCAAACTTATTTCGTTACAGAAGTGACACGCCAACATCAGGTGGAAATGTTGCCGATCGTCAAGAAACACACCATGCATGTAATGAGAAGTAGTCATTTCCCATTTGCCACGCAGCGTCAGCAAATTCCTCAGTCATGGCCGCGGTGTCTAGTCCGAATCAATGCCTGAGCTGACGGAAGATAGAGTTATTACTGTTGAATAAAAATCAATATGTAGAAATAATGAATAATTGACTAGACTGTATGCCGACATTAGGGAGTAAACTCTCATCCTATACATTATGCATTTGCAGTACAGTGAATATCCATTATTTAAAGGAGGAATTTGAATATGCATCAATGTACATGACAACTACTATATACAGAGAATACGACATAATATATTACATGTATATAGAATTATAGAATTATAAAGCAATCGCTTAATGTAGCATTTAACATATATTCATGGTTGTAGTAAGTCATTTTTTCAATTAATCGTAAAGGAAATCACCAATTCTACACAGTGAAAGCGACAAACACCATTTCCATAATAATAAGATATCTCTGTTAAAGGCAGAGTTTATTGCATCAGATAATGATGACACCTAGCATTCGCGTATCCTGTCACACCATTGGCACTCATTACAAATACACGCAGAGGCAAGCCATTACTTCACTTGACATAAACACGGGACCAAACAATACATAGGTTTCGCAGGTGCTGTAAAAGAACAGTTCAAAAACGACAATAGCCTTGAAAGCTACAAAATAACAAAACATTTATCGACAAGGGAAATGGAATTCCAAGATGCAAAAATGTCCCCTGCAATATTTCATTTAATGACAAAATGTAACAGATGTTGTAACTTTGTCAAGTGTATCTACGTCAACATATTAGCTCATAGATACTACCACCCCCAATACTTTCACAGCTACCTCTTCTACTTCTATCATCAATACTTCTACTACTACCAGTCCCCGTGAAGATCAGAGTTGGAGTCGGTTTTTAGCAACCAATCTTTATCAAAAGACGTGACCAATAGGATCAGTTGTTCAGGCTCACTTGGTTTGCACTTGCCATCGTATCCCAAATGCGTTGATCAATAAAAGTTTAAGATATGAAAAGTTTCACGAGTTTCAGAACCAGAGAGTTATTTGTGAAACCCTACGAATACTCGTCATACAATCGTCGCGCAGACATTTGCGTATACCTTTAGTAAATATTGTCCGTCGATAAATGTAATATTTTATCGCGCTTCAATTAATAACCACAAACGAAGATGCACAATAACATATGGAATAGGGATATAAATTTCAGGCATATACTGGCCTTTTTATACAGGTGGATACAGAGATATACTGACTTATGGGTATACGGAAAAACGGATATATAGTGACATATAGAAGAAGGGGCATACAGACATATACTGGCCTATGGATGTAGGCGTATGGATGTACAGGGATACAGACATATACTGGCCTATGGATATACGGGATACAGACATATACTGGCCTATGAATGTACGGGGATAGAGACATATACTGACTTATAGATGTACGGAGACAGACACATATACTGACCTATGGATGTACGGGGGTACAGACATATACTGACTTATAGATGTACGGAGACAGACACATATACTGACCTATTGATGTACAGGGATACAGCCATATACTGACTTATAGATGTACGGGGATACAGACATATACTGACCTATGGATGTACGGGGATACAGACATATACTGACTTATAGATGTACGGGGATACAGATATATACTGACCTATGGATGTACGGGGATACAGACAGACACACACCTATTGATATACGGGGACACTGACACATATACTGACGTATGAATGCACGAGTAGACAGACATATACTGACCTAAACGTATATATAGGCATTAGATGAGCCGAGTGAAATATCACACAATGTCTCCATTGCTATGATAATGTGGTTTTCAGAGTGAGATAATGAAAATATCCTTTCTCATCAAATATCATATATGTCCTTGTGGGACCTGCACATTTCACATCGCTTCACCACTAACGTTTCCAGGTTACACCAGGAGGGTTACATTTAAGCTGATAAGAGGAGATAAATATACTCTTTGAACAGATATCGTCAAATGAATAAATCGGCATTTTCAAATTCGGCAATACCGACAGAGAATCATCAAATACGTGGAAAGTGACATCTACAGACAGTATAAAATACGGTGATATCGACACATACTGACTTCAGCCTT
This sequence comes from Haliotis rubra, assembly GCF_003918875.1. Taxonomy (NCBI): domain Eukaryota; kingdom Metazoa; phylum Mollusca; class Gastropoda; order Lepetellida; family Haliotidae; genus Haliotis; species Haliotis rubra. The sequence continues at coordinate 5,108,576 of NW_025767190.1, forward strand.
GTAAACAAGGCATTTGCTCGTCATGCATAAGACTTTGACGTCATTACGGGATTCCCAAGTCGACATCTGGATCAGGAACCATCATGGTACACACCAACTCAGGGCTTTACACGCCGCTATAGAACTTGCCTTCACACAGACCTGGATTACATAAAGATCTACACTTTATCAATGCACCATAGGGGATATCTAACTCTGCACATCAAAGACAGAGAAATAGAGGGGAAATGATGATTTTGGCATCCACATCTAAAGGTTATGGTGGGGTGGAGATCACCTCCCATTTGGCAACTATCATGAAAGGAGAAGTGGATGTTTGATATATATTTACTGACTGGCAATATCAGTCTGACTACATCCCCATGGGGATGCCAGTTGGATTAGGTCCTCAGTATTAATGACGTATACGACTGAAATGGGGATCGGATGGCCAGTATTTTTTACCTGCAACCATGCAACATGCTATAAACCAGTATTTTGTTTGGCTAAGACTGCATTTTATATGTTACAGTCAGATTGTGAAATCAGTCATTTCGTGAAATGACTAAAAATATCAATCATTTAGATCAGACCACTGAGAGGGTCCGCCATTTCATGAAATGACTAAGAGGGTCAGTCATTTCGCTGGATAATGGTATATCAGGATCACTTAACTAAGTTTTGTCTATTGAGACCACGGACAACTAAAAGGGCTGCTGAAGTAGCGTTGATAAAAGTGCCCCAGTGATCCTCCAATCTGATAATGGATCAGAGTTCACGTCTCATGTTATTAAAGAAATTCAACAAATCTGACCAGAACTAGCACGAGTACATGGTAAGACACGCCATCCCCAAAGGCAAGGATCAGTTGAAAGGGCAAATGGCGACATACATGCTGGTAGTGTGGATCAGTGATAACTAGACTAAAGACTGGCGACATCTTATTCATTTCACGAAATGACTGAAATTTTTAGTCATTTCGTGAAATGACGGATTTCACAATCTGATTGTAACATATACATGCCACACCGTCAATGCCGAACAATTTGTTTCCGAGGCATTGAATAAGAAAGGAACCAACTAGTCCATACAATTAATTAATTCATCACGTATTCACTTGAACAAGGAAAAAGTCTTCTTGGGAAAACACACTTTTACTACAATTTAGTTGTCATCAGTTGGCTACAAGATCTAATTAATTCATCACGTATTCACTTGAACAAGGCAAAAGTCTTCTTGGGAAAACACCCCTTTACTACAATTTAGTTGTCAGCAGTTGGCTACAAGATCTACTTCGAAACGTCTGAATAAGAGACAAATAGAGAGAAAAATAGAGAGAACGATTATCCACCTTGTTCAACAAACCTCTGAGTAGCAGAAATATGTTATCTGTTGTTGTGGCCAAATATGTGCACAATATTGCAATATATGCCCTTGGATAGTTGGGGCAGTGGATGAATGACGATGTCTACTTGTTATTGCGTCAGATAAACCATCCTGCTCCTACCGCTACTGAAAATAGTGCAAGATATATCCTTGGGACATCTTACTGTAATTAACAGTTCTGTTGTCCGCGGCTGATACATACAGCGTGGGTGGACAGAGAGCATTTAATCAGCCCCTCGGTGATGTCAGGACCAACTGGTAGTATATACAAACTTGCTGATGAAACACAAATCCTGGCAATATCTCGTTCCATAAATAACCAATTAGGAAAAATCCCGACATACACACAATCCACAAAAGCTTGCCAGCGGCCTTCCGCTGCACTGGTTTCTGACGATAACGCAACACAACATTACATGAAGCGTACTATCGACTTTGCTTTTTGCTTTATCGACTTATTTATATACGGAAATATTTTTGCGGCTATATTTTGTAGAGTTACAGTAGCGTAGAAGCAACTTACCCTTTTTTAACAACTCCTCATGTCATCACTGATTTTCAGTGATCCATTTATATCATTTTCACAAATATGTTTGCTTTACCACAAACGGGATCTGTTTCTTCTTAGTGATTATTTTCTACTGAAGTATTCGATTTAATTTTTATGGATATGGTTTTTGTTCATTTTTTAAGTTGAGTCGCTTCAAAGTTTGAAGGTTTAATTCATTTTGCATTTCAAGTGAGTGAAATTGAAGAGTGGGTGATTTTATACGCCTCTTAAAACTTAATGTCAGATATATATGGACGAATGGCTTAATTGGCTACAGAAGAAAACTTGTTTCAACTTTTGCGAACCTTAGTGCATGTTGTGGAAATAATAACGGGAATTCGAAATCGCAACAAGCGAATTATGGAACGGCAAAGGGAGACAAATGCGATGGTCACATTATGACTTCTTGTACCACCGTGTCCGTTATGACGTTATGACGCTGTGGATATGTTTAGAAAACCTAAATATGAAATGCTAGTGATATCTACTAAATGACAAAACATGTCCCATTTGTATGAGGTGTGTTATACATGGGTTATTTATGCTTATGAACTGAGACACTCTTGTACGTTTAAGCGTCTCTTGGTGTTGTGATACGTCTAGTGTCTTTGTGGACACTCTGACCCTCAATAGCATCGTATCCCCCGGTCTGGTTACACGTGAACGCCTTCAAAAGCCAGGCAGGATGGAGTCACTATCTCGGAACGAAATGTCGTGCCAGTTCTTGGGAAAAGAAAATAGTAATTTATTCCACATCAGTTCAGCTGTTTATCCCCACCAATTTTTATGGCATTTATGTTCATGTCGGAGACAAAACATAGGGACAAGAGACCCATAAGTCCTACCGTGTTAAAACATATCTGTCATAGCTGATTAGTTAAAGCATGTCACATAACATGCGAATCATAGCATAGGCGGACCCCCGCCCCAACCCTTTTGTGCTGAAAGTTTATTAAATGACCATTGAAACTCTCGTGAAAACGGGTGAAAATGACGTGTGCAGCCCTCCTTTCACAAAAGCGTGCACCCCGCCCCCCTTGCTCAAAATGCAGTATCCGCCCCTGCATAGGGGCACCTTTCTGCCAATTGCAAATTGTATGTGTCTGTGTCTGTGTTTGCGCGCGCTCCTATGAGAAAACGTGTGCGTCTTGTTCGTCGTAATCAAAATGCTTTCAAACTACTTAATTTTGGGAAATGACAACAAAGCACTAGGTGAGTACTTTCTTTTGTGCGTCAGTTTATCTGGGATATTCAGACAGCAGACCTAGTTTTTCGCCCTTTGTTTTCATTGTAATACGTCAAGGGTTTTTTGCTGCTTATTTTCACTTTCATTTTGTGTGGTCCACTTTTTGTGTCAGTTTTTGTGAATATTGAATCCCTCGTGAGCATTTTCGCTATAAGGTAATGTTGATAAACACGTTTTTGTGAATTGGTCGGGGGAATACAAAATATATTATTCCCTAGTATAATGAAGAGAAATGTTATCCCGAAAAAATCCTTTATTATCAATTTAGAAACAAATGATGTAACGGGAATGTGAAGGGAAAACAATCATTAAAATGAGATTAACTTCAATGAAGTCAATATTATGGAATAAGTTACTAGCAAACACCTAAAAACTGTTTTCTATCAGTATTTAATTGTACCAGTGTATAAAGGATAGAAAAAAAGTATCGAAGAGAAAAAACACATCCCAAATGTCTTACATATTTTCTTCCAAACTGAAAAACACAAAGGAAAAAACATTACACATGATATGAATACAAATAAAGAATAGAAGTAAATAGTACTTGCAAACTCCCTGATGGTATAGGTGAACAAATGAACCACTATATCAAACCAATGCCTGATGAAAGTATGCGGTTAAACTGAATATTATTTATGGACAACAAATTGTCTGATAAAGCCATAATGAATATCAAGATGCCGAGCAGTACTGAAATGAGACGAGCTGTTCCGAGCAGTACCGAAGTGAGACGAGCTGTCCCGACCGTCGGACAGCAATGATCGGAGAAGCCGCTACGGTCATTAAACCATGAAAAGCATTGTTTTACAATCGGTCCTCGCAATTTGCATTGACAAGGGCGATACCATATTTCGTTCTGTACAATAAAAGTAAAACCTATCCGACACTTTTTGGGCATATTTATCCGTAAACGGATACCGTTTTCATTCGTTCACCCCATACTGCAGAGAAACCTACTTATTGTATGATCCATATTTTTATCTGTATACTACATGAGGGTTGTATTTTATATGTATATTGCATACATGTGTGTATATAAGAACCACATGTAGAAAGTAGGATTGGTCATGTTTCCAGTGAAAACCGCAATAGCACAGGACATTATGAAGGCTTCTCGAAATCAATAACGTGGCTACAGGCGATTGCCATGAGAACATGTGCTTTTACACATTTCTTCAATCAATACGTCTTTTAAATTATGGAAGATTAGAAAACACTACCGGATGAAGGTTTTTGGCCAAGTGATAGAGTTCATTAGTTGAGTCTCCTCCCGGTCTGTGAAGCCGATACCTGAAACTATGTGCCATGTGGGCGTCTCGGACGTGGCTGCCATAATCATCTACAAGAACAATATTTTGCAATGGTTATCGTGTAGTATTGTATTTCGATGTTGCTATGATACATTGAGAATAACTATAGGGTTTATGAATAGATAATGTCAGTAAATAGCGGGATTTCTAGGATGTATACTTAAATTATTACAATAGAATTAACATTTATAACACCATTGGAATCCCGTGTCAAAATGTTTCCAAGGATCCCAGTGCTACTCGTACGAAAAGGCTAAAACGACCACGTCTGAAAGTGTTACGTCGTATCCCACGCGCGGATTGTTGGGTTGCTGCATATCACGTGGGTATACATCGGATATTGCTTTCGTGAAACAATATTCAGTGAGTACTCATTTGAAGGAGGCGTTGCTTGATCGGGAGTCCAGAAAATGAATAAATGAAACACATTTTCTACGTGAAATTGGGTTACTGTTAGATTGTGAATGTGAATACAGTTTTCTGACGGAAAATTACCTGTGCTGCATATAAACTTACATTTCTACATTTCTTTTGAAATTTGAAAATGCATCGTTCTATACACATATTTCAGATATCTCATTGACCGTAATGTCTTAATTCATAAATTACACGTGAATGTCAATGTGCGGCTTACAATTTGGATGTTACCGTGTTTGTGCAAAGGCAGGGACAGAACGTTACATTGCAGCAGGATAGTGCCCGCTCACACATTGCACAGACTTTTGCAGACTTTTGAGGCAACAAATAACATTGCTGAATTGCCTTAGTGTTCAGTTTCTCCAGGTGTCTTCCAGACAGAATATATTGTGGATGAGAGGGTTGGGCGCCTACGACAGGACAAGAACCAGCCACTAACGCTAGTTCGGTCCGGCCTGGTCCTTTTGGGGGGATAACATTCTCCAGGCTGTTTTCAATGATCTTGTGTCTTTAATGTTCCGCCGCTGTTTGGTCTGCATCACTCCAAATGGTGGTCACACCCTAAATTGATATTGTAAATTGAGTTGTTCCACCACCTTCTTTTAGACTGTGTCGTGAGCAGGTATGTCAACGCATTACTTATGATTAAACATAGATTAGACGAATAACCAAATATTATATCGTTTACAACATTTACCCCACTTTCTTAGAAGCACAGTTTCCTATTTCCGCTAGCATTATATAAACTTGACAAATATATAATTGGTTTTAATGGATATTCCAAACTTAGTAATGTATTTAAAAAGACGAACGTTTCCTGACTATGGTTACTTAAAAAAATCAAGATGTTTTTTGTGTGTAATTACATTTTTTATACAAATTCTATTTCAGGCACCTTATCGCCATGGCCACAGTTAACAATGTTACCGATATTGGAATTATATCAGCATTTTGTTAGAGCCTTTTCCACCAGTATAATGCCCCAACTCGATTAAGGAAAAGGTCATACGGCTTTAGTGGTTATGGTAATGAGAACAGTAAATTACATTTTTGTCAAACTTGACAAGTAATACAACGCCAAAACATAATGTCTATCTCTTAGTTGAAATGATGCTGCAGAATCCTTTCGTAGAAAATTTGCAAAGAAATCCATTTAATTCGATCGATCTCCGCCTCTGTTCCTTTAAGTCACTGATTAAATCGCCAAGCATCATCCTTAGCATTGGAATTGGAAATATCGACTTCGAAGGAAATCCGAAAAAATCTGGTTTTTCTCCGTGATTGTGCAGACAAGATGGGCTTCAGCTTCTTCAGAAAACAATTGATGTTTTTCTTCAAGGGCACGGCTTGTTCCGTAAAACAGCTGAACATATCTTCTTGGACTACTCTGACAGTTTGTCTTCTTCTAAATTGGTGTTTTGAATATTGATACTCCACATTTCAACACCAATAATCTCACGGTAAAGAAAGGAAAGTAAAAAATTGTCTTCGAATTGAAATTTGTTTTTGTGTCTAAGTAGAGTTGTATATGGTTTGTACACAATGTTTTCTATAGTTTTCTGTTGTCTCTACAGTTTTGCTATGTATTCACATTAGACGTCATTGTACACTAACGAAAAGTCAACTCTTAGACTTAAGTATACATGCACACATGGACAAGGACAGGTATGAACAGACATACAGGAGAGACACGTATAGCAGGCATACAAATAGAGGCAATCATAGAAAGGCACTCTCGTACAGCACAAACACAGTTAGACAGGCTTACAACAGAGACACGTATTGGCACTCATACCGACATTTACAGGCACCTTAAGCATAGCATCAGACGTACTGACACACCAACAGCACATGCATAGGTAGCCAAACACCAGAACTTTCAGGTTTGATTTTAAATTGAAATCATATCTATGTAAATATTTGGCACACTGGACAAGGACTGTCGAGGTGTTGAAGTTTCATGCGAATTATTTATAGTGAAAATAAACCAGATATGTCAGGTAACACGAACAACTCCAGATTTGACAACGTGGCGCCTGCCAATGTACAATGGATGACGAACATGTGGCAAGTCGCCAGTTATGAGGTTGGTGATATATACACAGTCCACTTAGGTCACTCTGTTCACGACAACCCATAAATCAGAACTATTTCTCGACACTCCCGCTGGTGTTCAGTTTGTGTTGCTGCCACTTGGGAAGTGTTGTTTCAATCACCAATATTTCCAAGCAATGTTCATGTTACATTCTGGTCCATGTGTGTACTGTTGGAGACCGAATACTCCACGGCCTTTGTATTAACGTGTCTTGTCGTTAACTGTTAGCGAATGTTCTTTCCACCTCAGTCAGTAATGGGTAAGGTTTATCACAGCCACGCAAAGAATATGACAAGGAATGTTTTAGGGGTACAGTGCCAACACTGGATCCCCATCGGAACGTTAATGGCGTGTATTTGTTTTGGAATATTGTGTACAGTAGAATTCTTCATTAATCTAGTATATCATTTGAATTTATTACTATAATGGTTGTACACGTATCAAGGGGATATTTCTTAGTGCATCTTGCATAATCGTCCCTTCGTGTTGGAATGTTGAGTTCCGATTGGTTCACATGACCTTGGTGAAATGCTTTACATCGGACATCATTTTTGTCACTGATGCATAAAATTTGGGAAACAAATTCACATGTCTACCATAAAACTTCGTGAAAGCTTTACTGAGGCCTTGAATGTTGTAACCTTCATCAAACAACTTCTGAGCAAAAGTGGTATGACGCTCCCGGAAATCCTGATAACAAGAGCACGCTCGATTGTACCCGGTCAAGGAAGTAAAAGGTTTACATGACTGGATTTATCATATGTTCTCACGAAAATGGAATACTGTCAGCTCTTGGCAATGCAAATGATAAATCCATACTCAAACGTTAACCCCCCTGTCTTCCTAAACAGGCGACAAGGCATCCAAGTATATAACCGGTATTGACGTGATCGACATTAAGTTTATGGGCAATTAAACATCAAAACCCTCTGCCTTCATACAAGCCAAACAAATCTTGGAACAGTTCGAAAACTCAAAATAGCAGGTATAAGTATAAAATCGATCCACGTATCCAGTGGCTTCGAAACTCCTAAAGTGAAGACAATGTCCCAAAGACAAAAAGTGAGAATACTAGGGCCAACATTGGTGTCGGGATAAACAGAAAGCTGCTGCTATTTACTTCCGTGTAATTAAACTGGGAACCTCCATCACACGCTCTGACACAGCCGCAAAGACGAAACACTCAAGAGGTAAAAGGGCCTCCTTTAAGAACCTTAAGTGCACAGGGGAGCAAAGGTAATTTGATAAAGTAATGCCAAATAGTTCCATGCGTGAATTATACATCCGCACGTAAGTGGAATTTGCGCACAGTTTGGCAAGTCAAAGTGTATTGTGAGAAATCAAACATCTTCATTTTCGCATTGATAACTTTAACATAATCTGTCTGGACATGATTGATATAGATATGACCCATATTACATATATACATGTGTGTGTGTGTGTGTGTGTGTGTGTGTGTGTGTGTGTGTGTGTGTGTGTGTGTGTGTGTGTGTGTGTGTGTGTGTGTGTGTGTGTGTGTGTGTGTGTGTGTGTGTGTGTGTGTGTGTGTGTGTGTGTGTGTGTGTGTCTCATATGGATCATGTGTCATTTGGCCTCAATCAAATGAACTGAACTGATCTTATGTTACCTTACCGGTGTATGTAAGATATCGAAGGCCTAATGATATTATACTATATTGCTGTCAAAACTAAATGTTTTCAAAGACTTTGTAAGCGAAGATTCAGAGTAAATACATGTATATCGATTTTATGCATTTATAAAATCAATGAAATGTATTTTCAAAATCAACAAAGAACTAGTAATTATTATTATCGGTACCATAAGATCAGTTCAGTTCATTTAATTGTTGCCAAAGTTGCATGACCCATATTACATATATATATAACAAGTGAAAGTGACCAATTTCCCCACTTTCAACGAATTTTCGTATTTATACGTATAGTATGTGAACCTGCTATATGTAAATATGAAACGTTTAACTTCAAAATCCCATAGAGGATGACTTAGCCTTACCGCTTCTAATCAATATCCTGTCAATTATTGCTTTATCTGTTACATCGTTGCAAGTAGCCATGGTTAGGTTTAAAACCAATTGACAGTATTGTATTTCCTATGCAATTACAACAGTTTGAGATAGTTCATATGGGTTTTATCCTCTCTTTGTAGTGTTAATACACTTATTTGGCAAGCACATAGTATTGGACAGTAGTATCGATTGCATACAAGCTCCAGCTCCGAGCTAAAACATATTTGTCCATACATGATCACATGAGTCCAACACATTTGCCTTTATCGGAGCATTACAAAAATCACTCGTTTTCCAATACTTCAAAAGGAACCATTACATGTGGATGTTCCTTCCACGGCTATCAGTTTGTCCCTGTAGAGGATAACAAAGGGGAGAGTTTGTAACACAGCTTTAAACATTCCATCAATACCACTTCATATTTCAGACAGCGCCAACAGGATATTAAACAATAGCCCAAACTATATCTCTACAGTTAGAATTATTCATCATCAGAAGTTTTATCATTTGTATTTTGATGTTCATGTCTTTACCGACAATGCTCCTGGAGGAGATTCCGGAGAGCGTGTATTGGGGACCTGTTCGACACATATGTATACGTGATTACTTATTGATGCGCACATAGACACAAAGTGGCACAAAAAAATGCAGTCGTAGTTTCCTTAATGTTTGGGAAGCAGATTCAAAGATTTTGTATTCAGACGTCTGTTTGGGCTACCGTAAACTGTCCAGACAAGAGTTTCAAGTGTCCTGATATTATCTGACAAACATTCTCAATTGTGAAAATAACTATGTGAGGAGCTGTTGTGATGTGAAAAAGGTACATCAGGGGCAGGATATACGGACCCTTATTTTTCTATCATCTGGTGCTACCGCTGAATTTCCAGCAATCCATTCATATTATGTTTCTCACTGTGGGTTCTTTTTTCTTTTTTTTGGCAATTCTATGGAAGTTGTTTCGGCAGATAATCGAGATTGATTGTATCCTGGCTGTAGCACATAATATTTACAAAACTCAAATCTTTTTTTCTGTGAACATTGAAGAGAGTAAGTTGCGTTGAACGTCCGTGGTCGGTTGTTTTCATTCACCATCCGAGATGAATACCAGAATGTTTCAGCTGTATTGTACATCTTTTATGAGTATCCAACGATACTCAAAACGCAGAGAGGTCGCTTGTCTTGAAGATGGCCAGAGCCCCATTGTATAATCAACTTTGACAGCCGGTCTACGTTCAAATCAAATACTGTATACCATTCCAATGGACGTAAGCTTTTGAAAGATAGAGTGATATATAAATTGAACAGTTGTTGTAACGGATTGCATGGCGATTGAGCTTTGTAGTGAATATTGAAACAGGCATTTATTCTTTTCTTGTATCACAGGGATTTAAGAGCCGAGATTCGTTAAATATGTTTAACAGGTTTTGTTACATTTATATGTTGTCGCATTTATGTTCCATCCTACTGAAGAGTAATGGGATATGTATATTTATACTATTTTGACATCCGACGTCACCTACTTGTACAATGTCATGCCTTTCCAACATAACAGTTAATGTCCATCGGACACATTTTTTTTAAAAATAGAAAGGTTTGAATGTTTAATCTGTACCACTTAATTTGGGTCTATTTGATGTTTATTACCCGCGGGAAACAGTAATTTCAGGGGACGAGGACATGATGTGAACAACTGCCTCTGAGCCTCTTTCATTGTGACAGTTTCTCATTCTATGCCAGCAGAAACGTTCGGCATGTTGATTTCTGTGTCTGTGTGTGCGCGCGCGCCTGTGAGAAAACGTGTGTGTCTTGTTCGTCGTAATCAAAATGCTTTCAAACTACTTAATTTTGGGAAATGACAACAAAGCACTAGGTGAGTACTTTCTTTTGTGCGTCAGTTTATCTGGGATATTCAGACAGCAGACCTAGTTTTTCGCCCTTTGTTTTCATTGTAATACGTCAAGGGTTTTTTGCTGCTTATTTTCACTTTCATTTTGTGTGGTCCACTTTTTGTGTCAGTTTTTGTGAATATTGAATCCCTCGTGAGCATTTTCGCTATAAGGTAATGTTGATAAACACGTTTTTGTGAATTGGTCGGGGGAATACAAAATATATTATTCCCTAGTATAATGAAGAGAAATGTTATCCCGAAAAAATCCTTTATTATCAATTTAGAAACAAATGATGTAACGGGAATGTGAAGGGAAAACAATCATTAAAATGAGATTAACTTCAATGAAGTCAATATTATGGAATAAGTTACTAGCAAACACCTAAAAACTGTTTTCTATCAGTATTTAAATGCACCAGTGTATAAAGGATAGAAAAAAAAGTATCGAAGAGAAAAAACACATCCCAAATGTCTTACATATTTTCTTCCAAACTGAAAAACACAAAGGAAAAAACATTACACATGATATGAATACAAATAAAGAATAGAAGTAAATAGTACTTGCAAACTCCCTGATGGTATAGGTGAACAAATGAACCACTATATCAAACCAATGCCTGATGAAAGTATGCGGTTAAACTGTGAATATTATTTATGGACAACAAATTGTCTGATAAAGCCATAATGAATATCAAGATGCCGAGCAGTACTGAAATGAGACGAGCTGTTCCGAGCAGTACCGAAGTGAGACGAGCTGTCCCGACCGTCGGACAGCAATGATCGGAGAAGCCGCTACGGTCATTAAACCATGAAAAGCATTGTTTTACAATCGGTCCTCGCAATTTGCATTGACAAGGGCGATACCATATTTCGTTCTGTACAATAAAAGTAAAACCTATCCGACACTTTTTGGGCATATTTATCCGTAAACGGATACCGTTCTTATTCGTTCACCCCATACCGCAGAGAAACCTACTTATTGTATGATCCATATTTTTATCTGTATACTACATGAGGGTTGTATTTTATATGTATATTGCATACATGTGTGTATATAAGAACCACATGTAGAAAGTAGGATTGGTCATGTTTCCAGTGAAAACCGCAATAGCACAGGACATTATGAAGGCTTCTCGAAATCAATAACGTGGCTACAGGCGATTGCCATGAGAACATGTGCTTTTACACATTTCTTCAATCAATACGTCTTTTAAATTATGGAAGATTAGAAAACACTACCGGATGAAGGTTTTTGGCCAAGTGATAGAGTTCATTAGTTGAGTCTCCTCCCGGTCTGTGAAGCCGATACCTGAAACTATGTGCCATGTGGGCGTCTCGGACGTGGCTGCCATAATCATCTACAAGAACAATATTTTGCAATGGTTATCGTGTAGTATTGTATTTCGATGTTGCTATGATACATTGAGAATAACTATAGGGTTTATGAATAGATAATGTCAGTAAATAGCGGGATTTCTAGGATGTATACTTAAATGATTACAATAGAATTAACATTTATAAAACCATTGGAATCCCGTGTCAAAATGTTTCCAAGGATCCCAGTGCTACTCGTACGAAAAGGCTAAAACGACCACGTCTGAAAGTGTTACGTCGTATCCCACGCGCGGATTGTTGGGTTGCTGCATATCACGTGGGTATACATCGGATATTGCTTTCGTGAAACAATATTCAGTGAGTACTCATTTGAAGGAAGGCGTTGCTTGATCGGGAGTCCAGAAAATGAATAAATGAAACACATTTTCTACGTGAAATTGGGTTACTGTTAGATTGTGAATGTGAATACAGTTTTCTGACGGAAAATTACCTGTGCTGCATATAAACTTACATTTCTACATTTCTTTTGAAATTTGAAAATGCATCGTTCTATACACATATTTCAGATATCTCATTGACCGTAATGTCTTAATTCATAAATTACACGTGAATGTCAATGTGCGGCTTACAATTTGGATGTTACCGTGTTTGTGCAAAGGCAGGGACAGAACGTTACATTGCAGCAGGATAGTGCCCGCTCACACGTTGCACAGACTTTTGCAGACTTTTGAGGCAACAAATAACATTGCTGAATTGCCTTAGTGTTCAGTTTCTCCAGGTGTCTTCCAGACAGAATATATTGTGGATGAGAGGGTTGGGCGCCTACGATAGGACAAGAACCAGCCACTAACGCTAGTTCGGTCCGGCCTGGTCCTTTTTTCTTTTTTTTTTTTTGGGGAGATAACATTCTCCAGGCTGTTTTCAATGATCTTGTGTCTTTAATGTTCCGCCGCTGTTTGGTCTGCATCACTCCAAATGGTGGTCACACCCTAAATTGATATTGTAAATTGAGTTGTTCCACCACCTTCTTTTAGACTGTGTCGTGAGCAGGTATGTCAACGCATTACTTATGATTAAACATAGATTAGACGAATAACCAAATATTATATCGTTTACAACATTTACCCCACTTTCTTAGAAGCACAGTTTCCTATTTCCGCTAGCATTATATAAACTTGACAAATATATAATTGGTTTTAATGGATATTCCAAACTTAGTAATGTATTTAAAAAGACGAACGTTTCCTGACTATGGTTACTTACTAAAAATCAAGATGTTTTTTGTGTGTAATTACATTTTTTATACAAATTCTATTTCAGGCACCTTATCGCCATGGCCACAGTTAACAATGTTACCGATATTGGAATTATATCAGCATTTTGTTAGAGCCTTTTCCACCAGTATAATGCCCCAACTCGATTAAGGAAAAGGTCATACGGCTTTAGTGGTTATGGTAATGAGAACAGTAAATTACATTTTTGTCAAACTTGACAAGTAATACGACGCCAAAACATAATGTCTATCTCTTAGTTGAAATGATGCTGCCGAATCCTTTCGTAGAAAATTTGCAAAGAAATCCATTTAATTCGATCGATCTCCGCCTCTGTTCCTTTAAGTCACTGATTAAATCGCCAAGCATCATCCTTAGCATTGGAATTGGAAATATCGACTTCGAAGGAAATCCGAAAAAATCTGGTTTTTCTCCGTGATTGTGCAGACAAGATGGGCTTCAGCTTCTTCAGAAAACAATTGATGTTTTTCTTCAAGGGCACGGCTTGTTCCGTAAAACAGCTGAACATATCTTCTTGGACTACTCTGACAGTTTGTCTTCTTCTAAATTGATGTTTTGAATATTGATACTCCACATTTCAACACCAATAATCTCACGGTAAAGAAAGGAAAGAAAAAAATTGTCTTCGAATTGAAATTTGTTTTTGTGTCTAAGTAGAGTTGTATATGGTTTGTACACAATGTTTTCTATAGTTTTCTGTTGTCTCTACAGTTTTGCTATGTATTCACATTAGACGTCATTGTACACTAACGAAAAGTCAACTCTTAGACTTAAGTATACATGCACACATGGACAAGGACAGGTATGAACAGACATACAGGAGAGACACGTATAGCAGGCATACAAATAGAGGCAATCATAGAAAGGCACACTCGTACAGCACAAACACAGTTAGACAGGCTTACAACAGAGACACGTATTGGCACTCATACCGACATTTACAGGCACCTTAAGCATAGCATCAGACGTACTGACACACCAACAGCACATGCATAGGTAGCCAAACACCAGAACTCTCAGGTTTGATTTTAAATTGAAATCATATCTATGTAAATATTTGGCACACTGGACAAGGACTGTCGAGGTGTTGAAGTTTCATGCGAATTATTTATAGTGAAAATAAACCAGATATGTCAGGTAACACGAACAACTCCAGATTTGACAACGTGGCGCCTGCCAATGTACAATGGATGACGAACATGTGGCAAGTCGCCAGTTATGAGGTTGGTGATATATACACAGTCCACTTAGGTCACTCTGTTCACGACAACCCATAAATCAGAACTATTTCTCGACACTCCCGCTGGTGTTCAGTTTGTGTTGCTGCCACTTGGGAAGTGTTGTTTCAATCACCAATATTTCCAAGCAATGTTCATGTTACATTCTGGTCCATGTGTGTACTGTTGGAGACCGAATACTCCACGGCCTTTGTATTAACGTGTCTTGTCGTTAACTGTTAGCGAATGTTCTTTCCACCTCAGTCAGTAATGGATTAGGTTTATCACAGCCACGCAAAGAATATGACAAGGAATGTTTTAGGGGTACAGTGCCAACACTGGATCCCCATGGGAACGTTAATGGCGTGTATTTGTTTTGGAATATTGTGCACAGTAGAATTCTTCATTAATCTAGTATATCATTTGAATTTATTACTATAATGGTTGTACACGTATCAAGGGGATATTTCTTAGTGCATCTTGCATAATCGTCCCTTCGTGTTGGAATGTTGAGTTCCGATTGGTTCACATGACCTTGGTGAAATGCTTTACATCGGACATCATTTTTGTCACTGATGCATAAAATTTGGGAAACAAATTCACATGTCTACCATAAAACTTCGTGAAAGCTTTACTGAGGCCTTGAATGTTGTAACCTTCATCAAACAACTTCTGAGCAAAAGTGGTATGACGCTCCCGGAAATCCTGATAACAAGAGCACGCTCGATTGTACCCGGTCAAGGAAGTAAAAGGTTTACATGACTGGATTTATCATATGTTCTCACGAAAATGGAATAGTGTCAGCTCTTGGCAATGCAAATGATAAATCCATACTCAAACGTTAACCCCCCTGTCTTCCTAAACAGGCGACAAGGCATCCAAGTATATAACCGGTATTGACGTGATCGACATTAAGTTTATGGGCAATTAAACATCAAAACCCTCTGCCTTCATACAAGCCAAACAAATCTTGGAACAGTTCGAAAACTCAAAATAGCAGGTATAAGTATAAAATCGATCCACGTATCCAGTGGCTTCGAAACTCCTAAAGTGAAGACAATGTCCCAAAGACAAAAAGTGAGAATACTAGGGCCAACATTGGTGTCGGGATAAACAGAAAGCTGCTGCTATTTACTTCCGTGTAATTAAACTGGGAACCTCCATCACACGCTCTGACACAGCCGCAAAGACGAAACACTCAAGAGGTAAAAGGGCCTCCTTTAAGAACCTTAAGTGCACAGGGGAGCAAAGGTAATTTGATAAAGTAATGCCAAATAGTTCCATGCGTGAATTATACATCCGCACGTAAGTGGAATTTGCGCACAGTTTGGCAAGTCAAAGTGTATTGTGAGAAATCAAACATCTTCATTTTCGCATTGATAACTTTAACATAATCTGTCTGGACATGATTGATATAGATATGACCCATATTACATATATACATGTGTGTGTGTGTGTGTGTGTGTGTGTGTGTGTGTGTGTGTGTGTGTGTGTGTGTGTGTGTGTGTGTGTGTGTGTGTGTGTGTCATGTATGGATCATGTGTCATTTGGCCACAATCAAATGAACTGAACTGATCTTATCTTACCTTACCGTTGTATGTAAGATATCGAAGGCCTAATGATATTATACTATATTGCTGTCAAAACTAAATGTTTTCAAAGACTTTGTAAGCGAAGATTCAGAGTAAATACATGTATATCGATTTTATGCATTTATAAAATCAATGAAATGTATTTTCAAAATCAACAAAGAACTAGTAATTATTATTATCGGTACCATAAGATCAGTTCAGTTCATTTAATTGTTGCCAAAGTTGCATGACCCATATTACATATATATTAACAAGTGAAAGTGACCAATTTCCCCACTTTCAACGAATTTTCGTATTTATACGTATAGTATGTGAACCTGCTATATGTAAATATGAAACGTTTAACTTCAAAATCCCATAGAGGATGACTTAGCCTTACCGCTTCTAATCAATATCCTGTCAATTATTGCTTTATCTGTTACATCGTTGCAAGTAGCCATGGTTAGGTTTAAAACCAATTGACAGTATTGTATTTCCCTATGCAATTACAACAGTTTGAGATAGTTCATATGGGTTTTATCCTCTCTTTGTAGTGTTAATACACTTATTTGGCAAGCACATAGTATTGGACAGTAGTATCGATTGCATACAAGCTCCAGCTCCGAGCTAAAACATATTTGTCCATACATGATCACATGAGTCCAACACATTTGCCTTTATCGGAGCATTACAAAAATCACTCGTTTTCCAATACTTCAAAAGGAACCATTACATGTGGATGTTCCTTCCACGGCTATCAGTTTGTCCCTGTAGAGGATAACAAAGGGGAGAGTTTGTAACACAGCTTTAAACATTCCATCAATACCACTTCATATTTCAGACAGCGCCAACAG
Source organism: Haliotis rubra (assembly GCF_003918875.1). Lineage (NCBI taxonomy): Eukaryota > Metazoa > Mollusca > Gastropoda > Lepetellida > Haliotidae > Haliotis > Haliotis rubra. Next base: position 5,125,742 of record NW_025767190.1, read on the forward strand.
GATATTAAACAATAGCCCAAACTATATCTCTACAGTTAGAATTATTCATCATCAGAAGTTTTATCATTTGTATTTTGATGTTCATGTCTTTACCGACAATGCTCCTGGAGGAGATTCCGGAGAGCGTGTATTGGGGACCTGTTCGACACATATGTATACGTGATTACTTATTGATGCGCACATAGACACAAAGTGGCACAAAAAATGCAGTCGTAGTTTCCTTAATGTTTGGGAAGCAGATTCAAAGATTTTGTATTCAGACGTCTGTTTGGGCTACCGTAAACTGTCCAGACAAGAGTTTCAAGTGTCCTGATATTATCTGACAAACATTCTCAATTGTGAAAATAACTATGTGAGGAGCTGTTGTGATGTGAAAAGGTACATCAGGGGCGGGATATACGGACCCTTATTTTCTAACATCTGGTGCTACCGCTGAATTTCCAGCAATCCATTCATATTATGTTTCTCACTGTGGGTTCTTTTTTTTCTTTTTCTTTTTTGGCAATTCTATGGAAGTTGTTTCGGCAGATAATCGAGATTGATTGTATCCTGGCTGTAGCACATAATATTTACAAAACTCAGATCTTTTTTTCTGTGAACATTGAAGAGAGTAAGTTGCGTTGAACGTCCGTGGTCGGTTGTTTTCATTCACCATCCGAGATGAATACCAGAATGTTTCAGCTGTATTGTACATCTTTTATGAGTATCCAACGATACTCAAAACGCAGAGAGGTCGCTTGTCTTGAAGATGGCCAGAGCTCCATTGTATAATCAACTTTGACAGCCGGTCTACGTTCAAATCAAATACTGTATACCATTCCAATGGACGTAAGCTTTTGAAAGATAGAGTGATATATAAATTGAACAGTTGTTGTAACGGATTGCATGGCGATTGAGCTTTGTAGTGAATATTGAAACAGGCATTTATTCTTTTTTTGTATCACAGGGATTTAAGAGCCGAGGTTCGTTAAATGTTTTACAGGTTTTGTTACATTTATATGTTGTCGCATTTATGTTCCATCCTACTGAGGAGTAATGGGATATGTATATTTATACTATTTTGACATCCGACGTCACCTACTTGTACAATGTCATGCCTTTCCAACATAACAGTTAATGTCCATCGGACACATTTTTTTTTAAATAGAAAGGTTTGAATGTTTAATCTGTACCACTTAATTTGGGTCTATTTGATGTTTATTACCCGCGGGAAACAGTAATTTCAGGGGACGAGGACATGATGTGAACAACTGCCTCTGAGCCTCTTTCATTGTGACAGTTTCTCATTCTATGCCAGCAGAAACGTTCGGCATGTTGATTTCTGTTGTGGGGTTTTTTCAGGACTGGTACGGAGTATTACTGGTAGTGCAGCAAACTTTAACAGAACCCTTTTCTATGTTATGAATTCAAATTAATTCATATTCATATATATGCTGTTGTTTAACTGGATATGTATCTACAGTGTATGTTTAGTGGTGAACCAATTAATAATGAATATTACAGAAACAAATTTCATATTTTAATGTGTTTATCACTACTAATATTATTGTATTATAATATCAAATGCTCAGCGTTCCTTTTCTATCAGGGGTGGTGGGGTAGCCTAGTGGTTCAAACGTTGACTCGTCACGCCGAAGACCGGGGTTCTATTCCCCACATGGGTGCAATGTGTGAAGCCCATTTCTGGTGTCCCCCGCCGTGATATTGCTGGAACATTGCTAAAAGCGGCGTAAAACCATACTCATTCACTCACCTTTCACATCGTATACATCCGTTAATGTCATTTATATTTCTTTAACATTGTGAAACCATACTGTTATTTGTTCAAGTAAATTAACGTGTTTATCACCATCAACGTCTATTGTTTTCTGCAATTTGCTGTATTTTCACATGTCAACTGGAACAAAAGCAACGAAGAGAACCCTGTAATGTAGGTGAAGTTGCCCAGTAATCAATGTAGTGATTGGAACCTGTGCCCGACAGACATTTCATTCTCTGTTCCACCAGACAGTCAATTAAGCTCTTTTAAGTCTATTCTTTGATCTCCGATACGTCGCGAGTAATTTTTTATAAACATAAATATTTCAGTTCTTGCAAATTAGATGAATATATCTCTAATTCATTAGCTAAAATAATTTGTAAAAAGAAGATGTACAATGCCAGTCTTATCGCCACAGCAGCTCGTTTTCATTCATGTCTGAACAAGCAAGTGCATCCCATGAAATGTCCAATGTAACCCAGGTGGCCTACTGATCTGTAATTCCCATGAATTGGCTGAAACTGGAAAGACACAAATACTTTAATCTTTACAACGCTGTGGCATGTTATTTAAATGACTGTAAATAGTATTTATCGTGACACATGCTTGACTTCAGTGAATCTTGGACCAGATTGTGTTGGATAAGAATGGCTCCAGACGTAACATCGCAGGACGAATACAAAGACAATGCAGCACAACACAGCTTGATAAAAGGTTTGAAACAGTTATTTACATAGTAAGGATCAATTCAAAGGCTACAGGTTCTCCCACAATCTGAGTCACAGATGTAACAGATTTGCTTCATCGTTGATAATTACACATGTGATAAAGGGTGTTTAAACAGGGCTGAGTGATGATGGGGTCGTGACAAGGACGTTTTGTCGATACCCTGATGACGCTGCTGATGGCTATTTGAGGCCAAACAACAAATATTACGGGAGTATTGATGGTTTACGTCTATATTGATGACTCCAATATTTACCTTCAAATTGATTTGCAAAACTAATATTAAATGTATTAATGCCTTTTCCTTTCCCGTGTATAAAATCACCACTAATAGGTTTATCTAAATAAGAAAACAGCTAAGAAAATAGATAACAGTTTCATTTCCGGTAAAATCGAATGGTGAAGCAAATCTGACTGCACATCGAACACAGCTAGCATAGGCCATTCATCACACGGGTTATTTCTTTCACTTTGACGTTTCTTGCATGCTCTGAGGAAGGATTGCTTTCTAGTGCTCTCATTTTCCAAACTAAAGCATAGACCTAGTCTGTTTTGTAAGCTGTTATACATATGTAAGGTAGTTTGACAAGTGTGTCTACATAATTCACGAACTTCTGGTACATTACTCCAGTGATTTTTAACTGATAACTCTTTACTTCTTAAAAAAGTGCAAGCACCCGATCCCAATAAATATCGTCTTTGAACAACTTGATGTGTGTGGGTTTTTTAAATATGACTAACACAGTTGGATTTCTCAGAGACAACCAAGTGTTTCAGTGTTTTAGTTAAATTTTGAAAGCAGATTCATTGTCTTTATGGATTCAGTCATGTCCAAGCCCATCAATGATGTTTCCTGCTTGACTGTGTTGAATTTTCCATCGTAAGGGATAACTATTTCAAAGTAAAATCTGTTAAGGATCTTTTAAATAATGTCAATTATCATTTTGTCATCGAATTCTTCAAAGAAATAGAAAAGATAGATGAATTTTGATTCATATGTTTTGTACATACATGCATTTTTAGTATTGGTGATATAAATGAGAAACTGAATTTGTGAGTGGCTGTACATTCGAAGAGGGTTGACGTAGCGTAAAAATATTGTCCTCCTGAGAGGGTACGTAAGTCCCAAAACATTTCAAGTAAATTTAAGTCTACCAGGTTTTTAATCGTAGCATTTTTGTCATTTTAATGTATGGCTAAATCTCAGCATAAACGCCAATGGCTGAAGGGATGGTGTAAGTCAAGCTAAGGTCCATGCACGTAGCAAAGGCACTGTAAGTGCTGATGGTCCTTAGTAATACTATGGTGATCACCTTCAATTGTTGGCGATTACTAGCCCATTTTTACATTGTATTGTCCCAAAATAGTTTTCTGCTTTTAAAGATATATGCTAGCAAGTTTTAACTCATTTTGTGATAATCTAGTAATTTTACTGTCCTTCGTTGACAGGGTTATATATATTATATGTATATATTATGAATTTAGAACTAGTTTTAGTCAAGATATGGCTGAAATATTGCCGATGTGACTTTAAATTTTAACTCACACACTCACTCATTATATTTTCCCTTCAACCGAGATGTCGAACCAATGTGTCACATCTCCAGACGTTTTTGTCTAATATCTAATGCTATACTTATATTTTCATATAGAGCTATATATTCTTCTCCTCCAAAGTTTAGACTCACTTAAAACACTCACTATTTGTTATGTATATATACACTAAACGCCAAAAGAAACGTTACCCTCCTTCCTTAATGACGAAGGTACCTATCTTCAACTGGTGTTGTGATGCGTGGACGTCCACTTCTTGGTCTGTCTATAGTCACCCTATTCTGTCTGAAGCCCTGAATAAGTCTTAAAACCGTGATACGGTGGCATCCGAGGGCGTTGGCAATAGCATTGTATGTCGACCCCATCTGCACCATTCCAATGGCTCTTTCTCTCTTGTCAGCTGTTAATCGTGGCATATTTCTCGTACTTGTGTATCATATCATCTTTTCTAGGCTCTCTTCATACCCCATAGAATCATTCTACATGTGAAATACTGCTTGTATATTGCTGCGTTTTGGCGATTGATATTGTAATATGTGTAAACAGAAAATGGGAAAATGTTACGAGCAAAAATGTCAACAAAGATCATTGAAGATGTTTTAAAAGACTGAAATCATAGGAATGATTTTTTTACAATTTAACACACTCTACAATAGTTGCTTCTTGTTTTAATGGTTGAAAACTGGTGACATAAAATGGTTTACCTTTGTCTCTTATTGGTTTATTTCGGCATTGGACGAAAATATGACAATTTAACTCTTCTGAAAAAGATGCATTTCACCTAAATACGAATGCGTTTGAGAATTGTTTTCGCGAAGTGCATAAAGCTGTGTTGTTAAGCTTTCTTGTAAACTAATACCTTCTAAAATATCTTTGATTGTTTTTAAGTAGTTCATAAAGGTAGGAGGGCAACGTTTCTTTTAGCGTGTAGTGTATATGGTTACATTGAAGATTCATTTCTCCACTAACTTGGGGGAACCAACTGCAAACGTTATGCAGCTGAACTGCACGAGGATCATGCATCAAATTGCTGAATAACATGTGCAAATATCATGCATGTGAACAGCTGCGTTGCGGTGAAAAGTTTTGTTAAGAATTCGCCAATTTACACTGATTTTCATCATTTACTGAACTCATGACAATAATCTTTTCAACGTTACGAATTTGTTTTACAATACATCAGTTCATGTGTAAACAGTACCTTTAAACAGTATGGCATATTTTGCAAACTTTAGTTTGGAACAGCTGCCTGAAGTAAGTGGCTATATTTATTCTAGTGAGTCTAAACTTTTGATGAGAAGTATATATTAAACGAGAGACTCCCTCTCACGTCAAGAAGGGACACACAGCATTGCCATAGGTTAGTCTCCCGTGTCGATAAGCATATATTTTTTTTTCCGAGCACGCACAGAACAGAACAGTGTCCATGTCTTTATGAGGAAGTTTTGTGTTGCGTGGTATCTGAGCCATGGGGGGTAGCCTTCACTGTGGGCAGATCATCAATACAAAAATATTTTCCGTATCATGCATAAAATGTCTACACATGTTTTACACACACGCATGCTATTGTATTGTTCCTTGTTTTATTGCGAGTGGTTCCAATACCACAGCTCCTCTCAATGCCTTAGCATTGTGTTTGTACAATCGCCGAGTCCAGGGTGTAGTTTTATGGAGTAGTGCAGCTGTTTGGATCAAAGGAATTGATGATGAACAACCTGCTATACAGACATGCTTGGCCAATACATCTTCGCTGTACAAGGTCGCTGGCAGTCTGCGCTTACACGTAATGGCATGGAAATAATGGCAGGGAGAAGACACGTCATGTTACCTGCTTATCAGATGTCTCATCAAAAACTGAACGGGTCTTTATGTGTGATGTTCAAGAATGTTAACATCCTTGCATGTGTATTGTATTTGCTAATACAATAGCTTTAAACATAATCTTTCTATGTTGATTGTGTAATAAACAGTCTAAGAAATAATGATGAGCATTTGCGCATGGGTTATCACATACACAGGAAGGATCTGTGATTAGCCTTACTTTCTACAGATCGTAATTGAATCTGCTAGCTCTATGATGTATTCCCGTAATATTATGTAGTGTGTTGAGTTTTCTAATACCGTAAGAAAAGTACAGTGAAGCTGAGTTATAGGAATTTTTATTTCTTGTTCTTGGCAATGTGATATTGCCTGAATTTCTCACATGATAACGACTCCTGGCGATTACGCACTAAGGAATTATTTCCTTTAGGTATATTGGACTTTTCTTGTTCTGAACATTATAGAACAGAGACAATCAAAGAAGAATATTTGGGAAGTCCGGTAATAATTATTGCAGCTTCCATCTGGAGCCTTTCCAATTGTAAGCTTAGTTCTTTTCCACCACCATCCCAGACTTCGCATTTGTACTCAAAGTGAGGTCTTATGAAAACTGTGAAAATCGTGGTTGTCCAATCATTTAATCTTCTGAGATTTATGTTTACTGAGGTTTGAATCTGTTAAGATTTTCAGAAGCTTTGCCTAATAATGCAAAAGAGCAAATAGTCGAGTTATGCAATCTTAATCATCACCAATATCGTGTACATAAGCAGTGAATAGAAACGATCCCCGAGGGACTCTAGTTTGGAGTAACCTTGGTTTAGACATGACCTCATTGACAAGCTTTAAATAGCAATTACATAATTGTGTAATTGCATAGCAAATCTAACATCCTACCTTTAATACCATAATTTCCAATTCATGTATAAGCCCTCTGTGGCAAACTCGATCAAAAGCCTTAGAAACATCACAAAAGACCATACAATATTGGTCTTTATCGTAAAGATAGTTAGATATATGTTTAAATGCAACTCTTTTAAACAATTTACCTTATAAGTGATGTTGGTCTGTAGTTCTTCAGTTTTATCACCTTTCTTGAATACAGGCATTACATGCGCTAATTTCCATTTTGATGGATACACACCTTTTCACAATGACAATTCAAAAAGCAAACTTGTTCCACTTATCGAATGACCAGTTCCTGTTAAAAGCTTATGACCTATTCTGTCGGGACCCGCAGCTTTATTCGGTGGCAAACGTTTCATTATATCAGAAATTTCCTGTTTAATCATTGTGATAAATTCTAAAGTGGAATGTGTACGTGTATCAAAGGAAGAGTCGTCTGTAACGTCATGACTATCATGGGACATAACAAATATATCAAGGGAAGTAATTCACGTATTGATTCCTACCTCGTTAGGAAGAGAAAGCCGCAATAACTCGGTGCGCCAGAGTTGTATACTCCCCAGGGAGTTGAGATTGATAATGCGATGTGCCGTTGAGATTGACATCCAATGATCGAGGGAAAAAATACCAGCGCCTTGAGCATGCACTAGTGCGTGGATATGTGCGCTATATAAATATAAATACATGTATCCTATAATAAATTCCTTACACATTTTAATTTAAGATAGGGAAGTCCACCTCATACATACGTCATCTTATGCATCTGACGGTGTTCCGTAGTCTGTAGTCTGTACATGGGGAAACAGAAAACCCTTCCCTGAAGGGCAAGTTTGCAGTTTAGCGGATCGAATGATTGGTTGGCTTGTACTACATATATTGAATTAAGTGAAACAATTCAATACATGGCCACATATTGTCAAATAGATAAACTGTTTGCATAATTGCACTCATAATGTTATCATAATAATGGAATATTATCAACACGTGGCAATTATTAATCCATATGCAACCCTCTGTACTCCTAAACACGCAACAAAACGTCGTGGTTTTAAGCCATGGCCAGTATGGACGTTATTGACATAACGTTTATGGCCAGCACACTATACCTTCATATAGCCCATACGCATCTTGGAACAGTAGGGAAACTGAAAACATCAAAGAAAGTGCTTAAATTGATTAGGTATCCACTAGCTTAGACACCCTGAAAGTGAGGACGACGTCCCAAAGACAATGGAATGGGAACACGAAGAACACATTTCCCTCCATGTGTTCACAGTAACGGAAAGCTGTACCTATTTACATGCGTGTAACTGAACTTGAAATCTCCATCACATGCTCTGGCCACGTCTTAATAACTAAACATTATTAAGTTTAAAGGGCCTTCTTTAAAACTTAAGTGTATGGGCAAGCAAAATTAATTTGACAAGCAATTCATTTTCAAATTTTCCTACAGAGGTTGGTGTGCAGCGTGTAATTAAATATGTTTACAAATTGTGCTTGTTTAACCTTCATACATCACTTTCATTTTATCCTCTGCCACGAAATATTAATTACATATTATTTATTTATTCGTCATTCAAAGTACACTTCATTTATTCAATTAACTGAATTAACCATAATTAGATTATGTTTCTTTATGTAATTATAAGCAGCATGAGGTAGTCCACGTAGGGTTAACCTCTCGTTTTTGTGTTGATACGCTTGTGTTTTGGCAAGACACAGCTCTGGAAAAAAGTGTCGACTGCATGTTATCTCACTAGCTCAAAAGAGGAGTGTTTCAAATAAAACATACTTGCCCAAACGTGATTATAAGATTCAAACACATTTGCCCTTACTTAAGTGTTACAATCATCATTCGTTTTTCAATGCTTGAATTGGACCCATCAGGTGATTCAGATAGCTTAACACGGAGTAGCTGTGGAATGAATTGAACCAGGGACTTCACTGTGAGGAGAACCATACACTGGATGCCACACAATATTTAACTATAACTACTTTATACCTACTGTATGTATGCATCAAATGTCACTTCTTACTCCACGCAACCCCATGTTGTTGAATAATAGCCAATCCTACTATTAAAATGGTTCAAAATGCTTATCATTTTGGCGGCGACGGACTTGATCAACATTTCTGCTAAGTGCGATACAGGATAGCGTGTGTATTGTGGACATGGGGGCCACATATGTAAACGTGATTACAGTTTGATGCCCGCATGGAGACCAAATTGAGGCATGAAATGTTGTCGTAGTTTCCTTAATGTTTGGAGTGCAACTTCAAAGAATTGGTATTCCGATCTCCGTTTCAGATATTGTAGTCTGTCTAGACTAAGTGCTCTACACATTGATTGCTCAACTTTGAGGGTCCCGGTATACCCAAAGGTTATAAATAACTTCCAAATGGACATTAAATGTAAGGCTTGCTGTGCCCACTATAATGTTCCCCTTTGTAGGTGGAGGCATGGGCAATCTTCAGAGGTAAGCCTGTCCACCTTGGGGTTATTTGAAACATTAACCAGTAACAAACTGCTGCATCTAGACATCTGAATTATTAAGCAAAAACCACTTTGCATCTCTACTGGGAAACTGATGAGGCAAAGCAAAGCTTTTATTATTCCTGTGAGTGAGCTGTAATTTAGTAACTGCAATTATGTGAGTGTAGGTTGTAACAGGTAGGGCATTACGTGCTGATCCTTCCTGTGAACACCTGCTGTCATCAGTCCATTCATATAATGCTCACTAGTGTTTTGTATTTTACGTCCAATGAAATGTGTTTTTGGATTGAAATCGAGATTGATTATCCTCATATTTAGGAATAGGTGAAGACATGCCTTTGTTGACACATGTCATCGTATCCCAATTGCAATCGATGTTCATGATGTTAACGCATTAATTTCAACGTGGGAATCAACAGGTGACAAAACATATGGGTATTTCCATTCCCCATCGGAGGTGAATGCCAGATGGTGCATCCTTTACAAGGGTCGAATGATACTGTAAACACATTGAGACCACGTGTCTGGAAAATGGCCACAGCCCTTATTCTAAGCAGTCATGTTATTCAAAGAGACATACGCTTCAGTATCCAACAGTTATACATCTACAGAAAAACACAACATATAACATGCAGTGAGTGTGAACAGATGTACCGTACTTATGGCTCTTTGTGGGTGCATATAGAGAAACTGAAGGCAATGTGTTCAGTCTGCATATCATAGGTCTTCAACCGATGTTTTCTTATCATTCTGGACAAAAGACACTGTTGCAAATATATATACTCCCCATCACTAGTGTAAATGTAGCCATTTACTTAAGTCAACTGTTCTAAAATAAAGTTTGCAAAATTTGCCATACTGTTACTTTTTACACATGAACTGATGTATTGTAAAACAAATTTGTAATTTTGAAAATATTATTGTCATGAGTTCAATAAATGACTAAACTCAGTAAAAATTGACGAATTCGTAACAAAACTTTACACCAAAACGCAGCTGTTCACATGCACGATATTTGCGCATGCCTAACAGCAATTTGATGATTGATCCTCGTGCAATTCATCTGCATAAGGTTTTCAGTCGGTTCCCCCAAGTTAGTGGAGAAATTCATCTTCGATGTAACCATACATATATACATAACATATAGTGAGTGCTTTAAGTGAGTCTAAACTTTTGATGGGTAGTATACTTCAACGTCTCGACCTGTAGAGAGTTAACGAACTGTACCATTGATCTTGTGGATCACGCATTTCATATGAGATCCTTGTCTGTCATTTCAGCATTTAAATTCCAGAAATATGAATATCAATAGCAAGCAATACCCGAAGTCATATCACTTACAAAATGACATTCTTTCAAATGTAATGCTCATTGTCCATTAAACACAAGTGGCTCAACCACACAGTGTTTCGGTTTTTGTACTTTACATTAAAACCGCGACCATAATTGCTACTATTAGACGTTAACTTCCTCAGGAAACAGTAATTTCAGAGAACGAGGACATTGCATGGTGAGAACAAATGTTCTTCGATTTCGCTGTTTCACATTCCACGATGTGAAAAACGTCCAGCATGTTAGATGTCCGTTGTTCCTGTTGGACTGGATTGCAGCGCAGCAGACTGTTCTTTGTTTGTCAAAGTCCATTTCAAGAAATCACAGACTATAAACAAATATCAAGTCCGACTTGGATGTTTGTTTATCAAACAGCATGATACATTATCATGATATTAACCTTCACTATAACTTCCACTGAAATTATCCCATATGCATGTATTCGTTACCCTATCTATAAAATAGATAATAGTTGTAAAAATGGATCACTGAAAATCTGTAATGATGAACATATACATAATACTGTGTGACAAGATTAAAGACTTCAACTTTCCACAAATCAATATGTTCTTCATGTCTGCAATATTGCAGCACCGCTTTGAGGTGCAGTAGGGCATGATCCTTCTATCAAAATTGTAAAGAGCATCTGTCACGCAAGTTAAAGAATACCCGTAATGTTTGCGCAACATGTGCACAAGGTTTGGGAATTGTAAGTCGTAATCAAAGCACTTTCCAAAATAGTTATGTTGTTTTTCGCAAAATGATCCCAAAGCACTATGTCTGTAATCTCTTCTGTATGCCAGTTTAGTTTTCACCGTGTGACACACTTGAGCTCAGTGATTTCTTTACTGGATTGTTGTTGGATAGGAATGGTCCGAGACATAATACCACGGGGAAAAACTGCGTAAAATACAGCATGATGAAAATGAGAGTAATTCAGGCAGGAAAGATCAAGTCAAAGTATTGTGGTTCTGATCCTAGTCACAGATGTAATAAAATTACTTCATCTCGGATAATTTCGTGAGTCAAGACGGGGATGAGAGGTGATGTGATCGTGAGGACAATGTCGACACACTGGTGATGTCGATGATGAGACCAAAGAAGGAAAGGTTGTATTGGTGGCTTATGTTGATACAGTTTTCACAGTCAGTGTCATATACATTACATCTAAAACAGTGTGATACTGGTATATCTAAATAATCCTTGTATATGGTTGTCAGCTACGAAAATAGAAAGTTGTTTCATTTCCAGAAGCAAATCTGCAACCCACTTAGCATTGGCCATTAACTATACAGGTTATTTATGTCACTTCATCGTTTCTGGTCTTCTCTTATGAACTAATCAAGGATTATTTATGGGACTTTCAGTTTCTGAACTGTTCCCAAATCTGTTTATGTGTATGTGAGCTACATTGTCACATTTATTCTCATTACTCACAACACGTTGAGTGTCCATTATATGTAGATCTGTAGATATCGATTATTCCAGTGGCTTTTAGCTTGTAACTCTTAGCCTACGATACTATCTCTATATATATCTTTCATTTGGGATCAACGTGTTGTGATTACATAATGTTTTCATGCTTCAGTTGAATAGTGAAAGCCGATGTATTGACAGTGTGGGTATTGTCATGTCCCAGGCCATCACAGTGCTTTTGTCACAGTACAACTTTATATCGCGCAATTGATATGCTAATAAATGGACATGATTGTATCATTGTTTTGATGAAAGATTAATGCTTAAAGTTATCACACTCACGAAATGGTGTTTATATCAATATAATTCTGCGACAGCACCTTATTACCGTTCTATCTAAAGTCCTTTTATTATCCAGTAACACTCGAGATGAGCGTTATCTAAATACTGAACGAAAAGGATATCTTATGGAAAATGGTTAAAAACAATGTATTTGTTAATATCTACTGTATTTCACTAATATTGCTTATTTGCTCTACACATGTTTGCCTGCAGTCCCAATAGAACTACATTTAGTCAATATGGTGTGTGATTTTAAGTCGAGGGGATCCTAGACCAGGACGATGGGGTAGCCTAGTGGTTAGAGCGTTCGCTCGTCACGCCGAAGACCCGGCGATTCCCCAGAGGGTACAATGTGTGAAGCCCATTTTCTGGTGCGCCCGCCGTGATGTTGCTGGAATGTTGCAAAAATTAAACTCATTCACTCCTTGAGGAATGGTTCATTGTAACAGAAATATCCCGTGTGAAGACAGAAAACACATATAATGTCTATAGACTTATATAGCGAATTTTTTTCTTCGAGCTGAAATGTCAAACCAAGGTTTTTCGAAAAAGAATGTTAAGTAAATCTGGCATTTTCGTATACTGTGACAAAAAAGGGTGACATTTGAGGGGAATATAACGCATTTCCAGACGCTTGTCACTATCTTATTCCATAATGATGCCGTCTTTACGGGGAGCACTGCAATATTCAACAGGGGGTCACTCTCACGTCTGACATAAGGTACCTTACTATAAGCGAACAATCAGTTCCCAAGCAAGCTTGAAGCAGAACATACTTTTCGTCACTTTTATTAGATAGGAACAAAGTTGCGTCTAGTCCGCACCAAGGGCAGATAATCAATACAAAAGGTATTTCGCATCGTGCAAAAAGTGTCTAGACATAATTGTTTTCTCCATTGTTATACTGCGACCAGTTTAAATATCCTAGCTCCTCTAATTGTGTTGGTTGAATCGATGAGATTATGGAGCAGTTTTATGAAGTACAGTTGTATGGGTTACAGTAATGGATGAATAACGACATGCTGTAAAGGCATGTTTTGTCGTATTTTATACCTCGATGTATCTGGATCTGAGTGTTACAGTAAAACATGTGTGAATTTGTGCTGAGATCTCGTTGGTTGAAAAACGTGATTAAATGAGACTCCGAGATTGGACATGTGGGGTGGTATTCATAAAAGAACCTAAGTCTGACTTAAGTTTTGACTTAGGAACAATCTAAGTTTCTTTATGAGTACCGTCCCTGGTCTTTCTCGTTGAAAAACTTAAAGTAAATATCATCGATAAAATCCATCGATTTTTTGCCATGTTACGTTGGCCAATAAACAAAGCTATCACCTGATAAATGGGCCAGAAAACCCAGTAGTATGAATGTGCGTTTACTGATTTTGTCGAAAAGTAATATAAGCGACATAAGGATTAATTTTTGAATTAGAACTGCCGTGTAAAAGTGCAGAGATTCCGCTGCTTATAAGTAACGAATAGGTTTTGGAACTACAATTGTTCAGCAGCATAGTGACGGGCTGTTTTTATATCACGGACCAAACACGTCTTTTGTAGTTGACAGATAAATCATAATGCTCCAGTTTTGTACATCCTCAGAAACGGTTTCCAGTTGATGTATAGGGCAAACGCAATTGTGTGATTCTGACTTTATGAGCAAGTTGTTGGGAATCAATATCCAGTAGTGATGATAACAATTCTTTGTAGAAATCCGCAGAAGGATTGATATTGTATCCATTCTAGTATTATTATGACAGAAACCCATCATGGTATTTGCATCTATCCCTGCATTCAAAGACTTAGGTGATGCTTCTGAAGAAATCCTTCTCGTCATTCCTTCATTCAAAGGTCATTTCTGTCTCATAACTTAATTGTACAAAATGAGCGCTAAAATTACCAGTATATATTCCATTTACAAGGTTGCTAACAGTGTCGTCTGCTTAGACTTTTGCAAACTAATGGTCGTGTTTTGCTAGCGAGTTCAGCATTACATACAGATGAAAGTAATAACACTGAAGACATATCAGATCTTAAACTGTACTGTGTTTTATGAAATTAGGAACTGATATTTACATATTTGATGTTTAAATGTATAATATATGTCGTTTATTAGCCAATCATACATTTCTGCATGCAATCACATTGTATTTCTTCAGTCACACTTCAAAATGGCCCTGTGATCTTCCAACTTACTTCCCGATCTAGATCCACCATAACCGTAACGTGTTTAGGCGTACAATCGGTATGACGTTTAGGACCATTTTAGCATGAACTCTTTGCCCTCAAACAAGCCATACAAATCTTTAAATAGTTGGAAAACTCGAAAAAGCCCCGATATTTCTTAAATCGATCAATAAATCCTGAGGCTTCAAAACCCCGAAAGTGATGACAAAAAGTGAAACCACAAAGACCATATTTCCCGCTACGTGTTCAGGTAAACAGAAAACTGCTGGTATTCATTTGTGTGTAATTAAACTGAGAACCTCCACCACACGCTCTGACACAGCCGCAAAGATTAAACACTTCAGTGTTTAACAGGGATGCCTTGAATAACCTGAAGTGAAGGAGCAAACACAAATTAATTTGATAAAGCATTGCCAAAGTGAAACTCGTACACGGTTGGCAGGTCAAGTGTGTAGTGTGTAATTAAAAATCTTCATTTTTATAACTGTCGTTGTTTTTACATAGTTTTGTTTGGTCTTATGTCATGACATATTAGGTAAGTTATGGTATTGCGAACATTCATTTAAATGACTTTATGGATTCATAATCTTGATATAGTTACTCAGGAGATTCTCTAAAATAATCTCAGAAAACATTCAATTTGGAGGACATTTTCAAGAAACATCATTCTTTTTGCTTCTACAGCCTTGTCTTAAACACCATGTAGAAACATACACCTCCCAAGAATACCGCTTTTCAGCGTATTGATGAAATGGCTGGTGAATGCAAACATTTTTTAGGCCTGATACATGTGAATATAAAAACGTTTACCTTCCAAATCCCATTAAGAAAGAATTACCTTTACCGCTTCTAATAGATATCCTGCCAATTGTTGCTAGATCACATGAAGTAACCATGCTTAGGTTAAAAACCAGTTGAGGGGATTAAAGATTCTGTTTCTTTATGTAATTACAAGCAGCATGAGATAGTCCACATGGGTTTAGCCTCTCGTTTTAGTGTTGATACACTTTAGTGTTTGGCAAGCAAATAGCATTGGACAGTGGTATCGATTGCATAGAACCCCACTACGTACGCGATATTAGATGTTATTTTCCCTATGTGGCTATTACTCTCCGTTTGTAGAGGAGGATTCAGAGACAGCAATACAACAGTGGGATACAACAAGAATGAACTGCACATGTTGTACCTATGAATCCTACCAGAAAATCGAACCAGAGTCTTCACCACTGGTCAACCCCACTATTGTATCAATTAAACTGGATGTTTCGAGCTTTATAAATACTACTATTTTATGTGTACAAGTGTGTGTGCGTATGTGTATAAGTACTGTTCATGATATCATGGAGAAACATTTAGAGATGAAATGATGTCGTTCCATAGAGCCTTTACAGAAGTAATATTCTCCGCTTCAGATATTGTAGGCTGTCTAGACAAACGTTTGTGTGGGTGCTCTGCTCATTGAATGCTTTAATCCGAGGGTCACTGTGTACACACAGGTTATAAATCTTCCAAAAGGACATTAAATGTTAAGCTTGCAGTGCCCATTAAAATGTGGATATTGGCAATCTTTAGGGGTAAGGGTGTCTACATTGTTTATGGTCTATTGAGGTTAAACATTAACCTGTTTGAAATAGACATTTGGAATGTTAACCAAGATCCATTTTTCATCTCTGTTGGGGAATCTCATGATGCAAAGCAATACTTCCATTATCCGAGTGAGTGGGCTGTAATTTGCCGCCGGTGATAGGAACCACTTACAATAAAGATCGATTAACATGGAACAAAACGTATTCTATATCGTTTCAAGACAAAAAGTATCATCCAAACGTATGCTTAACAGACATGACATATAGTACACACATGTCACTCTGGTATCATCAGACAACTAGGTTCAACAGTAAAACCAACTGTTACTGTGTGAGTGGCATGTATGACAGGTAGGACACGTTGACCCTTTTCACGAACACCTGGTGTCATCACTGATTTTCCACAGTCTCTTCATATAATATTTATCACTGTGTTGTGTTTTGCATGTAATGGAATCTGTTTCGGATGAAAATCGAGACTGGTTATTATCTGGCGATTATATTTTATTTTTACAAAAACACAAACTCGTTTCTGTGAGCATTGAAAGTATTTTGGCGTTCAGTTGCCCTGGTGTTCTTCACTCATGAAATATGACGTTATGTCTATTCCCCATCAGATACGATGCCAGAGCATTTGTGTTTCAGTTTACATATTTTATCAGCTTCACTCGATACTCTAAACACAGGGAAATCACGTGTCTAGAATACATGCGCAATCAGAAACTCGAACCAGTTGAGGAGGATATGAACCTTGAATTCCAATCAACTATGTCATTCCAAGATACATAATAATCCTATCTAAAGAAAGTGTAGTATGTCATAAATGGAGGTATCGAATTGTGATTTTTGTTGTTGTGGTAATTGTGAAGGAAATGGTGACCGTTCATTCATTCTCTTATGACACAGGTCTTCTAGCACAGATTCCTTATGATTTGAGAACAAGATTGACACATTATTACGTAAATGTTTCCTTCTGTAACGACTGGGAGAACTGCTACAATAGTGTTTGGGATCATACACTTCAGATCCTGATCTGCCATTTCGGATTTCAATTCCTGAGCTTCAATTCAGTTTGTAATCCATGCCATTGTGACACCCAAAGTCACCAAAACTGACATGTCTTTTCAACATAATGCTTAACGACCATCAGACTGAAGTTATTCAACATCACACCGCTTTGATAATTGCTACTTTTACCTCCTCCTTCCCGTTCTGCAAGCAGTAATTTCAGGGGACGAGGACATTGCATGATGAGAACAAATGTCAATGAGCTTCTTCGATTGCCCTGTTCCCCATTTCATGATAAGGAAAACTAGATTCCGTTTTTTCCTGGACAGGTACAGAAAACCATTGCCAGTGCAGCAAACTGTTATTCAAGTGCCCTTCTTTATGTTGAGAATTGTTATCAGTTCCTGTTTGAAAATATTCTAGCATTTGGCTAAGATATAGACTTACTACTACCATGTTCACCGAGCATCGTTACACAATGTTTAACAGTTACGTCGATTAATAAAACAAAATGCAAAATCAAACCAAATATCAACAAAATTTAGAGTCCATTGTATGATTCCGACTACATCGTATCATGCGCTTACTGAATCATCTTGATAAGTGATGATGATGATGATGAAAAAGTGAAACCGCCCAATGTGTTTAAATTCACACTTTAGTGTATGCATAAGTATAGTGACACAGCCATCACTTCATTTTTCCAAAAATCAACTTTTTGTGTCAGCAACTTTGCAGTTCCTCTTGTATATGGTGTCAGAGGTACAATCAAGCATGATCTTTCCATCAAAACTGCAAAACGTGTCACGCAACCCATGCTTGAACATTTTTTATTACGATAACAACACCCAAGGCCTTAGTAGAGCTTTCAGAAACGTTTTATGATATAAATGTGGAAAACACATTTCCAAATCTGGCGCTTCATTGATTAGTCTGTTGACCGATGCAATTCCCCATTTTGACATATACCATAATGTTCCCCGTCTGTTCTAGTCAACACTTATCTTTACGACCTTTGCTCATATGTTCATAGTTATTCATACACATATACATTATAGTACATATCGATGGAAATGTACAAGGGACAGAGTGTTTAGCAGATAGTACTATGACTATTAAAATGACATTGTCTCTCTTATTATCAATGTGACCATGAAAAATACTCGTTTCATTTATTTACGTATTTAATATATTATTTTCCCCTCTGATGTCATTTTTGTATAAGGACATAAGACCTGTTCAAATCTATATTGTATCTACAAGTAGCTTCACATGTCAAACAAAGAAAGACCCCTGCAGTGAAAGTGAACTTTCCGAGTAATCAATGTAGTGACTGGGGCCGGTTCCTGAATCAGAAAAAAGGCCTGACATTCCATTTCCTGATTCTCCAGAAAGCAATTAAACTTCTTTTTCTGTCTATTCTTTGATCTCCGTTACGTCCTCGGTTAACGTTTTAAATAATGCATGCATCATTTATTCCATCTAAATACCGTACGTAATTAAATGTCTAATTCAAGTGCTATAATAGGTCTTAAAAGTAAGAAGTACATTGCTATTCTCATCGCCACCTCATATGTCTTCATTCAAGTCTTTATTTACAAGTACACCCTATACAAATGTCCAATGTGCCCCAGGTGGCAAGTAATCTTAAATTTCCGCAAATTGGCTGCAAATAGGTAGACGCCAATGCCGTAATCTTTCCAGTGCTATTTATGTGAATGTAAATAGTATTCATGGTGAGACACACTTGACTGCAGTGAATCTCTGACTAGATTGTCGGATAGGAATGGTACCAGACATAATACCGCAGGGAAGGACTGAGGACAAAACAGCGTCATAAAATAGAGACAGTGATTTATACATGAAGGATCAATTCCGAGCCTCCAAGCTCTCACAATCCGAGTCACTAGTGTAATATAATTGCTATATCTTTTGAAATTACACATGTGATAGAAGGGTTTAAAAACTGGGATGAGGATTAAGAGGACCCAGTATCGACACTCCGATGATGATGAAGAGGAGGGTATGTAAATGCAGAAGAATAATGGTTGTGTTGGTGGCTTACGTTCATGATGCCTGCACTGTTGACAGACTTATTGATAACAATAATTAGAGATAAAGCTAATGACCTTATACATTTATTCCAATAGACCATTATATGGTTGTCAGCAAAGAAAATAGAAGACAGTTTCATTTCTGGTAAAATCGAATGCTGGAGCAAATCTGACTACACATCCAAGACAGTTAGCAAGGCCATTATTCACGCGGGTTATTTCTTTCGCTTCGACGTTTCTTGCCTGCTGAAAGGAACTGAAGGATTGATTTCAAGCGCTTCCATTTTCGGAACTAAAGGCAAAATCTATGAATCAAAATATTTCCGGGTTTCTGGTAAATGTTGAAATCAGATGTAGCAACTGAGTTTCATAATATATGTGTCCACAATACGCTATATGACAACTACCTATTGCGCTGTAGATATTCCTTACGTTCCGGTTCATCGCCACTCAGGGTTACAATTATCCACTACCACTCGAGAAGAAAGTCAACTTAATACTAAACGGAGAGGATTTATGGATGTTAACAACATTGTATTTGTCAAGCTACACTGCCTTTCACTAATATTTCAGTGTTGGTGCACATACGTTTCTTCTGATAACGCCCTGGGCCTCTCATTGTCAGTATTATATGTTGATTACAAGTTCAGAAGCCCAGAGGAAAGTTTCATTGCACTGGAAGTATCCTGTGCGACGATAGAAAAGACGGTTGAAAGTAGATGTAACTCATTGGCTCCAGACTAGCTGGACACTCACCAAAGGTGTTCTCCTGTTGAATGACCTTAAAAGCCTTTGACCCAAATCGATAGTAATCTTGCGAACGCATGCCTATTGATCCTTCAATTTCCCTTTCAGCTGAGACGTCAGACCATGTGTTTTGATAGATAATATTTAGCAAATTCTCAAAGTCAATTATACAAAAAGGTGTATATACCTAAAGGGTATCGAGATTGACAGATATGGTGGAAGGGCTCTGTAAAATATATATGAATGTGAGGTGAGATTTTACTGGTTGAAAAACGTAGATAATTGAGATTGATATTTCGGTCATCTGGTCTTTCTCCTTGAATGCCATTTACCTGAGGCAAAGTGAAAAAGAACATTCCTAAAACTATAATTACATAATACTAATATTAAAAAACCAGTCTTGCCTATAATAAGAAACAAACATTTCATTTGTTGTGTAGGCCAAAATTTCATGAATGATCAAGTGAAATTTCGTGATTTCACAAATTGTTCTCAAAAGGGTAAGCATAGCTTGCCCTTGAAACACACAATAACCTGCATAAACATCGACTCAGTTCTTGTACATTATATAAGACCAATATCCAGTTTTGACAATCCTCAGACACAGATTGCATTTGGTGTAAAGGACAAAAGCGAACGCAGTTCTATGAAACAGTATCAAATGGTGATGATGATAAGTGTTTGGCCATGTAAAACTCTCAGATAGTTTGATAATTTATTTTATTTTTTATGTCACAATGACAGAAACCACTCGTATTTTTTTATCCCTGTGTTTTACGACCTTGGCGTTTCTGGTGCTGTAAAGGCATGTATCGTACAACTGTAATATTACTGAAACAAATATATACTCATGATATAGTCACAATTGTACAATCGACTGCTTACAGACAGACAGATAAAGATATATTCAGAGCCTCTTCAGTCCGTGTGCATGAAAGGGACGGTCGATGAAGTTTGTTACAAAATGACGACCACATTACGCCATAATAGGAAAGTAATGTATACTGTCGTGCCTTACATTTTCTTATTTAAAGTAGGAGAATACAAGTTGATATTTTGTTTTATTCAGACCGCATCCAGGGGAAACTATAAACCATCCCGTTTCGCTAAGTTGAATTAAAAACAAATCTTGAGAAGTAGTTTTACTGATCGTGCAGTGCAAATGAATACCCAGTCTTCACTATTCTCAGAAACAATTTCAGTTTGGTGTAACGAGAAAACAGCTTTGAAATCTATATGAATGAAGAAGTTAAACGGGAAAGGATGTCCTGCCTTCCCGATAAGAACTGTCATTCACAAATTGTACCTAACCAACGTTTCAAGTATAATTCTGTGCCAACTATGGTCAAAAGAGTAAAAGACTTACATAACAGCCTTTATCAGTATGTTCCTGGGAAATGTGGATGATTAATGACTCTTTGCTCTGTAAATTATAAATGGTCACCCAGTCCTAAATTCGCAATAATTCCAGTTTTACTACCTGTATTGAGTGATCGAGTCGACTTTACAGGGAAAACTTTGTATTCACACAAGACATGCAAATCTTTGAACTGTTAGAAAACTCAAAATATGAACTACATTTCTAAATCGATTAATGCATCCAGTGACTTCGAGTCCCAGAAAATGAGGATAAAATCCTGAACGCAATGGAAAGAAAACACGATGACCACATAAGTGAACATAATGTTGCTGCTATTTACGTGTATGTAAATGACCGGAGAACCATCGCCTCTAAGCTCGTTTCGTACAAGATCTACAAGGTGTTCAGTGTGTAAACAATCATGTCCATTTTAGAATGTTCAAACTTTATACATAGATTTGTATCATCTCATACTGTGGAGTATCAATTATTTATTGTAATACATTTTTAATATCAATAAATACATGTTTAAATCACTGAATAAATTGTGTCTATTTACCCGCGATACTCGCTAAAACAGTATTAGAAAATATTCAGTTTAGAACAAATTATAATATATTGTTAGGATAACAAATAGTGCTGCATTAAATACAGAAATGAAGAAACAGTAACAACTCAGGGTGACCTATTTTCCGAATTTCAAAAAGATTTATACCATGGCTTGGCAATTTTACATTCACCACTTAACCGTTCAACATGTGAATATAAACCTTTACCTCCAAATCCCGTTAAGAATGCATTAACTTAACCTCTTGTAATAGATATCCTGTCAATCTTCGCTTGATAACACACGGTTAAGTTACGATGAAATAGGGCAGGATTGAAGATCCCGCTACTTTATGTACTTACAACAGTATGAGATAGTCCACATGGGTTTAGCCTCTCGTTTTAGTGTTGATACACTTACGTTTTTGTCAAGCAAATATCATTGGACTGTGGTATTGATTGCATATAACCTCGAGAGCTTCAGCCTGATATGTTACCGATAAAACGTATTTGCCCATACGTGGTCATATGATCCCAACATATTTGCCTTTATTGGAGCATTACAAACATCACTCATTTTCCAATGCTTCAAAAGGAACCATTAGATGATATTGTCCCTCTGTGTCTAATACCCTAGAATGATTCAAGGACAGAGGGTGATTGGGTTTAACGAGTTTTTACACTGCTTTTACATAACCCATTAATACCACACTGGCAGCCAGGAAGGATTTAGAATCGGCGTCTCACCGTGTGCCAGTGTCATCAATCGAAACAGGGTCTTCAGTGTAAGAAGGACTAATGAACCCCACAATCATATGTATGGAACTAGCTGGTTTGGTGACGTGTTATTACTATATCCACTACTTTTTACGTTGTCGTAAGAGGCGACTAATGGGATCGGGTGGCCAGGATTGGTTGACACATATCATCGTAGATCGTTGCTCATGGATCATTGAATTGTCTGGTCAAGATTCGATTATTTACATACCTCCACAATACAGCTGGAATATTGCTGAGCGAGGCGTTAAACAAGAAATACAACCTTTTACGTAATGTGACTACAACAAGATGTAGAATAGTACAAATTTAACAGAAACTACAAAATCCTTTCCACCTATATAAAAACATCTCTCCAGAGCAGGTCCGGTTAGACGACTTTGAAAATAGTATTGCTGCCGGTTGTTCGCGAAAAGGTTACTCAAAACATTCAACATAAGAAACATTTATTACTTGTCATTTCACTAGGCAATACACACAACATACCATAATGATGACTGTCTTGACCAACATTTCTCCTTGATTAAATACAGCATATCGGTGTGTGTGGTGGACATGCATATTTCATGTATTTTATGTATTTTAAAGATGACCTTTTGATGGGCAGAGACAAATGTTTCAAAAATATGTCTGTTTCACATGTTGTAGTCTATGTTGAGAAACGTTTGAAGTGCTCTGTACATCGACTGCTTTAGTCAGAGGGTCACACTGTACAGGAACACCAGGTGTTATCACTAAATTCACGCATATAATGTTCATCGCTGTTTTGTTTTTGTGTCTTTGTTTTGGTATTTAGAGGAATCTGTTTTGAAAGATTATCAAGATGGAATTTTCTGTGGCATTTACATTTCATATTTACAAATTCAAATTCTTTTCTGCATTGATTGAAAGTATGTTTTCCTGGTGTTTTTTTCAAAAACTGTCATGAAATGTCTAGCTATTTCCATTTTCCCCCAGGTATTAGTAACATAACGTTTGAGTCTGTATGGTACATCCTTTAGGATCATCTAATGACACTATAAACTCTGAAAGGGCACGTGTCTGGAAGGTAGTCAGAGCCCTATTGTGGTGTATATGAGCACTGACAGAGTTCAAATCAGTTTTGTCATTCCAAGAATCATGACCGTCTGGAACCTTTAACAATATGTCAAGAGACAATACACTATCTCATACCAAGAATACCGAAATATATGCACCCTATTGTAAAAATGTTCCATTTATAATAAATACAGCTTATTTATTCGTTCGTTATAATAGAGGTATTTAAGGAGAAATTATTATGAATTTGAAAACAGTTTTGTCGCATTTATATTGAAATGTTTCTACAATAGAGTTTCAGATCTCCACCAATGTTGTTGATTGTGCACTTCATCTCAGATCCTGATTCAGACTCACACGTCCTGAATTAATAACAAAACATTCACTAGTTAATTTAAGACACTTTTTAACATGCTAAGTTAGCAAAGTTACAAAATGTATTGTTTTCAACATAATTGCGAAAGTTTAGGCGCAAGTTGTTTGACATTACAGTTGCGCTTTCTACTTTACGAAAGACCTAGTTCAATTGACATTTGCCACTATTAGCTGCTAGCTACCTAAGAAAACAGAATCTTTAGGGGATGAAGACATTGAACAAATGACACTGACCTACATCAATTTCCCCATTCCCCGTTTCATTCCCCATTTCTAGCTTACCTGGACAGGTTTACAAAGAATGTTGCAAACCTGCATACGGTACCCTGTGTCTTAAAACTTGTATTAGTTTCTATTTGTAAGTATTCCATTATTTGGCGGGGTAAACAACTCTACAGTCAGTATGTAAGGTACTGACTCTATTAATCACGAATATAATCATCAAAACCAAAAACAACAATCGAGAAACCTTGGAAAAAATAAAAAGGCAGTGTCCATTGTTCATTAGCAGGAACCTATTGAATCGCTGTAGTGAATAATGATGATGATACTAGATAGAAGAGTTTACTGCAACCGTTTTATCTGTTTATGTTCGTGCTTAGAACTATGCGTTGGGCAAGTGACACAAAATAGACACAGACTGTATGACGAGATGGAAAAAGACATCAACTTTCCACAAATCAGTTTTCTCTTCTTGTTAGCAACATTGGAGTACCTATTAATATGTGCACATTTCACATTCTCTGACGTACAGTAGAACATGCTCTTTCGATCAAATTTGCAAACTGATTCTGTCATACAACTCATGCTAAAACGTCTTTGATCATGGTTACAACATTCCAAGCCTCATTAAAGCTTTCAAAAACGTTTTACGGAAGAAATATGAAGAACGCATTTCCTAATGTGACGCCTCGGTGACAAATCTAACGACCGCCACAATTCCCTATTTTAACATGCATCGTATGTTTCCAGCCTGTTCTTGAAAGTGAACACTTTACGTGGCTTTAACACATTTACTTTATAGTGATCAAAGTGATTGACATACATATGCTCGGGAGAAAGGGGAATGGTACAAGAGGCTGCGTTCTATAGCAAGTTCTTATGGGTAGTGAAAGGTTATTGTAGTTCTTATTACTTTCATATTATAAAATCATATAGTTAGCCTTCATTTTACATCGTATACGTCCATTTATGCCAATAATATTTCTTTGATACAACCGGCTTAAAACTGTTCCAAATCGTGTTTTCTAACTATATAAAGTACATTGTACTTTCACTTCGCTATATTTTCACATTCTGATGCGAAATGAATCCTGATGTCGATTTGAACTTGGCCAGTAATCGATGTAGTGACTGGAACCTATTCCTGGATAAGAAAAAACTGGGATTGACAATCTATTTACTGATTCTCCAGAAAAGAGTAAACCTATTTTTCTGTCTTTTCTTTTATGGTTACATCGCCGGTTATTAATAATAAATGTTTCAGTTATAACGCCTTGTTGCGTGAACATGTGTTGAAGTTTTGTGCTAAAATAGGCACTGAACGTAAGATGTGCAATAATAGTCTTAACGTCACATGTCTTCACGAATACATCCAAATCAAATATGAGCGACTGTGCTGAAAATAGGCAGACACCAGTATTTCAAAATTTACCATACTGTGAAGTGTTATTTTTGTGACTGTATATTCACCGATTGTTACACTTTACTGAGGTTGGATAGGAATGTCTCCAAACATAATACAATCTGGAAATACATCGATACATATAACGTGATAGAACGTAGGGCCGGTATTTACACAGGAAAGGTCAATTCTAAGGCACCAAGCTCTCTCCCTGAGTCACATATGTACTGTAATTGCTACATTGTAGGTATTTACACTGTTGATAGAAGAGCATATAAAGGCAGGGGCGACTTAAAATGCGTTCATGAAGGGGACAAAATGTTGACACACTGGCACTTCTGATGATGGAAGGCTCAATGAAGACGTGATGGTACTCTTGGTCGCTTACATGTATGTTCAAAACAGATTTATGTCTGCGATGTTGATACACTAATCTAATGTATGAATTACTGGCACTTCGTTTCATTTGCATAAAATCAAAACAATTTGTGATACTGCCGTATACTAACCGTATATGTTTATCTCTTACGTATGATTGTCAACAACGAAAATAGAAGACTGGTAAAAGTTCTCTTAAAATCGAACGCTGGAGCAAATCTGATTACATATCTAGAGTTAGAACAGAGCATTATTCACAACTATTCTTTCACTTCTTGCTTGCTGCTGAAAAGAACTGAAGGTTTGATTTCAGGCGCTCTCATTTTCTGAACTAATGGTAAAATGTGTGCTGATTTCAAAACTATTCATGCGCATGAATGGTACTTACATATGGATTTCTAAATAAATCTCAATATCCCAAAGAGACCATTTCAAGTAGATCTGTTTACCCAACTGAATTCTAGTTGAAAAATATATCGAAACATAATATCCATCAATATCGTAATTCGTCCGGCTCGCTCAGAAATAATCATCTTTCAGCTAAATTTTGAAACCAGATGTCATGTTTGTACCTATCATTGATATGTTACATAGTTTTGTTATTGTTTCTTGTGATAATTCGCATATGGCAATTACTATTCTTGTCATATTTAGTACAAATTTAGTCATTGTTGAGGTTTTCTTCATTGTTTGAGGGTTTCTATTATTATGTTTTACAGATTAAGATGAAAATGCAGCAGAGAGGGTTCGGGTGATCCTGGCACAGTCAGGCTGGTAAGGCTCATCATCAGCTCAGGGCCCTCGCCCCCTCTACACGCAGCCCAGACAGCGAATGGGACTTCTTCCAGGAAACACTGCCTAGTCGAACCCACCAAGAACTTTCCGGAGAATATGAAGGCTCCCCAACACTGCAGCCTTCTGCATTACCCAGAGTGTCAGAAGGGCTGTGCTCCCGGTGGAGAACCCGGGCACTCTCCTGATCAGCGCCAAGAGATCAGGAGGTACCAAACCAAGAGCACCGAGAACAATGGGGAGCCTGACGACAGTGTACTTGGGATGCAATGCGAGACATTTCAAAGGCAAGGTCCGCATATTTATCATGCTTTTCCTGAATCTTGCCAATCACATTGCTGTCAAAAGGGACAGAAAATTCAATGATATAAATAAATTCACTGGCTTTATCAAAAAGGACAAGATCTGGTTTGTTGGCAGGAATTTTTCTGAGGCTATATATGGGCCTGTTCCACAGAAGTTTGAAAGCATCATTTTCCATGACGCCGTGGACATGTTCAGGGTCGTACCATGGATGGACCTCGGAGTCAAAGCCACAGGCATGGCGAAGACGGTAGTAAAAGCAGCGAGCCATGCCATCATGTCTCTTAAGATATGCTGTTTGTGCCAAGGAAGGACATCCACTGACAAGGTGTTGGACAGCCTCTGTAAATTCATTACACAGTCGACATTTTATATTGATATTTTCTTTAAGAATCACATTTTGGCGATTACGAGTGGGAAGTGACTGGTCCTGAGCAGCAAAAGGAAGCCCTCAGTTTCACATTTGAGACCAGCCGACTTCATCCAGGCGACGGGGTCGGTGGGGTTGCTATTCTGTTCCACACACTGCATGTACACAAGATGTAATGGCTTCTCAGAAAGCCTCTCCACAAAAGACCGACTCTGGGCAGACTTGGTGAAGGACTTCACCTGGTTTACTCCCATCGCTGTACCGTCCAGCAGTACATCGCCATCAACAAAATCAACCTGAAATTTCAGATTCTGTCCAACAACCTTGGCACGCTTAAAATAGCTGTGGAAATCCTTGCTTTCAGCATGAGTCCTGACATGCATCATCAGAGGATCATCCGATAAATAAATATGTGCAAAAGTACACAAAAGATTCTATCATTAAGGGCCTCCACATTAATCAAACCCCGACCTCCAGAATTGATTGGCATGTATAAACGGTTGAGAGAAGAACGAGGGTGGTGGGCTCTGTTATCAGACATGATCCTACTGGTCAGGCGGTCAAAACTCTGAATGTCTTGTTTTGTCCAATCAACTACTCCAAAAGAATAGGAGAGGACTGGCACAGCAAAAGTATTGGTGGCCTTGACCTTGTTTCGAGCATTTACCTCTGAGCTCCAGATTTTCTTTAAGCGAGATTTGTACTCGGCCCGAAGTTTGTCTTGCATTTGGGCTTTCTGGAGCTTGTCTCGAACTTGCATTCCAAGATGTAGGCCTGATCTTCCACATGATGCTCAATAACTCCTCCCCCCTGTAACTTGACCGATCCACCATTAACTACCTTGCCACGTTTCAAATGTAGAGTATTACATTTGTCGAGTCCAAATGTCATGCCAATATCATTAGAAAAGGACTCGACAAGGAGAACCTGCTCTTTCAAATTGGTATCTCCTTTGGCAAGGAGCTCGATGTCATCCATGTAAAGAAGGTGAGTAAGCGGTGTTGGGGATCTGCGCTGAGGAGGTCCGGGATGGTAACCCTCCTCTCTGTTGAGCAGAAAGCTCAAAGGACTTAGAGACAAACAAAAAGGCAAAGGACTGAAGGAGTCCCCCTAGAAAATTCCCCTTCTGATTGGAATAGATTCCGAAGTCTACACCTGCCCTTGCGAGTACATCTCAAGTTGAGTCGACCAGCAACTCATTAAAGACTTATTATTATTATAGGATATTTAGATAGCGCATATATCCAGGCAGCTAGTGCATGCTCATGGCGCTGGTATTTTGTCCCTCGATCATTGGATATCAATCTCAATTGCACATCGTATTATCAGTCTTATGCAACATACATTTATAAGCTTTTAAATGCCAATTCTTAAATGATGTGTTTATGTAATTAAAGGTCACATGCAACGCAAAACACAACTTTGCAGATTCTGATACCTTTCGGTATGGACTTACAGTAACAAATTATCAAAAATGCAAATTCAACTTATAAAGTTGAAAAATAACGCGATGAAAAAAACCCCGCGAAATTGTTGTTCAAACGATTCACTATTTTCACCCCAGCGCTGGGGTTTCCAACCACGCAGTAGTTCACCATCTCAGTATTTGTTGACTGGATCGAACTCAAATGGAGAGAGCATGTATTTACAAAACCGAACATCTCTATACACATTCTTGCTTGACAACGGTATAAGAATCCATACCGAAACGTCGCATCATATACAATAAAAGAAGTTGTTATCCATAAAGAATCTTACTTTCTTATTACTCACCATACTTCTAAAATGCCAATCAAACAGATCATCTCTGTATACACACACACAATGAGCCCTCAGGGTATCGGCAAATGAACTAGCCAATGAGAGACTTCGTTATACTTGAGTGCACACCCACCCGCTCTGACTGGGTTCGGTCTCCCGGGTGCTTCGTTTCGAGGGGAGTAAACCCAAGTACAAAATATTGCACTTTTGATTCGCGATGGTACGCTTATAATTTTGTTTATTTGTTTTTTCACAATCAGAAATGTATATTATATGTAATGAATAAGTGATAATTGTGTTTTAATTATGTTTGTTTGTTGGTTGCATGTGACCTTTAAGTATTAGAAAACATTTTTTGCCACTAAATGTAATTTGAAGTTCTATCCAATAACACTCTAGAAGAACGTCAACTAAATACTGAAAAGAGAGGATATATGAATGGAAAATTGTAAACAATGAAATTGTTAAGATACCCAGTCATTTACTAATAAGAGTTATTTTGATGCATATATGAGCACACTTGCTCAGTACTACATGTTAATCATGCATATGTTCAGGGAAACAAAGAGAAAAGGTCGTCGAGAAGATAGAATATACTAATATATGTAGATATTACAGATTATATCTGTTTGCGGCTCCAGATTACCTGGGCACTACCCAAAGGTGCTTCATTGTAATTTCCTTTTAGGTATCAGTGGTATCTATATGCGAGAACGAGAATATGACCCAATTCAGTCATACATCTACACATCCACATCAGTCATTTAATTTTGCTTCCCGTCGAGGCGTCCAACCAGGTCTTTCGATAAACAAAGTGAAGTTAATCGGGCATTCTTGAAGTCCACTGTGCCAAAACGTGTGAGATGTGAGGTGAAATGTAACGCATCTCCAGACGGGTTTCAATATCTAATTCCATATTGATATCATTTCGACGGAGAGCATTACAAAAGTGTACAGAAGGTCAGCCTCGTGTGACGAAGGGCCACGCAACATTGACAGAGGGTCAAAACTAGATAAGCAAGTAATCATTTCCCGAACACCAAGAGCAGAACTGTGCCGACTTCTTTGTGAGGTAGCAATATGTTACATACTATCTGAGCTCTAGGCTAATCCTCATCAAGGGCAGATAATCAATACAAAAATAGACTTTGAATGGCATGGAGAAGGGATACACATAAGGAAGAGACTTCTTTATTATGAGGAATACGTCTATAGATGTCAACTTCTTTATTATGAAGAACACGTCTATGGATGTCAACTTCTTTATTATGAGTAACACGTCTATGGATGTCAACTTCTTTATTATGAGGAACACGTCTATGGATGTCAACTTCTTTATTATGAAGAACACGTCTATGGGTGTCAACTTCTCTATTATGAGTAACACGTCTATGGATGTCAACTTCTTTATTATGAGGAACACGTCTATGGATGTCAACTTCTTTATTATGAGTAACACGTCTATGGATGTCAACTTCTTTATTATGAGGAACACGTCTATGGATGTCAACTTCTTTATTATGAGTAACACGTCTGTGGATGTCAACTTCTTTATTATGAGGAACACGTCTATGGATGTCAACTTCTTTATTATGAGTAACACGTCTATGGATGTAAACTTCTTAATTATGAAGAACACGTTTATGGATGTCAACTTCTTTATTATGGGGAATAAGTATGTGGATGTCATCTTCTTTATTATGAGGAACACGTTTATGGATGTCAACTTCTTAATTATGAAGAACACGTCTATGGATGTCAACTTCTTTATAATGAAGAACACGTCTATGGATGTCAACTTCTTTATTATGAGTAACACGTCTATAGATGTCAACTTCTTTATTATGAGGAACACGTTTATGGATGTCAACTTCTTTATTATGAGGAACACGTCTATGGATGTCAACTTCTCTATTATGAGGAACACGTCTATGGATGTCAACTTCTTAATTATGAGGAACACGTCTATGGATGTCAACTTCTGTATTATGAGAACACATGTTTCTCATAATAAAGTAGTTGACATCCATAAAAGTCTCTTCCTTTATCCACAAAATGTTTCGTAACTCGTGTAAAATGTGTAAGTGAGATTTGCAGACAGATGTCATTGTATTGTTCCCTGTATTATTGCGAGTGGTTCAAGTATCCTAGCTCCTCTCAGTGTGTTCGCAAACCGTTGTTTAAACCGTTGTGACAAGAGTGTAGTTTTATGAAGTGGTACAGCTGCGTGGATCCCAGGAATTGATTATACAGACATGCTGCGTCTTTTTGTGTACCTCAAGGGTCTGGATCTAATGAGATCCAAAAATCTAAAAACATTTACCCATGTCATAGTAAATATTATCATCAAATCTCAGTGGTGTAAGATAGCCTTTCCGACCACTGAGTGACTGATTATGGTTATTTAGGGCGTCTTTATCCAAGTTCCAGGAATATCACTCCAGAAATGGGTTTCACATATTGTAACCACATGGGGGATAGAACCCGACTTCCGGCATGACATTGGAACAACTTAACCAGTAGGCTCCCTGCTCACTCCGACCAGTTACACCCATCATAAACACACACACACACATATGAGTGAATAGCTACCAGAAAACAATTAAATATATGGTACCTTCCACAGCAAATCCTTTTTGGCACCAATACGTCAAATATTTATGTCTAACATAAAGATTTTTGAAAACATTACTGAGGTCTTTAATACCTTGGGTGCTGAGCCTCAAAACCATCGTTAATATCAAAATTGTAAATACAAACCTAAATCTTCAACCAAAATTCGTAATCTGGTATGACGCTTGTGTCCATTTCAAAAGGATGCACGCCGATGCATCTTATGGCTTCACACATCATTTTAGTTGACTGGGCGGATTGTAACAGCATCACTACGAATAACTTTATGACTGTCTGTTTCTGATGTTGTAGATCACAACGGCCGATAATTGTATATCTCACAGCCAGTACCATTAAGATACGTCCGTATACTTGGAACGGTGCCATATACGTTGTCGAAATGTGGTTAAGCTGAACAAATTAAGCGATAAATCGTAGCTGCAGACACACGAGTAGGAGATGAACATCTCTTTGTATGCAGACACACACCCCAAAGTTCTGTATCTTTCATCACTTCGGAGGAAATTTGCATATTTTCTGTTTTGGAACACCTCTGGCATAGACAGCGAGAAATAGAGATCGCTTGCAGATTTCCTAGGTGTTTTGTGGCTAAGAATAGTTTTATAAACCCCCAGGGTCTGACGTGGAAGAAACCAAGAGGAAGGGTAGAACCGAGATTTTAGACAATTTCCATTCTCACTGTTTCCTCATACAGCAAATGGAAGGTTAATTTAATAATCTGCTTCTAACGCCTGTTCAGCGAGGAATCTCCCTTAATTGAAAGAAAAAGCCTCTAAACAAATGAGCAAATCATGGGATTGATCCATACTTGGTGCCAAACTGCTGAAGCTTGTGCTTGAACGGGGCTTGCCGTTAGCAGAGACCAGATCTGTTGCTGGGGATGAAATGGGACACGCATCAACACTGAGTTGAATCCAAAGGGGGATATTTCATCTCTCCTCCTTGCTTTCCGCTCGGGAGTTTACAGAGGGGTGAGTACTGTCTATGTTGCCTCACTAGAGCGGAGTTACTCGTGTTGATTGATGACATGTCGTCCTCCAGTGCACGCTGTGCTATTATTGTCCTCAAACGAATAGTCGAGCATGCAGTGATCTTGAAATAGTGTTCCCGGTTAGGTGAAGAATGTGCACTCTGTCTCGAGAAATTGTAGGGTTTGCTGAACTGTATTTATTAAATGTCTTGTTGAGTGTGAAGAGTTGTATATTGGTATTGCTGTTATTTCGTCGTTCTCGATGTTTCTCTTTGACAGTGATACTTGAATAAGCGTTAACATCTAGTCACAGAAGTTAATGATGTACCTGTAAATGTATATGTCACTGTTAGAGCTCAACGTGTACTCCTCTTTATAATTAATCATATACCGCAACTGTATTTCGTTTTGAAGAAAAGTATCGTCTCAGAAGGGAAGAGGCAACATGTTTAACAAACTGAGCTGCTAGTAACCCAAGTCTTTCTTAAAACCAAATAGTTCAGTGATATGTTTGAATCATTTACTGGCGTGCTTTCACTGAAGATATTTAAGTGTTCGCGAAATAGTGTACTGCACATGTAAAAGAATTATTCTGTTTCTCATGGTAAACAAGCCAAAATAGGATCATAAAATGCCTGTAATGTCTGTTTAGATCTCAGAACATGATTATATTCATGCGGAAAGAATTGCCTTTTCTTTGAATGAATGTTAGTGTAAGGGACACGTCTGACTCGATCCTGTCTTCTAACTCTCTGTTCAACTCTTAAGATGTCAGAAAATTCACCAAATGAATACAGCAATGAAAAGGATCGATACTTTCAGGAAACT
This sequence comes from Haliotis rubra, assembly GCF_003918875.1. Taxonomy (NCBI): domain Eukaryota; kingdom Metazoa; phylum Mollusca; class Gastropoda; order Lepetellida; family Haliotidae; genus Haliotis; species Haliotis rubra. The sequence continues at coordinate 5,159,424 of NW_025767190.1, forward strand.
TTAAAATCGAAAAATGCGTCAGCTAAATTAACGTTGATGCTTTCATACGCCAAGCATTAGACATGTTTATCAAATATGAACGGTGTTGTTACCGTTATTCACGAAATAACGGTAGTTATGAGGAATTGAGTGGTTCAATGAGCTTCCAGTAATATTACTGCAGTAACTGTTCCATCATCTGCATATGGTAACATCTGGAATACGCTTATATCAAAGGAATTAAAGTCAGTTGTCGTTTTAAAGCAATTATGCAATGGTTAAGATTCAAAGAGGCAAGACTTCGACCAACTGAAAAGATGACGATAAAGAAAGGTGACGTTCATATTATTTGAAATAAACATCCATCCAATCTCAAACGTACCGAAGTTCGTTACAATCATATTGTTAGATCCATTTCTTCTAAATCCTCAGTTAATTTTAGTCTGAAACATGTTTGCGTAAAACACATCTAATCAAGAGGCTGTGGGAAATGTCATGTGTTGAATTAAAACGAATTATGCATTTCTTAATAGAAACAATGCACATTGAACTGACGCCTTTGCTGTGATTAACTCAGCATAATACATGTAATTCCTTACGCAAGTGTCAACGTTTGACTTGAGATTTATGCAAGACCTTAGCGTGTCTCTTCCAGACATCAAGGTATGTTTCCTCCATAGTCTAAGATAAGAACTATTAATCGTTGTGTGTGGAGGTGACATATCATTTTCTACTGTTCATTGAGAACCATATGCCCTGACGAAACCATTTTATCTTGATGGGGTCTATAAACGGTTAACAAGCAAGTAGAACAAAAAATATATGGAAATATGGAGATACATATGAGCTAGAGTCAAGTGTGTGAACCATATGCTTGTGGCTCGTATGTTTGAATCGATATGCATATAATACTTTCGGGTAAAACAACGAAAACCATTATGTGGAAATCAAATAGTCCATCGGGACATTTGAAAACACCTGGTATCATGTCTATTTGATTGTGATTTATAACCGCATGCTCATGATGTAGTCGGAATCGGAAAATCGACTCTCTTTTTAGCAGAATACTGATAGTTTTTTTATGAATACAAAATTGTTTTATCTCATTTGTTTACACTGGTGTTGAAAATATTAAGACATTGACTGTTCAATCGATGCAACACTTTGCGCTTTGACTATCAATATAAGAAACACTTTCCTATACAATGTTTCATTGCAGGAAGACACAAAATCGTACACAGTCTTGTTAGAAACTGATATAAATTGCACTACGTCGCAATAGATCACATCATATTGACGTTATAATGCAAAAATAGGAACAATTACCATTTCTGCCAGTGTTTGTGTCAATGGGTGCCAAACTGACGGTTGAACGCAGTCAGATAACTAAAACCAATCGATGCAAATTGTTTGCTGATCGCTGTCAGTAGGACTGAGTCGGGATCATTGATGATAACATGTTGGTTTAATGGTAATGCGAATCTGCTCTCTGCTGTTGTGGGCCGATTGAAATGGAAATGCAGAGTTGGGGCAAGTGGGTTGTAATTTAGTTATCAAATAGCCTTTAGTTTATGACTTCTTAATGCTTGTTTGGCATACCGTATATAGGTCACTATAAGCAGGACATGTTGGGTAACGTGTTTAAACGTTTTAGTTGGAACTAAGTCTCCGAAATCATGAACCCAATACAAAACGAAACATGCAAAATCATACAAAAACATCAAACTCAAATAATAGTAATATACGTAATTATGAGAATGGGTCACAACAATTGTTTATCTGTAAGATAGATCGATATATCTTGTTTGAGGAAAACGTTATATGATGAAAAATGTATATGCATATGGAGGTAAACATTGTGATCCATTGTCCGTTGCATATTTTATCTTTGAAAGAAAAGTTTGCTTTTTTAAACTATTATTACTTGATTATTCAACACACGTCATCTTTCGGAGGAACTGCTTCAGCGTCCATTAATCACGCTTTTGTAACCTACGTCATCTGTGGCAGGAACGTCATCTCGTTCTGAAAGCACATCAAAAGCATAACTTCGCTTCATTACCAGACAAACTTTGACACATATTGGTAGTTTCCAATACTGGAACCGAAATAGGATCACTTAATTCATCCACAGCAAATCTTCAACAATAAGATGAACTCAGTATGCAGCAAGGACTGCCTGTTAATGTTGATCCGAGAGACACTGACATTCTGACTACGTTGATAATGTAATGAAATTCAGTCTCCCGCCGACTGAACATCAAATAAAAAATGTAATAAAACAACATTGCAGTGAAATCGAAAGCTTAGCGAGATCTCACCTAATTCATTTTACATGTTTCCGTCAGAATTTTTAAGTCCTTCATTTTAAGTTGCAAATTAATTTTCTCAAAGCAGGCTTGGAACAAAGCGATAAAAACCTTTGATTGGAAACTCTAAGAATTGGAATATAGTTCATTTGAAACATGTTTATAATGTATTATTCAATGAATGGTGTGTGTTTTTAAATGAGAGGAATTTTACGTAAAGGTTTGAAACATGGATACAAGTATTTAGTTGCAGCTAATGTTGTTCTCTGTGTGAACTTGAACTCTCCTCTCTATGACCTTGACATGTTAGCTGGACACAGAGCTGTCCTGTCTGTTATCCGTTCCTGTTTTCTCATTATCCTGGTTCTGTATTCACTTTCAAAGACTCGGTGATATTCCGTTCCCCTCCGCTTTTTGATCTCTCTTTGTTATAGTGTTGACAATGACCGTGTTGACTATCCCCCACAATGACCTCTCTATAACCTTGTTCTGTTCTCTCTTTGACATTGGAGTGTTGTTTATATGACATTACGTTAGCCTCGTGTTGTTTTACTACAACATGACCAATTATAGTTTAAATGTAATTGGGGTAAATGTTAATTGTCTAAACCAGGTTTCAACTCAATTACGAGGAGTTAAGTTAAGGATTATACGACTTCCCACGATCATTGACCTCTGCATGGTTTCATCCGCGTGCTCATAACAGCCGTGGATCATGTATTTGTAGTTTAAGAGCACCCGCATAAAAATAATTAATTAGTTATAATTCTAGCAAGCACTTGTGTCATTGTCCGTGGAGGTGATTAATATGGTTTAAATGCCTCCATCTCAGAGACTACAAACATCTAAAGGACACATGTCAACAGTTGTGATCGTTAAAGCTTTAATAAATAGTATTATGGTCGACATGTGGAAGACCTTTCAAAATTTGACGCAACAGTGAATAAATATATACCTCATTCAATTCTCTGTTGAGTTGTACCCTCTTTACATGTCATTTAGAACGTCGCATCTAATGCAAAAAGAAGTTGTCTATCCATGAAAAAGTGTTCCTCTTGAGTTGTACCGTACGTTACCGTGTGTTTTCAGGAGGACCGTCGACAAGCGTTTCCATGTGTATATGACAGGAGTCACTGATTGGGTAGCATACGCTCACCTATTCGCGAACATCTCGTGTCATCACTTTTTAATAGTGATTAATTAACACTTGATCATGATATAGTCAGAATCGTACAACCGTGTGTGCTTTTATTGGATGTTTTATTTGGGATTTTGTAACTTTTATTGGAAAATCAAAAAGCCTTCATATGGCAAATGATTGAAAATGGCTATACCCCATGATTCTGGAATTTGTGCTTGAACTACCATATCTTTTCACACAAAGCGATCAAAACGCTTTGCCTGGTGTAATTATATTTCATAGCAGAGAAGCTGAAATGAAATATGACTGGGATATGCGACTTGACACATGTGATAGAGTGGCAATGCTGTGTCCAAATGCAGATTTATGTGGCCATTATGCCCATACATTCCAACCAGTGTAATCATTAAAGCAGCTCATAAAAGGAAGCTCTGCGTTGTGAACAAAATCTGTTTTAACGATAACATTGCATAATAGGAATGATATTGAATTTAATTAAACGTTCCTTTCTTGAATGCTTCAAGTGATTATGTAATCCTGTTGCGTAATACGATCGCACATCGCACGATATTGAGGGTAACACGGGTTCACTGACAGTACAGCGTGGTGATTGAGAGAACACGTATACCACAAGGAGAGAAAATGAGTCCAGGGAGAGAACACAATGTCATGGCGAGAACAACTCAAGGTCATGCAGCACAAGGTCATGGAGAGCATACATGGTTACTGGGAGAAGAGCATTAGGTCACAGAGTGAAAAACTAAATGTCATGCAATAAACAGCACAAGGCTATTAAGAGAATACATGGTTATTGGGAAAATACCAGAAAGTTATTCAGAGATGAGAGGTCGGGATCTCTGGAATTGTACCCCGTTGACGTGTATCGTTGTGTGTCTTTATCTGTGTCCAGTGGGTTCCGTTACCTGTGTCCAGAGAGTGTCTTTACCTGTGTTCAGTGTGTTTCTTTACCTGTGTCCAGTGTTTTTTACTTGTGTCCAGGGAGTTTCGAGTTTCTTTACCTGTGTCCAGTGTTTCTTTATTTGTGTCTAGGGAGTTTGAGGTCCTTTACCTGTGTCCAGTGTTTCTTTACTTGTGTCCAGGGAGTTTCGAGTTCCTTTACCTGTGTCCAGTGTTTCTTTACTTGTGTCCAGGGAGTTTCGAGTTCCTTTACCTGTGTCCAGTGTTTCTTTACTTGTGTCCAGGGAGTTTCGAGGTCCTTTACCTGTGTCCAGTGTTTCTTTACTTGTGTCCAGGGAGTTTCGAGGTCCTTTACCTGTGTCCAGTGTTTCTTTACTTGTGTCCAGGGAGTTTCGAGTTCCTTTACCTGTGTCCAGTGTTTCTTTACTTGTGTCCAGGGAGTTTTGAGTTCCTTTACCTGTGTCCAGTGTTTCTTTAACTATGTCTAGGGAGTTTCTTTACTTGTGTTAAGTGTGCATTTTTACGGTGTTCATTGTGTATATTTAACTGAGTTCAGTGTCTTTCTACACCATTTCTGGTGTCCCCCGCCGGGATGTTGCTGGAATATTGCTAAAAGCAGCATAAAACCAAACTCAGTCAGTCAGTCTTTCTACACCTCCGACATGAGTAGGACCATAGATTGCTCTCTGATTGATAGTTAACAATCATTACGACAATACACCGGCGTTATTATGTTGGTGAAATTTGAGTAACACGTGACGTAAAGCAGCTCATAAAAGGAAGCTCTGTGTTGTGAAATTTGGCGTAGCAGGTGACGTAGATTTGTGTATGATCAAAGTAACAATATCAAAATATGCAATTTGTGTCTAAGTCCAACTCTCTGTAGAAACCGATAAAACACATCTGGACTGCTGCTGACCGCTGTCGCTAGCAATGCATCATCTTTGATTACCAAGCCAAGGGTATTTGATCTCCATTCAATTATGAATTGTTCAATTATGACACCAAGGTTCTGTTTGAAATGGGCTCAAAGCAAGTTATTGTATCGAATTGCATGTGCATTATCAACCGTAATATCGACTGATATCCGTGTACATGAGGAAGTGTCATATGATCATTTAATGTACATTTCAAAGTGCATTTACTAATTTCACGTTCCTCAGGTAACAGAGTGCTTCGACGTAAAACAAATGTCATGGTACAACGATGTAATATGACAATGACATCGTGTTGCTTTAGTTGCACAAAATGCTTAGATCAGCAATATAAGCGTAAACAGAAATAGTTCACTTTTAACATATTATATTCTCATTAATCAGTTAAGAGGGGTCTTTCAGTACCAGCTGTGCATGCACCTCTGGAAGGTACAACAATCGATAAACCATTTCCGTAATGTGTTTGCTAGCATTGTTATGTGTAATTGAAAACCAGATTTGACAATTTAATATTCCTAACAGCTTCCACATTCACATGTATTTAAGCTAGCATAACAGTATGCTGCGCATGTCTCCCAAGTGTGAAGTTGCAAATGGATTATACAAATAACCCATGGAATTCTATTTAAGGTAGGTGGTGAGTTTTCAAGGAAATTATTGGAACATACATCTTATCATATATTAAGCCTACCACATGACTCTCCGGTGCGACATATCTTTTTTTCCCAAACCCTGAAATGTTTACGCATTCAGAGCAACATACTTATGTGTTTGCATCCACATTTTATTATGTTCATGCATATGTATACGTCATCTCTTGGGGCCGAAACACTTCCTTTCCTATGATAACTTCTTTGTTTTAACACGTTTCGTGCGGGACCAGTGCATGCTTGATTTTTTATGATTAAGTCAGTTATAATAAGTGTTAAACTATCGAACGGTTTGTCATAATCCTCTGATAGACCAATCGAAAACACGATGTTGTCCCTAACCTCTTTACTTTTGCGCCAGTCTGAATATCAAATTATATACCGAATTTATAACCTTTCGTTACTTTTAAGTGGAACTGCCACCGACCTGGACAACGTTACAACAATGAAATTAATATTTATAGGCTAAGAAATTGTAAATCCAATGCAAAGAAAATGCATTAAGGGACCTTGAATAGACTGTTCTAAACCTAAACCTATAAAAACAAATCGTTATCACCATCTACATGTAGTAGAGAAGTAGTGTTGTGTTATGTTTTTTTGTTGCCGCACTCAGCAATGTTTCAGCTGTATGACGATGGTTTACAATTTGATTTTTGACCAGACAATCCAGTTACTGAAATCATGCGCACGATGACAGCGGGTGTGATCACTCGATCCCGTTAATCGCCTCTTACGACAAGCATGGTTTTGATGAAGACCAATTATTCTAACCCAGATCTTCACGGTTTTGTTTTGTATTGAGTAGACGAATGCATAACCAAGTGAAACATCACTTCAGTTTGCAACCAGAGGAACTCATCAATCTGTTCACACGATTTAATACGAATCTGAACATTGTAAATCCTACTGCTCCATTCTGTTTGAAAATGATAAACAGACTGACATCCACACAGATCATGCATATCTGTCACGCCAAAATTATGTTATATACATTCAAACTATATGTGCATAAAATCCTTATTAACATACTTACCCCACTGTCAAGAGATAATATGAAAAAGTACAAAAAACATGAATAGTTAGGTGAGATGAAATCGGGTTTAACGTCGTGCTTGAGAATATTTCGCTCATATGACGACGTGCATGCGTGTGTATGTGTATGTGCGGCTGCTTGTACTAGCCCAGACTTAAGCTGGTTTTATAGTGCTAGCTCACTGAGATACCATGCCGCAGTGAAGCATGAATACCCCACTCAGACACATTATACTGACTCCGAACCGACCAGTCCTTGTTGTACCCATTAATGCCGAGCGCCAGGCAGGGACCAACAAGTACCATATTTTAACGTCTTTTGATATGACGCGGTCGGGGATCGAACTCGCGACCTTCCGCTCTCCGGGCGGACGCTCTAACCACTACACCACGGAGGCGGTCCGTGAATAGTTAACCGTAAAGAAGACAACATACAAGGACTAAGTAAGAGCATTTACGGTAGGTTTGCCGGTTCCAACAGGTCAAAAGCATATAAAATGAGTGTGAAATACAACAAATTCATTACGTCATTCTGAAATAACAGTAAATGTGTAGCACATATATCAGAAACACTATCCTTACACCCCATATAAGGAAGCAATAAGGCATCCCATTCATCGTCAATGGAAAATGCGATAGAAGCATATTAGAATGGTCATCACTGGTCAACAGTGACTCATGCATTCATAAAATTTACATTGCTATAATCCACAGAAAAATTAATTTATTTCTGAGCATAGTTAAGAATGATGTTACATTACCATGTCAGCTTGTCTCTTGTCAATGTGTCTGGAAGGGTCTGTACCATGAATTATAAAATGATACAATCAAACCGCCGCTAGTATAATTGATATCTTTGTTTATTCGCCATGCTACTTTGTCTGTTTCCTTTATTAAATGAATGAATGATGAACAGAACAATTCACCATCTCAGTGTACCTCCTACTGCTTATGGCTCCAGCCAAGCATGCATATACAACTGGTTCAGACAGCGTTACATATACACTTGACTACTGTTCGTACATTCATTATCCGACGAGACATGAAATATAGGGTAATTAGATGTGATATACTTCTCCTTGGATATATACTACAGAATTGATTACATGCATTATGATATATCTGTACATATATTCTTAATTTAGACAATAATAATGAACACAATGCAAGTTATATTGCTGTATACATATTTATGTGGACGTTAACTCCTTGGTTAGCGAATGTGTGTATGTGATCGTGTAACTTTGGAAACATATATTTTAGAACTTTCCCCAAACGAAACCAGACTCCAAAGACCACCAGGCCTGAGTTGAGCCTTTAGGAACGCATAATCAGCCATCCAGACCATATCTCCTGGCACGATACCGAAGTCCTCCCCAAAAAACATTGATCACTGGAAAAAGCAAACTTGGTAAAAACATTGAAGTCCAGGAAAACAATTCAATTGAAAGCGACTGAAACATCGACTTTGCCAAAGTGGACTTAACTGTGTCTCAGATAACAACCAGTCTGTGCGTGAGCTAACGTACAGACACATACACACAAACACGCATGCACACCAACACACGATTGTCATTTTATCACACTGTCATAGTCAGCTGTTTGTCAACACAACCAGCCGCATTGTTGTGATTTAAGTGCGATTTACTAAGTACACACCGTCCCAGAACCCGTCAATCAATGATCTTTCACGGTGATATTGTTATATTTCAGGCTTTTGCATGTGCAAGTTTTATAGTCTCCCTTGGAAATGTTCTGACGTCCATATCAGTATTAGCAGCACGTTAAAAAGAGAATGATTTAAGGTTGTGACGGGATCTGGCCTCCCATCTGGCAGATCTCTCTTTATTATACTAACTTACTTAAGGATGTTGTCACAAGAGAGCATCGTTCCCACGACTTCTTGTAAATGTGATTTTAGAATTCATTTCTTAACTACCACAAGAAAGGTCCATATATCAGGAGAGGGATATATATATATATATGTGTGTGTGTGTGTGCGTGTGTATGTGTGTGTGTGTGTGTGTATATATATATAGATAGATAGATAGATAGATAGATATATATATTCAGGAACAGTTTCTATATCTTTGTCACTAAGCCTATAATACAACTTCTCCAAGAAAGCTCCTGCTATGAAAGTGTTTTACTCAAGATACGTCAAAGGTCAAGGTCAGCATTCATACGTTTGTCACACATGGTTACGTAATTGACAGTGTCGGTTACCTCTACATGGCACATAATTGTTTAGGGTTAACAAATCGCTCCACATCATATAGCAATGGCAATGCTATTGAAGGCGAGAACACTTACATCTTACAATTATACTATCTGTGCATTGAGATTTAGAGAGACAAAACCCTATTCCCAAGATCGTGTGACAAGAGGAATGGCATCAACTTTGCCTGTATGTCGAGTAACATTACAGCAGTATCATCACTATTTGATTGTGGTTCATAGACACATGCTCAAGGTGCAGTAAGATTCATACAAGCGAATCTGCTGGGAAAGAATGTTGTCACTTATATTTATTATCATGAAATCCTATGTCATTCGTTGCCAGTTCTTGTTACAACTATCCTGAAACATGGTAGCTTTTGTATCTGAAGAGTATTGGCTAAAGTCACCGTCACTGTCAGTCACAGCAAGTAATAATCCCGATCGCATGGGAATTTTGCCTGTAGTCGTTAAGTGATTGTGATAAGTAGCGATTCTCATCCGAGTCTCTTGATATCAACTATACGAGTCGATAAATTTGTTGCGTGGATATCCTGGAGGGTACGTTTGACCCAAGCAAGCGATATGGAAGCCTCCAATGGAAGCCAGTTTCTATGTTAAATGTAGTTTTGTTATTTCCTTTGATTCCCATGTCTGTGCCAGTTTTGTACTGTTACCCATGAAGTAGTTCAAGTAATGAACCGGAACTCTATCATGGTTAGTGGTAAATTCTACGTCTTTGCTCCAGATTGTGCAAGCACTATTATTTGTTTATCTTCACTCTCAAATCGTCCTCTCTATCTTCCTCTCTCTACATTTTCCTTAGTACTAGCATCACGAACATACTAGCGGCCGGTGAAGACGGGAGAACTGTACAATGAATCAAGTGTTGCATGATTATGATACTATGCAATGCTGATTTCAATAAGCTTTAAGAAATATACAGTTTGCGACACAATGCGCTATATCAAATCTGAACCGTAAAGAATAAGTACGCTTCGTCCACGTCTAATGCGTCCTTTACAATAGCATTGATCGGAACAAAATCGAGAAATTCATGTCTTAGAGACTCCAGAGTTGATGCTTGGATATGCGTGTAAACCAAGTACAGATGACACACTGTACATCAATAGTGATTCCTAGTGCATCATAACGATAAGCCTAAAGTCACGAATATAGGGGCGGTGGGGTAGCCTAGGGGTGAGAGCGTTAGCTCGTTACGCCGAAGACCCGGGTACGAATCCCCACATGGGTACAATGTGTGAAGCCTATTTCTGGTGTCCCCCGCCGTGGTGTTGCTGGAATATTGCTAAAAGCTGCCTAAAACCAAACTCAGTCAGTCATTACATGAATAACAGCTGTCCCATTCTGTAACAAAATGACCGTCTTACTTGTTTATCAAACATAACCGGCTCATACTCTTTCCAACGTAAAGACATGTCTCAAGATTTATTATTCTTTCAGTGGTGGGTATTACCAGTTTCATAGTTCTGTTTTTTTCAAGAAACCAAACACTTTTCAAATCCTAAGAAATCTCTACTGAACACCCATTGTACATTCTAAACGTAATGTTCCAAAACGCGCGCACACACTCACACACACACACACGCACACAGAGAGAGAGAGAGGGGGAGAGAGAGAGAGAGAGAGAGAGAGAGAGAGAGAGAGAGAGAGAGAGTAACATTTGAGGTTACAATTCTCCGTGGAAGTTACAATCCTTGAAAGCATTACTTCGACACTATATCCCTGTTCTCTTATATGGCAATCAGTTTAGGCTACACATCGCGTCTCTCTAGGCTCAAACTGTTATAAATGTCACTTCGTCCATTATCCCAAAGAAACCTCACCTCAGCCGGAGATCTGAAACACTCGCACAACAAATCTGCTAAAAGGAATCATGCATTACCATAATTATCTTACTGTGTTTTCAGAAAAAAAACCATAACACATAAACTGGTTTATGACCTCATTTCTGATGTCACCCTTGGAAGATACAGTTAAAGGTCATTATATCATGATGGCCTTTACAGCATCAGTGATGAAACAGTGCCATGCCCCATCCATTGGGATCCAAGCACATTACGATGTCTCACAGCTACCGTCGCATACCTATCCAGTATCCATATTAAATCAGGAACAATATCAGGGAATATCCTCAATGATGTGAACAGAAAGCAGTCACACTTGAGAATACTTCGAAGAATCGTATGATTGTTTCAAGGTTTGAAAGTTTATTGATGAGATTTAATCAGGAACAAATGCTGTTCATGATTCAATTTTGCAATGTGATTGGCCTGCGAATCTTCTTGTCTTATAAAGTTTGCCACACGACTGAATAAATTGTGAAGTTAAAACAACATATGTGATTCCCATTAACATGGAAACATGGAACCATGACACTGACGGAATACTTCCGCATTACTGTGGAAATCCCTACGCACAGAAGCGGTTTCTATCTTTCAGACACTTTAATCTTGATATCGTTTCCCGTTTGGAAAATCAAGGCGTCTGACTGCATGTTAGTCCAATGATATCTTCGCTGTGATTTTAGTATACAAAACGAAGAAATGCACATCCAAACTGTCGGCGTATCGATGTCGGCGTATCGATACGATTCATGTCTAAATAGTAACTGTCCACAGCAATTCATAGATTTAATTCAATATCACTATGACACATTGTCATAAGAGCATAGTTAGACAAACATACGATCAAGTCACTGTTTAAAGAAATATTATCCTATTCCACAGTACCACTTATCGTTGTATGGCTTGGAGTGTGAATTCACACGTATTGAGTGAAATTGTGTGTGGAGTCTCGGAGCTATAAAATACTTAATAATATAAAATACAAAGGAAAGTCCTGCAAGAGTTCATATAAATATGAAACCTCATAGAGTGAGGTCTCAAATTCCGAAGTGTGGTCTTCACTTCATGAACTTTCGTACACCAATGAAGGCAAAGTGAAAGTCAATTCTTTATTAATTTTCTATTTCTTCAAAGAACACAGACACTAGCATATAATGTGGCAGAAACTATGTAGAACACTTGTGCCTTTTGACTCATGAAAACATATATGAGCCAAATACAACGCATTTTCTGTATACCTTAAAAAAACGACACCAAGACTTCTTGGCATTACACCACTTTCTCGTGATGTGCTACAGGATATGATTTGTGTCGTAGCTTGCAGGTTTATTTTTCTCAAACACAGAGCCAAAGGTTAGAATGATAAAGAAAAATCCAGCAATAATCGAGCTGCCAATTAAAGAACGACTCTGTGTCCACAATGCCCAGGAGAGCAATCGCAGGTCCAGCTGACATTTACAGGGGCACTGTAAAACGTAACAAATGTTATGAGTAGTGCTTGGAAGAGATAGCTGTTATTGGCAGTCTAGAACTTGGGCGTTTGTCTTCTACAATTTGTCTAGGCCTTAACATTTTGTTTCAAATAAATGTTACGAGCAATCGTCTATATTCAATTGTCCTTATCTTAAACTGTATCATGTACAGAAAGAAATCTATGGTGTATGAGACAAGCAAATATGTGTGTCATTAGTATCATTAGAATAGTGGTGGGACAAGGGTGTTCTTTAGGTGAATATTCATTTATAATAAGTATCATTTGTTCGCGTCTAACATAACGGTATGTTACAATGAGTTACTTAAGAAGTATGTTAATATCTGCTACCGTAAATTCAGCGTTCTTCTTACCGCGTGTGTTCATGTGCAAGAACAAAAAAACATAAACCACAAGAGACGTAATATTTACTTATTATTGCATCCATTCATCATCGCCACATCTCTGCTGCATTATCCCTACCGTGGGTGTCACAATAGAATTCTAGATATACATATAGATAAACAAGATATACATAATTATGTTTCTATTGCATGTATGGTCATACTATAATGGAAAACGATCTCCTCTCCTGATCATAGGTCTATTTCACGTCTATACAAAACCTCCCACTAAGCCTTTAACTTAATTTGATTTAAGTAAATACGCTTGTTCTTGAGGGAAAGAACCCATGGACTCATTGTTAATAATTGATAGAGATCCTATAACGAGGGAATATACAGCAAGCGATTGGTCTGTGTATGTTTAGTCAAAAGGAACATTACGCCCTTTACATTAAGTAACCTCAAGAGTAGGTAGTTACGCCTAATGTTTTTCCATGGTATGTGATTACTCGTTGTTCATCAGGAAGCATGTATTTTGATCGTTGTACCGCCATATCCTCATGAAGCCTTCCGAAACCTACATGCATAGCAAAATATGAGACGCATGCCCTACTCTGTTCTTTTTAGCTAACAGATGTAGCAATTGATGAGTTAAGTTGCATCACTTTTTACCCTGTGAGTAGGCCAGTGTTTGTAAATACAGTTGCTAACGTCGATATTTAACCTTACGCTCACGTTGTCCAGCACTGACTTAGAGTATTGCTTACATTTATATACTGCTGTAAAATACATCCATGGTTATAATGGTAGCCGTCAGCATTATCGATGTACACACTGGTACTCTATTATTGTTCGCAACGATTTGTGACGTATCAATACGGAACAGCGAACATCACAGTCTCCGTTACAATCAGCATGGCGACAATACGTAGATGGTCCTTTCCGAAGAGTATTCCTAGCTGCACTTACTGATCTGTGAGTGTGTGCGTGTGTGCATATGTGTGTGTGCGTGCGTGCGTGCGTGCGTGTGTGTGTACCACTTATTCACCAAGATTCACATAGCCTTGATGTGTAAACTACACTTGTTTAACACCCTATCATGTATTCCAGAATGAAAAGAATATTTTCCAATGAATGTGATCACCGAGGAGAAGCAAATTAAATGAAATCTTCGTTTCATAACTGAACTTTATTACATTCCTGATTCAAGTTCATGAAATAAAGACAGAGTTATTGCCTTGAAAATTGATGTTATGACACTGTATGTGAAAAGGTCCAAAGTCCCGCTATGTATTATGAGCATAATGTATTGATTGTAACGCTACATCCCAAGGCACGATAATACTGCAAGTTAAGTGATATGTGGCGGGCCGACTTGACTTGGCAATCTGTAGTCTAACCAAAAGACAAATGAATAGAGGACACAACTAATACAATAATTCTTGGGTCAGACAGAGAATGTAATGCAGACCCGCATATTTAACAAGTCAATTGGATTCAACACCACTTTGCTGTCTTACAACGAGAAATCTGAAACAAATCCGGGTTGAATGATAAAGAAACAACGTCAATCTGAAGGCTGTGCAAACTCTTCTGAACAGGTTTTGATATTGTGAAACTGAAGTCAGGACTGAGGATGAAAGGAAAGCAAACTTAAGAAGAATCTCAAAGCTTAACCTAAAAAATACATAAAAGAAAACGATCAAACAGCTGAGGCGAAATGATGCCAATTTGAAGACGAAGTCACAAAACGGTAATGCAAGGCTATGATATAGGCATTACCATCTGTTGGGTTAGTGCAGATTACTGAATACTTCCACACTAGCTATAACCTGGGGATTCGTTCACACAATCCATGTTGACGATCCATTGATATTAGCAATGAATTCCACTCCAGGTAATAGAGAGTGTTACACAGGGTGTAGATCTAACATTGTCTTTTACCGTTCCTAATTTTTCTTTTGATGGGCGGTGTGTATGAACCACTACTGGGTTTTCTTTGTAGTTAACTGGTCGTTGGGATGCAGGGTAATTAGCTTAAGAGGAGTCCAAATGTTTATCAATAATCCTAGATAACTGTTGTGATCACTCAGTTTCATTTATGCTTTTTAAGTGAATATTAATTTAATGCATTCATTTTCTTTTTTCCTCTTGGCTTAGTATTTTATAATTATGAAATTAGCTCGTAAGTCGGTAATTTATTTTTAAGAACATAATTATATTTGAAAGAAATATAATTAAGCCAATCTGTGGTAGCAAATCTCTTTCATGCCATCATTATTATGCTTCTAAATAAACATCAAAAGTTGTAGTTATCTTTTTTAGCAGTTATTCAGAAATAAAACGGTGACCTGCCATGTGTATAGATAACTAGTTCAATTTGAAGTACCACGTCATTTGGCTTATTTGAATGAACAGTTTAAACGGAACACGCCATTACACCTACGTGGATGTAACCGGGGAAAAACATGTACTTTGTTTGTACTGACAAGTTCACTACTGACATACCAAGTGTTCCCCTGAGGGCGAGATTGCGACACGTCTCTTCCCAATACAACCCACGAATCATGTTTTTCTTCACATTCGCTTCCAAGCTGCGAACCACTGTTTGAAACCATTAATAATTCATCTGCTAAGACCCTATGATATTCACCCTCCCATCACAGATCCGTGCCCAAGAACAGACCTCGCTAGAGTCTACACCTCCCTGACCAGAATGTGAAACAGAGCCGACTAGAACCACGTGGGTATAAACTGCAGTGTTTAGCCATAAACTTGCAGACATTCTCCCGACAGTCAAGTGGATCGATTCTACTCGGGATGTGATGGTAGCCTTTTTAAACACTGCCAATGCCTCCTCCGCTTCCTTGTGAGATTCCGTGGAGCCTCGGGCGGTGTTCTTGTGACCTTGGCTACCTATGGAACAGTTGTGTTGTAAATCGGTTTTCAGACGTGGTGAGTGCTTCCAATTTGTTCTTTGCATGATATTAGTGTTCGCCGAGCAATCAGATTATCATTGATCCATGCCTACCATCATTCAACGCTGTTCAGACAGAGCAGCTGTAATAGACACGATATATGGTGTACACAGCTAGAAATACTAGCGTTCTTGTTGTTTGTTTCTGTTACAATTCTGAATAGCCTAAGGGATTCAATTCTGAATAGCCTAAGGGATTCAGATGAAGACAGGATTGTGACAGCGAGTGTCATCTGTTGCAATAACTTCAGACCTGACTGTGCTGCTGTACAGCGATCACTGAATGCAGCATCTCCACGGTGTGTGTACGTGACAAGTATTAGTTCCAAGGCATATGTATAATGGTTTTCAGTATTTCTTGTCCAACCTCCAGTTTTGACGGAATTAGTTACATGTTTCAAATCTTTTACAATTGAAAACCTGCCTGTCTAAACAGGTATTTGCGATACATTCAATACCTTAACTATAAAGCTATCGATCACTTACACGTTGAACAGATACAGAGAAATGCAAGATTAATGTAAACTCATTTGCCTGAAACGCTTTGGTAAATTGTAAAAAACTAATACATGGACATCTGAAAGTGAAATGATGTTCCTTCGGGAGATACTAGAATGTCGAGTTGTTTTACTATTAAATTAAGGACTTACGTGTAGTTGACCGTAGCTTCTTCCTTCTTCTTATCCTGATTTATACTGATGAGGAGAAGAATTATCTGTCTCTGGCACAGCTGACAAAATGGACCTTTGATATAAATAGACACAAATATCCATGGCAAGCCACTGGGGTGATTGCTGAAACCACATGGGTGACAGAGCATTGGTCGGTGATATCAGTAAAACCGTAGTCGGGCAAACTAAAGGACAATCAGTTGGATTATAAGACAACCAGTCATTTCTTTAGAAGAGCCGAAAAGCCTGACATTGATGAATTCCAAAAAGACTTCCCTTTTGATTGCGAAATTAAATTTCGTTTCTCATTTGATAGCTGTCGAACTGGTATTTTTTCGTCTAAGCAGACATTTCTTGGGATGCGAGCCTTCTGACTGTGGTCGAGCTGTGGTGCAATTTGCATGTGCGGTTACAATTCGTCCCTGGGTTCGTTTGGTAATAGCCCAAAATTTCCAGCTAAAGAACGATGTTTCGAGGAAATTATTAACGAAGCCCTTTGGGACAGTACGACGTGAATTATGTGTTGGATGGTTAGAAAAGTTCAGTCGAGAAAAGGTATCTCTGGGGAATTTGTGTCAGCTTTCTTGCATGTTGGAAAGGTGGCATATATTTTGTGATGACTGGAGATAACGAACTGTTGTGCATCTGGACAGATGGTTCACGGGCTGACTCAACATCAAAGGAAAGATTCACCATGGTAATATTCTAATTTACTGTTACATCACATACAAAAGTTCTACATTATCTCAAAAGGAGCAAATCAATGTTGTTGTGATAAGAGAATTTCGGGGAGTCTGGTTGATATGAAATATGACAGGGCGAGTGAAAAAATTATGAAAGAAAATATTAATCCTATAACAAAAAAAATCGAAAAGTAAGGGTGATATGAGGGCACACTTTATGCGACGTTATCGGGTTTACAACGTTTTGTGGGGTTAAAGGTTTGCCTTTGCATGTGTTTGTGACTGAAAGTAGGATACACTCAGCTTTCTACGAATACTTGGTATCATCACATTTTGATAAAGTTTTTCATACAAATGTACATGGAGCTATCGGATTCGAACAGCAGGGATTCGTTATGATTATGAAAATCAGCTGAGGCTGTGATTCACCCATCGATTTCGATGTGTTATGTGTTTAATTAGTATTATGGTTTCAATACATTGAGGTTGTCTATTGCATTACACAGAGTGCAAATAGTGACATCATTGAAGGTTTACAATTAATCATTGGTGCGCATATATACATAAGCAATATCGTTCGGAGTACTGGATGTCCGGATTCAAGGGGTATCGGCAATCGGGTTCAACTGTAAATAATCATATTTATGATGCTGAAAGCGCCTCGGGTTCAAAGTACATAATCTCTCTTTCTACGTATGATGAATGAACATATGCATGGTTTCTGTACATGTCATTTATTAACTAAAAAGCGTTAACATTTAGAATGTAAAATAAATTAGATAGTTCTCTTGTTAGTTGATTTGTTATTCATGAACAACCTTTTTTGTGAAAATATTTGGTAGCCAGGTTGATAAACCGTTTGCAATTACAAGAGTTCGAGTCCATAAGGGGTTGAACTTGTGAACAAATATTGTAACATTGACACATCATCTACTAACGTCAGCGCCAAGCAGTATACAAACTAACAGATATTTATTCCCTATGTAATACTGCTTTTCCCTGGAACTAGCGATTAGCAAACACGATCATGAGTTAGTTATAAGGGTAATAGAATTGACCCAAAGTTGCCAGCGTTCCCTGTGACGATTCAAAATTCAGCAAGTTCCGGCGGTCGATGTATCATCATTGAGCCGTCTTTACAGAAACAATAGAACTTCTTTCATCACCAGTGAATATTTCGCCCTCTCAAAATCTCTAGAGATTGAAGATAATTGGGAAGCTATGAACGTAGCGGTACAGTGTTTAACTGTTATCTCGTCCATTGATCCACGGGACTTATAAAGAAGTGCCCTCGATTCCAGATCTTCACGCGTAGGACGAGGCAAAGCAGTTGTTTTTGGACTGATCTAGACGATAGGAACGGGGGTGTTTTTAAAATCTCAATTACAGCAATGGGTGGATCTACGTGGGTTGAAAAAGAAACGAACTTTCCAGTCAATTTTGTCTGAAGAGGTGGTTGGTGCTGTGTAATACAATTTCTGAAAATAGGATAGATAGTTGCTTAAGGTCATATTTCAAACGTCAAATTAACGAGCTTGCGTCAGGGAAGATCGTTATTCTAAACTGTTGTGTAATGTAAAATGTATTTTCAGTAGTCAGTTAGAAATTAAAATTAAAATTGACGTTCCCCAGTCTACCATGTGGAGGTTATGTCAATTCTTGTTTCTTTCGGGACTACATGTATTTTCAATGTTGATATTTGAATAGGGAGGTAAAGGTCTCTCGGGACGTCTCGCTTTCCTGTCCTGAAGAGATGCATTGCAGCAGACATGGTTGTTAAGAATGGATCTGATTTTGATCCTTTAACCTATAATCGACATGTATTCGATTTTAGGCTCTTTTCAAAATTGTCGGTGACATGTGTAGATTGGAATGTTTGGTTTCTCGGTTCATGTTTTCTGTGTAAATGGAATTTCTTAAATGTTTAAATTTAATGAGTTATTTCTTTAGCGGTGCTTCACGGTTGCATGTTGCAGTAATACCAAAGGTTAATCATTCTGGTTGAGGCTACGCGCGCGTGTGTGTAGTGCATGCTACATTCGTGTTTACACGAGAGTTTCATGGCAACGTTGCCGCTGTATTCGTGACCTATACCCAGTATTGTCTTCCCGGTCAGATAGATAAATGACGATAAAATGTTAACGTTTCTCTTTCGAACGAAAAAGACCAATTCTCATCTTCCTTATGCCTTTCTAAAATTTTACGTACAGAATGATAAACTGATTTGGTTCATTATTATAAAATGTCTGGAAAAAGTCTCGATCAACTGTCAAGATTCCTCAGAGCGTTAGACAAAAAAAAAATGAAAGTTGTGTGAATGAATCACTGGAAATCACCGAGGAGACCGGCTGTTTGAATAAACAGCATGTTGGGCATGGCCAACACAAGGATCAAATCCGTTTTACGACATTGACCAATTGTCCATCCTAGATTATGTGTTAAGACTGGAACTATCCTGTTGTGTGCCTTGAAAACGTTTGCCAATAGCATGTGTTTTTCTTGTTTTTTCTGAAAATAAGTGAGGCAAGGTCGGTCCAGGTGCACATGTTGTCGTTCAAGATATTCCTTGTATACTACTCGCAAAACGCTTGTATGTCATGTGTAGTCAAAATATTTTAATGTTGTTCACCCTTGATGGGTAGCCTAGTAGTCTTATATACTGCAATTCGTCGGCAAGAGCTCTGTCCCAAAGTCTTGCAAGGTGGTGGGTTTGAATCCAAGGATTCTTTGAAGACGATTCTTATCCTGTCAGCCCCTAAGTTGTTGTTTCAATTATTTACAAACGACTCGATCAAGACTCGCCATTCGTTTTATTTTACAAAAATAATGTCGAAGCGTACTTGATTTATCCTCTCCGTGTATCAGTTGATTGATTGAAACATATTATATTCATGAAAGAAATGGTCTGGGCACAACTTAAACAACTTAGAGATGCCATTTTCCAGCAGTTACATGGATATATTTGCAGGTAAATAGACAGACTGTAAGAATCAGGAAAACTAACAGAGACCCTATCAAGGAAATCGATTAGTTTGGAATATATACATATGGACACATTTGAAAATATTCTGATTATCATTGATTGAGAAATCTGCATTGCCATGTAAAATTAGATTTATTTCTAATGATATTCTGTTATGTTCAATACTTTTCTAAATCAGCAAACATAACATCTCTCTGTGAAAATATAAAAAGAAATCTAAAAAAATAAATTATAATGTACAGCATTATCACATGGACAACCACATTGACATACTGGATCGGTTTGACTATTTGTTTGTACACGCAATAGTTCAGTGTGGTGGCGTATCAACTGTTGAACGTGGAAATTTTATATTTTGGCATCACCTTTTTTACCAGCTCATTTATCCAAGAATGCCAACTTATGCCAAGGAGGAACGCTGTGTCCTTTGAGTGTTTGTTCAGTTATTGATACTGAACTGCTGGGAAACCTTCCTGTGTCCTTGTATGCGTAAGGTTAGGGTTCCTGCCGTGAACAAAAACAATAATGAAAAAGGTGAGAAAATAATATTTCATAGACTCGGTTCCGGGCAAAAAACACTGAACGCCCTTTTGTTTCCAGCCGCAAAAATCGATGTTGTTTTACACAAATCATTCATTATCCGTCTTTAACAGTAGACATAGCCCCCGCTACATCAGAATACAACCAAGATTTAAGAGTCCAGATTTTACGTTACGTATCTTAGGGTCTGCTAAATGTTGGGGGAAAGTTAATGTTTTGCCAAAACATATATGCGACAAAGCCCCGTCAACAATCATAAGCAGTCCTGCGTTGTACGATCTGACAAACATAAATATACGTTTATGAACCAATATCAAGTAGTATCAATACCAGGCGTTATGGCAATGACAAGCGTATCCTATTTGCGAATTGATTCAAACTTCGTTCTAGAAAATTACAGTATACTGCTTACCGCAGTAAGCGGTTTGAAATAATTGTTCTCTGAATTGTTCGTATTTTAAAGAATGACGTAATATTCAGCAAATAGTATGTGGAAATTACTGCAGTCGTACAAAAAAACTGAAATGCTTCAAACCAGTCTGTATCAACGGAATTCGATCTCACAGTTCTGGTCAATGCTTGGTGCAGCCATCCTACAAAGAGCGGTTGACGTCACACGGCTCCCCATTCCATGAATTAGACGTTGCACTTGACGTTAGGTACTCCAGCCAATTCCTCACGAAAGGCAGCCACAAACTGACGTAAAATTGAGACACCTTGTTACTTCTAACGAGGGAAATGCCCCACAGATGTTCGATTGGATTAAGAGCTGGACTCCTTGCTGGCCAAGGAAGTGTCCCAATGTCATTCCACAACGTGATCTGTGAGGTCTAGCCTTATCATCCATGAAGACAAGTTTAGTGACTAATGCAGGATTGAAACCATCGTTGTTAACTGCCGTTTCCAGGAATTCATGGTGATAACTAAGTCTGTTCAGATTACCCTCAAGTAAAGTTTACAATGAAATGAAACATGTCTCCCACACCATTACCTGTCCCTTTACCAAATTGATGGATCTCTATAATGTGTATACCTGCCTCGAGACCTAAGTACGGTTGTCTACCGAAACCGACCTTCATCAAAAATCACCATGATGCCATGTTCGGGGTTAGACGTTGATTACAGCGTACCAGACGAGCCACTTCATGGGCGTGAGTTAACAAGGGGCGTTTGGTTGGTCTTCTTGGTCCATATACCACTGTTTTCAGACAATTGCTATGTTTCTGGCTCAAATCAGTCTGCTTGCAACTGTGAATTCTAATGGAAGCCGTCTGTATGTTCTCACCCTTGAAGGTCCAGGTTAGAATTGATCTTCAGTAACCCATGCTTGTCGTAAGAGGCGACTAACGGGATCGGGTGGTCAGGCTCGCTGACTTGGTCGACACGTCATCGGTTCCCAATTGCGCAGATCGATGCTCATGTTGTTGATCACTGGATTGTCTTGTCCAGACTCGACTATTTACAGACCGCCGCCATATTGCTGGAACATTGCTGAGTGCGGCGTACAACTAAACTCACTCACTGTATTTTCTCAGGACTCATCTTCAAATTACTGTGTGGTGACACCCAAGCTGACGCCCTTCAAGGCATTCCTGCATTTTGAATTCCCATATTTTACTATTTCGACACTTCTACAACGTACCATAATAATTTCAAAGGCAGCTTTGTTGAAAAATGTTTGCCTGCAATGTTCACGACCAACGTAAGTTTCAGACATTTCATAGGTATGGGGCTCCACGTGCTCTTCGTACAACATCAAATGATTTAAAGTAGTATCAACGAACGTATGGTGTCATACGTTTTATTATAAGGATACAACATATTCATTTTCAAGAAGCTATGTCCATTTGTGTCGGTGGTGTTTAATTATTTTTTTAGGTGTATAAATGGGGACAAACATACGATGTTTATGAGTAAAGGCACATGCAGGCTGAAATACTGAGATCAAGACATGACATATTTTTGGGATACATGTGTCTTTCTGAAAGTACAATGAAACAGCATTAGTCCAGAGGCCATGTACTTCAAACAGACATTACTCATTTCAAGTCAACCAACGGACACTTGGTAATCTGCAGTCTAAAAGTGTAATGAAATCGTCCGGACAGTCACACAACGGGCGGAGAAGATTTCTGAATGATGGGGCTTTGTTGCATACATTTGCTTGTTATTATCTAATTATTATCTAATCGTTGTCGTATATCTATCCATCTATCTATATCTTTAATATAAGCTTGCAATTGCGTATCACCCACAGCGATACTATTCATGGTATCTGCATACTTTCAAAAGAATAACTGTTTGTTCATAATTTCCCGATTGGTTTGAGTTTGCTCGAAAGGAAAACACACTGAACCCGAGATAGCTATGTACTGTGTGAGCAAGTGTCGCGGATCCGTTTAATGCACCATGATACTCTGTGCAGAGTAACATCACTTAGGCGAACCAGAAACCTACGATCCCATTCACTCTCATCGTGTTTCCGGGCTTGTTTGCTCCCTACTCCTACTCGTGGCTTTCACCAAAGATGTAAACGTTAAAGAGTGCATCACTTCGGGCTTCATCCACACATCAAGATCATCTAAGTAACTATCCTTAGCGGGGTTCAACATACGCACGCACTACTTTTATATGGTAAATACTACCAGTATATGGTAAATGACAGAATGATATAGGCTATTGGTTTGATATCCCTCGAATCCACTTATGATGAACCTTTCAACTGGTGTGTGATCATCTATTCTTTGACCTTTGTCATAGGGCAAATGTAAACCCTACCTACATTCTGGATTCGAATTGGTCCCAAGCAACCTATTTCCGTCGAGTGACCCCTGAGTAGATGAGATGGTCATACAAGGCTGGGTACACGCTATCATAACAGGCTTGTGTTAGTCTGGACCATACATTATTATTTTCACACCGCCATCTTATAACTGGAATTTTGTATTTATAAATATATATCGCCAATGCAAATGAATATCCCGTCTTCACTTTAGCTTCAGATATGTATCGATGATCTTAATTCAATTGTCGAAAGTCAAATAGCTAATATCCCTCCATTGATTTACCCACATGAAGCAGGATAAAGAAGCCAATGAAATTCATCGGTCGTTTCATATTAAAACTTTTGCACAAACATTGACAGGGATAAAACACTTCTGAAAACCAACTTGGATGACGTCGACCTCCAATAGTCAACTTGCCTTCATGTATACAAATAATACAGACGCTAGTTCACAGCTTTTAGGTGCTATTGCGCGCGCACTCTACGAAGATTTCAAAGTGCGTCATATGACACTTGCTACAAAGTTGTTTGATCAGGGTTAGAACAGTCAAAGCTTCAGTAAACAGCTTTCAAAACGTTGCATGGTAGAAACAACATGGTCGAGTGTGCTTCAAAGTTGTGCAATGACCACTCACATTAGTGTGTCAATGGCGCGTGTTCAACAAAAAGTCCAGTGACGTAAGGATCAATAAAAGAGCAGTCACCATACGGGAATTTAACCTTTCCTAAAATATAGTCACCTTTCACTTGTCTCTTTAAAATCACGGTAACTCATATTCATCAATGTCGGCCCATCGCTACAAGACACACTAAACGATAGATCCAAGCAGCGGTAGTCTCAATTCAATTACTTCACCATGAGCCAAAACACAGGAGTGCATAGCAGGTCTATACTTAACATCTAGATCGGGCCTCATTTTCACACCGGTGTAGTCTATAATTGAGTTCAGTGTGGTAACTTCTTCGGCCTAGCTCCAAATTTAATCAGGATTCTATATACCTGGTTGGTTCTCTTTCTACTTGGTTCATATTGATTCTTGAGTCTGCCCCAAGCCGACTGTATGGGCTTACCAAGGTGTAATTACACTGAGATTTTCAAAGGGCAAGTTTGGACTCTGAAAGAGCTCAGGTTCGGTTTTTATGAATTAGCAGAGGCTTTGATGAAAGAGGATTCATCTATATGCAGCCAAGTTTAGTCTCTTCTTACGTTTTTGCATGACCAACATACAGAACTGGAAATGGCTGATTGTTTTGTCAACTGAAGAATGCGCCCGAGACAAGACATTTCCGCAAACATCAGTGGTGTGATGTGTAAGAATTGGACCATCTGTGGATCTTGATCTGCCAGTAGTTCCTGCATTTATTGGTTTAGAACAATGATTAATAAATAGATATGATTTGTCACAGTTTTAACAATGTTCTTGCCTTAACACGACGGGGAATATCACATTGTATCCATTGTGTGGAATTGGCATGACTAGACAAATTAAGGCTACCATCACACTACGACAACATGTGCGTCTCATC
Organism: Haliotis rubra; assembly: GCF_003918875.1. Taxonomy (NCBI): domain Eukaryota; kingdom Metazoa; phylum Mollusca; class Gastropoda; order Lepetellida; family Haliotidae; genus Haliotis; species Haliotis rubra. Next base: position 5,184,457 of record NW_025767190.1, read on the forward strand.
TAAAATATGTGTAGGAATAAAATAAAACATTCGGTGAGGTTTTATTATCTAAACATGTACAAACCATATCCAGTTATCTTTAAGAACCTCTTCATACAAACGCTTTCATGGGTAGGACATTATTTATCTATTAATTTCAAGCAGTATATTTCAGCCGTGTTGCATTTGAGCTTAGCGAAACCAATAGACATTTAAAGACATCCACTTCGATTCGGCTGATCATATGCCCAAAGATGCAGTTTTAAACTGAGCTAACCAAACCCCGGCTTGGCCAAAAAAAATAACCTAACGAACCCCTTACAACAATTTAGTTTGTTATACACATGGTTAGCTATACGCATTTTGACTAGAATATACAGGAAATCATCTGGACCAAATCAACAGTCCGTTTTCTGGATCAGGTCGTTATTAGCGCGTTTGTGATAAACGTACTTTACTGTGTATAGATATATACCAGGATCCGCGGATCGTTGGTTCGAATCCCAGACTCCCTTACATCATCATCATTCGATCTCTGATCTACGATCTCTGTCATTCTGACTGTTCTAAACAAACCCACATGTCCTGACTTCTTGGACACGAGTCTGATGTACAGCCAAACACCTGAACTTAGTGACAGACACGGTATTGTGCATGTACCATCAATCGATTCCCTTGTTACAAGACATGGGTGTAGATACATGCATGAAACCGGTTCCTACGGCTATCTGACCAAGTCTGTCCCACCAAATTGATGTCAAAAGCTATTCCGTTAGCGTGATTTGATCCCAGACAAGAACCTTAGGCAAGTTCACAACTCCACGTGGCGCCTCAGTCCTTGATCAGAGTCGGAGTCGCTGGTTCCAGGATACCACGAGGGACAGACCTGTCTGTGATGAAGTGTAAACTCATTCTATAAATACCGTTCAAACTCACTGTCTATCTGTCACTGTCGGCTTATGTATTCACGTCGGTATTAGGCAAACAGCCAGTGGTGTATTAATATAATTTCACATATATATCGCTGCCGTGATTCAGTTTGAATTCATGATTGAACAGTGTGTCGTGTACAGGAGAACATATCGCCACATAGGCGGCGGAATTAACAGGACGTTGCCCACGAGCTATTTACGTGCTTAATGACTGGCGCGACCTAAACTGGTTGTTGCTTGTATCAGGCGAATTCTTCCCTATTGGACCTCATCTGTGTAGTGGATAGTAGCAGTATCTCAGTAGGCCAGCTAGAGATAATTGGTTTGATCGGGTCTAGTGCGCACGGAGAGCGAGAGAGAGAGAGAGAGAGAGAGGAGGGGAAGAGAGAGGGAGAAGAGAGAAGGGAGATTTACTATTTTTACGTTTAATGTGTCATGTACTTTCTTATGGATGTGGAAATGGTTTTCTAGCTTCTATTTATACCGACACAGAAATGATAGCGTATTGTACGTTGCTTTAAAAGGCTCGTATGTAAATAATTACATTATCGACAGGTTTTGAGATCTCGCTTCATACATAACCAACAGTGTACAGCATATATACGTAATGAGTATCAAACAATCAACCTTATGTGAATACGCTATGAATTATACTCCGATTCGGTTTCCTCCCTATATTGAGAGATACTAGTAACTATGGATGAAGACATGGAGTGTTTTAGTGCCATCTTTCCTCGAACACCTGGTGTCATTACTATTTGACGTCAGTGCAAAAGAATGCCCCGTTTTGACAAACCTAGGCAACAAATCCTATTTGGTGTAAATAGCGAAATAGCGAAAAGCTGGTAAGATCATTTGAATGGACCAATGATAAGGGATTTCGAATGCTCATGGTCACAATTGTACCACAGGATTATATGTTATGATCACTGAAACGGTTTGTGGTTTCAGTGAGATGCTACAATTGGACAGGAAATTTTGCTTCTTTGGTATGTGTTTCAGCTCAATAAATGCCTTTGGTTCATGTTGCATAGCCCGGTATCTCCCGTCTTAATATTGACGTAATATGTCCATAACATTGCTGTAATATAGCTAAAGAAGACATAAAACCATCCCCGCGTACTGATGTGGCATACATGTACTGAGCGACCCGTTACTGTGGTCGTTCCCCACTACAGTTGGTTGGCGACGTAGTGCTATAAACTCAAATACTGCAGCTCAGGGCCGTTTCATCTCAGTTATTCGTGCCATATTCACAGATGTTTTTCAATTACTTTTTCCAGTAATACGTTGTTGGAACCCACTTTTTTACTTTTATAGAATATCCTACATGAAGCCATACATTGTACTAGTGACAGAAGTGAAATATATTCAATTTGTCGTATTCCCCCAGGTACACTTACATCCATCGAAATCTATGAAAGTAACAAAGTTGAGATCATTAGGTTCTCCGTGCTGCTCAGCAGTTTTCCTCTGGGTACTATCACGCCATCCGCACGTTGTACAGCTCGTATGCGTGTCCACAGAACATTGTATCTGTCCGATTACTAGTCACCGATGTACTATTCTGTTCAGATTCCGTGTCAAGTGAGTGGGAACATACATACCACATGTCGCCTTTTCAATGTACAGTGGATCCCTACGTCACAATCAAATTTCTCCATATATGGGACTGTGAAGGTACACTACAATCAAATATATTCATATATGAGACGTTAGAACTTGGTCCCGACCACATGCATACGACATGGGCATATATTGGCTATCCAGGGGTAAGGACAACTGTTCCTAGACTCGACTGATCCGAGGACCCCTTCCAAAAAGTGATCTTAGCTACGACTCTGGTAACTCTTTGTTGTAATATAAGACTTCCGATCGTCAATTGCTTAGTGGAACGGGTCCCAGTATCACGAAGACGATCTCAGCACAAAGACGTAACTACGATAATCGTGGCGCTGAGATCGTTTTGGGACGGCCCCATGCTTCAAAAGATTTCACTGTGGGCAATAGGCGAGACACAATGGTATTTCTCAATATCATATCAGGATACGTTTGCAGGATAAGCAAGTATAGAGCACATACTGTGTACTGTTGTTTTGTTTCTGTTTGTTGTGCTTGTTGTTTAACGCCGCACTCAGCAATATCTCAGCAATATCTCAGCAATATGGCGGCGAGTCTGGGCCAGGCAGTCCAGTGATCAACATCATGAGCATTGATCTACATAGTCGGGATACAATGACATGTGTCATCCAAGTCAGCGAGTCCGACCATTCGATACCGTAAGTCGCCACTTACGACGAGCATGGGTTGCTGAAGAACAGAAGATCTTCACGGGTACGTCAATATTGGTAGCGCCATCGGGGTACAATCACATGCATTCATTCAAGTCACCGAGCTTGACATACGACATTTAGTCAACTCGAACCAGAAACACAAGCACCAATAGCCTGAACCGCGTCAACCAAATGGATAAAGGAGTATGACAATTGGTTTGACTCCGAATCTTGCAACCTTCCAGCTATAGACAACACCTAGAAATGGCTTCAGATGTCGTTTCGTTGAAGAGACCTGGGCCCCTTTTCAGAAAGCTCTCGTAAGCCTAAGATCTCGTAACTTTTCTCGTAGCATTAGCACCTCCTATGTTACAGTATAGGAGGCAGGAATGCTACGAAAAAAGTTACGAGATCTTAGGCTTATGAGAGCTTTGAGAAACGGGGCCCTGCACCTGGATCTAGCGTTAATTAACTTTTAGGCTAAACCGTAAAATACATAGGAAATGTAGCAGCATGGGGTTGGTCAGCACATATGATGGGGTATTGGTGCTAAATTCTCAATGTTATATTCAAACAGCGGTAGATATTGGTTACTTCTGGCACACCTAAGTGAGATTCACATTTCATTTTAAAGAGCATGCTCATCGGTAGTATGATTCCTGGCATACTATAGGCTCTGTCTCTCATCACAGAAACATAACAGAAACCTTCATTCCAAACTGAAAGTGATCTGACGAATATTCTCATTCACACTTTCTTTTCATTACGATTTTTAAATGCAACATCCGTGCTACAGTTATGTTTTAATCAATAGATTCACTATAACGCTGTACTCATATTACCCCAGGTAGGAAATATTTGCATCAGAATAGCCTTATATTTAAAGCTGGCTGGCTGGCTGAGTATGGTTTTACGCCGTTTTTAGCAATATTCCAGCAATATCACGGCGGGGGGACACCAGAAATGGGCTTCACAAGTTGTACCCATGCGGGGAATCGAACCCGGGCCTTCGGCGTGACGAGCGAACGCTTTAACCACTACGCTACCCCACCGCCCCTTATATTTCAAGGCATACGAAGGATTTGCCAAAACGGTTTCCTTTGCTTGAAGGAACTGTATCTATTTTAAGGCTGGCCCAAGATGCTGAGAGTTGTCAATGTTCCGTGTAAAGCTTCAGGGAATCTTAGTACCAAGCCTTAGCAGAGTATACCCTCAAGCCAATACCCTCTGCTGATAACTTAACATAGGTGACCTGTGGCGTGCTGATAGGAATTTTCAGCGTCCCTAAAGACCCAAAAATAGATGTAATTAAGGGGAAAGGAGAAAATCCTGGTAGTAAAATTAAACGTTGAAGTTCTTCCAGCCCTAATTACACCTGTCCTTGCGCCACAGTGTGATGTGTCACAGATCGATGATCTGAGCTGGCAAACGTGATTGTGAAAATGCGTCCCTGGCTCGTTAAGGGGTTTAAACTGCCGATTCATGGGCCCTCCGTAATTGCATTGAAGGAATTAGTCAACACTCAAAGGATCATAATGACTTGTCAATATGACCACAAGTCGGCTTTGATCAAGGTCAGTTGTGAAGGTGAAACACGGTTTGAAGAATATATTTTTTCAAAGTATTATAATTGGGATCGGTTTTAATATTTCAATAACAACCTATACGAAACGCTTTCCAGCATCTTATATACATGTATCTGATATATGTATCATATATAAGTATTTTACACAGAAGGATTTATGAAGAGTAGTCTTGCAGATTAACTGCTTTTTCATTGCAATGTAACTCTGTAAGGCGTACAATATAACGCGGAAAGAATTCTATGGTGTGCATAATTTTAGGTCTCGTAAATAAAATTGACAAAAGACTTTCCATATTCGTATTAGCTCGCTGCTTACAACAGAGGTTATTGTTCGTTTCCATCTATACCATGTGTTCGTGAATCACTTCCAAATTTAGTGAGTGAGTTTTAGTTTAGTTTTACGCCGCTTTTAGCAATATTCCAGCAATATCACGGCTGTGGACACCAGAAATGGGTTTCACATATTGTACTCATGTGGGGAATCGAACCCGGGTGATCGGCGTGACGAGCTGACGCTTTAACAACTAGGCTACCTCACCGCCACCTACCAAATTATAACGCTATATATAACTATATAACTATGTAATTACGGTATGATAGTGTGAATAATCTGTAACATATGTGTTACAACTTATATGTCCTGAACGAGTATACAATGTAATGTAAGACTTTCATGACGTGAATAATGTAAGCATGCATGTACAGCTTTCATGTTGTAAATAGTCTTATAACGTGTAATGTATGACTTTCAAAGCGTGACATATTTCATGACGTTCAAATCACTACCATCATTCCCAGGACATCAGAAATATAATATTGAGAGTTGTTTCCGCCATAGAGGTATTCATGTCACATAATATTCATGTCATTCGACTAGATCATGCAGCATACGTCCGTATGATGGTCAGACATGGACCACTTAGATGTATATATTTATTTACTAGTCCTCATTTTCTTTCCAAACTCGTGTGCATGGACAATGTAATGTTGTCATCTGATGCAAATACACTAAGTGTGTTGAGGATCTCAGGTGTTGTCAGCTGTCCCCTGTGAGACGTTGTGTCTGTATAATGAGGGTTACTAGTTACGGTGGCAGAAAACAACTCATCAAACATCTGCTGGTTGTTCTGGGACAAAGTGAAATATTTCTAGTACTGCCAGACACGGTGGTTGTAAATGTTGCTGGAAAAAAAACAAAAAACACAAATTTAGGTGGATGTGCATGGTGCATGCAGATGTGGATAAGGATGTGGATGAAAGTGGTGATGTAGATGTAGATGTAGATGTGGATGTAGATGTGGATGTGGATGTGGATGTAGATGTGTGGTGGATGTAGATGTAGATGTATATGTGTGGTGGATGTAGATGTATATGTGGATCTGGATGTGGATGTGGATGTGGATGTAGATGTAGATGTAGATGTGTGGTGGATGTAGATGTATATGTGGATGTAGATGTGGATGTAGATGTAGATGTAGATGTAGATGTAGATGTGGATGTGGATGTGGATGTGGATGTAGATGTTGATGTTGATGTTGATATTGAAGTGGATGTAGATGTTGATATGGATGTGGATGTAGATATGGAAGTGGATGTAGATGTTGATATGGATGTGGATGTAGATGTAGATGTGGATGTGGATGTGGATGTGGATGTAGATGTAGATGTAGATGTAGATGTGGATGTATATGGATGTAGATGTAGATATGGAAGTGGATGTAGATGTAGATGTGGATGTGGATGTAGATATGGATGTAGATGTGGATGTGGATGTAAATGTTAATGTGGATGTGGATGTGTGGTGACTGTGGATGTGTGTAGATGTGTGGTGGATATGGATGTAGATGTAGATGTAAATGTGGATGTAGATGTGGATGTGGATGTAAATGTAAATGTGGATGTGGATGTGTGGTGACTGTGGATGTGTGTAGATGTGTGGTGGATATGGATGTAGATGTGAGGTGAATGTGGATGTGAATGTGTGGTGGATATGAATGTAGATGTGTGTTGGATATGGATGTAGATGTGTGGTGAATGTGGATGTGGATGTAGATATGGAAGTGGATGTAGATGTAGATGTGGATGTGGATGTGGATGTGGATGTAGATATGGATGTAGATGTGGATGTGGATGTAAATGCGGATGTGGATGTGTGGTGACTGTGGATGTGTGTAGATGTGTGGTGGATATGGATGTAGATGTGTGGTGAATGTGGATGTGGATGTGTGTTGGATGTGGATGTGGATGTAGATGTGGATGTAGATGTGTGGTGGATGTGGATGTAGATGTGTGGTGAATGTGGAAGTAGATGTGGATGTTGATGTAGATGTGTGATGGATGTGGATGTAGATGTGGATGTAGATGTGGATGTAGATGTGTGGTGGATGTGGATGTAGATGTGTGGTGGATGTGGATGCGTGGTGGATGTGTGTGTGGATGTAGATGTGTGGTGGATGTGGATGTAGATGTGTGATGGATGTGGATGTGTGTGTGGATGTAGATGTGTGATGGATGTGGATGTAGATAGAGATGTGTGATGGATGTGGATGTAGATAGAAATGTGTGATGGATGTGGATGTGTGTGTGGATGTAGATGTGTGATGGATGTGGATGTGTGTGTGGATGTAGATGTGTGATGGATGTGGATGTAGATAGAGATGTGTGGTGGGTGTGGATCTTTGTTTGTTTGCGCTTCCTTGTTTGTTTGTTTTTGTTTTGTGCTTTGTGAACCTGAAGCCAACAAGTCGGACATAGATTGCTCTTTCTTGATGTCAAGTAACATAAATGTTTGTGGAGGCACTGTAGAGTTTCTTCGTTCAGTGTGTGACCTCCATTTCTGGTGCTCGCCGACGTAATATTGCTGCAATATTACTTAACGTTATGGAAACCTAAACTCATTTACTCATATAACTCTATGGTTTGGTGTTGTAAAACTTTATGTTTGCATCTGATGGTCCATTGTAAATACCCATACGTGCACTTGTCTGTCGGTTCGTTGTAGCTAGTTACTGCATTGACGGCGTGTACTTTAATGGTTCCTCCACGGGATTAATGTTAGAAATATTATCAATTTGTACCGAGGCAAAATTCCAAGGGGATTGATATCTCTAGATTCCATTTCAGGAGAGGAAACTGGTCAAAGGAAACCATGATCGAGCAGCAAATGTTATCGCGCTATTTATAGTAGTAATTTAGCTCAAATGACATTAAATCGATTGCGCAGAACATGAATATCCGGGCAAACCATGAAATAGATTAACATGTTTCGTTCTTATCAAACATGTCATATACGTGTGGTGTTTGTCTGCAACCCTCGGTGGCATGTCTGCAGCATAATAAACACCTTTTGAAGAAAACTACGGAAGTCTGATCATGATGATGGTGATAGCTCTCTGGTGTCGCAAAACAGGCGTTTTATTCTGCATGTGGAGTGCCTTATCTTGATGAACATCCCCATCCGCATCCACATGCCCATTACATCCACTTCCACATCTACTTCCCAGTCCACACTCACATCTACATCTGCAGCAGCATACGCATGGACATCTACGTCCACAACAACAATGCACACACTCAAGAAAATACACAAACACACACACGTGTATCCGCATTTACATTAACAGCAACATCCACATCCACATCCACGACCATGTCTGCAGCAACATCCGCATGTACATCTACATCCACATCCATGTCTGCAGCAACATCCACATCCACATCCATGTCTGCAGCAACATCCGCATGTACATCTACATCCACATCCATGTCTGCAGCAACATCCACATCCGCATCCACATCCATGTCTGCAGCAACATCCGCATGCACATCTACATCCACAGCAACAATGCACACTCTCAAGCTAATAAACACACACGAATGCGGCCTTAAACGATATTTCACGTCATTTTACGTCATCTCATCAGAAGGCAATGGTATAAAGGTGTCCTTTAACTAGGCTGAGTTATGGGGCAGTGTAGCCTCTACTGGCCCCATGGCCACTCAGACCGCGGCGGTGAGGATTTGGCATCCAAATATAATCATTTAAGCGCCAGTAGTCTTAGGAAGGATGATATCCAAATCAATCTTCACACCGTCGAGATATGAGCTGTCCTGGGCATGTTTACAAGAGTATATGTTAGTTGTCATTGTAGTTCCTACAGTTACACTGATACTTACGGTCTTGTGGAGAAAGGAAACTTGTGGAGGTAGGTACTATGTTGCGTAAATGTATCGTTGCTGTTACTAATACTGCTCGGACTATCATTGGAGTTGCAAGTGTTACTAATACTGCTCGGTCTATCATTGCAATGTTACTAATACTGCTCGGACTATCATTGGAGTTGCAAGTGTTACTAATACTGCTCGGTCTATCATTGCAATGTTACTAATACTGCTCGGTCTATCATCGCAATGTTACTAATACTGCTCGGTCTATCATTGGAGTTGCTAGTGTTACTAATACTGCTCGGTCTACCATTGCAATGTTACTAATACTGTTCGGTCTATCATTGGAGTTGGTAGTGTTACTAATACTGCTCGGTCTACCATTGCAGTTGCTGAGGTTTGGCCTAGAATTTCAGTTGCTTGTCGTACGTTTACTGCTTTGTTTACTATTGAAATTGCTGCTATTGCTCAGATGCTGGGGGTGTCGGACTTGTTTCACCTTTGTATTGACACTGTCGCTCCCGGTCCAGATGGCGATGACTATCCAGACACATTCTGAGGCATTCTTATTGGTGATAGTCATGGCAGTTTTCTGTGACCCTATTTCTGGTAAATGTGAAGGTGTTGTCAACATCGTAGTTACAAGGGTGTACGAACCTCGGGTTTCTGCTACGTCTCCGCCGTACACATCGTCACATCGTATATACAGCAAGTGGGTGAACAGATTCATATACATTCAGTTTAGATACTTGCTCTGTTCGAAGATCAACACAAAAACACCAGTTTCACTTTGTATCACGGTATCCAGGATACAATGATAGGAATCCAAGTCAAAATGTTATGATATTTGTTTTGTAGCCAAACATATTACTCGGAAAGGTGTTTCATATAACTATGGTTAATCTGACATGACATGACATATTACGTATAGTAAAATGGTGGGATTGGGTGGCCCTTAACTTCTTTTGAGTGTTATATCATTGTTTCATTTAATATAAGAACTGAATACAATTCCGTATACTTTAAATTCGAATCGTAGATCGGATTCATATGAATGAGAAATTGGTTATCTTTTCACATGTATAACTCCTGAGTATCAGCGCTACTATGATTTGTGTCATTTGAGTCATTAATAAATGTTTGTTCACTAATGTTATAGTCAAAAAACGGACCGGTTGCCAAAATATCTTCAGTCTCTGATACATAAAAACACTATTTCTTTCCGAAATGCCATGATACATTATTCCAGCCAAAGTTGGAAATCAAAGGAACACCTGCGATACAGTGTCCAGTCTGAACCTGTGCATAACACATCAAGACGGTGGCAACATCTGTACCTAACAGTACTGCGTGATGAAACTAATGCCATCAGTTCCAGCTTATATCGTCTACATGTGCAAGTTTTTTGTTTTTGTTCAGTTTATAACATAAATGTGTTAGTTTGTAATCTTCTACAAAGATAGAGAACCGTGGTCTATTACGTGACTAGGTTTGTTTTAACCCCCACACAAGTTCACATCCACATTCATATTCACGTCCACATCCACATGTACAAGTCCACTTCCAAATATACAAGTCCTCATCCATCTCCACATCCAACATCACATCCAACCGCACACCACATCAAAGTCCACATCCACTTCCACATTATACAAGTCCTCATCCATCTCCACATCCAACATCACATCCAAACCCACACCACATCAAAGTCCACATCCACATCCACATTATACAAGTCCTCATCCATCTCCACATCCAACATCACATCCAACCCCACACCACATCAAAGTCCACATCCACATCCACATTATACAAGTCCTCATCCATCTCCACATCCAACATCACATCCAACCCAACACCACATCAAAGTCCACATCCATATTATAGAAGTCCACATCCAGTTCCACACCAGCATCACATCCAACCCCACACCACATCAAAGTCCACATCCACATTATAGAAGTCCACATCCAGTTCCACACCAACATCACATCCAACCCAACACCACATCAAAGTCCACATCCACATTATACAAGTCCACATCCAGTTCCACACCAACATCACATCCAACCCAACACCACATCAAAGTCCACATCCACATTATACAAGTCCACATCCAGTTCCACACCAACATCAACTTCTACATCCTCATATACATCCATATCCACATCCAAACGAACACAAACACATATACCCGCAAGTTTGTCTATAAATTACGGGTTTGTGTCACCTTATGCATGTCCTATATGTTCCATCCAAAATTACATTCTTTGTCATGATTCTTTCTATCAGTCATGAACCCTTGAAACACACATGTAAATTCACCAAACAAGTATAACATTTTGGTATAAAAAATATCCATTTGGAAAACAATCCTCCATACTTTTTCAGCTTGTTCAACAAATACAGTAATTTAGTTTTCGGAAAACGCTATCCGAAATATTCGAAACCCTTTGTAAGCGCTATTGTGTTATTGCATATAAATAGAAAAAAAATCATTTCTTATTCACGATTCCTTCCTTTCTAGAGATTACAATATTTTCAGTTTTGAAATTTGTTTTTTGTGCATTTCCATCGAGTTTTTCTTCACTTTTATGAACGTCGTATTTTTAGAAGCAAATTTGAAGCCAAAGCGGTGATAAAAATCTGCTAGTTTTTACACTTAACGTATTACGCCTGAGATTGATCTGTCTATATTTTGAATTAACTTATTCAACATTCAGACTTCCTTCAACGGTATGTCACCGACGCCAATTCCTAATGGTTTTTTGTTTTATCAGAGAGGACCTGTGTGAAGTACATTTACTCACGGGATCAGTAAAACTACTTGAAATGATTCCAACATCATTGACTTCTATTTCATATATACAAGTATGGGACACATTTGGGGATTGTCCACTGACAGAATCAATACCAGTGCCTCCTGATAAGGATTTCAATTTAATGTTTCGCATGCATGATTGATATGTGGCTATTTCAATATTCTCCATGTTTTACATGTTGCTGTACGGTTGTGAGATGTTGCTTGGAAGTCCTTAACTAACCATTGCCTCGGTTCTGTATTGGGACCGTTAATGTCCAGAGATTATATATTGTTTTCAATTACATCACCACATATTTCTTTTCCAAACAGAAAATTATTCCAGCTGAACTGTGTTGTGATGTTAGGGAGATAAAGCATATCAAGTGGATCGAAATACGAGTAAAGATTACATTTTCAATCAATCTTGATTTTAAAGGTTGAACTCCTGGAATGGAAAACGAACCGTGCGTGTGGTAATCATACTGTTCTCTGTAGATCAAAGATTGGTATCCTAGGATGATTTCATAGTATATACATATCCGGATGGTTTGGCTTGTTGGTGAATCTGAAACTAATGCTAACAATAGCACTAAGAAATATTGTTTTTACTTCTTACTTTGGAGTTTTGGTAGTCACATGACACATTGTATCATGTTGAGCCATGGCGTATAAGCGACCACCGTTTTGAACATTGTTGGGGATTTCCGCTGGATTTTTTTTCTGCACTACAGATACGCCAACTATTTGGCGAACACCCGGTGTCATTACTATTTTACAAGGATTTATATTCATATAGTTATGGTACAGTCGAAATCGTAGACTGCTTCAGGATGTCTTATGATTATGGAAATGTATTTGTCATTAATCAGATAAAACATGGAATATAACAATATTATATCTACAGACTGCGTTCTTTATTGTCCAGATTTATAAGTTAAAGAACCAGCACAATTCTATTGTATAGCGATTCAGAATTATCGACATATTCCAGATGGATAATCCGATAACAACGTTTAAGATCTATGGGCATTAAATTGCCTGCCAGCTTTGACGTGCGATGCGAGACTGAACATGATCCAATGAACGAACGTCTACAGCAGAGACTGTAGCAAACCACAACAGTCTGGAACCGACGGAACACGTTAAGCTATCATAGTTGATTGGCCCTTCGCCGTTCAAAACACCGGTATCCCCAGAAATGGAAAAATCGACCAGATCAACTTGATCCTATGTTCGTATTTGTGCACAAGTCCATACTAATCTTGATTTGCAAAATATATAAGAGGTGACTCTCTCGATGACGCTAAATGTCAAGCCTGATATCCGAGAATTAGGGTCCTCATATTCAGAAATATCTTAAAGACGTTCTGGACAAGAGGTGATCATTGATCGCTCTTTCTAAAAGCTGCTTAATGCACACATAAGGTTCATATAACTGTATTATAAGTAGCTGCAAGAAAGTGGTCTACCCTTTGCAATAGACCTTTCTCATTATGATTCGAAGCAATATAAAACAATGGTGTCATCTGCAAGAGGTAATTCAGGTAACTCATTGTGACGTGACGCAAGTCACGCATTAATGTTTGTCCTTAAGCCTTTGGCAATCGCTCTATGGCTTTTTTTAATAAGATAGGTCAAAGCATGAAAAAGATAAAATGATTCTGTCCACAGATCTCAGGGGGAAAGCACAGACATCCAATGTAGACAGCTGATAGATGAAAACTTATCGGCGCCATAAAGGCCAGGGTATTATATTGGTCATTTTTTGCCCACAGAATCCAAATGCCATCATTCAGAATTTGTTTTAAAAGTTATCAGACATGTTGACATACAACAATATTCTGGTGTTAGCGTATTTTGGTGTCATACGAAAACCAGAGTATTGACTAATATTGTGTCCACTTTACTGATTGATTTTAACGGTTGTTGGGAAGTTGTTTTCTATTGTTTGTAACTGCGCCAGGCTTTTACCCAAGCTGATTTCTTAGGATACCTAGATAAAGCTCAAATAAAGTAACTATGTTCACCTTGTATCACATATTCCTTAAAGTTCGCTATATCGACAATTGGCGCTAATTGTAGCCATGTGAATGCCCATGATCATGTCAAACGTCGGAGAAATATACAAAACAGGCTAGTTGTACCATTAGTACACGACCTATTACTTTACAGTAATATACAAAACAGGCTAGTTGTACCATTAGTACACGACCTATTACTTTACATTACTTTCATTCCAATATTTCAATGATTTCCACATTGGCCAAAACGTTTTCAGCCCAAAGTTGTCTTTCTCACACACTCACGAAATGACGAATTCCCATAAAGTGTTTAATACCGCAAATCTATGTATACGATGCTTGTTTGTGTATATCTATGCACGGAACCTCTCAGCGTGAATCGTCTATTTCTAAGTGCAGCTATTCCCATTTAGTATACGGACAATAAATACATTGAAATCCTTGAGTAATCAACCATCTACCTTTTTCATTACGGTTCTGTTACATGTAAAGAACCTCTACTGTTGCACATTACTTACTGTTGGTGTTGGGAAGATAGCGCCGGAGTTATATCTTTCCTAATCAACGGTATCATCATCTTCTCTATTATTGTTCTCTCGCCTCATCTCTTCTTATTACGGTTGACATGTAAAGGAGTCTGTCGCCCTTTCAGCTAAAACTCTGGTAATTCGATATTTCCTTTGGTCGTTTATACAAGGGAGTTACTGCCTCAATCTAAAGTAGATGTACCAGTGGATAGATTGATATGAATTTTTAGCACACAGGCGCTCGTTAAGTGTAATCCTAAGTCTTTCTGCTAATGTTTTTATAGATAAGATTGATGCTTTTTCGGCGATGTGACGTAAACTTATAGATATTTTAGTGAGACAATCCAGATATAGCTTAATGCCGCGCGGTTTACGCAGGTTGTAAACTGTAAAAAAATACCATTGAAGAGAAGATTGCATAACCCACTGTAAGACCATAAGAACGACTCCTGTTTAATATAACATCATTCAAGCTCAAGTTGAACTAAAGGTTTTTTCCGCGGACGTGTTAACTTTCGGGGTTTTGTTCTGAAATTAAAACTCTTGGCACCACTTCAGACATAATATTAGTCACGATCAATGTGTGGGCAACACAACCAAACCTGCCGCTCTCCCAACAGCTGAAAGAAAACAAGAGAACGGGACGAAAAACATATAATGTATATGTGCAAACACAGAAAACTGTAAAGAGGACTGACACCTAGTGTTCTAAACCGGACGCGAACACGATAATAATTTTTATATGTATCGACTGCAGACTAGGTGATGGCAGTAGTAACCGATAATTGAGTATGGAGTAGGACAGGGAGATATTTTTTGCCGATTTAGCGAGTGAGTGAGTGATTGATGCTAATTGAGATTGACCATGCTAAAATTCTTATTTGTTATCGGAATCAAATATTATCAACCACAGACGAATTCTAGCAGGACAGAAGTATTTGTCTTGTAAGACGCGTCGAGTTTAAGAAGGTAATAGTGAATGTGAGCATGATTGATTAAAAGATGCTCTGGACAACATGTTGAATTGTACAACATGCTCCAATGACACAGCCTGTCAGCGTTCTGTAGATAAAGACCCATTATGTCTCAGATCGGTGCAGTGGTATGCATCTCCACGCTGCTGGTACGTCATCTGCGACCGACAGCTCCTGCTTGATTCTGGGTGAAAACATAGAGCCCTCACGCGCTACTGGATCGGGTGGTCAGTCTCGTTGACTTGTTTCAATGCATGGCACCGTATCCTGATTGATTTGAGGATGGTGGGGTAGCCTTGTGGTTAAAGCGTTCACTCGTCACGCCGACGACCCGGGATCGATTCCCCACATGGGTACAATCTGTGAAGCCCATTTCTGGTGTCCCGCGCCGTGGTATTGCTGGAATATTGCTAAAAGTGGCGTAAAACTAATCTCACACACTCACTGATTGATTTGATTGATACGATGATTCTGCATACGATATTAACCACATGTAATTTGTATAAAGCATTAATACATAAGACAAAGTCACTACACACAGTTAGGTTTGTACAATGGAGATAATGTCATGACAGATATTTGTGCCACGCGCTGTATACATTAATCAGTTGGGGATAAACTGTGTGTATTTTAATACCACGATCCATTTCCAGTATGTGTCCGATGTAAATAGCTAGAGCAAATATGCTTCTAGGTATCAACAGAAATAATTATTTTCTTTCACCTCAAAGCCGTCTTGGACGAAGACGTATTTCGAAATCCTCTAACTGTTATATTCCTTCAGGCGACAGTGGTTATTTTCACTTGGCTCTTCAGCTTGTAAGAAGTCTTGATCCGAGCTAATAGGCTCCTTGTGCGGCATTGTTTTCTCTTGATACCATGAATATTTCATTAAGGATTGAATTTTCGTAATTGCGAAATCAACGGTTTATGGCAACTGGGTTTTTGGTGCCAGAGTGACAGTATGATTAATCGACCGGTTGACATTAGTGAACACAGAGGGAATGTGAACTGGACAAGCGTGATCCTGGATGGGTAGCGGTGACAATGGCATCTCTCGGTGTCGGCTTTCTAGTGCCCCAGGGCCGGTAGGGTGGCCTAGTGGTTAAAGCGTTCATTCGTCACGCTGAAGACCTGGGTTCGATGCCTCACATGGGTATGTGTGAAGCCCATTTTCTGGTGTCCCCCGCCGTGATATTGCTGGAATATTGCTAAAAGCGACATAAAACTAAATTCACTCACTCACTCACTCACTCACTCACACTCAATGCTACCTTCGGTGTGCATAACCACTCGTTACACAAACAAGAGTCACACAAGTGCCATTACTGTTACCAGTGGAGATCCGGGTTAGAATTTGTGTTCAGTAGCCTATGCCTGTCGTGAGATGCAACTCATTCACTCACTCACTCACTCTAGTGCCACATATTTCATGAATGACCGTGTGTACTTGGACATGTTACATCATAGGAGAAGGTCACGAGGGACTGACTCAGAACTGACATTGACGAGTTTGAAGCGTTTTTAAGCGCGTTGTGATCCATGAGATTCAGCGTAAGCGACAGCGCCAACTAGATTAGGTGATAGGGGTTTACATTGATGTAGACAGTTGTGTGCGACGTCCCCAGGAACTGGCTTTGTTCACGCCCTGTCTACATACATTTACCTTGAAGAGGGAGTGTGTTCAGGCAAACTTGAAGAGCTATCAAGTTTGATTTACTTCGTTCAAATACGATGTAATTTATATATTGGCTGCACCACCAATAGTTCCAGTACACATGACGTACGTATCAGACAAAATAGGGATATTTGTAGCAATGATCTCAACAGTCGAGGGTAGTTCCAGTACACATGACGTACGTATCAGACAAAATAGGGATATTTGTAGCAATGATCTCAACAGTCGAGGGTAAGTCCAGCGTATCAGACAAAATAGTGATATTTGTAGCAATGATCTCAACAGTCGAGGGTAGTTCCAGTACACATGACGTACGTATCAGACAAAATAGTGATATTTGTAGCAATGATCTCAACAGTCGAGGGTAGTTTCAGTACATATTACGTACGTATCAGACAAAATAGTGATATTTGTAGCAATGATCTTAACAGTCGAGGGTAGTTCCAGTACACATGACGTACGTATCAGACAAAATGGTGATATTTGTAGCAATGATCCCAACAGTCGAGGATAGTTCCAGTACATATGACGTACGTATCAGACAAAATAATGATATTTGTAGCAATGATCTCAACAGTCGAGGGTAGTTCCAGTACATATGACGTACGTATCAGACAAAATGGTGATATTTGTAGCAATGATCTCAACAGTCGAGGATAGTTCCAGTACATATGACGTGCGTATCAGACAAAACAGTGATATTTGTAGCAATGATCCCAACAGTCGAGGGTACGCTTACACGGAGAAACATAAATTTGAAGATCCGATTGATCTTACAAGCCAAATTTGTTCCGTCTTATCTGTTAACTACAATAGCTACATCTAAGCTTGAATTATTTTTGATTCCATAATATGAAAATGTCATTAATACCGTGGCATGCAACATGATGGATGCAGAGCAACTTATTGAAAAGGGAACAAAATAACCCTTTCCGTCACTGAAGTATCTTGTACGCGCACAGAAGAACAAATCCGTTCTTCATAAGTCACGGCCAGTTAAAATCATTGTACTTATCGTCAAAGATTTGGCTTTAGTAAATAAAGCACAATTGAATTACTTCTCATAACAATTTGCTGACTGATCTAATATTATGAAGGCTGAAACTCCAGTCTCGGAACGCAGCTGGAGTATATATATTGAACAGACCTAATTAGATCAAATGAGCACTCGTGACGTGGTAACCCTGGCCAGAGTTCAAAGAAATCCTTTGTGAATATTACTGGTATACATAAATGGATGATTACATTAGATTTCTAGCTTGGGAGCTCAGCTTTAAGTCTCATCTGAAGTTCAAGGTCACACACGTCAATAGGAGATACAACAGATGCAATTGACTTATCTTGAGATATAAAGAGTGTGAACTGGTATAACATAGCGTTTAACATGAACGTGCTGTAATGGGTATCAACTTTTATTAAAGGTATCATATGATATCATAAGTACCAACACCTGTAATGAATATCAACCGATGTAGTATATATCCTCTGCTGCAATGAGCGCGATCCGACATTATCATAACATCTGTTTAATGAGTATCATATGATGTAATAAGGCCATCTGGATGTACCATCCGATATAATACCATTTGATAAAATTACTATCGTATTGTACGTTTCATCTGATTAATTATGAATCTTCTAATATAACACGGATCATTTGATAAAATGAGTATCATCTGATATAATATATATCTTCTGAAATAATTAGATATGAGTATCCTCTGATATAATATGTATCTTCTGAAATAATTAGATATAAAGCGTATCCTCTGATTACTTCAGCATTACTTCAGATGATACTTATCATACCCCAGATATATATCTCCAAGAAGCCCTTTACTCTACTACTACTATTAGCTTCAGATCATTGCTCCGAAGATATTTATTCTAGTAGTTGGTAATATAATGTGTATCTCCTAATATAATGAGTATCCTGTAATACTAAGTACAACTGGCTTCAGATCGCATACAAACATTCTTATAGTTTGAGCAAAAAGCAACCGAATGCTGTTTTGAAATATCCATGATCAATTTAGTGAGTAATTCGTGCTCTATACAGCTATGCCTGGTCCATACGTTCATCAACATGCATGCTCTGTACAAAGGCACTGAGTGGTGATGTCTACATGCCAAAGGGACAATCAAAGTATTGATTACTTCAGCCATACAACTGTGTTGTGATAATGATGCCTTGTACACAAGGGTTCAAATGGAACTGACCGCCAGTTGCCCGTTGACTGCGAACACCATGCGGTCATCTGAAGCTATACGGCAGTAGTGTCAGGAGTTGGCATGAAGAACATATGAAGGGATGTGAAGGATGTAACAATTCGTTTGCGGACCTTTCTTCCGGGCTCAGTTTGCCATCATAGCCTAACATCGGTGTTGTGTGATGTACCTTGTGAATGCGTGTACCTACGTCTGAAAGTGATGTTCATACTGAATATAACTCAGCACTTTTGCATCCATTGTATTTCCAAAGTGCGGCGCGTGGCCTTGTGGTTAAAGCTTTCGAATTCGCTACGGTAGGTCCTAGTTCATTACTAAATAAAGATTAAACATGTGAAGCCCCATTTTCATTTTCCCCTTTCCGATATTGCTGGAACATTGTCTAAACCGGCGTAAAACAATACTCACTCACTCCATTTCCAAAGCGTCAACATAGTCCAAAGCAATGAAACAAAAAAAACGTTGCACAACATGTGTATGACTCAGGTTTTTCAAAATGACTTCCATTTATTCATCAGATGTATTTGTGCATGTTCTCTTCTGAACAGATGGCCAAGTTAATGTGCTATCAGCTTCTGTAGATTGTAACCTACACTGTACAAGAATGATTCAATTATAAACTATGAGGGATGTTTCAAGTCCCAGTGATTCTGGTAAGTCACAATATGCTTCTCGTCTTTGGTTATATAAATCAGTGCTCTGGAATAACAGACAGCCCAAATACCAAGAACTGAAACAAATGTCCATATTATTCATCTCAAGAGTATTTCCAATGCCAACAGTTCTCAATGCAAGGACATCATCCATTCCAGCAAAGAGCAGAAAGGACTAACCAGTAGCCCATCGATCCGTCACTGCCAAACACAATTGCATGCAGTCTTAACATTAGATCCGCTGATCCTCCACTGGTGTCGTGAAGACCCCCTGTCCAGTAACCCTAGGACCTCCTTTGTAAGGAGATCAGCAGCTCGCTGTAATCGCTCTAAGGTTGACATGGCAGGTTAGATCAGTGGAGGGGCCATGCATGGTTAATTAGAACAGCAGTGTTCTCTGATCAATCAGAAGATGCACCGTGAGACTAGATCTGGAGACGACGATACTTTGGTTGATAGGAAATATTTAATATGGCCCAGTTAAGAAATTATGCTTATCTATTAACGTATGTAAGTCTCCGATTGCAATAACATCAGACAGATCTCTTAAATTTAATTCAATGTGGGTTCCTGACAGACACTAAGAAGAACTCCACTATAAACAGTAGTTGGTGTAAATACTGATGTACGTTTTTCATATGATACTACTATTCTTGTTGTTTTCAATATTTCTGTAACTTTGTCCACCTCGATGCCATGCTATAGATCGTACCGTGGTGCCACAGACTGTATCCTCCTATCTGCTATTTATCATCAGCTACTGACCCCAGCCTGGTAGTTATGCGTCATGATGTGTCTTGGTTATGTGTTGGCTGTGTTCCTAATACTCTGTACTTACAGTGATGGGAAACTGGTCACTGATAACATCATCTCCGGCACTACCAAGACAACGGTTAATACTGTGCAGATAGAAATGGCATCTTAATCTGCGACTGGTTCTGTATCATTTTTTTCCGAAATACACGTGTGCGTGTGCACGTGTGTGTCTAAATACGGTTTCCTCTAAAGACTAATAACCTTTTCGGAAATGATTTCTCCCCAGAAACATAAATTTCGACCAGCCATCTTTGTTTTATTTTTTAAAAAGATGAAAGCTTGGCATGTGGCATTAACATAAACATAGCCCATAGTTGAATATGAGCTTTACTGTAATGTACTTTGGGATGGATGGATGGATGGATAGATGGGTGGGTGATTGTGTGGGTTGGGTGGGAGGGTTCTTGGATGGATCCCATATCTGATTTCCATCACATTCACTATCTATCAAACAGGGAAGAAAAGTGGTCTCCAAACAAATTAATTCTCATCCAATTTCAAGTGGGACTCCTCCGGTTATTGATCAAAGGGGCATCCTGTGGGCGTATACTGCACGTTGACCTTTCGCTAGTCCCGCTGTAACTGTACAGCGAGGAAATAATGAAACTCCGAAATGATAAAATCTGGTCTTGAGCAAATGGTTTGTAACGGTTCCATGTACATCTGTGTTTGTGAGTCGTTGGACATGAATACAGCCTGTCAGACATAGCTAGTGCGCCGATGAAACATACCTAGCAATGTTAGATCTAACATATCTAGCCCTATTTCAAGTACATTATTCATTCACCATGATTACAACAAAAATATGCCAGTACTGTTAGGTTTGATACATATTAAAATTGTTGTGACAATCACCTGTAATTTTATATAATCGGTAAAATTTATCTTGAACTTAAGAAATGAATAATTGGTGCACAAAAAGAATACAATTTCAGTTGAATACTGGAAAATTGTTTTGATATAAACCTTTTCTAGATTTGAAACATACTCTTTACCCTAAACGTCATTTCTATAGCATTTTAACGCCCACTACGCAAACTGTGCACAGGTCTTTATAAGATTACTTCATTCGAAATCAATACTGATAACAAAAAACACAAGCTTAACTTAACGTTATCAATACGCTCAAGCAGTCAAATCAATCACTGAAGAAATGAGTGTAAAATCCGAGTTAAGCTCCATCGTCCGTCATGAATTACATATCAGTGTCACAATGTGACGACGTGAAGATCTAACTGTTGAATGAATGTGCCTTTTTCTGGCGCGAGCATCCACGTTTGCTACATAAACCCCTATCGATCCGCCGCACTTGGCAAGTAATAGAAAATTTTGTCAATACATTTCATTAACGTCAACTTAATGCGCCTTTTCACTTCAACTCCACGGGAAGCTGCTAATGACTGTGTGTCTTGATCTACCACACACTCAAGTCCATGATTAACGTAATATTTGTAATTCTCTAACCTATTCAATGACTGTTGACCTTATCTATGGATCTCTCCCTTTCAGGTTAGACAGAACAGAGGACCATCCGTACTGCTGTAAATGACCCTCAGAAAGCTCTCTGACACTACGCCAGCATTTGATGGTATGTGAATAGATGTCCTTGAGGTAGTTTTCAAGAGGAATTTGCTCTCCAAGGATGAAAGGAACGTCTCTATGAAGAGGAATCGGATTCAATCGTTCTAGCAAACAAGTAATCAAGCTTAGAACAGCTTCAACGAGAACATGTTGACTCAGGAAGCTCTGTTATAACAAACTTAAAGCTGTTTCTTGGCATGAAAAACACAGCTGAGAATCAGCAATGAATACACGTGATTCAAGAGTTGTCTTCACGAACGAATTATTCACGGAAATTTAACAAGAGTTTTGAACAGATTGGCACATTGCACCCAGCCGATGAACCTCTCCGATTCCAAGGCGAGTTTTGGAAGAGCGTGCCAGTGAAGGTTCATACTCTGTGTCCTGACTTTTGAGGGATGCTCGATCGAGACAAGGCTTGACTGGAAAGATGTCTACAGGGAATACTGGAAGATAGAGGACTGATTGCTTTTCATATCCATCTCACTACCAGATATGGGTTGAGTGCAGTATTTGAATGATGGTAACCATATCATCAATATTCGAGATTCTCGTGAACTAAAACAAGACGTAAAAGTAACAGTTAATGTATCAAATTTAGTCAGCTGAATCTGTATTTACAAAAGCTGTGGCCATTACTAACCCTCGTGGTTTCTTACGATGAATGTGGATTTGGTTCCCTGCCATTAATGGACTGCTGATTAAATCTGCCTGTGCAACATTCCCCGTGAGGACCTTTCGCCTAAAAACAAAACGGAAGCCGAGGGTTGAATAACGGATTGAGATTCATGTGTCTGTGGATGTCTCCATCTTGCTGGGAATGTGTTCATGATTCACTCAGGAGAAACATGCGCTGTAACATACACGTGTTAACGTCTCTGACCTTCATATTTGGAGCTATCACTGTGGGGTCGCTGTGTCTGTCTGTGTCGACAGATTGCTGGCTTGTAACCAGAGAACATATCAAACCTTTCGATGAAGAAGGAAATATTATAAAAAATGCCTCTAAATTTTGGCTACAGACATGGTCTGGATTATGGAAATATTGTGTAAAGAATGAATATAGTAAGTAAACATTTGACTTTAAAATTCTTGGATTTACACTGACCCATTAGCTTAGCTTATACCACTGGTACAGAAATGTCATTATATACTCTTTAAAAAAAGTAGGGGAGCTTCAATTTTAATTTACGATTGAAAAATATGGGAGATACATCGGAGTTAATCAATGTTGATATGATAATAATGAATGTTTTGAGAGTATATCACCACTTGCACTTCCTTATGACCAGTTGTTTGTACAGTAATCTGAAATTTGCAGGTGTACGATTTTCAATTTTTTTTTCAAACCAAACGAAAGGGCTAGAAAGTAGAACAAACACTAACAACTGTGTGATACAAGATGATTGTCAAAATTAATGGTCTACAGTGATTTATCGCCCTTCTTGAAAACCGTCAAAATCAAGAATGACAACCCATGCACGTTTATGGGGCTACTACGTTGTACACGTTCATCCCATACGTTGTGTTTAGAGGTGGTGATCAAGAGAAATAGTGGTGCGTTCATAAGATGAATGTCATTGTAAAGTTTGTTAATGCTTATTCTTCCTATCCAAATTGAAAGTTCCGGTTCCCCTACTTTTCCTTTTTTGAAAAGTATAATTGAAGAATTGTATGTTTGATTTTAATGCCATGGCTAGCAAATTTTATAATTTAACGAAATGAAAAGAATACATTTGCGAAACAATATGCCTAAACAATGTACTGTTATGGGCATCCAATTATAATGGTCATTATTATGTATCATAATAACAACTGATGCCTTGAAGATGGGGTCCCCTGCTTAGTAAGTTTACACTTCAACCAAACCACCGATTCTAACTGCTAGAGACAGCACAAGTAGGCACTGGGAAGCCACGTGGTTAGAGCCAACCCTCTTTGAACCGAAAGCTCAGGTTCGATTCGCTTCATGATGACTGCGTGTGAAGTTCATTGCTGTTATCTTGCTGAACATATTGCTTTATAACGGCGTATTCATTCACTCAGACAGCACGTATTGTTTGATATATTACTACTATATTTATTGACAAAACTACACCAGGACTGACACAAACCCATCGATGTTTTCACAGACATAACTATATAACTAACTACACTATTCCCTTTAATCGGGGAATAACTTCAACGCATATATAATAAACTACCCTAATGTATTACCAGAATATTTCCTGTGTATTCATAAAACTATCCCGATGTATTCACAGAACAAATCGAACGTACTCACAGAACTATCCCGATGTATTCACAGAACAATTCCAACGTACTCACAGAACTATCCCGATGTATTCACAGAGCAATTTCAATGTACTCACAGAACTATCCCAATATATCCACAGAACAATTCCAACGTACTCACAGAACTATCCCGATGTATTCACAGAGCAATTCCAACGTACTCACAGAATTATCCCGATGTATTCACAGAGCAATTCCAACGTACTCACAGAACTATCCCAATATATTCACAGAACAATTCCAACGTACTCACAGAACTATCCCGATGTATTCACAGAACAATTCCAACGTACTCACAGAACTATCCCGATGTATTCACAGAACAATTCCAACGTACTCACAGAACTATCCCGATGTATTCACAGAGCAATTCCAACGTACTCACAGAACTATCCCAATGTATTCACAGAACAATTCCAACGTATTCACAGAACTATCCCGATGTATTCACAGAGCAATTCCAACGTACTCACAGAATTATCCCGATGTATTCACAGAGCAATTTCAACGTACTCACAGAACTATCCCAATATATTCACAGAACAATTTCAATGTACTCACAGAACTACCCCGATGTATTCACAGAACAATTCCAACGTACTCACAGAACTATCCCAATATATTCACAGAACAATTTCAATGTACTCACAGAACTACCCCGATGTATTCACAGAACAATTCCAACGTACTCACAGAACTATCCCAATATATTCACAGAACAATTCCCACGTACTCACAGAACTACCCCGATGTATTCACAGAACAATTCCAACGTACTCACAGAACTATCCCGATGTATTCACAGAGCAATTCCAACGTACTCACAAAACTATCCCGATGTATTCACAGAGCAATTCCAATGTACTGAAAGAACTATCCTAATGTATTCTGGTTGTAATGACTCCTATGTACTCTGCGAACAATCCAAACGTATTCACAAAGCAAATCCCTGACGCAGAGAACTATATTAACGTCCTCTAACACCCATGGATTCACACACCAAATGCATTTACAAATTGCTGTCTTTTTACATAACTGTACAAACGTATTACGACATTAGTGTCTTCACAGAACTACCATTTACAAAATAACTATATATTCACATAACGGTTTCTGACGTAGCCCGTGAAGATTTGGGATATAATTGTTCTTCAGCAATCCATGCTTGTCATAAGAGGCAACAAACGGGATCAGTTGGTCATTAATTTACTCATGTCATCGTAACCCAATTGCGTAGATAGATGTTCTTGCTGTTGATCACTGGGTTGTCTTGTTCAACTCGACTATTTACAGACGACCGCCATACAGCTGGAATATTGCGGTTTTAAACAACTACAAACAAACAATAAAGTGTCTAAGACCTAACACAGTATATTCGCTGAACTGTTCTGAACATTTAACTACCCAATGTATTACAAGATTAAGCAGTATATGACCACAACATGACGTCAATATATACACAGAAATGTTTCAGATCATTAGCAGAATTACACGTTTCTCTCTGTTTTCCGTTTTACATGATCTCTGGGATGTTTCTTGGAATGAGATTTCAGCTGAGACTTGAAGGTGTAATGTGAGCTCATACTGTGACTCCAGACTCCAATTCACAACATTAATGCCTGCATGTCAGCTGCCAACATGTTGTTTCTGCGACGTAGAAACAACATCACGCAAAGACAAACAATCTAAAAGTCAGTTTTTCATCATTTCTGTTTCTAATTTCAGTGGTGTCTGCCGTCTGTTCCCCCATAAGCTACCAAGTCGGTAACGAAGGACGAGAAAACGAGGCTGAAACGACCATGACGATAATTGGTAATCAATGCTTAAGTCTTCTTCACACGTTTTCATCGGACAGCTTTCTCAACAACGAAATTACGAAAAAACGCAAGGTGCATTACGTGCATTGCATAAGTTTGTTTCCACTGAGTTTGTCGAAATAAACTGCCAGGCAAAACAAAAAAAGTATACACCAGAAAATTGGATTTGGTCTCAAAATTGCAAACGTTGTCAAACCATTACAAGGCTGGAAAGTTAAAATTCACAATACACCTATGATACGTGTGTCAGATTCATCACCACGGAATGACCATTCCTTGTCTGCTTCATATCTAACCATCTTAACATGAGTGTACATTTTCTTTTCCGAGAGTGTATGACCGCCTCCGTGGTGAAGTGGTTAGAGCGTCCGCCCGGAGAGCGGAAGGTCGCGGGTTCGATCCCTGACCCTGTCATACCAAAAAAACGTTAAAATATGGTACTTGTTGGTCCCTGCCTGGCGCTCGGCATTAATGGGTACAACAAGGACTGGTCGGCTCGGAGTCAGTATAATGTGTCTGAGTAGGGTATTCATGCTTCACTGCGGCATGGTATCTCAGTGAGCTAGCACTATAAAACCAGCTTAAGTCTGGGCTAGTACAAGCAGCCCCACATACACATACACACGCATGCACGTCGTCATATGAGCGAAATATTCTCCAGCGCGACGTTAAACCCAATTTCACCTCACCTCCGAGAGTGTATACAGTAAACGCCAAAAAGAAACGTTACCCTCCTTCTTCAATGACGGAGGTACCTATCTTCAGCTGGCGTTGTGATGCGTGGACGTCCACTTCTTGGTCTGTCTACGGTGATCCCAGTCTGTCTGAAGCCCTGAATAACTCTTACAACCGTGATACGGTGGCATCCGAGGGCGTTGGCAACAGCATTGTATGTCGACCCCATCTGCACCATCCCAATGGTTCTTTCTCTCCCTTCAGCTGTTAATCGTGGCATATTTCTCGTACTTGTGTAGCAGATCATGTCTTCTAGTTTTTTAGTAATTCATAAGGGTAGGAGTGTAACGTTTCTTTTGGCGTCTAGTGTATGTGTTGGCATAATGTAACGCTTTGGCCAAGAACCAATTTCTTGACAGATAATTATTTTTAAAAAACGATCGTACTGGAACAAGAACAGAGACACCAAGTCTATATTTATTCCCCTCAGTAGAATGGGTATCTTCAGAGCAGAATGCACCACAACTGTCCCAAATATGACTTTATCCAATTATGTGTTAACCATTGTCATTACATCCTGCTTTGAATCGTTACTGGGCTGTACATCATGGCTGAAAACCGTCTCAGATGTTACATTTCCTTCTAATATCGACATTTCCATCAGAAAATACCACCATACCGTCTACCGCTAAAGTCAACAAACCTTCTAGTTGGTGGTAATATGTGGGCTTCGAATTGGTTTACAATGTAAATACATACATCCATACGATCGATTCACCAGCCTCAGACCGATCTCATCACAATCTGATCCGTGCGACTGATCCAATTTTCCTGCTACGCCTCTTAACTAGAAACGTTTGAACACTGTGATTTGAAGATACAGAACGGATTGGCATGGTTTGTAGCAGCACGTGCGTTCATTAGGGTACGTTCCTTTTTTCTTTAACAGGAGCCATGCGGGGATCGGTGCCTCTCCCTGTCACAGCGTTAATCTTGGCCTTAATTGCCGCTATCCTGAACGTCATGGGGAGTATCCACGCCGACGTCAAGACGTTAGTGTGTGCTGTATTTTACGTCCTAGCGGGTACGAGGTTTTGCCTTTCTTTGTGTAATGTACTGCTTCGTGTGTGTGCGTGCAAGCGTGCGTGCGTGCATCTGGGTCTGATAATGTGAGTGCGTGCATGCGAGCGTGTGTGTCTGAATGTTTAATCCACATATCTAAATATAAAACGGTATTTTGAATTACAAGTTCAAGGACCCTATCTACAAAGCGTTCGTAACGTTACGACCTGTCGTAACTCTGTAGTTTGCCATAGGCTTACGAATGTCGTAACCCTAAGAACGCTTTGTGGGTCGGGATCCTGGTCGGTAAATCAGTGGACGGTAACTGGCTGTTTTGACATTGTTGAACTAGCCTGCTTAATTTATGTAAAAATTGCAACAACAACAAAAAAGTTACAGTGCACTGTCCCCCCTTTGTAGACCTCAATTCTGGTTTTCCTCCAATACCAAAAAGAAACGCCATGATGTGACAAAACCTCTTCAAAGGGCTGTTGAACTAAACTCACCCTTAAATGATGCGGTTCCTTTGATCGCTTACCAAGGGCTCAAGGCCAATACACTATTAAAAGACTGTTGGAGAGTGTATGTTACGATTCAGACCATACCATAATGGGAGTAAGCTGGGCTCATAATATCATGAAGTGTCCCGCCATGCTGGTAGAGATTAAGTTGGTTAATGAATGTAAATTTTCAACCCTCAGCATTGAAAAAACGCCATGGTGCGTTGACCTTCCTTTGTAGTCGAGTGACTTGCTCCGACACAGCGGCAGCTTCATCAAAATACACTGGAGTACATATATCTGGATGTCTGAGGATATAAATATTCCTCATCCCTTCTCGCCTCCGACTGATCGATAAATACGAGGAAAAATTTAGGCTCAATATGCAGACTATGTTACACTTGACGTGTTCTGATAAACGGACTTATTTTTGGAATTTACTCAGCAACCACTTGACAAATATGCATTTGATTCAAACCTTAAAAATTCTGTTTAACATATATCGTGAGAAACGGTATTAGAAGCTCTTAAGAAGTCAATAAAGGGGGCATAAAATCTGCCGTTATGGTAGATGTTACATGGAAATAGTTTGTAATGGGGAGTAATGACCAGTGATCGAGTAGAATATAGTGAGTGAGTGAGTGGGTTTGGTTTGAATAACATTTTAGTTATATAATCGCCAGTCAGCTTCGTGTAGGATGAAAGCCTGACATTACACAGGCCATAGAATGTTACCAAGCGGTAGGGTGTGGACAAATAGAGAAATAAACACAGCGTACTGATTCGAACCCAGGATTATAGTGAGTGAGTGAGTTTAGTTTTACGCCGCACTCAGCAATATTCCAGTTATATGGCGGCAGTCTGTAGATAATAGAATCTGGACCAAACAATCCAGTGATCAACATCATGAACATCGATATACGCAAACAGGATACGATGACATGTGTCAACCAAGTCAGCGAGCCTGACCACCCGATTCCGTTAGTCGCCTCTTGTGACAAGCATGTGTTAGGTCAATTCTAACCCGGATCTTCACGGGTCGCAAGGACTATAGGTTTCTAGGGAACCCTTGACCCATCAGTGTTCTCTGGCATCCAGAGATGTGTTGCATCTCTGCATTATGATGACTGATCATCACCAGCAGTAAATGTTGTGTAGAAACAGCCGGCCAAATTCTTTGAAACTACCTGAAGACCCTGAGTGACAAGTGACAACACGGGTTGTCCAGCTATTTATGGCACCTTGATTGGCAGAGTTGTGACGTCATGCCAGAAATCCTGGGTTCTCTTCACAAACGTCCCTGATTATGTTCCCTGTTGGCATAGTTACTTGTTTGTCAGCACCATCCTCGTGCTCATGGGATTCTCAAAAAAGTGTATACCTCTCAGACCTGCATCACTTCAGGTTTTTTAACACGAAGCTGGGAGCGTTGGGGTAGCCTAGTGGTTGAAGCGTTCGCTCGTCGCGGAAAACCCGGGTTTGATTCCCCACATGCGTACAATGTGTGAAGCCCATTTCTGTTGTCCCACGCCGTGATATTGGTGGAATAGTGCTAAAAACCGCGTAAAACTAAACTCACTCAACACGTAGCTGAGACGTCATGACGTTTTAAACCAAAATCAACCACTCAGAATTACACGTTGTTAAGAACTCGCACATAGTTCATACACACAGTGTTTTAAAATGGCTTCATTGGAAGTGTTCCTATGCATTCTTCGATGACATGGGGAAGTCATTTTAAATTCCATCAGGGTCTGGGTTCAGATCCCTAAATTTCTACTTCTGAAAATTGATTATTTATAGATAAAAGAATAATATCTGCGGATAAGATATGCAACCACATCAGTGGCCTCGTGCACGGACATGCTGGCATAAAGGTGGATGAGTTCTCACGTAATCCCTATTTTATTCCGCTCTTTTCAGCTCGCCAAGCTTTCTTTCCTGAAGAAAAACTTCCTGTTTAGAACAGTTGATCAAAATGGATTCTCTTGTTCTGCTAATATATACTGCCGACATTCTGCGATTTAGGCAAATATTTGGTTGGAACGACGTTAGTTCATCGCGCTAAAGACCCAGGTTCGATTCCACACACGTTTGGAGACCATTATCGATACCATCCATTGTGCCTGCAATATTGGTAAAAGCTGTTTAAAGACAAATTCATTCGCTCTCGATACATTAGACTTTACTTTAGATTTCATGCGTTAAAAGCTTTTTATTTCTTGTAAATTTTCTTATTGTAAGCGATAAATGCTAGCCACCTATGTGATCTAGTGGATGCAGTGTTTGTCCAGAAAGCGGAAGGCTGGCTCAAAGGGCCACAGAAATACAATAGCAAATAATATTGTATTATTGAAGGATACTTTGGAGATTATGCCAGATTACAGAGAAGCCAGTTTAGAGGGACTACTACTTATCGATTGTACGGCGAGAATATTTCTCGTGATAATAACTAAAAACTAAAGTTACAAAACCCTTCCTCCCTTGTCATAAGAAAGCTCTGCTTAAAACAGAATCCATTTCACGATTCCGACTTTATCCTAAGCATTCAGTAACTCCTTCTGTTGGTTTACAGGACTCGCTCTGGCCGTCGGGATAATACTCTACATCTCTGCAATAAACGACGAGGTCGGCTACAGGGCCAGCTCCAAGAAAGAGGCTGGAGGCTTCGAATATGCCTACGGGTGGTCGTTTTTCTGTGCGGGAATTTCATTTATGTCTTCCGAGGTAGCGGCTGTGATTTCTGTGACTTTATATCTCCGGCGCAATGCTAAAGTGGAGGACATGATCCGAATTATTCCTGGATTAGAGGAAAAGGTGGATTCTGACATCATGAAAGAAGAAGGTATAAACAATCAAACTATAATCCTGTGAATGTTTCCGGTACCTGATTCCTGGTTTTCAAGTGATGACCATTTTTATTGGGAATAAGTTTTAGTGCTAGAGCCAACTCATTAAATGAGGTTATTTAATACGTTGTGGCATTGTAGTCAACGTTGACACGAGACCCTAATTGTTTCCACTGTGTTTCTAAGGCGATATATTAACGATGAATCATCATTGCAAAGTTAATTGCTTCCATGCGTTGTTATCTAATTGAAAAACAATGTTTGAGTTTATTGAATGAGCATTATTATTCTAATCAACAGATTGCCGTACAAGCTACAATAAAATCATTTTTATTTTCACTCAGATTAAACCAATTATGGTGGCAGTGGATGACGAATCTTCAGCTTCGCTGTATTTCAGTTGGGAGGGCTTTTATCATGATAGCAAATGAACACAGCATTAGCCTATATTGTGTTAGTTACAATAAAATCACGTTATTAAATTTATCAAAAGGACATTAATCCTCACGTAAGTATTTTCCGGAATAATTTCCATTTTCAAATCCAATGGAACATTCTCTCATTGTGACATGGTGTACATATGACCATCATTTGATTCCCCGTGTGTTGTCGTGAAGTCACATTTCTAGACGGGCTTTTTAAGCGTAGCTGTGTATGGATGAACTATGCTTCACCCACGATCTAAAGAGATATGCAATTGTATATAAACATGCTTACCACGTGCGTTTCCGTCGTAAATTGCCTCAGTTGTATACCACATCACTGAAATGAACATGGTTTTATCTTTCACAGCTGACTGAATACCCCTACCTAGTGAAGCTTGTACGATTACATGCTTGTCTATGACACACAGCTGTGCATGTCACAATATAAACTTGTAATGAATAATGTCAGGATGTTTACATGTCATATGAGATAACACAGGTTGATCCGATACTTGACTATCAAACACAGTTACAAATATCAAAGATGAAAATATCATATTTCTTACTCACATTCGTAAGGTATACAGTTGTTTGTATCAAACGTGAGATTAACACAGGTGCATATACTTGTCTATCACATATTTCACAGAGGACGATGGTACGTTTTTATCTCATATTTGTAAGGAATAATGTAAGGATGTTTACATGACATATGAGATAACACAGGTGGGTCGCACACCTGTCTGTCACATACAGTTAAATATATCACACTTGAAAGAAACACACGTTATCTCACATTTATTAGGAATACACCTGTTTCTGCCGAAGCTGCATGTACCTCGGTTGATCCTACGAGTTCATATCACGTCATTGCAGGCCACAAAAGTCAACGCTAACTACGGGCGGTGGGGTAGCCTAGTGGTTAAAGCGTTCACTCGTCATCCCGAAACCCGGGTTCGATTCCCCACATGGGTACAATGTGTGAAGCCCATTTCTGGTGTCCCCCGCCGTGATATTGCTGGATTTGCTAAAAGCGGCTTAAGACTAAATTCACTCACTCACTCAAACTCAGTGCTACCTACTGTGTGCAGAACCACTTGTTAGATAAAACTAGAGTCAGAACTACACCATAACTGTTACCCGTGAAGATCCGGGTTAGAATTGGTCTTCAGTAATCCATGCATCTCGTGAGAGGCGACTAACGGGATCGGGTGGTCAGGCTCGCTGACTTGGTTGACACATGTCATCGTATCCCAATTACGTAAATCGATGGTCATGATGTCAATCACTGGATTATCTGATTCAGACCCTTATACATGTATATAGTTGTGATATCGCTATATCTAAACCCATAACCTAATATATTGCTGGAATATCGTTAAGTGCGGCGTTAAACAACAAACAAACAATCATAACCCAGAAGTTACTACACTTTTTTTTTTATAGTATATTTATATAGCGCACATATCCACGCAACTGGTGCATGCTCAAGACGCTGGTACACTACACACTTGTGGTATACAACTGGGTCTGGTAGAGCTCCCTTTCAGCTGTATGTTCAGCAACTGTATAACAGTTAGTTTAGTATGAGTTAGGATACAGAACACACTCGTGCTGCCAGAGCTACAGATAACTTTTTGGGTCATTGAGTTATGTACTCGCTTGTGTTCATCTCAATTGGGTATCCTATTTTTCCATTGAGTAACCAAATAAATTGTACTCACCTCACTCAAAGACATTTTGGTATTTTGCCATTTTCCATTAATTTTAAAAATGTAATAAAGTTTAAATGTTAGTGTTTGTTATTTATATTTTATCTGTATTATGAGAAACTGCAAGTTGTCAAGTTCATTTCCTGAAATAGAACCTCTCAGTATACCTCAGTTGTTTTATCTAATCCCCGGTACGCAAGCTAAGATTTGACAGTTTTGTGTGTACGCATGTAAGATCACATTTATTGAGAATTTACAAAAGTTCAAGCGTACTTGTACGGAATAGACTTAATAGGAATTGAGTTTTCACATAAATATTTGCGTACTTTATGCAGATACGCACCTTATTTGTACCTCTCATACGCAATACCTGTTTTAATCGCAATAAGATTAAATGTCTCTAAAGCGGCGCAATCAGCATTCCTTCACTCACTCTATGATGTTGAATTTCCTGTGTAACTTTCCTGACAGCTTGCAGTGCGGTGTTGTTCAATGACGTTTGCGGAACACGAATGCGTCGACCATAATCTATCTAGTGTACGATGCTAGATATGAATTAGACATTGCCTTTCAGTAAGTAATCACCTGATATAATATGTTAAATCTGGAAGTATTGCTCCTTGCACTTTGAAGGTGTAATCCAAGTTATAACACACGTCACTTTTGACCACTCTCATGAATGCGGGGGCGGTGGGGTAGCCTAGTGGTTAAAGCGTTCGCTCGTCACGCCGAAGTCCCGGGTTCGATTCCCCACATGAGCAAAATTTGTGAAGCCCATTTCTGGTGTCCCCCCGCCGTGATATTGCTGGAATATTGCTAAAAGCGGCGTAAAATCAAACTCACTCACTCATGAATGCGTAGCTTCCAACCATGACAGCCATGACACTAATCACAGGGGTACACAAGGTGCGTGATCCAGACTACCAGAATTCCAACTTCCATTTTGTGGAAGCCTCCGTGTCTGGGTAAGTTGAATCATTGTCTTGATTTGCTGGTGATCAGGTAATTCGCGCGGAGAGTGTGGGCTGGAATCCCGGATGTGCCTCCAGCTCAATAAGTATTACAATTTGTAGTTTCATAAGAAAACATAGTCCCAAATGTCACATGTTTTATCTGATAGACTTAGTCATAGTCGGAGTCATATGAAGGGGAATGTCCCTTCGAGGGAGAAGAAGATTTAAATATGAAGAATACCAATGTGAATTATTTTATTCATTTAGAGGTCATCTGAGAGAATCGTCACAAAATGCTCAAGTTGTGTCCGATGGTTGATAAGGGTACACATGTATATCTGGTCAGACTCAAGGGTAATTAAGGTTGCTTCTACTTTCGAGCAGCCCAATCATCCATCTCAAGTTTGTAATATACCCATGCCAATAATGGTTGTCACCCCCCTCCCAACCCCAACCCCACACACACCTCGCCCCCACCCCACCCCACACCAAACCACACCACCTCTCCAATTAAAAAATTGAAGGGGGTGACAACCATTATTGGCATGAGTATATAACTGAGTTGAATGACTCTTGGAGAAAATGTATGTAGATTCTATTCTTTCCTCACATGTTTACTAACAGTTCTAGTTTGAGACCAGTTTTTATGTTGATCACCCCAACTTCTACTATGTTTGATTGTAACCATTACATGTTACACCACTGTGTTCTGTCCTTGTTCTCAGCAATAACGACTGTCAGATAGCATAAACGGCATTTTAATGGTATTTTGTCTTTATAACTGTTAGAAGCATTGTTTTCTGTCTAGACTTGGCACCGTAGATGAGTGTCGATCACAGAAGAGAACAGTAGTGATCAAACTGACCTTATCCAGCTTCTTAGGATGTTAACAGTTAGTTTATTCAACCCATCCTCTTGTACCAGTGTATTTTATCTCCCAATGTTATGATAAATAAACTGGAACCATTCCATACCTAGCTTCTTTTGAACCTGATTCTAATGCATGTCGTGCAATAAAATGACAGCCATAAGCGAGAGAAAATCTGAGCTAAACTATCGATAAGAGACATGCTGACGTCACCTTCGAAATGAATCTACGGTAACAATTAGGTCCAGGATGTTTTATCATAATAGAGATTATACCCCTGATAAACAAAGATCAGAGATGACTAAGAGTCCATGTGACACACATTTTTTTTGTTAACTTAAGGGCTTGTAGTTGATATTTTAAACTTGCCATATCATGTTGTGTGATTAGTTTAATAACTATTTCTTCATATAATGTTAAACTTTTAGCGAAGTGAGATTACTGTACATGCAGTCGATATGCGGCAACTGTGTATAGTTGTATAGTTGTGTTACGGTGTATCATTTGATGATAAACACAGTTTTAATTTAAATCTTTATATAGTTTTAATTTAAATTTTTATATGGAGGTGTATAGGTGCCTAGTTTGCATTGTAGTTTGCTGTCTCATATCATCCTATCTATATAACACACACTCGTTAAACTGGACGCCTAAACAATTAAATCAACAGTATGGGAGGAAACTAAACTGGAATCATCCGTATGCAAGCGGAACGGGATTTACAAAACATTCTTGTAGTACGTTATACCTGGAAGTATGTTTTGCACCACTATTTCCTGTGACTTTAGGGAATGTCTACATATAATATTTACCTGATGTATATAAGTGTCTTAGTTGCCACCAATAACCGATGAAAAGCTTCTGTAAGAAAGATGTGATTCGCGGGAGGGGGTGGCAAGGACAGGCGTAACTACTCGCCTCTTTCCGTGACCTACAAGAAGACTCGTACCCCTATCATTCGTAATTACACGCCTCTTTCCGTGACCTACAAGAAGACTCGTACCCCAATCATTCGTAACTACTCGCCTCTTTCCGTGACCTACAAGAAGACTAGTACCCCTATCATTCGTAACTACTCGCCTCTTTCCGTGACCTACAAGAAGACTCGTACCTCAATCATTCCTAACTACTCGCCTCCGAGTAGTTACGAATGGCTTGTATCGTGTAGTGCGACAAGATAGAGGAAGCGACCGGTTAACTGTTGAGTGAATAGTCATGTATACGTTACAATTATTTGATTGTCGATTTATATATTCCAATATGAGCATTACAGTGTTTTTAAAAAAACTTAAATCCGATTCGTCGAAAAATAATACAATGTATTATTTCTTTTTATTTAATATAAAAATAGTAAGAAAGTGATAGTTATTTCTAGGGGTATAGTTGCAAAACGTATCCAGCGACTGACTTGCTCGTAAACATGATATGCTGATGAAGAGGGGTGACGGGTTTTCTACAATAGGGTAATTTAGAGTTGACCTATTGCAAGACTAAACTGGCTGCTGTATGTAAATAATATATGTACTGACCAAAATATCACAACTACCTACGAATACTTCTGACTAAACCATTTACATTCTGGCCTTTTCATGTTTATTTTAAAGGTGCCTCTTCTCCGGTATCAATTCTTCAAATGTACGGTGTCCGGTTTAACGAGGGTGTGTTGTATGGTATCAGTACAGCTGTTTGTCACAGTGTTCGTCACGACATGCACTCCTTATATGGTGTAACGATGTGTGGGCCATCACGTGGGTTCATAGGCTGTAAGGCAAAGCATACTGTGATCTGTATAATGAGTTTTCATTGAATTCCATCGTTATCTTTAATAAAGTTTTACTATACCTTTGTGTTGTGTCTCATTTCAAAGCGGACGATGATGCTTGGTTGATTGGTTGTTTTGAATATATATGTAGCTATATGGCGGCAGTCTGTATATAGTCGAGTCTGGATCAAACATCTTGGGATACGATGACCTGTGTCAACCAAGTCAGCGAGTCTGACCACCCGATCCCGTTAGTCGCCTCTTACTACAAGCATGGGTAACTGAAGACCAATTCTATCCCGGAACTTCACGGGTAACAGATTCTAACCCAGATCTTTATGGGTCGGACGAGGATGCAGTCGGACAAGTTTTAAGACCCATTTATGGAGTGAGTGGGTTGGATTTTACGTCGCCTTTGGCTTTAGCAATATTCCAGCAATGTCACGGCGGAGACACCAGAAATGGGCTTCACACATTGTACACATGTGGGGAATCGAAACCGGAACTTAGTCTCGACGAGCGAACGTTTTTAACGCCTAGGCTACCCCCACCATCTCCATGTTGGGAGTAGTTGATAAGCAGAACTGCAAATGCTGTTCTCGAAATTTCATAAGACTATTTTATCAAGTCACACAACCATGACGTCACCACAGGCGTGTTCGGGGTACACAACATATTATTCCACCGGCCAGATGAACATTCAAATTTAATACCCGAAATACTGGAAATATATCCAGGGGCATTTGCTAAACGTTGGAAAGTTTGAACTTAAATTACCATCTTATTTTCTTATTTTTCACCGAAGCAAGGTTCAAGCCGAACGTTGATACCCGTATCAAATACACAACTACAGAATAATCATCTTTTGTATGTTTAATTTTATCCAAATTAAGAATAGGTGTGTACGTTCTTAGAGTTCAGTCGGAATCTTACAATGCATTCTGCTTCAGTAAAGATTAAAGGGTTGTGTGGCTTGTATTTGACACAGACTGTGTTAGCTCATACCATGTCTGATTGTGGCTTGTCTTGACTGATTCTTGCATGCACAGGCTAAAACTCGAGTATCATTTCAACAATAAAACTATATTGTGTCAACCCGCCGTGATGTTGCTGGAATATTGCTGAAAGCGGTATAAAACCATACTTACTCACTCATTCACTCACTATATGATGGCAATGGCGATGCATATGTGAAGTATATATGGCATGAAATAATGGCAGACAAGAAATGAATAATAATAAGTTTGTTGTGATGGTTGTTTGTTTGTTGTTTTACGTCGCACTCAGCAATATTCCAGCTATATGGCGTCGATCTGTACATAATCGATTTCGGACCAGACAATCCAGTGATCAACATCATTAGCATCGAATCTACGTAATTGGGATACGATGACACGTGTCAACCAAGTCAGCGAGCCTGACCACCCGATCCCGTTTGTCGCTTCTTACGACAAGCATGGGTTATTGAAGACCAATAATTATTCTAACCCGGAACTTCTTGTTATGGAAGCCCATCAACAAATATTTTTGAAAGTTATACATGTTAACATGACATTTTTCACGTGCAAGTGTTGAGACATTGTACAATACACAATTCTAAGAGAGGCTAAATGAGAGAAAAGGACGTCATTTCGAACCCTTCAAGAAAATGTTAACATGAAACAAATAATTTATGCTGAACTTTAACCATATATTTTACTATCTTTTGCAGCAAACATTACCTTTGGTCTAAGATTTGCTCATGTTTAATCATTTCGAATAAATACCTAAACGTCTTTGGTCAACATTTCTCTGTGTTGTTTTAAATGAAACTGCAACATGCAAAAGTTTGTATGAATACAATTATATTACTTCATAATCATATTATAACACTTCTGACAACTTTCAAAATGATTTTAGAAATCTTTACATATCTGAACCTATAAAATATTTAGATATAAAGAGCCCTTCTCTGCTTCATTTTTGTTTTTGTCACTTCCAGTATATTTCTGTAGGACTCCATGTACTTGATTAAATTAAAAGCGACAAAACCCCTTCTGTAGTAATGAAGATTAACTGGTATATCATGAGTATGTGTTCATGAAACACTTAGATATAATGTTGATACCTTGATGATTTCACCATCAAAAACACACGCAAAGGCAAGAAAAATTGTTCACCTAAAAAGCAGGAAAATATGTTTCAAGTCGAAACAGCGAAATGCATCGGACATGATTTTCGACGCTGATAAGTCGGATTTAGAAATAACCTTCACATATCTAACCTTAATGTCCTTCAGAGCTTTGAATGCTGAAACCTGTATCAGATAACTTCTCAGCAAAAGTCGTATGGCGCTCTTTGAAATCGTGTCACATGTCAACAACAAATGCTGGAGCTGTTGGAATATTAATCGACTTAAAGGGGTTGATGACTGTTGGAAAGTTGGCGTCATCACTCTTGTCATACAGTCTTGTGGAGAGCGTTCTGTCAATCCGAATCTTTATCCATATATCTAAATGAGAAACAGACTTGGGGGTCTCACGGGTCTTCTTTATTTCTAGTTTAGGAGGGTAAATCAGTGGAAGGGAGTTGACTATTTTGATTGTTATGGAACGATAGGTGATATTTAACGACATCAAAGCAATTTATCAACAAAATGATGCGAATGTACGCGTGGGATGGGAGAGTTACGTCCCTTGACCTTGGACGTTAACCACTAAATATCTTGCAGATCACAGGGGCTTGTATTGCTGAAAATAATACAAGCCCCTGTAGTGCAGATATAATATCAGTTTTTCAAATCCGTTTCTTTTATAGCCTTTTCGACTAACAATGACCTTTTCACATTGGAGTAAGGGCATTAATCTGTTCATATATCAATAAGCATCTGGATTATCTTCAGCGAGAAGTGTACAAGTCCTGTACAACCACATGGCACGCGAAGGGCAAAGGTCGTTTGAGGACTGACTGACTGACTGAGTATGGTTTTACGCCGCTTTTAGCAATATTCCAGCAACATCACGGCGGGGGACACCAGAAATGGGCTTCACACATTGTACCCATGTGGGGATTCGAACCCGGGTCTTCGGCGTGACGAGCCAACGCTTTAACCTCGTTGGAGGAATGAATTTCAAAATATGTATCATAATATATATAGCATGATTTGAAACAAGCGCTCTAGAAATCAAATTTGAAAACACATTATTCCAGCATTAGGTAAAAGGGACATTTCAATATGGCTTTTGGGGATTTGGGGATTTCCATTGGGGGCTGAGGGTGAGCGAGGGGTACATAGGTAAACCAGCTGCTGTTCTGTCTAGGTCTTGACGTTGTGTTTGTTTGTTTGTTGTTTAACGCCACAATCGGCAATATTACAGTTACATGGCGGTGGTATGTAAATAATCGAGCCTGTACCAGACCATCCAGTGATCAACATGATGAACATCGATCTACGCAGTTGGGATACGATGACATGTGTCAACCAAGTCGAGCATAGCTGACCGATACCGTTAGTCGTGCATGGGTTGCTGAAGGCCAATCTAACCCGGATCTTCACGGGTTCGGTATTGTGACGATCATCATGCCTGATACTGGGTAAATGTTGGGCAACAGGAGCCATCATAATAACTATAAGACGAAGCATATCCGGAACACTATCTCCGTGGCTCAGTGGACAGAGTGTTAGACTGGACAGCGAAAAGTCGGTGTTTCGATCTTCCTGGACTGAGTCATAACAAAAGACGGTTGAAGAAGGTATGATGTTTTCCTAGCTTCCTGGAGCACGCCGTTTGGTAAAACAAGAAATGATCGGCTCTTGAGTCAGTATGCCGCATCTAAGTAGGACATCCATGTTAAAATGAGACATGGTATCTCATCAGTTGGGCTATTTAAATCATAAAAGCGGCATTAGCCAGGACACCAACACCAGAAACCGCCATAAATCTTTGAATTATTTTTCCAATCGTACAAATATAGTTTAAAGTTTTTAATAATTATTGCTTTTATTAAATGAATGATAAGATAACATTTCGGGGTTTCCACATTGCACACAAGACATGTTAGTGTTGGTGCAGTAAGTTGGGACAACGTTATTAAAACATTTTCTTCACTGAAAATATCGTCATTGCACTTGGTTTCCTGATATGATATGAACATGAAATACTATAATTCGACCTATCAATAAAATTACACGCGCAAACTCACATGCACACATAGGCACGCAGGGATGAGTATGTATGTACATATACTGGCAGCATAAGATGAAAACACACGCAGGAACATCTTGCCTGAAAACAGACACAGACTGAATCTCTGCAAACTTTCTGTCCACACAACGATGATTGCCGTAGCAACTACATAACAATAGAATAACATTTCTTGTTGGTTCCATTTTAGGTCACGACCAGAAATGGGTGTACCCTGTCTTCTTTCCAGTAACTATAATATGCATGTTTACATACGCAGCAATATATAATACATATACAGTCATAACATCTGCCTCTCAGTACAACAGAGGTGCAGATAAGCTGCGTATCCGAGTAAATTACGCAAGTATTATGTGAAAACTCAATTCCTATTAAGTCTAGTGCGTACAAGTACGCTTGAATTTTTGTAAATACTCAATAAATATGATCTTTCATGCGTACACACTAAAATGTGATGGAGGTTGCTGAGGATAGAGCTAATATCTGAGGTACACTGAGAGGTTCTATTTCAGCTCACGAACTTGGCAACTTGCAGTGTTCCTTGTCGTTTCTCATATTACAGATCAACTACAAATAACCAACACGTTAACTATAACATTTAAACTTTACTATATTTTTACAATTAATGGAAAATGGCAAAAATACCCAATTGAGTTTGAGTGAAGTGGGTACAATTTATTTGGTAACTCAAATGAAAATTAGGATACCCAATTGAGATAACAAAAGCGAGTACATAACTCAATGGCCCAAAATGTTATCTATAGCTCTAGTACATGTTCTAGTAATAATAATTTATTAACAGGCGCTGTAACAAAAGCAGCATAAAATGGTGTACATTTAGGGGTACGGCAAACAGATGGCCACACCTTGAGATGGTCTCATTTTTAACTCTCACACAGATAATATAAACTGATTCATTGGTAAAAGCCCATATGCACTACTCAAAGCGGGTTAAAGAACAGCAAAGTTAGCATGTCACGTCAAGTTGATACGGATTCACTCAGATCTGAGAACCGTTTTTGGTATCAAAATGCAATGAACTCTCCCTTACAACAACAGGTCCCTAGTTATCAAAATGGCTGCCACCAGTAGAATCTATCCAAGAAGTAACGGTATAATCTTTTCTGTGATTCTGCAAACACGACCAGCTATACTTTGATTAATTCATGTGTTTTGAAGACATCATAGTATGCTTTGTCGTATTTAGGTATTTAAAAGAGCCGTGCAACCGAAATGGTCCATAAACCAAAGTTCGTAGTGTCTGATGCTTTTATGCAGAAATGTTCAGTTTTCGTTCATTGAGATGATAATCTGTGTGTACGGGTGCACCATGTTATTGTAACCTAGATACACTAGTGTTACCTCTTCTTCGATTGTGGTATATATAGACATATCTCTTGGGTTTAAATCGGTCACACTTGTCACATATAACTTGAACAGCAGCCATAAACAGTCTGTAAACATGCCACATCTCGTGGATTCCTGTCATTCCAACCAAGATCAATCTGACCTAAGTTTCATATTAAATAGCTCATTTTTTTCTCATCAGCAGTAATATTGTAAGTTTGAGCATATATATCCCAGGGCTCCAGATAATTTTTAATGACCAAGAGTACGTACTCCTTATTTTTTCTATATAGGAGTACTGGAAAACAATAAGAGTACATTTAGAGGACTGAATGGGATTTAATGGCGTATCAGTAATCTTGTGTTTCGTTTCATATATGCACCACAACATTGCTACTCTTTAGTAAACAGGTCAGTAGACAATAAAACAATACTTTTTCAGATAAATACGTCTGTAAATGATTCTGAAACCGTACACCATTGCTGTGGTCCGTATCTGTTACGTTTTTATATTTGTTTCCTACCGTATCGTGCATATTTTATATCCGTACATACACCGATACGGCCCTTATCTTGAGCCCTGTATATCCCTTATTTTACCTTTTCTGTTCATACTTTTCATTGGTAATTGTAAAACTATTTTTATGTAGGAAGGCTTTTCCTAGGAGACGTACCTATATCCCAATAATATGGATTGAGCAACAACAATGCAGTTGAGAAGGCTCAACCAGAGACCATATACTAGTAATAGATAATAATATAGGTCTCTGGCTCAACATACAACATGTACAAAGCTCTGTCACTTCACAACCACAGATCTTGTGCGTATCATTGGTTGCTAGAGTTGATGGTATTCAGGCTAGGGTAGGTTACCCCTAACTCTATCCTTAGCCCTTTCTGGGCAAACACTTGCTAATCAAAAACCCCTTTGCAATCCTTAGGAACCTTATTACAATCTTTGGGGGTAGTTTTGAGGTAGGGTATTGGCTGCTAACATCTTTTTGAATGAATCCAGTTTAATTTGAGGAAACTCAGAACAATTTTTATTAAGTTTCATGAGAATATGGTGTTAATTATCTGTAAAAGTACCTGCCGTCCAGTGCTTAGGTTAGTTGATATTATTAACTCAGCTACAAGCTAAAATTACATCTAAAGCAGGGAAACTAGTGTGTTAAATCCTAGACCAAACTATGGCACCAGGAGAAGACAATTTAGCATGTCAACACAATCCAACACCCTCAGATTTTGCAACACTTTTCATTATGGCAGCAACTCAGACCAATGATATGGCACTTTAAAAAACAATTCGTTGACTTTCCTTATCAGATGTTGAGTGGTGTATTTCTTCAAAAAGAATACAACAGATAGTGTCTACTGTTACCATTTATTCTTTAGGACTTCTTGATGGCTAACATTGTCATGATTATACATTTGTTTTTCTTTCAGGTGATAAAATATCTGCCTATGAGAAAAGGGAAATAAGAAGAAGAATTCGCAAATTACAAGACACAATATCTGAAAACAAGATTGAACTAGTCAAAGAAATAATAGCTGGAGACATTGATGTTGATTTTTACTACAGAGGCCAAACGGCATTACAGCTAGCAGTCCGAGAAGGCCACTTTGAAATATGCCGTCTGCTAATAGACAAAGGGGGCAGACGTCAACAAAACAGATGCAGAAATGAACTCACTACTGAACAGTGCATGTTGGAGAGGTCATGGGAATATTGCACAGTTGCTCATAGAAAACAGAGCCGATGTTGACCTTTGTAATGATAATGGCGCGTCACCATTGAACGTTTGTGCCCTGAAAGGCCGACAGGATATCTTGAGGTTCTTGATACAATCTAATTGTGACCTTGATATTCTGAACAGTCGTGGTCAGACAGCATTGTTTACATCAGTGCAGCAGGGAAATGTTGAAATCGTGAAGATTCTTCTTGAGGCTG
Organism: Haliotis rubra; assembly: GCF_003918875.1. Taxonomy (NCBI): domain Eukaryota; kingdom Metazoa; phylum Mollusca; class Gastropoda; order Lepetellida; family Haliotidae; genus Haliotis; species Haliotis rubra. The sequence goes on from NW_025767190.1 coordinate 5,229,072, forward strand.
GGTGTAGTAAAAACACCAGTGATCACTCCAACAGAACCCCTCTGATCCTTGCAGCTAGTCAAGGGGATGTTGAAGCAACCCACATCCTCCTGCAGTCAGGTGAGTGAGAGACTAGATGTTGTTTCTTTCTGTCTTTCTTTTACACTGCACTCAGCAAGATTCCAGCTACACGATAGCAGTCTGTAAACCAGACCGGACAATCCAGTGATTGACATCATGAACATTATCTACACAATTGGGATACAATGACATGCATCAACCAAGTTAGTGAGGCTTGATCCTGTTTTTCGCCTCTTACAAAAAGCATGCTTTACAAAGACAAATTCCTACCCAGATTTTAACAAGAAGAATATTGTTATCTAAGGACCCTGATTGGGTAAAGTGTTTAGCATAAAACAATTTCCTTAAATAAAAGATGAGTCAATTTTTTTATCTTAAAAATTTAACATATGATGGCTGTTAAAATCTACTTTTAGCGTAATTTATAATTTTATCATGTTTAGTATTTATCTTTAAAGACTCAACAAATTCAGGTCAGTTTTTGTTTTTTGAAAAACACAAATCTCATTAAGGACACAAAAGCAGAACCGGCTGTCCCCATGATTCCATGAGGACAAAAACAAAGAAGACACACATTCTCATTGCAATGACTTCACGTTGTAGATTCAGCGTGTAAGCAAATCAGCTATTCATGTGCTTTATTGACTGAAAAGGCTAGGAAATATTGACTCCAGACTAAAGGCCCAAATGTGAAGTGTGACCATGCTCAAGTGAGGAATAGCCTTACCATGGTGGAGGCCCATCTTCAAGTGGTAGACTGCCCCAGTCCTATGTGGTTGAATCTCATAGTCTTTCACAGCTTAAAGTACCCTAACTCATGTTTGGGCAACTAACTGCATCTGGTGGTTAGGCTTGGTTGACACATGTCATCATATCACAATTGCATGGATCGATGTTCATGCCGTTGATCATTGGATTATCTGGTCCAGGCCCAATTATTTACAGAACGCGGCCATGTATCTGGAATATTGCTGAGCATGGCGTTAAACTAAACTCACTCACATAAAGTACCCCTCAAGATCCATAAGATATTTGAGTGTTGTTCGATTGTTACATGTATATGGGTGTAAGAGCAGATAAAGCATTTCTGCAATTTTGCTGACCACATAGTTCTAGTGTTCATACAGTTTTGCCGTCACTATGCAACTAGTCATGCTCCAGTAAATCCAAGTGAACAAAGTGAATAATAAGGGTAACCCCTAACATGTTTTCAATTCCCATTACTCTGTGCAGGAATTCAAATCAGACTGTTTTTGAACATTTAATCTCATTTGTTACCATAGATGTGTAAAATCAGTGTAGTGTCATACATTCATTATGTTAGTATTAATTTTCTTTAGAAATATGAATAGCAGTAGTCTTGGCTTAGATAAGGGAAAATGTCTCTAAATGCTGCTAAAAGGTAGGGCCACTTCAACTGAATACTGCATTCCACATAACTTGAATTATGTATGAAATCTTAGATCATTGTAATTGTAAGTAAGGAAAGAATCCTATAATACAATTTTTTCTCTTTTTTTCAGCAATGTTGGTAAAAGTGAATTCTTCAAAGAAAATGTCATGTTTCAAAGGATTCCATTTTCAACAGACTTATCATGCTCATGCTCAACTTTTCAGGCTGTGACATTAACCGACAAGACCGACTTGGTCAGACTGCCTTGTATCACTGTGCATCTCAAGGTCACTTAGAGGTAGCCATGGCCCTCATTAAAGCTGGAGCAGACGTCAACCTAGCCACCATTAAAGGATTCTCTCCTCTTCTTGGTAGGAAAATGTAGTGAAATAGTGTGTGTTGTTTGATTTGGTCTTTGGTTAGACCTTGAGATGTTTTAGTTATGGGAAGAGTAAGTGAGTTTGCTGTTACCCTCATGTTTGACAATATTCAAAGCAGGGAAGCCAGAAATGTGCTTCACACGTATACCCATTGGGGATTTGGAATCCAGGTCTTTGGCATAACAAGCAAAAACTTAACAACTATGCTACATCAACACTCATGTAGGATAAAAGGGAAAAGATGAACCTTTCCACATGTGAGTCTATTTATATATTTTATGTCTTTATTTTGCTGACATTGCAAAATACATATAAAAATGGATGTTAAAAGTAACAAACAAGAGGCTTTGTGTTTGGTATTGTTACAACCAGGTCAATACATTTTGAAGACTGCAGTCCAACCTAATTTAAATGCAATAAATGTTTCAACAATCATGATGATCATAGCGTTCTTGCTAATTTTCAGAAATGGTTGCTTGGATACTTAATATAGTATAAACGGCTTAGCGGCTGAAACCGATTGGTTGATAAATCATGCTGCAAGTGCCAACAGTATTGCAAAGTCTGAATATACTGAAAGAAATTTATATTCATCAAGAAGTTTGTTTAAGGAGACAGTCAAGTTCTTGTCCAGCAATTCTCCCACCAAAGTTAGATTTCTGTAATCATTTACATTTTTGTAGCAACCAAATCTGTGTAATGAATTCTCATGTAATATGACTATCATCTAGCTTCAGCTCACACTGCTAGATGACCCTCACAGACAGAATTTGTTGTAATCATATTAATATAGCCAAAGCAATTTCGAATGAAGTTCCAGTATGTTCTTTTGTTTTGTCAGTGTTTGCAGGATGACTTTTATTTGATAATGACCTCTTGTTGTGGTGCTCTCTTTTCAGATTCCATTCGAAACAATCACATTGAAGTAGCAAAGGCGTTGATAGAAGCCAGGTGTAATATCAACTTGAAAGACAGGCTTCATCATGCCCCTATACATGAGGCCATCAGACAAGGTAAGTCCTTTACATGAGGCCATCAGACAAGGTAACTCCATTACCTGAGGCCATCAGACAAGGTAAGTCCTATACATGAGGCCATCAGACAAGCTAAGTCCTATACATGAGGCCATCAGACAAGGTAAGTCCTTTACATGGGGCCATCAGACAAGGTAAGTCCTCTACATGAGGCCATCAGACAAGGTAAGTCCTTTACATGAGGCCATCAGACAAGGTAAGTCCTTTACCTGAGGCCATCAGAGAAGGTAAGTCCTTTATATGAGGCCATCAGACAAGGTAAGTCCTTTACATGAGGCCATCAGAGAAGGTAAGTCCTTTACATTAGGCTACTTGCGGACATAAGGATCAAGACAAATGAAAACTTATCTTTAGTGATGATATATTTAGAAGGTATTGAACAGACAGTGTATATTCAATCTCTTACCTCCAAATACAGACTTGATATCAGTTGCTGAAAACTTCTTTTATTATTCCGTCAGTGTCCCAGTATTTTGGAGATCCAGGAAAGCCGTCCATCAACATTGTCGAGCTGCTGGTGTCGGCTGGAGCAGACCTTAGCATCTGTGACAGCGAGGGCTGGACTCCACTCTACCAGGCTGCGTCCAGTGGAGACCTTGGTCAGTGGCGGTCAAACTCATGTCATAGTCATAGTAACAGTCAGTGTTATAGTAATTGTCAGTGTTATAGTAATGGTCAGTGTCACAGTAATTGTCAGTGTTATTGTAATTGTCAGTGTTATAGTAATGGTCAGTGTTATAGTAATTGTCAGTGTCATAGTAATGGTGAGTGTCATAGTAATGGTCAGTGTTATAGTAATTGTTAGTGTTATAGTAATGGTCAGTGTCATAGTAATGGTCAGTGTTATAGTAATGGTGAGTGTTATAGTAATGGTGAGTGTTATAGTAATGGTGAGTGTTATAGTAATTGTCAGTGTCATAGTAATGGTGAGTGTCATAGTAATGGTCAGTGTTATAGTAATTGTTAGTGTTATAGTAATGGTCAGTGTTATAGTAATGGTCAGTGTTATAGTAATGGTCAGTGTTATAGTAATGGTCAGTGTTATAGTAACTGTCAGTGTCATAGTAATGGTCAGTGTTATAGTAATGGTCAGTGTTATAGTAATGGTGAGTGTTATAGTAACTGTCAGTGTCATAGTAATGGTCAGTGTCATAGTAATGGTCAGTGTTATAGTAATGGTGAGTGTTATAGTAATGGTCAGTGTTATAGTAATTTTTAGTGTTATAGTAACTGTCAGTGTCATAGTAATGGTCAGTGTTATAGTAATGGTCAGTGTTATAGTAATGGTCAGTGTTATAGTAATGGTTAGTGTTATAGTAACTGTCAGTGTCATAGTAATAGTCAGTGTCATAGTAATGGTCAGTGTTATAGTAATTGTTAGTGTTATAGTAATGGTCAGTGTCATAGTAATGGTCAGTGTTATAGTAATGGTCAGTGTTATAGTAATGGTCAGTGTTATAGTAATGGTGAGTGTTATAGTAACTGTCAATGTCATAGTAATGGTCAGTGTTATAGTAATTGTCAGTGTCATAGTAATGGTCAGTGTTATAGAAATTGTTGGTGTTATAGTAACTGTCAGTGTCATAGTAATGGTCAGTGTTATAGTAACAGTCAGTGTTATAGTAATTGTTGGTGTTATAGTAACTGTCAGTGTCATAGTAATGGTCAGTGTTATAGTAACAGTCAGTGTTATAGTAATTGTTGGTGTTATAGTAACTGTCAGTGTCATAATAATGGTCAGTGTTATAGTAACAGTCAGTGTTATAGTAATGGTCAGTGTTATAGTAATGGTCAGTGTCATAGTAATGGTCAGTGTCATAGTAATGGTCAGTGTTATAGTAACTGTCAGTGTCGTAGTAATGGTTAGTGTTATAGTAATGGTCAGTGTTATAGTAATGGTCAGTGTTATAGTAATGGTCAGTGTCATAGTAATGGTCAGTGTCATAGTAATGGTCAGTGTTATAGTAATGGTCAGTGTTATAGTAATGGTCAGTGTCATAGTAATGGTCAGTGTTATAGTAATGGTCAGTGTTATAGTAATTGTTAGTGTTACAGTAATGGTCAGTGTTATAGTTATTGTTGGTGTTATAGTAACAGTCAGTGTTATAGTGACTGTCAATATTACAGACAAGGATAGGTCACATTTATAGTCAATGACAGTGCTAATCACATACACAGACAGTCACAGTCATGGATTGTCACAGACAGCTAGCTGAAGTATACTTACATATCTCAACTAACAACTACTGTAACCTACAATCTGTCCATGTATTTTCAGTGTCAGTTGGTAACCAGTGTTTCATAAGATAATGTTTGTTAGGATTCCTTCATCCCTATCATTTAGCTCAGGAATCAACAACTTGTCTTCAACAAAGAGTTTCCATGCATTGTTAAAATCTTTTAATCTTTTGTAGAAATAACAAAATTGTTGTTAAACAACGGTGCATCCTTGGAAGTGTCCACAACAGCAGGGGAGACAATCCTACATGGCGGCGTGTACGGAAACAACCCAGACATAGTTGAACTGCTGATCCAGTCAGGTGGGTCGCTCTGTGTCCACTGAAAACAAGGAATGTCCATATTTCAAACCCAACTAATTGTAGGCATCATCAGTTCTGTGAAGATTTGGTTAGAATTAATCTTCAGCAAATCATGCCCCTTGTAAGACTAACAGCACTGGGTGGGCAGATGTGCTGACTTGTTGGATGCTTGTCATCGATTACCATTTGTCTAGATCCATACTCATGATCTAAGCCGATAGATGTCTGATCCAGACTTGATTAGGTATTTGCTGACACTGTCATAAAACTGAAATATCGCTGAGTGCAGCATTAAAAATCAAAGTAAACCAACTTCAAAAGTGTCATGTTATATAATTATTTTATGATGACAACTGAAATTATTAATCCCACTGAATGATAAGAGGGTATGAGATAAGAGGGAATCAATATGAGCTGTTACCAGGAACGATTCTAAGATGACAAAAAAAAACACCATCAAATAATTCAGTGAAATGACATTCCTTGTGTATTAGTTTGTTGCAACCAAAATTAAAGAATTCAGCAATTTGTGAAAAATTTACATTAGTTTTGCAACAAAGTGTGATATCAGAATCATCCTCTTGCATAGAAGCTTATACGCATGCTTTAACTGGATAGCATGAGAAGTAAAATCGCCTGAACGGTTACTGATGGACCACACCTTTATGTCTGTATGTCCTTATTCTTACTGCTTTGAATTTCAATAGGTTGCAAGGTCAACCAGGTGAACTCCCAAGGTCAACACCCTCTCATGGCAGCTGTAATGTCAAGGTCACATCTAACGGTAGGTTTTGTTCCACAAAGCTAAGACAAACAAATCTTGATATTGGTACAACTTGCTAAATGCATAAATAAACACATGTTATTGATTCCATTGTTCAACTTATTGACTGTCAATGGTAATACATGGGAGAAATATAGATATGTATGTAACCCTGTAAGCCCAGTTGAATTACACCTTTGTACTTGTGTTATATAAATGGTCTTCTTTCAGATTGTGAAGGCTCTGATTGCAGCTGGTAGTGACTTGAATCTCCCGGAGAACAATGAGCAGCTAAGCCCTCTCCATGCCACCGTCCATCACCACCACCATGAGGCTGCCATCTTGCTAATCAACGCAGGTAAATCTTCCAACAAGTTGTATGTGACAGTGTTTTAATGACAGAGTATATAGCAGGTGTCTTGTGTACCCCACTGTGATATTGCTGGAATATTGCTAAAATCAGCATAAAACCATACTCACCCATCATTTTTCACTGAATTCCATTTATTTCAAAGACAGGGTACTGGGGGCCAGTGCTTCAAGTCATGATGAGTGAAAAGAAACCTGATTGAGGTTTGAATCCCAGTTATGTTTCACCAACAACACCATGCCTCTGATCAAGTTTTTCGTAAATGTGGTGATTATGTCTGAGATCTGGTATATGACTTTGGACTGTCCCTTCACATCAAGGTGACAAGCCATGATATGACTGGGATACTGTTTACAGCAGTGTTAAACCCAACTCGCTCGCTCATTCGCTTGCTCATTCACTCACTCATGAACAATCACCCACAACAATCAGTGAATAACACTCATGAACAATCACTCACTCAAGGACAATCAAGAACATTCACGAACAATCGCTCACTCATAAACAATTGCTCACTCACTCAAGAACAATCAATCAAGAACAATCAATCATGAACAATCAATCATGAACACCCTCAAGAACAATCAATCAAGAACAATCCATCAAGAACACCCACAAACAATTACTTATGAACAATCACTCCCTCACAAACAATAACTCACTCATTAATAATAACTCGCTCACGAACACTCACTCACTCAAGAACAATCAATCAAGAACACTGGCTCACTCATTAACAATTACTCACTCAAGAACAATCAATGAATAACACTCATGAACAATCAATCACTCATGAACAATCACTCATGAGCAATCACTCACTCAAGGACAATCAAGAACATTCACGAACAATCGCTCACTCATAAACAATTGCTCACTCACTCAAGAACAATCAATAAATAACACTCATGAACAATCAATCACTCACTCATGAACAATCACTCATGAACAATCACTCACTCAAGAACAATCACTCACTCAAGAACAATCAATCACGAACAAACAATCACGAACACCCACAAACAATTACTCATGAACAATCACTCATGAACAAACAATCACTCATGAACAATCACTCACTCGCTCAAGAACAATCAATCAAGAACAATTAATCAAGAGCACCCACAAAAAATTACTCATGAACAATCACTTACTCATTAATAATCACTCACTCAAGAACACTTACTCAAGAACAATCAATCAAGAACACCCACAAACAATTACTCATGAACAATCACCCACTCACAAACAATCACTCACTCATTAATAATAACTCGCTCACGAACACTCACTCACTCAAGAACAATCAATCAAGAACACTGGCTCACTCATTAACAATCACTCACTCAAGAACAATCACTCACTCAAGAACAATCAATGAATAACACTCATGAACAATCAATCACTCACTCATTAACAATCAATCACTCACTCATTAACAATCAATCACTCATGAACAATCACTCACTCAAGGACAATCAATGAATAACACTCATGAACAATCAATCACTAACTCATGAACAATCAATCACTCACTCATTAACAATCACTCACTCAAGGACAATCAAGAACACTCACAAACAATCACTCACGAACAATCACTCACTCACTCATAAACAATTGCTCACTCACGAACAATCACTTACTCATGAACAATCGATCAATCAAGAGCAATCACTTAAGGTCCACAATACAAAGTATACTGAAGACACTGCCTTCTCCAGGTTGTGACATCAACAGCGTCAACAGTCGAGACCAGACCCCACTACACAATGCGTGTGAAAAAGGCAAGACAGACATTGTAGCTCACATCCTGAAGCAGCCCCATCTCAACCCTGATGGTATCAAGTCGACCGCCCTCCCTCTCCATGCAGCAGCTGTCAACGGCCATGTGAACATCGTTCAGATGCTGCTAGAGGCCAAGTTTAACATCAACCAGGTCAACATTAAGTTTAATTCCACACTCAGTAATGTTAGAGCTTTCTCACGGCAGCTTAGAGCTTTTATGTGTCGGGTAACTGTTAATTTATAACAGTAGTGGAAATCTAAAAAGTTGGATTTTAATCACCCAACCATCATTTTGGTCTGAAACAGTCAACCGTTTTGGTTTTTTTTTTGACAAATTATATTTAACATGATATATTTCATAACAGAGATATGGTTGTTTCTATGCTGTGAGTGACAATAAATATTTTACGTGAAATGGAAGAGGTGTAATAATGAACTATCCAATTATTTTCAGCTCAGTGATGGCGGCCTCACTGCATTGCAAGCTGGAATTCAGGAAAACAAATACTCGGTGAGCAAGACCTTGTTGCAATATGGCTGCGATGTTGACGCCCATGCCAAGGTGAAGCGACTTATGAAGTGTTGTCTGCTTCAGGATGACGCACATCCACACTTTGCCCTTGAACCCCTCTTCCTGGCCTTGACCCACAAGGACCTTGACCTTATGCAGCTGCTGCTTCAGTTCTACATCCATATACCCTACAAGGTCATTAAAATGCTGAATCATATTCTCAAACAGTCCCAAGAACTTAGGTTCCATTACAGTGCCCAGAGCAAGAAGAACATCCTTGAGTTCTTCTCTCAAGCTTTGAAACAACCCAGACTCCTCCAGGAGGTCTGTCGATGCAACATCAGAGCAGTGTTGGGGTCATGGCCACAGGTCAAGGTCACGACCTTACCCATTGCAAATAAACTGAAAAATTACGTTTTGATGACAGACACTTTCTTGACATTGGAGGAACAGGAAAAGCTAGAAGAGGATCAGCTTGATCAGAATGGGTTTGTCACTGTGTGAAGGGCTGGCCGACACTTGTCTATGGTGCTAATTACTGTTGTAGATTTTCTGGTGCTCAAGCCCAGCACATTATACCCTGGCAAAGTACTTAGGTCGTTAGACCAAGATATATGATGTGTGATGTTATCATGTGGGCTGGCTGAAACCCGTATCAGTTTCTCTTTTCTTCAAATTTGGATCACATACATGTATCATCTTTCCTTGCGAAAACAGGGGCCACATGTGGCCGAGTCATCGTGGGCACTGCAGTTAGCTGTATAGAGTTGCTTGCGAGGAAACAATTACTGTGGGTTCAAATCCAAGTTCGGAAAGTGCTAAACATGTGAGACCTTCAGGACTTTGGGCTTCCCTTCGACATTAATCTGTGACACCATGATGAAACAGAAATTCTATTGAAAGCAGTGTTCACAAAGCTTACATGCCATCATGTAACTTAAGTGCTGTTAAAATCAACCGAAAACCAAACTCAGTCACTTACACACTCAGTCACTCAATGCTAAAATTCAGAAGTCAAAAAGTGTGTCAGTCTGTTGCTACAAGACAGTCACAAAGAGACGGTCACAAAGTATGAAGTCTGATAGCACAGATACGTGACAGTTCTGGCTGCTCTGTACAGTTCATACCATCATGTACCAGTTATCCTCAAGAACTCCGCATCATCATACTGCCATGTCCTACCCAGACAGTGGATGAATCCTGGCATCTGACCGTTTCCGTAGAACTTCATGTACTCAAGAGAAGACAATGTCATCATATAGCGCTTCTGACTGTACCTTGTATCCATTGTTCATGTTGTGTAATTGTTGATATCTATCACTTGTCACCTTGTATGACCATCGCCTGTAATACTTACGTTGCCAAAATGACTCTTAGGAGTCTACAAAACAGCCTAAGATCATGGAGTCTCTCGATCAACATCAGATCAGCCAATCAGTGTGGATGCTTCCCAATCCTTGGTGAGCAAAACGTTTGGAGCTGCATATATGATTTCTGTATGTTGAAAATGAAAGTAATTCAGATTGTTATGGATATTTAAACCCAGCTGTTACTTAGAGTTGTGATCTGCATTTTGAAATGTGTGCTTTATAATGGGAACATTTGGTTTCATGTGAATGTTGTTTATCTGAATTTAGGATGATAGATATGTATGTATTTAGTAATTCAGCTTCTTGGCCTGGAGAACAATTGTAGGTTGGCTGAATCAGTCACCTGGTGTATAATACAGCAATATTTACAATTTACATTTACATCTCAGAAGAAATACATTTTTAAGAAACATGGTCAATGCTTGTAAAGTGTCCTGTTTGTATTTAATATATTACACAAGAGAGTTAATAGAGATAACATCAGAAAGGGTTTGAAGATATGTTAATCTTAGGTCATGATACTTTTTACAAAATATACCAAACGTGGAACTCATCTTCCTTAACCCAAAGATGACATTGCAGACATAAAGATTTTTGTACAAGGTTGGGTTTTTTTCAATGTAGATTACTGATACTGCAATCGTGAAGAGATATCCTAAATTTACATAAACATTGGTGGCTGTTGATTATGTTATTGAAGATTGTCTTAACCTTGAATCATTCATCAAATGATTCATCAAATGATTCAAGGTTAAGGTGGAGCAGTGGATTAGCCTAGTGGTTAAAACATTTGCTCGTCATGCCAAAGACCAGGGTTTGATTACCCACATGGATACAGTGTGTGAAGTCCATTTCTGGTGTCCCCTGCCATGATATTGCTGGAATATTGCTAAAAGTCACGTAAATCCATACTCACTAACTCACTCGAATGGCATCTATAATATATTGTGGTTTTGTTTTGTTTGATGTTAAGCACCCCTTTCAGCAATAGCCCAGCTATGTCAGAGAGGCCAGTAAATAATCAAATCCAGTGATTAATATCATGAGCACCATCCATACATCTGAAGTAAGGTGAGGCTTCATCAACCAAGTCTGACCATCTGAGTCACCTCGTTGTGTTCTGTATTAGGTTCCCAGCATTCTCTTCCCACAGAGGTTACTTGTCATATCTTCCTACGATGCTTTGTTCTAATACGGCCATATTTCCTGGTTCTCGTAAAATCCCCGATCGGCCAAAAATCGCAACACAAATTATCTCCCTTCTTTCTATCCAATCAGAACACATGTTACATCGACTTAGATCCAACTTGACTAATGCAAGCAAATGTGGGGCCACAAATATTCCTCCTCTGTCGGAGACTTTTGTTTATGTGACACACAAGACATTTAATGGCTAGCTTGTCCGTTTTCAAGAGGGCGATGGAGACGCCATTGATCCGCTATTACATGACTGAGTTCTGTCTAGAAGAAACATTTGCGGGGAAGAGATTCTAGTTTTCCCGAAGCATACGGAAATTACCGAGTCCTTGCGAATGATCACTTTTGAAACAACGCTGCTGATTGCACAACTAAATCTGATTGCAACCAATCACGAATCCTGAACACTCGCACCATGAAAGGGTCGTATTAGAACAGAGGTTCGTAGGAAGATATGACAAGTAACCTCTGTGGGAAGAGAATGGGTTCCCAGGGACCTACAATTACAAGGGCTCCCCATAGGGTATATTGTACTAAACAAATATGGCTGTCCCAGCCGTGGTCTTACCGTGGTGAGGGAACGTTCTGACCACTACTGGAATGAGTGGTAAGCATTCAGTGGGGCCTCAGATTGGAGGGTGTGAGATATCACCAGTTGAAAGGTCCTGCATATAATAAGATTGAACCCCCTGTTGACCAGTTTAGTATTACATCCTTGATTATTTCCAGGGCTTTTATTTTGACACATAAATTTCTATCTTCAAGACTCAAAATGAGTCAAGTGGAACTGTTTCACAGCTCATTTTGCACTAGTGGTTTCTGTAAAAAACATAGTTTTGGGAGAAAAAGCAGTCTTATATTTTTATTATCTGAGAACAACAATCTAATCATTCTGTTGTATCCCCATGTTGTATTCCCCAAATACCACTTGTGACAGCGTGGTATTTGTTTCGATGTTGTAAATACCATTATATTTGATGTTTAGGGACTGTTCATAATTCATGGCTTTTTTGTTGGGTGATGATGATTTTAAGGGGAGGTCACCCATTTTGTTCTGGGGAGGGGGTCGGGGGTCATCAATTTTGTACACATGTACTAGGGGGGTCATCAATTTTGTACATAAAATATTAAAAAATTATTCTTAAAAGTTATGGGTAGGGGTCATTGATTTTGTACATGATATGCAAGGGGGTTCACTTACTTTGTACGTAAATTTAGGGGGGGGTGTTTATTCACATTGTACATGCTTCTGCATAAAAATCATCAGCCCCCCCTTGCCATAAATTATGAACGGTCCCTTACTGTTATCCAGTCAGTTTTACTGAAAGCTATCCAAGGGAGATAACTTACACCATTTCTACTTACCTCATGACAACTCTACTGCAATTGTTGGCATGCAGCTGAGACAGTCTAATCACTCTTTGTTGTTGTTGTCCTAGTTGGTCAGATTTCAAACTGGGAAGTTTTTATTAAAAAAAATTAAATTTCATTGGTAATTTGATCCTGTTTCCCTAATTATCCCTGTATATTTTCATTGATCATTTTTGACATTTCACATTTGAATTTTTGTGACATCATAGCTGCATTGTTGAAGTTTCATCATGCGCTGATTGACAGAGCCTCCTGCAGCAATATATTTCAGTTGATAGGTTCCCAGTCTGAAAATGATTAAATTAAAAATTATTCCAGTTGTTGAACAGTAAGGATTACTTTTGGAATGTTCATAATAAATGTTTTTTCAAAAGTTTTTGTGTTTTATGTTTCTGATATACAAATCATTTACAGACTCGCTTTGTAGGTATCATTAATAGGTTATAAAAGTATTATTATAGTATGACCAGAAATTATTGAGAATTTTAGGAATATGTTTATTTGGATTTCTAGTATAAACAACCTTGGCCAGCTATCAAGTGCTTGGTTTCATTCAAGAGAGACAACTCTGTTAATCCTTTTTCATTAGTTTGTGAAGAGTTATCCCCCCTTTGTTTACTTGCTAGCAGACATTTTCAGTGATCCTCAGTATGGATGATTTAGAGAAGAGGAAGTTGATTTTAGAGTATTATAACAAGGACATCAGATCAGCTAAAGTGATTTCAAGTAGAACAGGCATCCCTTTGTCCACTGTTTATCGTGTTTTCAAATATATTGCAAATGGATATGGCATTTAGCACCAGGGAGGCGCAGGTAGGCCCAAAAAATTAACTGTCGGTGACAGGAGGCAGCTTGGTATTCTTGTTTTTAAAAACAAACGAAGGAGTTTAGAAAACTTAAGGCTGGATATGATTGATAGAGGAACTGTGGCTGTCTGTAAGGAGACAATTAGAACTGAGCTGCATGCAATGGGTTGGCAGAAAAGTCGAGGAATTCCATCACCGATCATGAAACCTGAACAAAAGGAGCGAAGGTTGACCTGGTGCTTACAGCATAGAAATTTTAACTGGGACATATGAAAGTTCTGTGTGGCTGTTTCCTAATACACTGAAATTCTGGACAAACTGAAAAACCTTTGTATCAGCGCCCAAAGTACAGTCCGAAATTTAACATGTCTTGGGTGGCATATCTGTGTTAGGGGCAACGCCCCTCTGTGTATTTGAAGGGAATATGAACAGTGAGCGGTACACAGATATTCTCTAGGGACATTTACTTCCATCTGCTCACATGTTCTATGGAAATGTTTGGATTTTCCAGCAGGACAACGACCCAAAACAGGCCTGGTTTCGGACCCAAAATATGACATTATTAGATTGGCCAAGCTATAGCCCTGACTTAAATCAAATAGAAAATGTTTGGGGACTTATGAAGGAAAGTGTCAATAAGAAATATCTGACAAATATTTCTGAAATGAAAGAAGAGGTGGTCCGATATTGGGACAGCATGGACCACGACTTTCTAACTTCTTTGATCAGTAGTATGCCCCGCCGCATTGAAGCCTGCATTGCTACCCATGGTGACTTGACAAAATACTAACTGTTCACCTGTCTTTGAATAAGGAGTTATGTTCTGCTAATATTCACATTTAATACGTGAGTAATGAGTGAAAAAAATACACAAATTTACAATCTTTAAATTCTCAATAATTTCTGGTTGTACTGTAAATATTGATGTACGTGGAATTATTTTCTTACCTCCATTGCTATGATCAGAATTGTTTTGTTTACAATTGATAAACCGGATTAATGTAATCCATGGTAATGCGATAACTGAACAAGAGTCAGTTGGGATGTTTGCATCTCAAAGTAGTATCAAAGCCTGATATTGTGCAGCTCTAAAGGACTTGCCACTTTGGTGAAACCCAGGACGAAATTTTCTATTCATCCAGTGTTCCGTGTCCATTTCAGTCTCTTCTGAGTTGGCATGTTGTCTGATACCACACACCACAATCGGCAATATTTAAGTTCTTGGTCTGTGGCAGCTGCTTATATATAAAGCCTTACAAATATTTTGCTTGGTTTACAGATCTGCCACACAAAAGGAACATTCACAAAAGGAACAAAATTTCGAGTGGCAAAGACTTGATGATGAATTTGGCATGACCATATTTTCATTCTCAATGCCCATAAACCAAAGTCTAAATTATGTCTGGCCAATTTGAGACTCCATCAGAAAGCCCAGCTATTGGCATCATGAGCAAATTCAAAGGGAACAACAGCACACGATAGCACAGCACAGCGGTAGGGTAGCCTAGTGGTTAAAGCATGCGCTCGTCACGCCAAAGACCCAGGTTCGATTCTCCACATGGGTGCAATGTGTGAAGCCCATTTCTGGAGTCCCCTGCCGTGATATTGCTGGAATATTGCTAAAAGTAGCGCAAAACCATACTCACAGCATGATGGCACATAATCAGGCCACGATGTCACACATGGCAGGATAGCACACAATCAGAGCACAATGGCATACATGGCAGGATAGCACACTATCAGAGCACAATTGCACACAATCAGAGCACAATGTCACACATGGCAGGATAGCACACAATCAGAGCACAATGGCATACATGGCAGGATAGCACATTATCAGGGGAGGATGGCACACTATCAGAGCATGCAGAATGCTAAATTATTAACATATGCAAACTCCCCAGCCAGGTATAATATTTCAAGAAGCAGGTGTAAAATAGATGTCCTGGGCCCCTACCACAAAGCAATCTGAGCACAATTACGACCACAACTTTCATGCATTTATAATTCCTCAGCAGTCATAGCTCTTTCATGGTTTGCTGGAACAAGGAACTGACATGCGTTCCTTACTCCGTCAGATGCCAGTCTCAGTTCATATCATCACACATCACTTGAAAACCTGAATATTCAAAGTCTATTCACTTACAGAAATCGTGTAGTGTTGATGAATTTTAGGGGCTGTTGCTTAGCTTGCATGTCAAAGTAGTCCTTCTTCCCAAATGAGAATGGGGTTTTAGTTAGTGTTGGGAATTGGTTAAAATCTCATAATTGATGATTGGTTCATCACAAACGATCAATCATCGAAAATAATTGGTTAGCGTTATTTATCAAATTGTCCTGGTTATGTTTGTTAATGCACAAAAAATAAAGAAAAAACACATAGTTCTTTCGAGCTTTTTGCAAATTGCACAAAATGCATTTGCAAATTTTACATCTTTAAAGGATGACTAGTATGTTAGGAACCTAAAGCTCCTGGAGTCTTTAAGATAAATTCAATCCTGACATGGAATGAGCTGGTAGTGCTTATGAAATGTAACAGACAAAACTCAACCTTGTGAAAAATATTGTTAAAGCGAAATAAGTGTTCCAAAATTGTTTGTGATCGATTATGAGAAAACATGATCGATTGCTTGGTCGTTTAGTCATTGTGACCAATCTTCGATTATTTCAATTAATCGGACCACCACTAGTTTCAGTTCCCCCCGATGTGTAAGCCCAGTTTGGAGCCCTGACTTCGCTGGTACATGTATGTTGCTGATAGTGGCATGAACCTTACTCTCAGTAAATGTACAAAATAATTTCACAAAACTGATCAGAAATTCGATATCTTTACTGTTTAATTATGTAATGATGGCGTATATGTACAGTCAATGAACACAGCTACAGATCACAAATACAAACAAGAGTTGCCATGGTTACATAATGAAGATCTTTAAACTTTGATTCTTCGTCCAGCTGCAAGATTTGGCTTGCTGTATTCAAGCAGTTAATACATATTAGACAATATGTAACATCTGATTTATCAAGCCAATCACATAACTTGACTCAACATATTTCAGCACTGAGATTAATAAAATGAAATGACTGACATGCCTCAACATTAAATGAGTGAATGTTCTTTCATACCAAGCAATACAGTGGTCGATAGCATGAGCATCAAGTAAGATGCCATCAGTCAGAAAAGCAATTATAAAAGATGCAAAACGTGTATGGTTGAAAAGTTATCTTCTGCAAGATTTGTGAGATTTCATGTGATGTTTGAATGAAACTTGATTTTACAGAGTATGACTAATTCATATCTAAAAGAAATGCTTGTCATTTTCATCAGAAGGGATGTCATGAATATTTTCAGAATTGTGCTCAACTGGTGATAATTGAGGTTGGTTTAAAGAATTACAGTTATGTAACGGTTTAGTAACAAAGCAAGCCCAAAAGTGACACAGATGATAAGTTTTTCTTTAAAGTTTTTTACAGGTTTTGTGCCAACAGTTTAAGGATCGTAGTGAAGTCACAACCAGATAAAAACAATATCCTGGTACAGTTAGCGAACATAACTCTGCATAGCTGATTAGGATTAAAACCTGACCATGTCACACAAGTGCCTGTTTGTGGGGATGTGAGTCATTAACATGTGACAACAGTGCCCCCTTCTGGAGTTATGAACTCCAGTGCCCATATTGAATATTTGGGTTATCACATGGCGGAAGATGGTAGAACAGATGACAGATTGTAACATTGTATAAACTCTGCTAGGCTATGACTAGTTGAGCTTATAATCCTGAATCTTCTTCTGTAGCGACTTCTTTTAATAATACTTTTAAATAATTTCAAGTCCCATTCAATCTGAGACTCATCATCTAATCATTTATCATCCATTTCATTTGAATGCTACTGATTAGAGAATCAAGTCTTCCTCTCCACCACTCTCATCCATCCCACCAAGAATGGCGGTAGAGTATATAAGTCAAGCTTCTGTGAACAGTTTCACCCTTCTTTGAAAACTCAAATACTGATGCTAAGATTCTTATAAAATGCCCATCAATTATGAAAATGTACAAACAATCACTACTTTATTAATGACAAACAGTTTCCACATTCACTGTATATGATTCTCTTTTCAGCCAAATCCCAAACAAATATACACCCATGATAATCTTCAGCGACAGACAAGACTTCTCCAGCAAGGTGATGTGGTCAGTGCAAGGATACATGACATCACGTGTATATTGCTCCACAATAAAATAGTTCCACACACTATCATCACATAAAACAGCAATCAGTCTGCTGTTACATCTTGTCCATGAAATGAGATTGTCCATCTTTGTCAAGCCTCCTGGTGAGGACATCACAGCCAGTTTCTGTCACAAGCAGAGTGTGTTCAAACTGAGCTGACCGGCGGCCATCTTGTGTCACAGCAGTCCAGTTGTCTGGCCACATTTCGTCCCTCCATGTTCCTGTAATCACAACAATGGTTTTTCATGGATGTCAACTTCTGATGTGGACATGCATCAAACATTGATAAGAATATAGTAAGGGACACCTCATAGATGATCTGTTGTAATCTGAGATGCTAGATCAACCTTCTTGAAAAGTTCAAGCAATATATTTCTCAACATGTGATGAGAACATTTCTCCTTTTAAAGAAATCACTTCAATATTTTTTTTGTTTATGTAGTTAGAAACTTAAAATGATACCTCTATAAATGCAAAATAACAAATGCAAAAATCTATTGAAATCAATTGTGGTAAATATATAAGCCAACAATAATGTAATTTTTATTAAAATTGATATTTTATAACAATCCTGACTCATCAAGGTAACTAAGCATGAGTCAGGATACAAGAAAATACAACTTCACATGCGTTTATTTAATGACAAACATAAACTCTGTAGGCAATGACAAGAAATCACTGACATCGTCTGGAGCACAATAAAGAAACACAAACTCCCCATGAACAGTATCAGCCATTCTGGAAAATTTGGGAAGGGGTTGTTGTTATTTCAAATATATATGCAAAAACTTGTCCTTGGTTAATCAATCAAATGCCATGGAATCTTTCCCTCTTAAATGTTGAGTAGAATATTTACTAAATCTTCATGAAAGCAAAAGTCAATATTATTTTTCCCCAACCCCAACCTTCTCTACCTCTTCCAACAAGCATTAAGTGTCGTCTACTATCTGTCACATCTATCGGTCTGTAACTGTCTGTAGTAGAACTTCCGAATTACGGTCCCATGGGGTTTATCTCAGTAGGTTGGTTGGTTGGTTCGTTGTTTAATGCCGCACTCAGCAATATTCCAGCTATATGGTGGCTATCTGTAAATAATCGTGTCTGGACCAGACAATCCAGTGATAAACAGCATGAACATCAATCTATGCAATACGGATATGAAGACATGTGTCAACCAAGTCAGCGATCCTGACCACCCAATCCTGTTTGTACGACAAGCATGGCTTGCTGAAGATCTTTGCTGGTAGAGGCTTATCTCAACCTCCAATGACCAGCTGTAAGAGCTTTTTGTACAACAAGATATTTTACTCCAATACAATATTTCTCTGCATTATGATTTCACAAACCCTTCAAAGGAGGACAGATCACCTGAAGGTACTTATTATAGACGTGTTGTCAGTTCTTCCTTCAGAAGGGTGTTGTATTGCAGAAAAGATTGGACATTAAACAAGACTGTTTGTGCATGATGTGAGCTACCTTTCAGACACCACCTTACCTTCTGAGATCATGGGCTCTATAGTAAAGCAGTGTCCCGGCTTCATCACACCTACAGCTTTATTCTCTGAAACACAACACATCAAACATACATCAGTATTACACTACAGGAGAGACAGGCTACTTCATCACACCTACAGCTTTATTCTCTGAAACACCACACATCAAACCTACATCAGTATTTCACTACAGGAGAGACAGGCTACTTCATCACACCTACAGCTTTATTCTCTGAAACACAACACATCAAACCTACATCAGTATTTCACTACAGGAGAGACAGGCTACTTCATCACACCTACAGCTCTATTCTCTGAAACACCACACATCAAACATACATCAGTATTTCACTACAGGAGAGACAGGCTACTTCATCACACCTACAGCTCTTTCTCTGAAACACAACACATCAAACATACATCAGTATTTCACTACAGGAGACAGGCTACTTCATCACACCTACAGCTTTATTCTCTGAAACACAACACATCAAACATACATCAGTATTTCACTACAGGAGAGACAGGCTACTTCATCACACCTACAGCTTTATTCTCTTAAACACCACACATCAAACATACATCAGTATTTCACTACAGGAGAGACAGGCTACTTCATCACACCTACAGCTTTATTCTCTGAAACACAACACATCAAACATACATCAGTATTTCACTACAGGAGAGACAGGCTACTTCATCTCAAACATACATCAGTATTTCACTACAGGAGAGACAGGCTACTTCATCACACTTACAGCTCTATTCTCTGAAACACCACACATCAAACATACATCAGTATTTCACTACAGGAGAGACAGGCTACTTCATCACACCTACAGCTTTATTCTCTGAAACACCACACATCAAACATACATCAGTATTTCACACAGGAGAGACAGGCTACTTCATCACACCTACAGCTCTATTCTCTGAAACACAACACATCAAACATACATCAGTATTTCACTACAGGAGAGACAGGCTACTTCATCACACCTACAGCTCTATTCTCTGAAACACAACACATCAAACATACATCAGTATTTCACTACAGGAGAGACAGGCTACTTCATCACACCTACAGCTTTATTCTCTGAAACACAACACATCAAACATACATCAGTATTTCACTACAGGAGAGACAGGCTACTTCATCACACCTACAGCTTTATTCTCTGAAACACAACACATCAAACATACATCAGTACAGTGAACTCTGTCAATACCGGCCTCTCTTAACACGGCACTCTGTCTACATCGGCACAAAGTTTCAGTCCCGCAGAAATGCACGCTATTATCATTTAGAAACTTCTGTAAACATCGCATCTGTCTATTCAGGATATCGCATTGTTTTTCAGTCCCAACGAACAAGTTGTTATGAAAACGAATCTGTAAAACCGGCACATGAAAGACGACGGCGTAACCCTTTGATGCAATTAGGTCCAAATGATGTAACAACACAATTCGGCTCTGACTCGAGATTATTCAGAAACGGAAGTGTTAATCAGTATCTTGTTAATCAGTGAGTGGTACGTAACACTTACCCAGAGTAATTAATACATATAGTGGGCAGTTTGACTGTATAAACAAGCAAGTGTTTACATTTTGTTGATTCGCTGGGTATTGACTCGAGATTATTCAGAAACGGAAGTGTCAATCAGTTTCTTGTTAATTAGTGAGTGGCACGGTCACTTACATAGAGGCTTAATCGTTTGATGCGTGTATCGCCTCGAAAAGCTCTGAACATCAACAATATCACTGTACTCTTGCCCAGAGAGTATTTT
This sequence comes from Haliotis rubra, assembly GCF_003918875.1. NCBI lineage: Eukaryota > Metazoa > Mollusca > Gastropoda > Lepetellida > Haliotidae > Haliotis > Haliotis rubra. The sequence goes on from NW_025767190.1 coordinate 5,250,168, forward strand.
CACATTTGTAAGAAGCGCATTTTATTGGATAAAGATTGGTTTCTAACGACGCTTTTCACTACACTCTGCTTATAAGGGTCGTGATTGGTCAAAATCAGACACGTGACCTAAGCAGCCAATCATATTATGGAAATGGATACCGTCCCTCAGAAAGCGAAAAAAGTTTTAGATTAAGACAAAGTTTTGGGTAAATAATGCTATTCTGAACATATTAAGAAAGACATCGCTACCTATAATGTGGAATCATGGAACGTATTGGACATATCGTGCTAGGTTATGGCCTATGACAAAAATGCTTCACGCATATATTTTCACATTAAGCATCGTGGTGAAAGCCGCAGATGTAACTTGTCAGTGACTTGACTTACATTGCATGATCGCTCAAAAGAATGGAAATAGTAATTTTATATGTGCGTTTGACAACTTTTATGAATGTTATTGTTGATTTCAATTTATTTAATGATTTCCTCGATGTTTGAAACATCGTTACTTTGCTCTTTGACAATGCTATTGTAGACCCGGCTGCGTCAAGCATAAACAAGAATCGTTGTTTGCAATAACATTGCTAAAAAATAGTTTATAATTTTAATTCTGCCGATAATATATGATCAGTTGAAATTTAATAAGAGATTTCAGACATTTTTATTTGATTTAAACAACATGAATGTGCATTCAGGCACTGCCTTGTTTCTTATTCAAACATCTTGTTAATGCTAACGTTGACAGTACGACAGCTTAACTTCCGTGTAGCGGCCATCATAGCGAAACCTAGCTAAACCGGCACTCTGTCAAAACCGGCATTTTACTTTGTCCCGACTGATGCCGTATTGACAGAGTACACTGTATTTCACTACAGGAGAGACAGGCTACTTCATCACACCTACAGCTTTATTCTCTGAAACACAACACATCAAACATACATCAGTATTTCACTACAGGAGAGACAGGCTACTTCATCACACCTACAGTTTTATTCTCTGAAACACAACACATCAAACATACATCAGTATTTCACTACAGGAGAGACAGGCTACTTCATCACACCTACAGCTCTATTCTCTGAAACACAACACATCAAACATACATCAGTATTTCACTACAGGAGAGACAGGCTACTTCATCACACCTACAGCTTTATTCTCTGAAACACAACACATCAAACATACATCAGTATTTCACTACAGGAGAGACAGGCTACTTCATCACACCTACAGCTTTATTCTCTTAAACACCACACATCAAACATACATCAGTATTTCACTACAGGAGAGACAGGCTACTTCATCACACCTACAGCTTTATTCTCTGAAACACAACACATCAAACATACATCAGTATTTCACTACAGGAGAGACAGGCTACTTCATCACACCTACAGCTTTATTCTCTGAAACACAACACATCAAACATACATCAGTATTTCACTACAGGAGAGACAGGCTACTTCATCACACCTACAGTTTTATTCTCTGAAACACAACACACATCAAACATACATCAGTATTTCACTACAGGAGAGACAGGCTACTTCATCACACCTACAGCTCTATTCTCTGAAACACAACACATCAAACATACATCAGTATTTCACTACAGGAGAGACAGGCTACTTCATCACACTTACAGCTCTATTCTCTGAAACACCACACATCAAACATACATCAGTATTTCACTACAGGAGAGACAGGCTACTTCATCACACCTACAGCTTTATTCTCTGAAACACCACACATCAAACATACATCAGTATTTCACTACAGGAGAGACAGGCTACTTCATCACACCTACAGCTCTATTCTCTGAAACACAACACATCAAACATACATCAGTATTTCACTACAGGAGAGACAGGCTACTTCATCACACCTACAGCTCTATTCTCTGAAACACAACACATCAAACATACATCAGTATTTCACTACAGGAGAGACAGGCTACTTCATCACACCTACAGCTTTATTCTCTGAAACACAACACATCAAACATACATCAGTATTTCACTACAGGAGAGACAGGCTACTTCATCACACCTACAGCTTTATTCTCTGAAACACAACACATCAAACATACATCAGTACAGTGAACTCTGTCAATACCGCCCTTCTTAACACCGCACTCTGTCTACATCGGCACAAAGTTTCAGTCCCGCAGAAATGCACGTTATTATCATTTAGAAACTTCTGTAAACATCGGCATCTGTCTATTCAGGATATCGGCATTGTTTTTCAGTCCCAACGAACAAGTTGTTATGAAAACGAATCTGTAAAACCGGCACATGAAAGGCAGCGTAACCCTTTGATGCAATTAGGTCCAAATGATGTAACAACACAATTCGCATCTGACTCCCCAGATTATTCAGAAGCGGGAAGTGTTAATCAGTATCTTGTTAATCAGTGAGTGGTGCAGTAACTTTTACCCAGAGTAATTAATACATATAGTGGGCAGTTTGACTGTATAAACAAGCAAGTGTTTACATTTTGTTGATTCAAGGGTATTGACTCGAGATTATTCAGAAACGGGAAGTGTCAATCAGTTTCTTGTTAATTAGTGAGTGGCACGCGTCACTTACATAGAGTGCTTAATCGTTTGATGGTGTATCGTTCGAAAGCTCTGAACATCAACAATATCACTGTACTCTTGCCGAGTATTTTCACATTTGTAAGAAGCGATTTTATTGGATAAAGATTGGTTTCTAACGACGCTTTTTTCACTACACTCTGCTTATAAGGGTCGTGATTGGTCAAAATCAGACACGTGACCTAAGCAGCCAATCATATTATGGAAATGGATACCGCCCTCGTGAAGCGAAAAGTTTTAGATTAAGACAAAAGTTTTGGGTAAATAATGCTATTCTGAACATATTAAGAAAGACATCGCTACCTATACGTAAAATCATGGAACGTATTGGACATATCGTGCTAGGTTATGGCCTATGACAAAAATGCTTCACGATATATTTTCACATTAAGCATCGTGTGAAAGCCGAGATGTAACTTGTCAGTGACTTGACTTACATTGCATGATCGCTCAAAAGAATGGAAATAGTAATTTTATATGTACGTTTGACAACTTTTATGAATGTTATTGTTGATTTCAATTTATTTAATGATTTCCTCGATGTTTGAAACATCGTTACTTTTGCTCTTTGACAATGCTATTGTAGACCACGTCAAGCATAAACAAGAATCGTTGTTTGCAATAACATTCACGAAAAATAGTTTATAATTTTAATTCTGCCGATAATATATGATCAGTTGAAATTTAATAAGAGATTTCAGACATTTTTATTTGATTTAAACAACATGAATGTGCATTCAGGCACTGCCTTGTTTCTTATTCAAACATCTTGTTAATGCTAACGTGACAGTGACGACAGCTTAACTTCCGTGGTGCAGGGCGTCATAAAGCGAACCTAGCTAAACCCGGCACTCTGTCAAAACCGGCATTTTTACTTGGTCCCGACTGATGCCGGTATTGACAGAGTACACTGTATTTCACTACAGGAGAGACAGGCTACTTCATCACACCTACAGCTTTATTCTCTGAAACACAACACATCAAACATACATCAGTATTTCACTACAGGAGAGACAGGCTACTTCATCACACCTACAGTTTTATTCTCTGAAACACAACACATCAAACATACATCAGTATTTCACTACAGGAGAGACAGGCTACTTCATCACACCTACAGTTTTATTCTCTGAAACACAACACATCAAACATACATCAGTATTTCACTACAGGAGAGACAGGCTACTTCATCACACCTACAGCTTTATTCTCTGAAACACAACACATCAAACATACATCAGTATTTCACTACAGGAGACACAGGCTACTTCATCACACCTACAGCTTTATTCTCTGAAACACAACACATCAAACATACATCAGTATTTCACTACAGGAGAGACAGGCTACTTCATCACACCTACAGCTTTATTATTCTCTGAAACACAACACATCAAACATACATCAGTATTTCACTACAGGAGACAGGCTACTTCATCACACCTACAGCCTCTATTCCTCTGAAACACCACACATCAAACATACATCAGTATTTCACTACAGGAGAGACAGGCTACTTTATCACACCTACAGCTTTATTCTCTGAAACACCACACATCAAACATGCATCAGTATTTCACTACAGGAGAGACAGGCTACTTCATCACACCTACAGCTCTATTCTCTGAAACACAACACATCAAACATACATCAGTATTTCACTACAGGAGACAGGCTACTTCATCACACCTACAGCTTTATTCTCTGAAACACAACACATCAAACATACATCAGTATTTCACTACAGGAGAGACAGGCTACTTCATCACACCTACAGCTTTATTCTCTGAAACACAACACATCAAACATACATCAGTATTTCACTACAGGAGAGACAGGCTACTTCATCACACCTACAGCTTTTATTCTCTGAAACACAACACATCAAACATACATCAGTATTTCACTACAGGAGAGACAGGCTACTTCATCACACCTACAGCTTTATTCTCTGAAACACAACACATCAAACATACATCAGTATTTCACTACAGGAGAGACAGGCTACTTCATCACACCTACAGCTTTATTCTCTGAAACACCACACATCAAACCTACATCAGTATTTCACTACAGGAGAGACAGGCTACTTCATCACACCTACAGCTTTATTCTCTGAAACACCACACATCAAACCTACATCAGTATTTCACTACAGGAGAGACAGGCTACTTCATCACACCTACAGCTCTATTCTCTGAAACACCACACATCAAACATACATCAGTATTTCACTACAATAGAGACAGGTTACTTCATCACAACAGGGTACGACATGAGAAATGTGTCTAGAGTCAGTGAGTTAAGATTTTAAGTCACATTGTATTTCAGCCATATCGCGTCTCACGGACTAGAGGAAGACTCAAAGCAGAAGAAAATATCACTAGTTGTAATTGCATTGTATTGTATTGTGAAACACAGGAACTGATTGTGATACACTGGGACTGTGGTAAGTCTGCATTACAGTATGGAAGCTAATGTCATCTCAGTGCTGAGGTCTCTTTGTGCAACAAAACCAGTTGATGTGACCAATGCTGGTTGTTCTAGTGCTAGACTGGTTATTGCTACTTCCACAAATTATAACCCTTCCGTACTCCACAACAGATGACACTTACTTGCATAGTGAGGAACGCTGGGAGCAGTGTGGAACAGTCTGGAACACAACAGGGCACAGTGTATTCACAGCAATGTTGTAGAGCGTGGTATCACTGAATACACCTCGACTATCATCGTTTGCTTATTCTTTGTTATGTTTTTACTTACAGCTTGTTTTTCAAAACTTTAACTGATGCTCAAAACAAATCTTGAAAACAATCAGACTCTTTGATCATGTTTTTGTAATAAAATATAGGACAATAATTGGAAATAAAATTAATTTAAACACACTGCTCAAATAATTTCAAGTATTTATTTAAAAGGTACTGAATGCAGATTAAAAATACAATGTGGGAAACAATGTGGAGAATCAGAACCTTAAAAAATATCACAAATTTGAACCACAAATACACTATACTTTACTACTCTGTCTGAAATCCCTGAAACATCCCTCAAATAAATAGAAAGATGCATTGAACAGGGTTCTGTCCATGAAATGCAATGTGTGGCACGGGACTGCTTGTCAGTCTTCCACAAAGTACAGGAGTTACTGATCACCCTCATGCTATGTGTGGAACGGGTCCCTGGACTGGATTCAAGTACAAACAGCAACTCACTGATGGATGCCATGTCCACAGTAACTTCTAACGACAGAGTAGCCGTGGGCTTGAGCGTGTTTCTGGATGACATTGCCTATTTCCCGATATCGCACACCAGGTTTTACTGAAACACAATGTCCAAAATGAATCATTTTTTAGACACTAAGGAAAATTCCTACTTAATGACATCAGCCTGTAAATTATCATGTCTGGCCCAGAGAATCCAGAATTCATATTGTCCAACACATTCCACAGCATCGTACTAAGATGTCATGCAATCAACATAGTAACTGAAAATGACCAGCCAATCCACTTGATCACACACTACTAGGAACAATTCTAACCAAAAATCCCTCCAGAAATGCTTTCAGTAAAGTTGTGTCCGTGATGATGATTACACATTTATGTTTGCCATAGCTCCATACCTACTGCATAGGACCATAGTTAAGCTGATCTCGTAGTCATAGGTAAGCCAAGGTCCTATCTTGACCCTCAAAATCAGTATCAATATGTAATGGCCAGTACATAAGGAGAATGAAAAGCCCATTTCTAGTGTCCCTGCCGTGATAATGCTGGAATATTGTCAAAAGCAGCGTAACTAAACTCACTCACGTAAGTAGAAACCACCAACCTTTGTATTTTGAAAAACAAATTACCTACCTTCCTCTATTGCATGCTGTAAACTACCTTCCCAATTTCTTGCTATTTTCATCAACTGTACCCAACAAAATGTCTCATGTGATCTTGTCCATGGTGACAAACAGTGATATCAACTGGAAAATTTTAATGCTCTTTTATAATCAACTTCACCCACAAAAATGTCTCATTCAGATCTCCATGGTAAACCATGAATCCTATTCAAACACTGAAGCATCCGTGATATCAACTGGAAATATTCCGCTAAAGCAACCTGGGACTATAATGTCACTTTTATTATAAATATTTTCATTATTTTGTAGATTGTATTTAGATCCATATTATTGATTATATGCTATTATTATGTAAAATTCTAAAGTGACGATTTTCACTTCATTGCAGCTGAGGTCAAGTGGCATGTCAGCAATGCAGATTGAGGCTATCCTATTCAAATCCTGTTTGCTCACTTGTTGCCTTCATACTTGTTCTTTCATTCACCCCCAATATTGTTACCTCCACAATTATTTACTACCGTGTGAGGGCGATGAATAAGAGCAGTCCCATGTCATGTGGACCTGGGAATAAGGGAGGTAACTCACCCTCTCGCTTCAGTGCTGCAATAATCAAGGTTTCTAGTCAGGACAAGGAAAAATAATAAGATACTAAAAACAGAAACAAGTCACCCATTTTGATACTACAAGTTCTATACTCCACTTATGATATTTTCTCACTTTTAAAATTTTCTTACACTTTCTGTTTAAAATATTTAACACATGAAATACATCACAGTTAAAATACCAAATCATTAAAAACAATACGTTTTCTGAATTAATCATCCTACCCTACAGCGTTACACATTTAACACACTCCAAGAGTAGTTCCTATACATGTACAGTACAACCAGAAATTATTGAGAATTTAAAGATTATAAATTTGTTATTTTTTTCACTCATTACTCACATATTAAATGTGAATATTAGCAGAACATAACTCCAGATTCAAAGACAGGTGAACAGTTAGTATTTTGTCAAGTCACCATCGGCAGCAATGCAGGCTTAAATGCGGCGGGGCATACTACTGACAAAGAAGTTAGAGAGTCGTGGTCCATGCTGTCCCAATATCAGACCACCTCTTCTTTCATTTCATTCATCTGATATCCTTGTTATAATACTCTAAAATCAACTTCCTCTTCTCTAAATCATCCATACTGAGGATCACTGAAAATGCCGTCTGCTAGCAAGTAAACAAAGGGGGATAACTCTTCACAAACTAATGAAAAAGGATTAACGGAGTTGTCTCTCTTGAATGAAACCAAGCACTTGATAGCTGGTCAAGGTTGTTTATACTAGAAATCCAATTAAACATATTCCTAAAATTCTCAATAATTTCTGGTCATACTATACAATTCATTATAATACTATACAACAGTATCACAGGAATAGTATTGTAAAAATGCCCTCAACATGCTCAATGGTCAATTCTAAACATCGCTCGGAATGTAATAAAATTGTTCATCCATACATCTTATCCTTCCTCAGTCATGCTAACTGTCAGTAACTTTTAACTTAATACTTTGTTTTATCATCTCAACACTGCAACAATAAAGCTGCTACATAACATTTTCACTCATGTATTAGAAGACGATATCAGGAGTCTCTGGTCTCTATCAATATCTGACTCGGAAGAGTATTTCAAAATCAGGTTGTTTTACGCTGATGTGATAGCTCTCTGAATGAAGATCTCATCAACTCTTCAAAAGAGGTCAGGCCCTGCTTTCTCGAAACAAATGTAAGTCTGAGTTTTGACTTAAGTTAGAATTTTTACTCAAATTTGAGAAAACGCATTTCCCATGTTGAACTGAAATTGATATTACACTCAAACATAGTAGACAATTTGAGTTTGGTGAATAGAATACTTAAGTTGTTTCGGCTTTTTTATTTTAAACTCAAACTCAGTTTATAATTTGAGTAAAAACTTAAGGACTCCACCCCTCTAGCCCCCCGTCCCCCTGTTGTCACAAGCCACTAATTAGTACCTCTAGCCCCTCGCCTGGCTGTTCTGTTGGCTGTACTCACTCCCCTGTAACTGGATTAACTGTTGCTATTAATTAACTCGGTAAGTCAGGTGCCGAGTCAGATCAGTTGTTGCTACGCAACATACATATTGCCCATCATATGTCCAATGGCACACAGGTATGAGTCAAGATTTCTTTCACATGACATGTACTCTAGTCCAAGACATTTAATCGTGTCATCACATAATCTATCAGTGATGCATGATAATGCTTCCTCCTGATCAGTGATCCAGTTACGCTCTAACCACTAGAGGTGAGACCACGGAGGCGCTTGTACTAGCCAAGACTTAAGCTGGTTTTATAGTGCTAGCCCACTGAGATACCATAGCAGTGAAGCATAATACTAAGACACATTAGACTGGCCAGTCCTTGTTGTATCAGGCAGTACCATATTTTAACGCTCTTTTTGGTATGGATACCTTCAGAGAAACTACACCACCCGCGAGGGGCTAGAGGTACTAATTAGTGGCTTGTAACAGCAGGGGCTTCAGGAATGATGCCAACTTAAGTTTGTTTCACAGATGCTCACTAATCAATGATTCCACTGTCACTGCAATCATTAATCCAATATCTTTTTGTATCCTCCAAAACAAATGTAACCAGTCAGTGCCAAAAGGAAACAATAAAGGTTGTGCAGCTATTGTAGAGGACGTATCAGAGTAAAACTGACACAGAATTCCACTGATCCCAGATTATGTCCCCGTCTTGTAGAGGACTTCATTGACTGATCTGTGGACACAATATTGATGACTAGAAACATCTACCTCAAGAAAGGTAAGATAATCTATGTATAACAACTTTTTATTATGTATATATAAGTCTGTTCTGTGCTATAGCATTTCACTCTTGCTTGACAATGGTATAAGAACATATACCAAAACGCTGCATCGTAACATAATAAAGAAGCTGTCATCCACAAAGTATCTCACCTTTCTTATTATTCATCAACTTCTAAAATGAAATAAATCAACATCTACCTCATCAGTTGTGTTCTCATCATCATCAACATGTCATTAATAGCTTCCATAAGTGCTACCTGGGTGATAACACTATGTTCAAGGGTTCTGAAGTCATTGTTTCATTTGACACACATTTACCCACTAATTTTTGGTGGAAATTCTAATTAATCATATTGAATACATCTGTCTCCTTAAATGTATGTGAGTTTCTTGTTAAATATAACATTCAGAAGTATTCCAGCTATGTGACAGCATCCTGTAAACAACTGAGTACGGACCAGACAGTCCAGTGATTGTTATTGTGACGACAATCCACACTGTCGGGTGCGATGACCCGCCATCAACAAGGTCACGAAGCATGACCTCCTGATCCATCAAGTCACCTCTAAGACCAGCACTGGCTGCTAATTCTAACCTCCAATTGTTAAGTGCCATATAATATTGCAAAGTTACTCTCCAGATACAAACAATAGTCGCACTGCAACAAAGTGTATCTTAGTACTTACTACATGTACAATCCTAAATTTCATAAACAAAGATAATCTTCAATATGTCTTTCAAAAAGTTCAAAAACGCTGTCAAGACAAAAGCAATGTCTAGCCATTGGGCAGTTCTATTCTCCATTGGCATCTCAAGGTTTTGCCTTCAAACGAGGCATCCAGACATAAACATCAACTGAGTAGATGAAATAAATCCATAACAACAGTATAGAAATATGATGACTTACGTGCAACATGACTTTGGGAACCCATAATAGTTGAGAGGAGATGGGTAGCACTCCCTGTCTATGCATGCCTAAAAGTAGAGAGAAGGTCGGTGTCAACACAGCTGGCTCACTATCACAGTGTTCTACATCACCTAGATGATCACAGAGTACTGGGATACTGCTGGTTACCATAGAGAGTTGCAAACTTGTGTGAATTGCAATATTTTGATAACTGTAAAAGCATAACTGCATTAAGACTTATCAAACACTGATGTCAGTTTACAAGGTTCATTCTAAACTTAAAACACAAAAAACTAAGAACCCCTTACTAGTTTAATTTACGTCATAGAAAACGCCTGTAACCATCGGTTAGATAAGGTAAGACAAATAAGCTAACAACATTATTATCATGACTGACATATAGGAAGGCGTTTCCTATTCTCGCAGTACTTACAGATATCGGCTGAAAAAATAACACAAACAATTCTTATCATATTCATGCTTGTTGTTTTTAAATGAAGGGCCTTCTCCTCTAACATCTACATCTATCAGCTGCCAGATCCATCAGGTGAATTACCACTCGTGACCTCAGTGATAAACAATGCCATCCGCCATTAACGAAACGAGGCTTCTCCCATTCTCGTGGTATTACCTGGAATTAACGTTATTGAGTGTATGTAAGAGCAATCCTGCCGAAAAGGGCAGGAAAAGTAATGATATGTCCAAGTTGGTAGAAACTCCCCAATATTCGTGACACTGCAAGATTTTGATCATTCACAGACTTGGGCCACTTCCTAGTTACCAGTCGGTGATGTAAACAACCACTTAGTGTCGCGCATCGGCGATTTCGGCAGAAAACGTGTTTACCACAAGAATGGGAAACCCGCGAGAATAGGAGACGGACCTATACTATGTCTCGTTACCAAACCTAAAATGTGTACATGGATTATTGCGTAAACAGTATAATGAAACATCATATCAATATCATGATTTCCTACCAGTGAATGTACTACCTGAAATGTCTGACCATTAGTTTCTACTGCTGGTCTAAACGGTGTCTCTTACCTCATGTGCAATCAAATCTATCTCATCTGTTGTGATGCCGACTTCTACTGCTTTAGCTGCCTCGTCCAAGACTTCACGGCCCAGCTATAATCAACCAGATACAAAGCACTGTATCAACCAAACAGAGGCAGGCTGAAGATCTAAAACATTTCACAACAATGCAGCACAAATGACACTATAAATCAAGAGTGCCCAATTTAACGATAACATTCTCTCAACCATCCAAGTCTCTAGTTGAGGCAAATATGTGGACACCCACATTATATCAATGATTACCATTTTCTTCCATTATTTCTTTCAAAATACAGAGAGTCTCTGATAGACCCCTGCCATTAGTGTCCCACGTCCTGACACTGTTCTGGGCAAGATCACTGTACAGATATGACTGATGTTCCACACAATAGTGAATGGAACATAATTATCTCACAGCTATGGTGACATGAATGTAAATCTACATTTTTATACTTGCATGCATACATCTAAATCAAATAATAAATTGTATGAATGAGCTGTAGTATATTTAAAAGGTTATATTCCTTTTTTTAGAAGACATGCTCGACCGTTTGGATGAATGAGAGTGCATTACAAAGCCAGAAGGGATGTGAAACAAAATCAAACATGAGACCAAAGCTGTGATTGCTTAATATGTGATGATGTATGAAAATGAACACAGCTAGCCCGTCTGTACGCACTCAAAACATGTACATTATGTGTACAACTTAAACTGTTATTCAACAATATATAAAGAAAGTAAGAAAGAACACCAACTATGCCCAATCAATGCTGTATAGTATTGTTATTGATAAGTGCTAGAATAAATCACAATTCTTCATATTGTTCATCTTGTTTGATGCACTCAACAATCACAATCAGCATTGGTTGCTGTGACCCTGTTCTAACCCAGAATCCCAAGAGAATGAAAATACATTTAGGGATGCTATGTACTGAGATTGTTCCCTAATCATTACAGAGAAACTCCTCCCTACCCTGCAGGCAACAGTCATGCCCTCCTTCTCCTCATCGTCTAGTATCTTTATGTTGGTTGTTCCTCGGAGTTGGCGCTCAGTCAGCGGGACGCCTGTACACAGGAACAGAAACATGGTTGTAAGGTTGTTCAGGTGCATGACTGACTGACTGACAACAGAGAGTGAGTTTGGTTTTATGTCACTTTTAGCAATATTCCAGCAATATCACAGCGGGGGACACCAGTCCCAAGTCCAAATTCCACATACCTTCAGGGTGGTCAGCATAATCCGGACGTCCGATTGTGTCTGGGACCTGTCGTTTGGGAGTCTAAAAATAATTGAAACAAAAAAAACGTATGAGGGATTCTTTTGAGCCAAGTGACCAAATACCTTTAAAACTGATGGACCACATAGAGAATATAAGACCAAACTATCTGGAGATAAGTGTACTTACCAATATCAATAGCACTGCCCAATGCTGAAACAGTGACTTTTCCTATTTTTCATGGTTTGTAAGCAATTTAAGCAAAAATAATTCAACCAGAAACTGTTTCTAAAAAGAGGTTAATTGTTGGCTGTACGTGTATGTATACTTAACCACATTTAGTAGTCCGATCGGTGATTCACTAGACACAGGCTGTAGTCTAGTGGCTAAATATGTTAAAGGTCACATGCAACGTAAAACATAACTTTGCAGATTCTGACACCTTTCGGTATGGACTTACGAAACAAATCATCAAAATGCAAATTCAACTTATAAAGTTGAAAATAACGCGATGAAAAACCCGCATACGGCGAAATGCGTAGTTCAAACGATTCACTAACTTTCCCCAAGCTTGGGGAATTGAAGTGGTTTCAACAGCTGGGCTCGCTCATAGCACATCGCGCAGTGAAATAGGTTCGTCGGGCTTGGAAGCGGGTTGTCCCATGAATATTCGGTGAAGGCTTTGGTGTGAGCTATTTTTCTAATGTTTTGTTGATATTTCACAGAAGGCGAGAGCTTTTATATGTTATTACAGTAGATTACCAATTTAACTGTTTATATAATTTCATTTGTCTATTTCACCACCACGTTCTTCTTACGAGTCACTTTCTCAGTTCGATACTTAAAAGCAATGTCATTATTTAAGCGTCGACAGAATTTCTAACTGTGATATAGATATGTCGCGTTGTCACAGACAAAACTCAATGTCTGTTTTATTGGCACCTATGTGTCTGCCTGCCCGTCTGCTAATGACAATATTCAATACACAATTTCAATCACTGACCACATGCAATTTGAACTTAACACCTATCAGGCTATACACCACAAACAAAATGCATTGATTTATGGCCCGAGGTCAGTCTCTGTCACATTATGTAATTACATAGACAGGCAGGTGTGAGACTTGTACACATGACATGTTATGATGTCTGTTGATTGCAAAATGTTATACACAAAAATGAGCATGTATTTACAAAACTCAACATCTCTATATATACACACACACGCATGAGGGAGGCATCTGCAAATGAACCAGCCGTTACACTTGAGTGCACACCCACCAGCTCTGACTGGGTTGGTATCCCGGCTGCTTCGTTTCTTGGGAAGTAAACCCAAGTACAAAATATTGCACTTTTGATTTGCGATTATGCGGCTTATAATTTTGTTTTTATGTTTTTCATAACCAGCAATGTATATTATATGTCATGAATAAGTGATAATTGTGTTTTAATTATGTTTTTGATTTTTGGTTGCATGTGACCTTTAACAATAACATGGTTAAAGAATCAACATTAATCATTCACAAGAATAATATCTTACCACAGAGTAGGGTCGCGAGAGTCCCAGTAAAGTGAAACCCAGGCCAAGGGTTGAAACCACCTTTGTTCTGCTCATCATTCTCTTCTAGAACAAAGATACATAGGGATCAGCATAAACATGGACTGAAACCCAGGGTGCTAATGTACAAAATCTAAGCACTACAACTGTACAAATGTTACGTTATGGTATAGGAGTTAGGATGCCTTTAGTGGTGAGACTGCTTTGTGCAATGGCACGCTGAAAAAAAGTGAGATATCTGATTCCTTTTTATGACTTAAGCAATTAAATGAATTCAAACAGTAATCTAAAGCAGTACAAAATGATGAAATGTCAGCTTCCATTCCAAACAATGCATGTGACCTTTCAGCATCTATTACATTTTGCATATATAACTGCAGGAACTTACATAAGTGAAATCACAAAAATATCAGCCATGAGAAATGACAAATATTTGAAATAATTCATGTGTATAAGCATTTTACTTACTATTTTTCTTGTGAAGCTTCTTATGTTCAGACCATGACCCTTTGAAACAATCCTGAAAACAAAGAACGGCTTACATTCCTAAGGGGTGGGTACTGTGCAGGGAATATTCATATTGTGATATGATATGATAGCGAAAGCATGTGTGCACATATGTATTACAATACATTGCATGAAATATTTTTAAACAAAAACTACTTATAAATCGAGGTTACTGCTTGATTTATAGAGCAAAACACAACAAAAGTCACTATGCTTGATTAAGATTTAATAACAACTTTTAATCGCTTATAAAATAAAAATGTGAATAATATTTGGCCCAAATGAAACAAGGAAATATCCGGAGATTTCGAGGGATTCTACGACGCTTTCTGAATGCAAGTCAAATACCGGTTTTCGATCAAAGCGTGCATCGCAATGCGCATTATCGTTTTCAAGGTCTGAACGGTAAATACCGTTAAACCGCTATATTATGCGCCCTCTGTAATTCCTAAACAGCAGGTGTTACTATAAAGTGTAATGAGTGACATGCTCTATTTGATAATACCAGTAAATACTGTGCTCATTCTTAAAGACCGCCCCTCCGTGGTGTAGTGTTTAGAGCCTCCATGGAGAGAGATAGCGGAAGGTGTGGCCGGAGTTCCCTTCCCGACAGCGTCATACCAAAAGGCGTTAAAATATGGTACTTGTTGGTCCCTGCCTGGCTTCGGCATTAATGGGTACAAGGACTGGTCGGCTCGGAGTCAGTATAATGTGTCTGAATGGGGTATTCATGCTTCACTGCAGCATGGTATCTCAGTGGGCTAGCACTATAAAACCAGCTTCAGTCTGGGCTAGTACAAGCAGCCGCACATACACACACATGCACGTCGTCATATGAGCGAAATATTCTCAAGCACGACGTTAAACCCAATTTCACCTCACCTCATTCTTAAAGCTTGGGGAACAAGAAAATTCATGATGAACCGTGGCAGAATTATAAGTTATTTTAAAAGACTGCACTAAATGACACCTTTTATTCTTGAGTGAGTGAGTGAGTTTGGTTTTACGCCGCTTTTAGCAATATTCCAGCAATATCACGGTGGGGGACACCAGAAATGAGTTTCACACAATGTACCCATGTGGGATTTGAACCCAGGTCTTCGGCGGATCGCGGCTTAACGCTTTAACCACTAGGCTACCCCACCGCCACTTTTATTCTTGAAATGCCTTCTATACTTTTCCTGTAAAGAATTAGTGATGGTACAATTGGAGGAGTGAGTGAGTTTAATTTTACACCGCTTCTAGCAATATTCCCGCAATATCAGATGACACCAGAAATAGACTTTACAGATTGAACCATGAATTCAGTCAGAATTGTATATTGCCTGGTATATGTTTTATGGAGAAACATCTACCGTGCCGTACCATGTTTTCGGGGGAACCATGTTTTCGGGGCCAGTCTTTTCCCCGTAATTTCTCGCATACAGAGAGATGACAGCGCCACCTGTAAACACCGTCTCCAGTGCAGAAGCTTCCGTGGCAACCGGGACACAAAATGTTTGAAATATCCAGCTTTCACGTAAGTTGTGACCTAAATTTCTGTCAAAGTACTAAAAGTCTACCCTAGAACGTAATGCACTTTCAGAACCTTCATAAATGTGATCATAACTTTTGAAATAAAGCTCGTAACTTGTCAAGCGGACCATCGTCTCCTAGAATGAAAAGCCAAGCATAAACATCATGTGACTCTAATGAAATGTTGCCGGCGTAATAAAAACTATGGAAGACCGAATTGGTCATCTCTTACATATTTTTTTTTCGTCATGGTGGACCACTGGGTTCATTTAAAATACAGCTGCGATGTCACTGTACTGCGCGCAGACAAGACATGTTTTATCATGTTTATTGTCCCTGCCATGGCGTGCCAAGAAGAATGAATGTGCACATGATTGAATAACTTACCTGTAAATATGTTTATTTTTACCAATTTTCACCAAAAAACACTCAAATAATCAAGAAAAAAATGACCAGTTTGCTTGACTTTTCATTAAAATGTCACGTTGTATTTGTTGACTTCTTGGGAGAAGAATGCATCTGGGCCCATACTAGGTAATGACCCTTCCATACGAGTAACCCGAAAACATGGTACGTCACTTCTCGCGCTGGCGGACAGCCACAAAATGTTCGCTGCATTGGAAACCAGCGGACGACAGAAAATTCTGACAATAAACTTATGAAAGGTGAGATGATATTTAATTACGGAATTACAGTTTTGATAATCTACTGATACGCAATAATTTACATGATCATCTTTTGCGTTATTACCCCGAAAACACGTTACACCATGGTAATAGTTTTGGGGTAACCTGCCCTAAATACGACTAACCCAAAGGATTAATATAAAGAGGCACAACAATTTGTGAAGCAAGAGCCACAGCGTGCACCCAACTTACACCATATTACATGAGCTGGGAATGGCTGTGCCCAGAATACTGACATCGGTGGCTGATCACACATCTGTGGTGCTGCAACTTTGTGAAGTTGTGTCCCTTTGGTGTGAAAGAACCCTGTAACCATGGGTACAAATCCAAGATTCGTCCTGTGATTCTTGGTTTGTCAGCAGCATATCTGTGCTCAAGAGTTTCATGAAGTCTATAACTGGTTAAAACCCTGTAACACGCTGCGTCTTCCTCCCACGTAAATCTAGATAATTTATTCTATTACCACTGAGATTTGATACAAAACACGTTTCAGTCACATGAAACTGGGTTTATTAAATCACCTTTGTATTCAAACTATCTTCCAAGCCTCCGGGCTTTCACTGGGCCGTATTTTCGTATTATAAATCTATTGTGGCACTAGAACGAATGATCTAGATAAGCAGTCTTCACTGCAGAGTTCTTTGACTTTACAGCAAGAATTCTTACCATGACTTGACTGTGTTAAGTTATCGAGACAGGGAAGTTGGAACTAATCGACAAAACAAAGTAACATGTGATCGAAGACATGAATTGACTTCCAATTACCTGGGAACAGAAAAAAGACCCTGGAATCCCTATTTTTATACAGGTTGGGCACTGAAGCTTAGCTTCGCTGTTACAACCCGGTGTTTCGCAAACTCGTGCCGCAACACAGGCGGCCGCCATCTTGTTTCTGAGAATAAGCTCAAACTAGAGTTACGTCCCCTGCATGTATAAATAATAGCATTGAAAGCTGGGCAGCTTCAGCGATACATGTATACTTAAATAGGAATAGATCAGTATTAATTGAAATAGTTTTCTTTTTTGGTTCTATTTCTCAAAAGTCGGCACAAATTCCCTCACCCTGATGTCAAACTTAAAGAGAAAGGCTTCCCCGGATTTCGGTGTATGTATTCCCTGATTACTTCGACGAGAAAAGAGATATGTATCTATGATGTAATGTCAATTTATCCTTTAATTAAAAAAAGGATAAAACAGTTAATCTAGTCGCTATTAAACCATTAGACTTCCCAGTACTATCAATGGTAAGAAAACAATTTGTTAAAGATTTCTTTACCATCAGGTATAGTGTTGTAGTAGTTGTGTAACGACTGATCGGATTATCGATCTGTTGCAAATGGCATGGACGCAATACATCGATTCCAAATTAAAATATTCACAACAGACATTGATACTACACATTCCTTATACACTACACTATACTATTGATATACTCTCTATTAGGCTTTCAATGTAATATATTAGGCTTTCAATGTAGACTCACAACTGTCGATGTACTCTACATGTAATAATAATAATAATAATAATAATAGGCCATTTATAAACCGCTTTTCCACGTAGATGTAACATAGTGTCAATAAATGTGTCATTTTAATGTGTTAAACTTCATTATTTTAAACTTAGGTATACAAATTTATCATTACCAAACTAGTCTTGCACTGTTTAATCAATTCACTGGTAAGCTAGCTTGGGGGTCTATTATTAAGGGTAAGTGATCTGTGTCAGGTTCAATCTCTGCATTGGCCTGTTGTCAAGGTTCCTATTGTTTCATAGATTTCACCTTCTCATCATATTTAAAGCTTTCTACTGCCTTTAAGTTAGTTAAAGGTCACATGCAACCAAAAAATCAAACATAATTAAAACACAATGATCACTTAGTCATGACATATAATATACATTACTGGTTATGAAAAAACATATAAACAAAATTATAAGCGTACAATCGCAAATCAAAAGTGCAATATTGTGTACTTGGGTTTACTTCCCAAAAAACGAAGCAGCCGGGATACCGAACCCAGTCTGAGCAGGTGGGTGTGCACTCAAGTGTAACGGCTGGTTCATTTGCAGATGCCGTCTCGGTTCATTGTGTGTGTATATATAGAGATGTTGGGTTTTGTA
This sequence comes from Haliotis rubra, assembly GCF_003918875.1. NCBI lineage: Eukaryota > Metazoa > Mollusca > Gastropoda > Lepetellida > Haliotidae > Haliotis > Haliotis rubra. The sequence continues at coordinate 5,268,992 of NW_025767190.1, forward strand.
AATACATGCTCATTCTTTGTGCATAACATTTTGCAATCAACAGACATCATAACATGTCATGTGTACAAGTATCACACCTGCCTGTCTATGTAATTACATAATGTGACAGAGACCGAACTCGGGCCATAAATCAATGCATTTTGTTTATGGTGTATAGCCTGATTGGGGTTAAGTTCAAATTGCATGTGGTCAGTGATCGCAGTTGTGTATTGAATATGGTCATTAGCAGACAGGCAGGCAGACACACAGGTGTCAATAAAACAGACATTGAGTTTTGTCTGTGACAACGACATATCTATATCACAGTTTGAAATTCTGTCAACGCTAAATAATGACATTGCTTTTAAGTATCGAACTGAGAAAGTGACGCGGTAAGAAGAACGTGTGGTGAAATAGACAAATGAAATTATATAAACAGTTTATTTACTGTCATAACATATAAAAAGCTCGCGCCTGTGAAATATCAACAAAACATTAGAAAAATAGCTCACACCAAAGCCTTCACCGAGTATTTACCGGAAAACCTACTTCCAAGCTACGTGAACCTATTTCACTGCGCACGGTTTTTTTCATCGCGTTATTTTTCAACTTTATAAGTTGAATTTGCATTTTTCATGATTTGTTTCGGTAAGTCCATACCGAAAGGTATCAGATCTGCAAAGTTGTGTTTTACGTTGCATGTGACCTTTAAGTTAGATCTTTTAGTATTACATGTTAGTAGGGCTATTAGGATTTAGTGCGTTAGATTATATGTTTTAAGGAATAGTGTTTTATAATATTTAGTGTATGTTAGGCGTTTGTCCATAAATACAGTACAACCAGAAATTATTCAGAATTTAAAGATTGTAATGTTTTTCACTCATTACTCACGTATTAAATGTGAATATTAGCAGAACATAACTCCAGATTCAAAAACAGGTGAACAGTTAGTATTTTGTCAAGTCACCATGGGCAGCAATGCAGGCTTCAATGCGGGGGCATACTACTGATCAAAGAAGTTAGAAAGTCGTCGTCCATGCTGTCCCAATATCGGACCACCTCTTCTTTCATTTCAGAAATATTTGTCAGATTTTTCTTATTGACACTTTCCTTCATAAGTCCCCAAACATTTTCTATTGGATTTAAGTCAGGGCTATAGCTTGGCCAATCTAATAATGTCATAGTTTGGGTCCGAAACCAGGCCTGTGAATGCTTTGAACGATGTTTTGGGTCGTTGTCCTGCTGGAAAATCCAAAAATTTCCATAGAACACGTGAGCAGATGGAAGTAAATGTCCCTTGAGAATATCTGTGTACCGCTCACTGTTCATATTCCCTTCAAATACACAGAGGGGCGTTGCCCCTAACACAGATATGCCACCCCACACGTTAAATTTCGGACTGTTCTTTGGGCGCTGATACAAAGGTTTTTCAGTTTGTTTGGTCCAGAATTTCAGTGTATTAGGAAACAGCCACACGGAACTTTCATCTGAGAAAATCACATTGTCCCAGTTAAAATTTCTATGCTGTAAGCACCAGTTCAACCTTCGCTCCTTTTGTTCAGGTTTCATGATCGTTGATGGAATTCCTCGACTTTTCTGCTAACCCACTGCATGCAGCTCAGTTCTAATTGTCTCCTTACAGACAGCCACAGTTCCTCTATCAATCATATCCAGCCTTAAGTTTTCTAAACTCCTTCGTTTGTTTTGAGAAACAAGAATACCTAGCCGCCTCCTGTCACCGACAGTAAATTTTCTTGGCCTACCTGCGCCTCCCTGGTGCTCAATGCCATATCCATGTGCAATATTTTTCAAAACACGATAAACAGTGGACAAAAGGATGCCTGTTCTACTTGAAATCACTTTAGCTGATCTGGTGTCCTTGTTATAATACTCTAAAATCAACTTCCTATTCTCTAAATCATCCATACGGAGGATCACTGAAAATGTTGTCTGCTAGCAAGTAAACAAAGGGGGATAACTCTTCACAAACTAATGAAAATGGATTAACGGAGTTGTCTCTCTTGAATGAAACCAAGCACTTGATAGCTGGTCAAGGTTGTTTATACTAGAAATCCAATTAAACATATTCCTAAAATTCTCAATAATTTCTGGTCATACTATATATGCATGCTTAGTATTTTAGACAAATATATGGTGTATTGTGTACCAGTACATTAGTATACTGGCGTGAGTTTATTCGAACAGTAGGGTATTTTATACCACCATGATGCTGTAATTTGTACCATGCATATGTGGTATGTATATGTATTAGCTATTTCATGACTGGCATGATACAGTAATGTGTATCATGCATGTTTATTATAAGGTTTAGTTTCTACATGCATATTTATGTATTTATTAGGGTAAATAACAATTTATGTGTACGCTAATGCCATTTATGATGTATGTCTGTATATACTAGCAGTATACTTAGGCAATATTTTGTTTATTTAGGTTCACTGAGAATCGGATGTTTTATTAGCTGTTGGCCTATTCTGCCTGCGTCCCCGAGACGAGGTGAGGTATTGTTTTCATAATGTGATTGTAAATATTAGTAATTATAGTTGTTATATATGTGAGTAATAATCAGAGCACATGTCTTTGCTTAAATCTGGATGATTGACAGTTATCAGATGTATTACTAGTATAGTGGTAACCATATTGAACGTATAACACGATACGTATTTCATTACAAGAGACATGTATTAATTGATGGATATTTTATTATTCAGGGCGTTTTGTTATAGTTCAGCCAACTAGGGATCTCCATATCCCACGTTACCAGCGCCGGAATAAATCCCTGAAAACCTACGCAAGTGTTCGTCTTCATTGAACCACCATATACGAATACCTCTGTTACATAGACTATCGGTGTTCAGCACTCTAGACTGTTGATACACACTAGACTATATGTATGCTGTATTTGTACAAGCTAGAATCGAGTTCAAAGTGTTATCCCTGATCTACAGCTGTTACCATGATGTTGCACCAGGATATCTGAAAGAACTTCTCCAGAAATATACTTCACGCAAAAACCTGAGATCCAATGATCAACTTTTATTTACCATCCCCAGGACCAATCTCAAATCGTTCGGCCAGAGATCATTCTCATTCTGTGCTCCTTCTCTCGCAGGTATCAAGGATAGTACTTGGAGAAGAGATGGGTTTTAAGTTTGGACTTGAAGACAGCTAAAGATGGGGAGGTTTTGATATCAAAGTCTTCCTTTTGATATCAAAACCTCCCCATCTTTAGCTGTCTTCAAGTCCAAACTTAAAACCCATCTCTTCTCCAAGTACTATCCTTGATACCTGCGCTTTGAGCAACCACAACGGATGGAAAATAGCGCAATATAAATGCACTTATTAATATTATTATTATTTGTCAACTCCAGTTTTTAAGTGTATGTTACCTTTTGCCCTGTAGTTTAGTTTCCATGGAAACCGTACGTTTACATCGTATCCATTCTGAACATGCGCAAAACATTACCTGGATCTTAGAAAACGACAGACATATCCATTACTGCTTTGTCGGTTGGATTAAGACGATAAGGCAAACTACACACCATGCGATCGAAATACAGCTCAGCGGTGCAAGTAAAACTGATTGAACACGTCATTATTCACCTTATTATAAACATTACGTGTTAAATAAATTGCATGCTTCAATGTTCTATTGAAGAGCACAGGTATGGCACTGACAGGAACTGTATTGCAGTCAGGGCGAACATGACTTAGGCATCGACTTGTGGCGCCTTACACCACCCTGCACTCAATGCAAGATGAAACGGCATAATCTAACATAGGGTTCAACCATACTCAACGATTGTCGCCCTCCATTAACGGTAAATATTCTTTATACTATCATTAGGCTCCGCAGATCCTAACATGTTGAGAACTGAAGTGTTGTCATGTGATTTAATCATTTTCGACATTGTCCGCCTGCGGTTCAATAAGCTTGTCTCTTCACTTCACTTCTCTGGATCAGTAATTGGTGGTTTATTGAAGGTCAGACCTGTTAACTATCGCTTCACCATTCACACCTCAGTTAATCACTGACTATGCAGGTGACTGAAAACATGCTGGAATCTCACGAGTGAGTGAGTGAGTTTGGAATACGCCGCTTCGAACAGTGTGTTCCTGGAGGACAGCCCGAAATGATGCAGGTCTTAAACCTTACCATTTTACTGAAACCAACGAGCAAGCGTATTGTGCTGACAAACTTAAAATCAATACTGATCATAGGTTTCTGGCAGTCTAAGTAAACTTAGTCTAGTATTATTCGTTACACTGCTATACTGAGTCTAACAAACCCTAGTAGTAGGCATCCTCGATAATCTCCAGGGTACACGTTACGACCACTCTCCACTACACCCTGGATGCATTCACGGCTATGCCCGATAATTATATATAATTAGAGGATATTGTTGCAGTTTGGGAAGTTTATTTTTCCTATTTTGGTGATTTTTGTTCTGTTTTGGTGTATATGAGTTCAGTTTTGATGATATGTTCACCGTTTGTATGGTAGGCCTGATAATAGTTATCAAACTTTGTAAGGGTCGTGTTCTAAGAATGCGTTTTTCATTCCCATTTGGCAGTTACAGTTTTCTTGTAGATGTAGCAGGAAGTGACAACCATACCTTTATCACTTAATTAAGTGTACGTTCGACCTCAGATAAAAAGGTCCGTGGTCCGAATCTCATCACGAGATGATATTTTAGGAATACTTCATCGACAAAATGAGAACTGAACCTATAACTTAAATCTTTCCAGCTATTGTGTGTACTCACACCAGGACTCCAGCTGTGCGTGGCCTAATGGTTCAAGCGTTCGCCCCCGGGTTGATTCTCCGGATCTGTGTACACACATGTGTGAAACCCACTTCAGGCGTAATTATACTGTATAATAGATGGAATATAACCTTAAGTCTCCGAAATGAACATATTATACAGAAAAAAACGGTTCCTAAATTATAGTTATAAAACATAATAAAAAGGAGCCCAGGGATTGTTTTTTTCATTTTCAGAAATGTTGGTAATCTTGACTTGCACGGGCTGTATCAGCTATATTTGTTTCAGGGTATGCCAGAGTAAAACAGCTATCAGCGCACTAGGGTATGTCAGGCACGTGTAATCGGATTTTCACTGTAACTATATGCTGGATAATCATGATGCTTTCAAAGTTCATGGTTGGCTGTTTTCCCAGTGAGATAGTTGTTTATTATGTAAGCATATTTTTCTGGTTACCTGATTGGTCTAGGGGCGGTGACGTGACCGTCGACAGAAAGAGCATATTGACTCCAACACAGGTCCGACCAAGTCATATTGACCTGAGTTACTATGACGTCATTCACGTCAGCTATGACGTCATTCTATTGTTTACATGTCACAGTATTGTTGACATAACGTTATTGGTTTGTAGTGAAAATAAAATTACTTTTCTTGACTAAATGGACATGTTTTGGATTTTAGAAAGCTTTTTTTCGGTAATTACATAATACAATAATTATAGACTGGCGAATTCGGTCAATACCTGTTTTTACAGTCTAAGTAAACTTAGGTTAGTATTATTTGTTACACTGCTATACTCAGTATGGCAGTGTAACGAACAATACTGAGTCTCGGTTTACTTAGACTGCCTGCAATATTGACCGAAACAGGTATTGACCTCTTCACCAGTCTGTAATTGTATAATATATCATGACTATAACTACACCGACCGATAACTAAAACGAATATCACATGCCCATATCTCTGTATCAGCTTCAGTCCGTGCTGTTCTCTATAGCTAAAGATTGCGAGATGGCCTTGGTAAGATGCAACTGTGGTAAAGATGGAGGGCGGTGGGGTAGCCTAATGGTTAAAGCGTTGGCTCGTCACGCCGACGACCCGGGTTCGACTCCCCACATGGGCACAATGTGTGAAGCCCATTTCTGGTGTCCCCCGCCGTGATGTTGCTGGAATATTGCTAAAAGCGGCGTAAAACCAAACTCAGTCAGTCAAAGATGGATTATTATGGGAACAACGGTGTGCTTCCTTCTTCCATTAACCACCCTGGATGCCAGAGTGACTTATAGAGAATCTCGCCCAAGTGTTACAAATATCCGAGGCTTGCCAAGGATACTGTTGCTTTAATCAACCAAGGATACTGTTACTTTAATCAACGAGTGTTGATATATTCATCATCCAAAAACATTTTTTAAAAAACATTTATTAGTTAAAAAATGAATTTATTAGGCTTCTTGAGCAGTGATCTCAGTGAGGTCATAGCATTGTAACGTCATCAGCTTTATGACATCATAACATTGCGATGTCATCAATTTTGTGACGTCACAGCATGTCGGTTGTGTTCTTACTGATGCCAAAGCATTGTGAGGTTATTAACTGATGATGTAATAGCATTATGACAGTTCAATTGTTGCGATATCTACAATGGGAGCCAGTTTTGGATGATAAATGTCCTTCCTCTTCAACCCTCACTTTGGAGTCGAATAAATTTTAAATATATCACGCGCACACATACACTTTATAGTTTTAATACTGCGGGAAATTTCCTTTTTTTGTGATACGAACCACTATCATCATTGACAAAGCCATGATTCTGAAAATGACCTCTGAAAATTAGGTACACCGTACATGTCATTTTCGACACATTATGAAATCGCGATTCACAGCGTTATTAAGTGCATGTTTGGAAATGTAAAAATCAGATAATTAATCGAAGGATTGAAGTTAAAAAATAACATAATAGCGATCACTGATATCTGTGTTTCATCAAATCACAAATGGTAATTCTGAAACGTCGCCGATAAACCTAGAATCGGTTGGGATGTTTTGGAAAATACACGAACACGAACGCCGAAGTGAACTTTCCCTCACTCATACTGGGTTGTGTTTACAAAATCACTTTTCGCGAAGGCCGGTATTGAGACGCCTGTTACATCACGTACATTCCACATTCAGCTGTGACAAATACATCAGTGACTTCCTCACGCATTTTGGAATCAGATGGTCTTTGTCACCAACACCTGCAGTCGCCGTATGCACATGTTGGGTGTAGCTAACGTCAGGCGTAGCACACTACCTCGGGCTTAGCAGCGCCCTCCTCTTACACGTCATGCACAACGTCGGTTAAGCCTAGGCGTTACTACGCCCGGCTTAACGGATTTACGTCACTTGAGGCGCGGTGTGCTATTTTTAGATTTTCGAACGTTTTTAAACCACTGGTAAAAAGGCGCGAAACAACTTCGCGGTACATCCCTTGCAGCCGTAATCATGGAACGCCAAAGAAAACCGAGAAAACCCAACTTTACCGATGGATCCTGATGGAGAAATAGCATGGACTTTCAAAATGGGCTTCACCATAAATGTCGCCATATTTGACACATTACGAAATCACGATTCACAGCGTTATTTGGTGTATGTTTTCAAATGTTCAAATCGGATAATTACTACTCAGATGTATTGAATTTCAAAAATAGCATATTAATGATCACTGATATCAGGTTTTCATGAAATCACTAATGATAATTCTGAAAATACACTTGTAAACACGAACGCCGAAGTGCGCTTTCCGTCATATTGGATAGTGTTTACAAAATCAAGTTTCGCTGAGGACGGTAATGAGACGCCAATTACATCACGTGTATATCACATTTACCTGCGACAAATGCATCACTGAATTCCCCATACATTTTAGAATCAAATTACTAATGGTCTTTGTCACCAATATCAACTGTCTGGATAAAATGAAACGAAAGATATTGAGTGTCAAAGTCCAAACGAACGCTGTGCTCGAAAGGCTGCGCTTGTAAAGAAAGAAAATTCCGATTTTATACTACGTAGCATTTTCTGAAATTTTCCGACATGCAGCCGTCTATTCATTGCTTGCAATGGCTCAATAGCTTTAGAATATGCATGGAAAGAGTATCGTAGCAAGAAATGGGAAATTAAAAAAAGAAGCAATGCAATCATTTGATATTTCATAAGAAATTGTCGAAGTGTCCGTGCAGCGTGACGCCATGACTGACGCAGAACGACAACGGTTTTTATCAGCATTTCTGGCTTCTTCCCTTACTTACAATGAAAACTATAAAACATATAACAATACACATATAGTCAGAATCATTCTGATTACTTACATCTCATATTTATGTACAAACGATCCCTGAATCAAGGGAAGGGTCCTCGCAAAATCCTGTACACATGTGTACCCTTGTCAGCGTGGCCGCCATTTTATAAGTAATCGGTCGGTGGTAGTGATGTCATACGTCAACATTGTTGTACATGTTAGACAATTTCTTTGAGGTGAAGGTCGGTTGAACAAGTGTAAACCCAATCGCCCTATCCTTCCGATATTTTCAGTATATACATTTAGCCTTGTTCAATACCATATTATACCTGGATATAGGGTAGGCGTTTTTTATTCTTTGAAAGTTTTTGATTGTTTGAATAATATTTACATAAGAAATTGGCACACGTAGCCATAACTGCAAAATATTTGGGTGTTGTGAAAAATTATTTTTCATTTACGTTAAATTGATGCCAAACAGGTGCGCGTGTTGCTCACAATAAGATACGTTGTCAAACCGTCTAATTGTTGATATATTCAGGACACTATTTAATTGGTAAAATCATTCATTTGATGTTTGGTCTAAAGAGTGTTAAATTCAGACATAGAAGCCGAGACCTTTCATACAATTAATGGAATTTAGGTAAGATATATACTAATCAGCAAACCAATGTCGTCTTTTTCCGACGTCGCAAAATGCATATAACAAGCCATGACGTCAACTAAAATGTTGTATTATTATCAGTAATTTCAGTACATTTGAAGATATGGCTAGTACTCCGTTAATAATGATGCAAAATTAGTCAATATACATCGACACAAACAGGAGAATATGGGAATCTAAGAACTAACTTACATATCGGATGGGGCCATCCAAATCGCTATTCTGCTTTCTCAAGTAGTACATTGCCATCTTTTCTTATAAATTGTGAAACTACCAAAACGTATCCGCTCACATTGGGGAACTTTGTAATGGAATAGGTTGGTTCCCCGTGAACACAACATAACGAAAATATAGCGTAAGTATCCACAACAACTTTTCTCCAAGTGATCTGAGTAACATTGACCTAGTGTTAAGCATAACTCAGTTATGCCCCCTTATCTTTTATACGTGTATGACCTCTCTGTCGTCAGTTGACGTCATAGAAGAAAATCCATTTTTGACACTTATTGCGAGTCATTTTTAATGTTGAGCGTCTAACGTTATGCATTAGCACATAAACCCAATTCATATACACTTATGTCGTTCAGATATCAGGCTGTATTTTCTTCGCTCACACTTTCTGTAAAGATGCCAAATTAAAAAAATCGTAGCAGAGTGCTTTTATCGGTGCACGACAAAAAGCGGAGAAATTGACAGTTTCTTAACGCGTAACAAAAGTTTAGACAACATTTAGCAGTGTCTATTTCTCAAACCGCCGAGATAGTCGCACTTATATTTATACCAACGGATAGGAAATTAAATATTCTACATTTCTGTGTAATTTTATAGCCGTACGCAGATCCAGGACCACGCGAGCGCAATTCTCGCACAACGTTCACTTTTAAAAACTTTTGAAAATGTGCGCCTGATAAAAAGGCTACGCCTGGCTTACGCCTGCTGGGTAGGTGGCGTAAATATATAGAGAATACTACACTCGGTCTCATTACATACGAATTATACGAAACTCGTGACCTTCCTATGTTATCTGCGTCAGATAACATAGGAAGGTCACGAGTTTGGAGACCGAGGTGGTATTTATTTATTACCCACGTCTTACATGCATTAAATTGACAAAATAACGTAGTTTTGTTAATATTTTGGTTTCAAACCGAAACCGGTTTCATAAAGAGGTTGCGGAAGAGTTTTGTACTGTAGTACAATATTTTGCATGACGTCACCGTAATGACGTCACTGCCTTGGTAACCGACGTCACGATGCATGTCAGTTGTCTTCGCCTCGTACAGCCTCCTACAGTAAACTACTCCGTAGCACCCCGTTTCTTGGTTTGCAGTTGCTTCATTCGGCTAACATCACTGGTGGAAACATTGCGTTTACGTTTTTCGACGGGTATAATGTCTCAGTTCGACTCACAATAAAACAGCGACACGGCAACGTTCGCGATGTTTACATTCCCACAATGCATTTAGTTGTAGAATGAATGGATCCACGTGTTTGTTATGAATGAAAAAGTAGTTCCGTCACAACATGACCTAACTGAGAGGTCATCGGTTATCCAATCAAATCGTTAGAATCTCAGGTCAAGTCGTTACGACACAGGTCAACGCGATACGACACGTGTGTGACGTACGAGATTAGTATGCAACTCCCATACGTTGACCACGTGGGTAATAAATAGAGAATACTACACGAGGTCTCATTGCATACGAATTATACGAAACGAGTGTCCTTCCTATGGTATCTGACCGAGCGAAAGCGAGGTCAGATACCATAGGAAGGTCACGAGTTTCGTATAATTCGTATGTAATGAGACCGAGTGTGGTATTTTATTTATTACCCACGTCTTACATGCATTTAAATTGACAAAAAAGCGTATTTTTGTTATGTTTTTGGTTTCAAACCGAAACCGGTTTCATAAAGAGGTTGAGGAAGAGTTTTGTACTGTAGTACAATATTTGCATGACGTCACACTAATGACGTCACTGCCATGGTAACCGACGTCACGATGCATGTCAGTTGTCATCGCCTCGTACAGCCTCCTACAGTAAACTACTCCGTTGCACCTCGTTTCTTGGTTTCCAGTTGCTTCATTCGGCTAACATCACTGGTGGAAACATTGCGTTTATGTTTTTCGACAGATATAATGTCTCAGTTCGACTCACAATTAAACAGCTACACGGCAACGTTCGCAATGTTTACATTCCCACAATGCATTTAAGTTGTAGAATGAATGAATTCACGTGTTTGTTATGAATGAAAAAATAGTTACGTCAGAATGTGACCTAATTGAGAGGTCATCGGTTATCCAATCAAATCGTTAGAATCTCAGGTCAAGTCGTTACGACACAGGTCAACGCGATACGACACACGTGTGACGTACGAGATTAGTATGCAACTACCCATACGTTGACCACGTGGGTAATAAAGAGCGCTACGACTGGCGTAACTTTAACTACGTCTACTATGTGCATACCGCATACCTGTCAACTCTCACGCATTTGGCGTGAGTCTCACGCTTTATTGACAAATGTCACGCTCTCACGCCTCCAAATAATAATCTCACGCATATCTGGTAGCCAAAAATAATTTCAAAATTAATACGCATTTTCGTTCGTTTTTGCGTAAAGTTGAACATTGAAAGAACGCCTGAATGAACGAAGTACTAAAACGATGTTTATGCGAATGATTCGGCTTATTATTATTTATTAGCATGCATCTTTTAGTGTCAAAATAATGCCACCAGAAGGTTCCAAATGCTCCTGAAAATCACTAAACTTCATTTTCGGGGCCGGGGGGCTTCGCCCCCCAGAGACCCCCCACCAGGGCGTCGCCCTCGACATGACCCCGGCTTATTTTTTTCAGTCTCACTCCAAACCATCTATAGGGGTTGACAGCTCTGATACCGGTTAACGTTACGTCCGGGCGCACATTTTACTTACGCCCGGACTAGAATTTACGCCCGACATACATGCATACGGCCACAGGTGTCTAGATGGAATCAAACGAAACATAGTGGGTGTGAAAACGAATGCTGTGCTCGTAAGACTGCGCTTGTTTTCAACACATACAAATTCAGTTTTTACACTAGCATTTTTTCAAATTTTCAATCATCCATTCGTTTATTCGTTGCATATACATCGGATCAATACTTTTAGAATATGAATTAAAACAGTATCTTCGAAATTGTTAAAGTTTCTAGAACTGTGCAACATGACGCCATGACTGACGCAAAATCACGCAGAACGACAACGGTAATAATGTACTATCGGCATTTCTGGCTTCTTCTCACACTTACAATGAAAATAATAAAAACAGATAACCAAACACAGATAGTCAGTATGTTTCTGATTACTTACATCACATAATTATGTAGAAACGATCCCTGAACCAAGGGAAGGGCCCTGCGTACCCATGTCAGCGAAGCCGCCATTTTGTAAGAAATCGGTCATCGGTCATCGGTCATCAGTAGTGATGTCATACGACAACATTGTTGTACGTAATATTTGGCAATTTCTTTGAGGCGAAGGTCGGTTGAATATTCGTAAACACAATCAACACATCCTGCCGATTACAATTTCAGTATGATAATGTATATTTTGTGTATCGTTCAGATATTTTTTTGATGAAACTAATTCCATTATCTACATTTCGCCTTGTTCAGCATCATATCATAAGTGGATATAGGCTATACATATTTTTTATTCTTTGAAACTTTTTGTATATTTGAATAATATTTACATAAGAAATTGCCACATTTATTTTAAACCTTTAGAAAAATAAGATGAAACGTAGGCATCATATACTTGACTGTACAACACGTACCGTAGTTCCTATGATGTGCAATATTCAATATTGGGACCAATATTGAAGTTTCATATGAACAGGGTAATGAACAGCGGTTTAATTTAACCTATATATTTTATGAAATGTATATGCACACATATTGAAAGGAATTGTCTTTTTCATTAAATTTGTTTGTGTCGTTTTATAGACAAAACAATGATGTGTATTGATTGGCCAGGTGCGCTGTTGTCACAAACGTTTTACGATTCACTATCAATTCAAATTCGATTATAAAATATTGTGATGACAGGATATCAAACTGTAACTATATTTCCATGAAAATTGTAAAAACAAATATGAACCATGTCATGTCTCAATTGGGACAAACCGTACATAATTATTCTGAGAGTTCCATACAAAAAGAGCTCTCTTTTGGCATCTTTCATTGTATATTATGAAGAGAAATAGCCACATAATCCTAAACAAAGAAAAGTCTTATCCTAAAAGATATATTCGGGTGTTGTGAAATATTCTTTTTCATTTATGTTACATTGATGTCAAACAGGTGCGCGTGTTGTTCACATTAAGATACAAAGTCAAACCGTCTAATTGTCGATCTATACAGGACATTATTCAAATGGCAAAATCAGTCATTGTATGTTCCGTCGAAAGAGCATGCCCCTTATCTTTATCCGTTTATGACGTCGTCGTTTGACGTCATAGAGGAAAATCCATTTTCGACATTTATTGCGAGTCATTTTTAAGATTTTTTAAGATTATAACGTTATACATAAGAACACAAATCCATTTCATATATACTTACGTCGTTCAGATATCAGGCAGTATTCTGTCCGCACACACTTTCGGTATTAAAGATACCAAGTTGAAAGAGTCGTCGCACTGTGCAGGATAAAAAGCGGAGAAATTTACTGGGTTTTTTTAACGCATAACAAAATCTCGGACACCTTACGCCTAAGTATTTACACTTGAATGTATACCATCCGAGAGATAACTGATATTCTACATTTCTGTGTAATTATAGCCATAGGTAGATCCATTAAATCTACCACATAAGCGCAATTCTCGCTTCATCCTAAAACAATATGCATCAGCGCTTGGGGCCAGGGATTGGGAAAGGCAGGGGCCATGCACATTAGATTATAAAAGGGCCCATTAAAATTTTGAAGTTTACTATTGATAAAAGGGCAGTGGCCCATTCTAAATTCAGAAAATGGCTAATATTCCTGAAAATGGCCCATTGTCAAAGTTGTCTATCCCAATCCCTGTTGGGGTGAGTGTTCCTGACCGACTTCTTTCCACCTTGTCCTACATACATACAGGTAGAGACTGTCTTGTCCTACCTATATACAGGTAGAAACGGTCCAGTTTCCAGTTCAAGTCCTACTTTTCTCTTTTAAGTTGCCGGCGGCTGCACACGGCACTAATCATAACCAACACACGTGGACTGAGATAGAGTCTAGCAACATGGCCGACACAGTTGGGAAGGTAATGTAGTCACGATTGAGTACTGTCGGTAGGACGTGAAACAAATCATGACAAATGTTAAAGTTGTGTGAAAGATCTCGCTAGATATGCTGCAGTCATAAGACCAACGCGGTTTGCACATGTGCTTTCGTGTTGATGCAGATATTCCACCGATAGCGTGAAGTAGTGTATCTCTAGTCGCTGTCACCGGTATTTGTCGGTCTCGGCTAGTTTCTGTGTACAAACCAAATGCAGTGTTTAATATTTAACATTCAGTTGTCAATAAATTGCCTGAATCTGAAACAATGTATGTCCCCGAAGTTTTGTTCGATTGTTATTAAAGTATAATGTGTATGTAAATGAACAATGACTAGTTGTTTGCTTCCGCTGCGTGTCCGCCCACTGGATTTTGTACATTAATGTGAGTTAGTACACTGTTAAAGGGCCACTGATCCAGAGCGATTATTGTTTCCAGCCAACAGTCTAATTACGAAACCTAGCTGCAAACTGGTCAGCCTCTGCACCCTCGACCGTGACGGACACGGGGGCTGGGCTACTGTCCACCCTGGCAGAATTTCTTCCACCTAATCAGTGGGACATTAGTAAGGGTGGATGCCCATCAGATGCCCTTATTTGAAAATATCCTGGGTAGTTCTTGTCTGATTGTAATAAAGTATCCCAGCAGTGTAGGCTTTTTCAGATTTTCAAATGTTTGGATGGTATAGTGACTGATCCAATTTGATCCTATTTCTGTGTTTTTTACCTCAATATTTAATCATGTAAAAATATGATGTCTATTACGTATGCCATATCAAAAACACACATTTGATATATCACAAAGCGAGCTGAATTCGACGTTCTGGTGTTCTCGACGATTGCATTGCTGGCTCTATATCTGGGGAGTAAGTGTGCGATTGGTTAGCACAAGCAATTTCATCGGCAGGGCAGATGCCCAGTCACTGTCGTGAGAAGTTTTACTGACTATTGAAAACTGGAAGTTATGTTGTTTAAAAAGCAAACAAACATCAATATTATTTACCCAAGATTGTTAATACCACTTCAGATGCAAAATCGATTGCCTTTATAACAAAAAATAGCAAGCAAAAATTCAGTAAGATCATTCGTGACTGGTGACAGGCAATATTTAAATAGAGAGCCACGTTATCACAACACTCCTTCGCAGTGCGGAGCGAAAAGTATGGCTCATCGTCGAAAACCCATAGAAAATCCACGCATGTGGCGAACGGCAACAGTTTCACAGATACGATGTCATCAACCTTATTTTTGTAGGAAACACTTGATATTTTTGTGTGAAATAGATGAAAACATCCTTAACACCCAAGGTTAGTAAAATTAAAACTTCAAATGATATTACAGATAAAAATTAAGTTTTTGTCTTACATCGTCGAAAACCCCTGATACCGGGATATTTGAATCCATAAACTAAACAACCCCACTTCACCATTGCAAAATAAATCTGAAATTTTTCTTAGGTACATAGGTATATACAGTTTTTAACTAAGTACACAGCAAATGCTTATATATATTTCTTATTTAACAATGAAGTTCCGTTCGTATCCTCAAAACAGTGTCTGCCCATAAGTTTGGGTTTTTTTTCAGGCAATCAAACTTGCATGCAATACAGCGATTACTACTCTCTTGCTGTAACCCTTGTTTGGTGGTAAACCTACACATGTTATTTGTCATCATTCACTTGATGGTCAGTTAATGAATTTATAACAGGCATAATTAGTGGTAACACACTTAGATTACCCGACAAAGGTTCCCATTTTGGATTTCTTGTGTCTGGAGTAAATACTCATCATTATAAATTGAGGTCTGATGTGGCAAATGTATTACATCTTATGTAATATGCGCATGGAAGTGCAGTAAGAGGAATTATCAGCTGAGTTACAAAACAAACATCGATCAAAGGATTAACCGATAACACGCTGATTGATTAATTGCTTTTATCCTGCACAGCAGATTTGTCAAAAGGTAGTGTTTATGTATGTAGATTCGCAAAGTCTCTTTGTAAAAACAACGTCCTTCCTTCAAAGGATTAACCGCCAATACATTAATTGATTGCCCATTATTGGCTAACTAAATTACTTTTTGATGATGATGGGTTTCCTAATCTCAAATATATGATGTTAGTAATGAATGATTCAAGATGCCCCAAGATTATATAATACAACAGTAATACTTTTGTCATTACCTTCACTGGTTGTACGAATCTTAGAGTTATAAGTGAAGCGAAATACTGTGTCCTATACAGGGTCCCGTTTCACAAAGCTCTCGTAAGCCTAAGATCTCGTAACTTTTCTCGTAGTATTCGTACCTCCTATGTTACAGTATTGGGGCCACGAGTGCTACGAGGAAAGTTACGAGATCTTAGGCTTACTAGAGCTTTGTGGAACGGGGCCCTGGTGGATATAGAGAATCATTAATAGACACAACTGATATCTATTAATCTGTGAAAACAACAGCATTAATATTATACAATTATAGACTCTTGTAGAGGTCAATAAAAACCGATATCGACCTCTGCAAGAGTCTATAATTGTTTTATTATATTTTGAAAGAGAAACGGGTTTTAACATAAACTTTTAATGCACACACTGTGCCATCTATCCGAGTGATCTGATTGGCTGAAAAGCGGGGGAAGCCCCTTCGTACGGGATTCCTTGTCTATTTTTAGTAACCCAAGTCAATATCGTAAGTTATCAGAAAACTCAAGTCAATATTGTGTTTTGTAGTCAATCATGTGACGGTATTTTGACCAATCGTGATACAGGAAAAATACTACCTATATAATAAAAGTTATTGTTATTCTGGTAATAAGTACCAAAATATATAGCTCGAACAGTCACATAGGTTTGAAGCAATTCTACTGAGATTACATCACTACCTCCTCTAGAAATTATGTCTTTGAACAGCATTTAGAACTGATACACTTCATAAAAGGAGGGGAGAATTTATGGAGGTCAACTTCTTTATTATGTTCCTCATAATAGACAAGTTGACATCCATAAATTCTCACCTTCTAGGGGCGTTGGGGTAACCTAGTGGTTAAAACGTTCACACGTCACACAGATCACTTGGGTTCGATTCCCCACATGGGTGCAATGTGTACAGCCCATTTCTGGTGTCCCCCCACAGTGATATTGCTAAAAGCGGCGTAAAACCATACTCACTCACCTTCTAGAAATTCAAAAGCATGATGATGTCCAATCTGGTTTTATAATTATGCCAAATGAATGTAATTGTGTATCCGTTTTCTGATATAAGTTCCCATGTCCATATGTGTTTTTGTAACAAAATAATAAATGCTTTGGTATGATGATGTCACTTTTGGTTTAGATGAAAGCAGATATGTACAGGTATGGTGATCAGAAAATCATGTGTCTCTAACATCTTTGTGATAGATATCACAATCAAAAGCAATAGATATCTTCAATCCAAGATGGCTGCTAAACCACTTGACCTTCAGATATGGTTGGTTGAGATCTAGGACAACCTGATAAGGAGAATCTGTGTCAGATTTCACAAACTCATCACAAACTACAGTTGTTAATGGTTAACACCATTGGCCATATTTAACTAGTCTGCTGATATGTTTTGTCATTATTGCAGCTTAACTGTATTTGTAAGAAAACAACTAGTCCCTCTACATTTTCACTAGCCATACTACTGAATAGTGACTATGTGTGTCCCTGTAGACAACAACCCATGAAGGTCCGGGTTAAAATTGATCTTCAGCAACCCATGCTTGTCGTAAAGGGCGACTAACGGGATCGGGTGGTCAGGCTCAATGACTTAGTTGACACATGTCATCAGTTCCCAATTGCGCAGATCGATGCTCATGCTGTTTATCACTGGATTATCTGGTCCAGACTCGACTATTTACAGACCGCTGTCCTATAGCTGGAATATTGCTGAATGCGACCGCTGCCAAATAGCTGGAATATTGCTGAATGCTCACTCAAACTAACTCACTCACTCACTCACTCACTCACTACTCACTCACTCACTCACTCACTCACTCACTCACTCACTCACTCACTCACTCACTCACTGTAGACAACAAACAAGAACTTTCCAGTGAATTATTGGCATCAGAATGCATCACAAATACTATTTACCTCATAATTTATCAATGAAATTACACAGGGCATCTGAAGATTGACCTCAGTAAACCACTGTATCTAATCTGAATGTTATGAGCCTTCAGTCATTTGTTCCTTGATACAGACAATAACCTGCAAAGCCGCCGTGGCATGGGAGGCCAAGAAGCCCTTGACAATAGAAACCATTGAGGTGGCGCCACCCAAGGCAGGAGAAGTACGAGTAAAGGTGAGTGGTTCATGACATGAAGCAAGGTTTATGTTGGATAAGATCAGGAGTTCATTTTGTGTTTGGCCATGTCCTCACATGTCTTCTTTGTTTGTCAACATTTTCAGTTTATCAAACAAATTCAACATAAAATATGAGAAAATGCTTTAAACAAATTTAAAAACAAATACATGAAGAAAGTTGCAATGCATTAAAAACAAATTTAAAACATACATACTATGGTTTATTACAAGTCTTTTTAGGAGAATTAAGCATTTTCATCTGTCAAATGGGTTTGATACAAGAGGCTAATGACACACTCTGTTGAATGGGTTTAGGACAAAGTTGTCAGATGTGTCAAGGATGTGTGAGTCTATGCCCAACCCTGGGTTAATCTACTACGTTTGACTTGTTTGGACAGGTTCTTGCTACTGGAGTGTGCCATACAGATGCCTACACGCTTGATGGCTTCGATCCAGAGGGTCTGTTTCCAGTTGTGCTTGGCCACGAGGGTGGAGGAATAGTTGAGAGTGTGGGTGAAGGAGTCACGTCGGTGAAGCCAGGTAAGCACTCGTTGGAACTGTTCCTCTACTACTGACAGCCTGCGTGGTCTAGTGGGTAGAACTGGACAGAGCATCTGAGACTAGAGAAGGGAAGGTTGCTTGTATAGCCTTCCAGTTGCTTCATACCAAGAGACATTAATAGATGGCTGCTCAATATAACCGGTTTACCGGTATTTATCGGTTCAAACATGAAAACGATACGTATTGCGATACGCTGATCGAAAACCGGTATTTTGACATGCATTCGGAAAACTTCGTAACACTCGGACATCTTCGGATATTTCCGTTTTTTAGATTGTTCCTGTCCTTGTTTCATTTGTGCCAAACATTATTTACATTTTTATTTTGTCATGATTAAAAGTTATTATTAAAGCCTAATCAAGCATTGTGATTTTGTTGTGTTTTTGCTTTATAAATCAAGCATTAACTCGATTGTAAGTAATTTCTTGTCAAAAACAATTTCTTTCAATATATTGCAATACATATCGCAATACAAGGTTTCGCATCACAATATATCGCAATACGAAAATTCCCTGCAATACCCACCCCTAGTTTCAGACATACCTATCAGCATGAAAACTTCAAAAGTCTCAGTTCTAGGGGTAAACTCATGACAGATACTTGTTCTGAGTGTAAATAAATAAAACTGCTCAATTATTTGGTTGTCGATATTTACCATTAATTCCTGAGCACTGTGGCATATACACCCAGTGGGAACACATTCAGATAAGTATTTGTGTACCATGTTGTATTTTGGTGAAAATTGAAAATTCCAAATCAGGGTGCCGTTGTACAAAGCGATCTTAGCTCTAAGGTGACCGTAACTCCCATACCTTAACATAGACTTAAGGTAGTCTTAGCGCTAAGGTTGTTTTGTACAACGGCACCCTGGACAGTATATAAATGATTTTAGAAAGCTGACAGCTGACTGGTTCAAGAACTGACAGTCTCCATTTAGATAAGGCAAGCAAAGTTGGTTCAGTGTTCACCTTACAAGACCTTTGATGGAGGTGTAGTCCTCCCATCAATTCTAGACCCTGTTGTACTGAAATCCCCACTGTACTGGGCCGCCTCCGTGGTGTAGTGGTTAGAGCGTCCGCCTGGAGAGCGGAAGGTCGCGGGTTGGATCCCTGACCGCGTCATACCAAAAGACGTTAAAATATTGTACTTGTTGGTCCCTGCCTGGCGCTCGGCATTAATGGGTACAACAAAAAGGACTGGTCGGCTCGGAGTCGGTATAAGTGGGGTATTCATGCTTCACTGCAGCATGGTATCTCAGTGAGCTAGCACTATAAAACCTGCTTAGGTCTGGGCTAGTACAAGCAGCCGCACATACATATACACACGCATGCACGTCGTCATATGAGCGAAATATTCTGAAGCAAGACGTTAAAACCCACTTCACCTCACCTCACCCACTGTACTGTGTTTCAGGCGACCATGTGATTCCGTGCTACATTCCTCAGTGCTATGACTGCAAGTTCTGCAAAAGCACCAAAACCAATCTGTGCTCAAAAATAAGGTAAGAAAAGGGTGGAGACAAAACACCTTTCCACAATATGAAAATAAATTGTGACTTTCTTATTGGTCTGTATCCTGACACACCAGTTGTATTCCCTGTAACTAGTGTTTCAAAATATTTCTGTTCTTTCAATCTTGGGTAAAGACTACACTGATCCCTGATCTTAATATAATGGATTTGGAAAATAACCTCGATCTGTCATAACTGGCAAGGAAATGTTAAACTGACTGTGAAAGGACTTCAAATCTTGAAGAAACATGGGTTGAGGAGAGTGGAGGACAATTCCCACATTCCCCATTTATACACATGGACTGTGAATGTGAATGTGAAAATGAAACAACCAGCAACATAGAATATGTATCATTGTTATGTTCACAGTTTGACTATAATATTAGGAATATTAAAGTTCAGCATGACTTTTACTAACATCTTACCAGCTGGAAGAGTTTAACATAGAGTACACGAAGTAATTAGATCACTTCATTCTTGAGGTTGAAAGGACACAAATCCTGGAAAAGATGTCCTAGTTATATTGTGGTAGATATTTATCTTTCCACTTAATAATGTAACTCACAGGTGCACTGGACAGTTTTCAATATCACAAACCCTAATGAGATTATATATACATGGTCACATCTGGTGATGGTTAACACCAGATGTCCTATCTACAGTTAGACAACATGACAGTCTATTTTTAGTTTCAGTATCCTTACAGTGTTACATGTTGAAATGAATACATCCTCTGTCCCAACCAAACATCTTATCTTGCTGATTTTTAGAAAAGCAAAAGTTATGGGGTATGAAGGGAAACGTCCTAATTGTAGTGTTGAATGGTCTGGTGGGGTAATGTCCGAGGGAGTGGAAGGTTGATGGTACAATTCCTGGCCACAAAATGGTACTTGTTGTTGCCCTGCCTTGGTCAGCAGCATCAACGAGACAAAGCAAGAACTGTTGAGCTGAGAGTCTGGCTATTTTGGCACCATTGTTAACTGTGACTTAGTATCTCACTGACCTCTATAAAACCAACATTAGCCTAGACTAGTATTACAGATTTTTAAAAGTGTTGGAATAACAGACAGTTGTTTCTAAGGGACCGTTCATAATTTATGTCCGGCGGGGGGGCCGGGTGGTGGGTGGGTGTGTGTTTGATGATGATGATTTATATGGAGAAGCATGTACAATGTGAATATAACCCCACCCCCCATCCCTTTCTAAAATTTATGTACAAAGTAAGTGACCCCCCCTGAATGTCATGTACAAAATCAATCTCCCCCCCCTCCAATATTTTTTTAGCATAATTTAAAAATATATGTATGTACAAAGTTGCTGACCCCCCTAGAAACTTGTACAAAATTGATGACCCTCTCACCTCCCCGGAACAAAATGGGTGACCCACACACCACCACCATCATCATAAACCCCCCACCCCCCACCCCCAGCCATAAATTATGAATGGTCCCAAATCTTGTATAGAGATAAAATCTAACCAACATTTTGTTTGGAATATATTTAAGATCTACTCAAGGCGCTGGAGTAATGCCCGATGGCACGTCCCGGTTCACTTGTAAGGGGAAGCAACTCTACCACTTCATGGGCACCAGCACATTCAGTGAATACACTGTTGTTGCTGAAATATCAGTTGCCAAGGTAATTGTTTTTAAAAGCAACAAAAACAACAATTATGTCATTTATTTTGCATTGTGTGCCTCAAAGGTTTTGAATCTACTTTCACTAAATTGTCCCTTGTCATGATTACAAGTATGTTGTAACTTGTAAATATATGGATGATTGTTAACCAAGTGCATTTAATTTTTGCTGGACTTGGCCTTAAGTATTCTATGAAGCCTATGACTGTTCTGTCCATCACTGCTGATTGATGAGGAAACACAAGCTGCCTCATTCTTGTCAGGTGCTTAGATTGAAGGCCATATGTCAGGTGCTGCATTAGCATCACAAGGTCTAGGAGTCCTTCTCAGCAGACTTTTCATTATGCAATGCCCCATGTTCTGTGTCCCCCTTAAAGCTGATTGTTCTGTGTGCCCCTTGTATAGTGGTGGTTCTTGTGTGTGCAGGTTGATGACGGAGCCCCATTGGACAAAGTGTGCCTTCTTGGGTGTGGGATATCCACTGGATATGGTGCTGCCCTCAACACTGCTAATGTGAGTTTGAACCTGGAAGATGACTGTAGCTATTATGTATAATTATGGAAAATGAGAGCTTTCATATGAACTGTGACATCTGATAATTCTGTCTTTGTTATTATGGTTTATTCACCACCTAGTCACTAGCCACAAGAAATGAACAGTGTAGTCATAGGAAGTTTCTTGACCTGGCTATTGAACCTTTCAGGTTGATGCTGGTTCCACTTGTGCTGTATGGGGTCTTGGCGCTGTTGGTCTGGCCGTCATCATGGGATGCAAGAAGGCAGGAGCCAGTCGTATAATTGGCATTGACATCAACCCGGACAAGTTCGAGACTGGTAAACTTATGTTGTATCGTATTGATCATATTGATAGTTCATTTGCTAAGAATGATGGCTGTTTTATAAGGACTGTATCAATTCCCTTGGGTAATCCTGGGAATGACCAGATCCTCAGTGGAATATTATTATCCCCTTCTTGTTGCAAGAGATTTGTTAACTGCATGTCAGTCCCCCTGATAGTTTGCTAGGCTTACCACCTCCTTTCTCTGGAAAAGACGACACAGTGGAATTTAATTATGATGGATTTGAAAAAAAGTCTTATCTTCTCTGATTGTTTCTAATTTGGCTGACAATGACTGAGAGATTCCTATTGTTTTGTAGCCAGGCAGTTCGGAGCTACAGAGTTTGTGAATCCCAAAGATCATGAACGTCCCATCCAGCAGGTTCTGGTGGAAATGACAGATGGTGGTCTTGATTATACATTTGAATGTATCGGCAGCGTGGCAACTATGGTAAGTTTTGAATGTATGGAAGGTGTAAGAATTGTTTTTGAAATATGAGATAGTCAAATAGCAAAGGGGTCAGAAATGTTACAGAAAAACATTCACTCACTCACTAACCCTTTAATCGTTTCTGCCAGAGGGCTGCACTGGAGTCTTGTCACAAGGGATGGGGTGTGTCCACCATCATCGGTGTTGCGGCTGCTGGACAGGAGATCTCCACACGCCCATTTCAGCTGGTCACTGGTCGTGTGTGGAAAGGGTCAGCTTTCGGGGGTAAGTTGTAGCTTCTGAATGTGTGGGTAGACTCTGAGATTCTTTCTCTCTCATACACTCAGGTGTTTGTAAATTTTTGTTCTCATAGTCGAAGTAGACACAATTTTTGGATACCAACTTCTTCCATATACTGTTTGTATGTAGTGACATTTTGTTAGAGATCTTCATACTCAGTAGTGCTTGACCAACAGTTTTAGGATTTGTACCAAAACAACACTGAAATGGACTGTTATTAATAATTTGTGTCTGTTTTGACATCCATCAACTTGTAAGAAAATTCATTTTCCAACTGTGTAAGAAAATTCATTTTCCAACTGTGTGCTGTGTTACCAGGCTGGAAGAGTCGAGACAGTGTGCCCAAACTTGTGCTGGAGTACATGAAGAAGGAACTGAAGGTGGATGAGTTTGTCAGTTTCACGTTTCCCCTTGAGCAGGTCAACACAGCCTTTGACTACATGCACAGTGGCAAAAGGTAGATATGCTTGTGTCATAATACCTAGTGGTCTGCAAAGAATTCGAAGAAACAGACAATGACCCCTTTCAATGTAGTATTATCGTGTCATTTTCAAAACTTATGGGGCATGACTCTTTGAGATCATACAAAGAGTAAAAGCTAATTATACACAGCTTTTTAAGCAGTTCATGAAACAGAACTGCGCCAAAATTATGTGGGCATATAATTTATTCTAATGCCAGCCGTACAAGGATTTTTGATACAGAGATTATTCTTCCATGGACATGGAGGGAGCTGGGGAGGTCAGTGTTGTGAGGTATAAGAAGAAGGAAAAGGCTTTAATGCAATTATGATAAACTTGGTATTTACTTTCTGTAGAATGGGGCGCGCTGCCTTGTCAGTAAATGACACAGTTCTACAAGTAATATAAAATATTAAGACTGAAAGAGGACTAATATATGTATATAATTAAACTATCGTCATCATTTTGAACATGCTCAAATACTCCTTCAAACTTTTGTTTTGCCATGTGTCTAGTACAGTGAACAATGGGACCAGTGTTGATGACACCAGGCTTACAGACCTAAATAGGAGATTCAATAGACTGTCCTGAAACCTATCATTTCAGATTTATTAGTCTTACATATTCCATGGTGTTACTTTTGTATTCAAGTTTAGGCTGAACACTTTAGGTGCTAGCAAACACTTTGTATGAATATTTAAGAAAATAAACTAAACTTGACTGAGTAGAAATGACTGGTTAACATGTTTTGAAAATATCTCACACCAAATAATCTTATATTTTGTTGATTTGCAGTATACGCTCTGTGGTGACACTGAGCTAGATCCAGATGGCTTCTAAAATATCCTAGCTGACTGCGTAATGTGACAACACCATGTGACTTCTGCCAACTTCACTCCATACAACCAATTGTGCTGCTTTAATGGTTAATACAGAAAAAGGATTTCATGCATTCATGACATGTATTTTGTAATGATTTATATGATGAGAACCAATCAGGACAACAGGTGGAAATTGTGTTTCTCCGTGTGGATCGGTGGACTTTCTTTCTTACAACAGTATAGTACTCAGAGGAACTGGATTAAACTGTGCTGTAAATACTTTTGTTTTGTTCTGTCATGTTTTCTGCAGTGTATGCTTCTCTGTGTGAAGTATTCAAAGAATAATCTATTTGTTGTGGAGAGTTACATCCCTTAGGGATTGCAGTATCCTGTGAATGTGGGGTGGAATGATAAAGAATTTATCAGCACTGAAAACGTTCTGACAAAAAGATCAAGAAGTCCTTCCTGTTTGATTTCTTTCCCCAATGAAGTAGTGTCCGGGGGGATATTGATGAATTTGGTATACGATCATGGGATAGTAGATTTGCCAGAAACATGTGCTCCAAAAGAGTCATCATTGGCAGCTAAAATTCACCAGAGAAAATACTAGGCTTTAGATTGAAGTATGTTGAGAAAGTTATTCAGGTGTACAGGGTTTGACATCCTGTAGCATCCCTGGCTATACATCCGAAATGTTTGAACGAAGCAATTACGAGAGCAGAACACCCAACAAGGATGTCTACCTGCATGTCCAGTTTTGTTACTATGTCTTCAAGAAAAAGTCTGTCAAGGTGAAGTTGAGGTGACAATATGGAGTAACGTTTGTCCTGGTCTACTGACACTTAGGTGTGACCTTGACCGCAGTTGTGGTCGTTTACCGACTTTGTAAATCGAGCTGCAATCCACGAAATATGATCACTGACACTGAGTTTGACATTGTCTTTTTCCGACATCATAATTAGGTCTGTGGTTTTGAGGCAGTGTATTAATAGAACATTCATGGGTGTTTAAGAACAGTTTGTGGCCATATAATTGTAGAATAATATATTGTAAAGAAGCAGTGGTTTGGCATGATTAAATATTCTATATACCCTATACGGAATAAACACGTATTTAGGTCACCAAGGCTCGCTTACTACAATGTTTGTCGAATTTCTTAATCCGAAACCGCACTCGCGCGATGACTTGTTTACATTATGAGGTAATATTTAAATTGAACTCGGTTAGCAACACCCCTGACCCGAACGTTGCTTGACTGCCAATGTGTACATGCTGGTGGAGATGATGCTGACGGTAGGGGCGTGTCCCGCTTACAAACAGCGTTAGAAAGTCATAAAGGTCTCTGAGCGTGACACGCCCCCTATGGTGCCGGCAAACCATGAATCGCAAGTTGGGTGTTCTGTCATCCCTCGGCAACAACCATTCCTCGCACCCTGCATGGTCCACTAAACAAATTGCATATGAAATTCGTTGCTTTCATTTCAGAATGGGCGAGTTTGTTTGCAAACAAGAGAAAGGTCACGTTATATGTAAGAGTTACTTACAGTGGTTTAATTATGAGACAGCGTTGTGTCGGAATCTGAAGCAGGTCAGTGCTTGTTTATTCCTTGACACACTCGACTTTCTGGATAAGTAACATTCATATCGTCGCAGCGGACGACGTTCTTGTCGACACACGCTCCCTCGCCCTTCTGATCTGCAGCGACAATTTCCTCGGCGTGGTAGGTGGCGTATTTGTATCGGCGAGCTACAAGAACAAAGCCGATGAAGTTGACGAACATCATGGCGCCCAGCAAGAAGAACAGATACTCTGCCTTTCCATTGTTGATGTCGTCCGGGAGCCACGGATCTGGATAAGCAATTGTCAGTATATGTATGAGTACATATAATACGTCAACTACACCGCCTACAGAGGTGTGGACCCACCTTACAAAGCGACGTTAACGGTACGAATGTTATAACTCCTTGTTGAATAAGCGTTACTATAATAGCATGTAGCGTTACTGGTGCCAGTGAGACCGTCTGCTGAATGATAGCTAATGGATGTTGGGAATTCTGACAGCCGACCTATGTATGACGTTGTAATTGACTGTGCAGAGTTGCGTCCCTTTGAAGAATCCCTGGTTCGATTCACTGATTTGCCAAGGTTGTAAACCTTGGTTTGATTTCACCATATATCCGAGAATTCACAGAAGAAAATATCTACGAGGATCCTTCCGAAATGAATTTGACGTGCTGTGATATAACTGGAATATAGTTCAAGTTGACATTGAAATCAACTCCCATACATGTATATTCTGCTACCCCACTCGAAAGAAACCGTATGTCATCCATGATAAAGCTTGAATATTGCTGCACCCGGCGTGCAACAGCAAGAAAGGCTTATAACAATGTCGGACAATAGCAGGTCGTTGGAAACATATGTCCATGTAAAAGCATAAGTAAAGGTGATAATAGGATTTATTACCTACGAGGACAAAAATATCGGGGTTCATATTTTTCATACGATGCCTTAGGGCAAAATATCACTTTGTCATGGTGACGTGACGTCATGAACAATGCTATGACGTCACGTTTCTTCTATGACGTTGCGTTCTACATAGGCGACGACAGGTATAGCCTAATGTTTGAAAGTAGATTTGGGTGTATTTTTCTCAATTTGACGACTTCGGTAATAAACAGAATATTATATTCGTGCCCAATATCATACTATGTTTACGACATTCGTGCCTAAATATCGGTATATCCCACGCTCTCGCTCGGGAAATACCAACATTTAGGCACTCGTGTCGTAAACATAGTATGACATGGGCACTCATATAATATCCTCTCTATGTTAAAGTTAGTCTCCATTACATTAACACGGGCCACTGTTGTGCTTCAGTTGGATGGATTATATCTGTGGGCAGTGATATATCTCTCTTTTGTGTGCAGTTGATCCCGGTAAAATAAAAATGTTCTCTGTTGCCCTGGCGATGTCAATAAATCACACAAGCACTGCATCACAACTTACCGTCTTTCGTGGCTACTTCAACTATTTTAAGAATGGCCGATGAAACAAAGGTGCCAAGTCCCCAGGTCATCATAAAAAACCCTGTGAGAACTCCCTGCATACAAGGGTGCGCTTGAGTAAACGCAAACTCTAGCCCTGGAAAAAGACATGGTAAAGTTACAAAAACCAAAAAGATTAATAATATATCAATACATAATGACCATACCGCAGTATTAAAGTGTAGTGGAACATATTATTCACTTATCATTGTGCTGCGTTGGCGGGTTTTTTGTTTGTACCCTGAATGTGTGCCATTGTACCCATAGGCCTAGGGCTTGCCTGGTGCAGACGCAATTGTAAGCAATATCCCAGCTGTTATGGCGATCTGTAAATAATCGATCTAAGACTAACCAACGCAGCGATTGATACTGAGAGCAAAAACGCCTGGGTAACGAACACTCCACTGTTACAAGACATATACAGTTCAGTGGAAAATTCATTAATAAAAAGTACAAAACGTACGGGACTTAGGATACATCTTTGTCTTACTCCACGGGAGGTATCAAACGCTACGCCGCTAGGTGTTTCATGATGTGCTCATAATAAAGCCAATCACCGAGCTTGACCATCCGATCCATTAACCTGCATTGGTTGCTGGAACCAGTCCTTACCAGGAATAACCATAGTCTACGAACGTACTTAATAACGGGGGCGCAAAACAACATTCATTCACTTTACTTCACATATGGTTTACCCTGTCCAGGCCCGACCATATTGTAGACCGTCGTGATATAACGCGGGTTTCACTGTCTGCCATGTAATGCCTCGGTTGTCCACACACCTCACCACATTCATTTGCTGTTAATTACGACTCACCTGTAATGCTGGCAAACACTTCACTTGCACCGACTAATGCAAACTGTGGCACCTGCACAAGCACTGACATGGAAGAAGCGTTGAATTTCTCATCTCCAAGCACCTGAACGACGGCTCCATGGACTTGGAGGTCCTGCTTCCGGTACATCTCCACCACCCCTGCCGTTACCACAGAGCCCCCCACCAGCAGGAGACCCACCCCTGCAGGGAGAGTAAAGTGGGTGACACATCTCGTTAGACAAATTAACAGAATAGAAACTAGGTTGTGTGGTAAATTCTGGATTTTAACGGGGGTGTCAGTTTCCGCATAATCTGTTCTGTTACACGTGTAAGATATTTTGATGAAATTGTACATACAGTTTCATTAGGTATAGGGGCGGTGGGGTAGTCTAGTGGTTAAAGCGTTGGCTCGTGACGCCGAAGACCCGGGTTCGATTCCCCACATGGGCACAATATGTGAAGCCCATTTCTGGTGTCCCCCGCTGTGATATTGCTGGAATATTGCTAAAAGCGGCGTAAAACTAAACTCAGTCAGTCAATAGGTATAGATCTAAAATATAGTAGTTACTTTAATTTCACGTGAACATGCTTGCTGACAGCAGCTTATATTTTCCCTCTTTTAAATTGTTTTATTCTGTCTGTTTAGTTTTGTCATGTTTTGATAAGAACCTAATTATTAATGAAAGTCGTCATTAGTGTTCCCGCGATGCCCTATATCAATTCAGTCTAAGTAGACTTAGGCTCAGTATTATTCGTTACACTGCTACACTGACTGTCAGCATAGCAGTGTAACGAATAATACTGAGCCTAAGTTTACTTAGACTGTATATCAGTTGTATACTATTATTCACACGATGTATGCTTTGTTCTTTCTAAAACATTTGTCACTTAGAGATAGAAATACTTTCAACAATACCTTGATAGGTTTGCATTAACTGGCATGGATTAGACGGGTGCCTCACCAATTCTCTGAAGCTGTTTGAGGGGCCGACCCAACCTCCTGAAGAGCGGGTATATCAGCCGGTCTACGAGAGGGATGAACACAAGGATGATGAGGATGTCAAAGATCGTCAACATGGCGGCGGGGACTTTGACGTCACCAACTTTAACGTTCAGGCTCTCTGATTGCAGGAAGAAGGTGGACATCATCTGTACAATTGTATTTGAAAACAAATATGCTGTTCACTAATATAACATTCAACCAATACATTTCTAGAGATACTTGAGCTTGAGAGGTATTTCAAGTGATTTTGTGTGGCAGCAATGACGCCAAGGCTTGTATAATTGTTCTACGTTGAAGTTTAAGTTTATAGCTGTAAAGAAACATTGCAAGTTGGATCGTTTGCAAATATAATAAAAGGCAAACTGGGGGTAAATACTACGAGACACGGGTGATTGGAGGCCCTTTAAAAACAGACTTGCGTATTAACTAATAACTACTTGCCAAGTATGGATCGGACTCATACAGTACAGAATTCAGGAGACTAAAAGTGCAGTGAGTGCGCTGATAGATATTATAGAACTAAGTATGACAGCGTATTGCAACATTTCCAGACAGCTTGGATTAGCGTCATATCCAGAGTAAAGCACGGTAATAAAGACCTTAATGGGGGGACCCATTTCGACTTAGGGACCGTTCATAATTTATTTTTTTATGTTATTTTATTTTATTTTTTTTTTGGAACGGTTTCGTGGTGGGTGGTGTGTTTTGGGGGCTGTTGATGACGATTTTTTAAAATATTTTTTTTTGGGGGGGGGTTCCACCCATTTTGTTCCGGAGAGGTAAGGGGTCAGCAATTTTGTACATAGATGTTATAAAAAATTCTGCTTAAAAATTATGGGAAGTGGAGGGGGGTCACTTATTTTGTACATGTTATGCCGGGGGGTCACTTACTTTGTACATAAATCTTAGGGGGGGTCATTTACATTGTCCATTCAAATCATCATCATCCCCCCTAGTCATAAGTTATGAACGGTCCCTTAAGATACATGTATATGGAAAACAAAGGCCTGAACGAAAAAAGTTCGTTATACCCGATAGTTCGTTACAAGCGCGTTGCGTTATAAACGTAGGTTTACTTATTAGAATATTGTTGGAGGTTTGTGGTTACCTGAGAGTATATCACCCAGTAGAAGATCATGAGTACAAACACAGGCATGATTCTCAGGACACCGACGGCACCATCTACAGTGACGTCATCATAGGATCCGCCTTTCGTTTTCCTCATCTCTTCAAACTGTCCGCATCCTTTACGCCACACACTGAACACAGAAGTCAACACACTTCCTGAAACAAAAATTGGGAGAGTAAATAGATGAGTGGAGGAGTAAGTGATTGAATGGATAGTTATCCTCTTATCAGCGTAATCGGAACCAAATCTGAGGATCACGATAAGCACTTTGACCGACATGTACCGGAGGAGCGTTGGGCACAGCTCTGTCGTATTCTTTAACCATTTCCCAATTATCTTTAATTCTCTGCTTGTGAGAAACTTGCAATATTTCAAAGACGAAATATATATGAACATTGTATACAAAAACAAATATAAATTTGCCTGCATGCGAAAATAATATTCACATGGAAATGTTTTATTATGATTACTGTCCAACCGACTACTTTATATTCTACTTTTGTTAACAGTATTAATATATATTTGTATATTTCAAACTTTTAATATATTTGCAGATTAAGAAACACATTTACAACGTCAAATTTCTTTCTGAGAAAAAATTATCCGACCAATTTCTTTGTAACTAGCACGTGTAATTTCAGAACATCCAGACCCGTGAAGGTCCCGGTTAGAATGAACCTTCAGTAACCCAGGCTTGTCGTAAGAGGCGACTAACGGGATCAGGTGGTCAGGATCGCTAACTTGGTTGACACATGTCATCGGTTCCCAATTGCGCATACCGATGCTCATGCTGTTAATCACTGGATTGTCTGGTCCAGACTCGATTATTTACAGACCGCCGCCATATAGCTGGAATATTGCGGAGTGCGGCGTAAAATTAAACTCACTCGCTCTCACTCGGTCAGAACATCCAGCTTTTCCAGTGAACTATTTCTTTGTGTAAAACCCCATGAGGAAATAATTTTCGCCAACAGATAGTTTTGTCAAAAGCAACTCACTGTGTGTGTAGTACATACCCGCTGGTGGTGTGTGCCGGTACGTTCCCCGGGCCAGGACCAAGACCACAAGGGCTATACTCATGCTGAAGAAGGGGACAGACAGTCCCCACACCCAGCTGATGTTCTGCTGCAGGTACGCCACACCAGAGTAGGCGACCAGAGCTCCGGCATTGTTGACCCAGTAGAACCTGGGAGACAGCAAGTCACATGGTCAAACACCATAGGGAACACCTGTAACCGCCTCATGTGTTTCACATTTAGATCTTTCGATCTTTGGTTTGATCAAGTCAAAACGTTTAACATATAGGGATATTTCCAAATTTGAAGAATCGGTGACAAAAATAAAGCCTATTGTAATTCCCTACTTCGATTTCTACCATATGTTTCAGGGTGTTGTTTTTTTTTCAGATGAAAATTACTTACTTTTGCATGTCAGTGTGAGGCGGTGAGCCACAGGTAAGACAGGTTTCATAGACATATGGGAAGACTGTTGTCTGTATCATAATTTACCAATTGAAGAAGGATTGCACGGCGTGCTCGCCCAGCCCTTGCACCTGCAGCGCCCCGAACGCCCCAATATTGGCCCTGATGCTACTGGTGCCCATGGCAACAAACACCAGACCTCCAAGAAAGTAGACACGTCTCGCCTCCTGGGAATACAACATTCAGTGTACATACTACAGTGAATGGGTAACATCAAGATAAAGTGAATCAAATTGTCAATTTATTGAAAATTATTTTACAAAAATATAAAACGTTTGTCCATTTGCAACATATGCTAAAAGGAGTGTGTATTCATCTGTTCATTTATTTGAGAGATTGACTCAAATAATTTATAAGTTAAAAATAACTTTTTGTTTTCTTTACTCCCCATCATGTTCCGTGAATGAGTAATAAAATTAAACTCTGACATCACAACGAAATAAATGGACATATTTTGCAGTCAGTTAAATAAAATATCTTGGGGGGCGGTGGGGTAGTCTAGTGGTTAAAGCGTTGGCTCGTCACGCCGAAGACCCGGGTTCGAATCCCCACATGGGTACAACGTGTGAAGCCCATTTCTGGTGTCCCCCGCCGTGATGTTGCTGGAATATTGCTAAAAGCGGCGTAAAGCCAAACTCAGTCAGTCAGTCAGTCAGTCTTAAGTATCTTGGCGTTGTCCCATTGACTGGTTTTGCACACAGTAATATAGATTTAAACTAAGAGTTGACACATATTCGATTCTTGAAGGCCATTTGAACGGAGTGTTCGGAGCCGAATCTGACACACGTAACTTTTGACGATGTGTTTGATTTGGCTGCGTAAATCGTAAACATTAATGCAAGGGGTCAATCGTCCGTTTCCATAAGCTGTATTAAGGTACAAACGAGCAGAATACGCAATACCTGAAGCGCTCGTAAAATAGCAAACCTACCCCCCACACTTACCAATGTCATATCATAGGCAGATCCATCCTCAGACCTGCCGAACACATCTTTATAATCCACAGAAGAGATAGGTATCATCACAAGACCTGCAGTGACACATTGAACATATCAACATATCATACAACAGGACAGTGATAAAACTGGTACTGGTACACCGTTCTGGAGAAAATGTTCAAAGGAATTGTCATGCTGGATCGGGTGGTCTGGCCCGGTGACTAGGTTGACTGGGCTGCCCGTGTTGACAATAACTGGTGGTATGATCTAGTCTTAATTATTTATAATTGGAATTTAGCTGAGCACGGAGATAAACGATGCATTACTTGTAGCTCACGATCAAAACATAAAAAATTACGGTTTCTTTTTAAAGAAAAACATTCCCAAAAGACCAAGTGTGCTTTTTTGTACGTCGGTTTATGTACAGCATCAGTGTTTTGGCTCTGCTGTCTGACCTATGCTTCGTAACAGTGGAGTGCCACGGAAGTGCCACGTGAGCTAGGTAACTCACATATGAGGTAGATGAGGCCCGCCCCCAGGATGGTGTTGTACCGGCCCGCCATGGAGTCTGCGATGTAGCCGCCCAGCACATTCAGGAATAACGCTATCCCTACACACAGAGTACATTTAGTGGACCACAAGTCGGCACATATAATCTAACAAATACACTGTTGTATAAAATATATTACGGACTAGTTCAAAATGAACGTCTTAAATGTTCTAGATGCCAATATGCTCAAACGCACGTGAACTATAGCATGGCTAAAGATTATTTTAACAGTATAATTTGATGTTGTGAAAGATATGACTTGACTCAGAAACAAAGAACAAAGACTCTGAATATTGTAACTCTTCGTTCATCGTTTAAACGACTTTACTTTCAGCTGATTTCTACTGAATACTGAAAGTAATCAGTCTTTTTTGTTTTAGTTCCAACGTCATCGATATTTGACAAATCAGACCGAGCCTTCTTCTACTGGTGGTTCCGTTGAGAGGTATGAAGGACCCACTGGTCGTGAGTTCGAATCCCTGGTTCGCAGTAACAATCATGTATTCCATGCCCTTTTTCGGATTTCTTCACATCGTGCTTTCCAGTTGCTAGAGATGTTTTTACTAGGAGCTATGTAGCTTGTTAACTTCAGAGAATAACCCGTCTTGGTTACCTGTCTGAATGCATGGATGCCATGCCCTTGAATGATCTGACAAAACTGATATTTTCATGAGTGGCAAATTTATTGTCCACGTTTTCATGTCGAGAACAACTAACTTACTATAGTTATATTTCAAAGTGGTTATCGGAATATGGTAGTCAGTCTCACAGTCCCTGAACCACATTATTTTCAGCCAAGCCTTCTCTGCAATGCTAAAGCCCTAAATGAAGCAAGTCTAGATTTCCTCAGGTTCAGGATCTCTGGTCTCCCTGGGGCTCCTTTTCAATTTAAATGGGCTTGTTTGTTTGAGACTAAGCATTAGTCTAGGAACATGGGTGCACAGTCAGTTAGTGAATTTGTAAAGTGCATGCATGTCATATACGTTAATTTTTCTTTTCCTGTAAATGTCGGGAGCGGGCGTTAATAAGCTGAAAAACTTGTGCCCAATCCCTTTCAATACTGAATTAAATATATGTTCAAACAAAACATTAATTTGGCACCAGTTCCTGTTTCAAATTTCTTACAGTGAAGGGTGATGGAGTCGCCGAGAGATTCAAGCGTTCGCTCGTAACGCCGACTGGCGAGTACCTGGCTACGATTCTCCATATGGGTACTTATATAGTGAAGTTACATCTGTACATAGGTACCCGAGAAGACGAGGCTGATGGTTGCTGCCTCGGGGCTGCTGTAGTCGAGGACACTGGTGCAGAAGAGGATCATGTTGGCCGCGACGCTGTAGTACGTTATTTGCTCACACAGGTTACATACCAGGAGAGATATAACCGAATACATCTTTTTTGGACCCGAGTTTCACTTTGGGAGACCCCGGCGAGTTCTCAGCAGATATGGTGGCCGCCATCTTGTGTGTATTTTCTTTCTGTGGTTTGCGAGTCGGGGGACCTATCAACGTATTTATGCAGACCTTCAAAGGTAAACAGTTATAAGTGCTCGGGAAGAAAGACAAGTAGATCTACCGTAGTACACAAGAACATAATAGAAATACCTGACCCTCATGACTACGTCTACACAATTTGTATGTGGTTGGCTTCAAATACCGAAAAGGTTACTCTAGTGAAAAAAGATATATACATGTACTCAACAAATAAAGTCAAGGACCACCTCAATTTATTTTAATATCTAATAGTGCATATTATGATCCATATAATACTTAAATATTGAATATTGGGATGGTCCTTAACTTTATTGTTGAGTATATATGAAACCTGCTAGGTCAAATTAAATATACGTTATACGTTTTACAAACAAAAATTAACTGTTCGCTGGG
The DNA here is from genome assembly GCF_003918875.1 of Haliotis rubra. Lineage (NCBI taxonomy): Eukaryota > Metazoa > Mollusca > Gastropoda > Lepetellida > Haliotidae > Haliotis > Haliotis rubra. The sequence continues at coordinate 5,304,737 of NW_025767190.1, forward strand.
CAGGCTGGGTGTGTTGGAAGATGACTGTTCGGCTTCTTTGAAATGATTTGTTTGTTGTTAAACTCCACACACAGCAATATTCCAGCTATATGGCGGCGGTCTGTAAAGAATCGGATCAAACAATCTAGTGATCAACAGCATGAGCATCGATCTACGCAATAGGATACAATGACGTGTCAACCATGTCATCGAGCCTGACCACCCGATCCCGTATGTCGCCTTTTACAATAAGCATGGGTTACTGAAGACCAATTCTAACCAGGATCCTCAAGAGTCACTGATTACATGAACAGGTGTATACAAATCATGTATCTACAGCCATTGAGATCAGGTAGTCATTGTCACATGTAAATTGGTCACCTGTAATCGCTGAAGATGAAACCGGTGTACGGTGGTGTTTAAGAAAACATTCTGGCGTTATTTGTCTTCTTTACTGTGCAGTGTTTTGTTTTTTAGTCTATTTTAGACGAGAATGGGTATTTGACGGCATTTTAAAGTTAAGTTTAAAGACTGTCAATTGAGATCCTGATACAGTATCTGTCCGTGTGTACAGATAAGCACTTGTTTGACGAAACAGCGACATTTGCGATCTTTATTTTGTATTCTGTTGTCAGAGAAGTGAGTGACCAATGTGGGGAATCGAACCCGGGTCTTAAGCGTGACGAGTGAATGCTTTAACCACTGGGCTACCCCACGCCTCGGTCAGACAAGGATTGTGTGAATGTGAATGTCAGTAATAGTATAGCTCGTGCATGCTTATCTGGAAAACAAATGCTTGGGAGCACTGGACCACAGGGGCGTGTCGCGCTTAAAAACAGCGTTAGAAAGACATAGGTATATAGAAAGAAGGAAAGAGCGTGATACTGCAGTTCATGAGAAAATGGGTCGATTCAAGGGAGGTAACCTTACCGGCACTACAATTTAGAGTGAAAGAAGCGTCTGTTGAATCACCATGTTACTTCTTCACACGTTGTGTTCGCCTAAATCAACGTTTTGGGAATACTGGCGATTAACAAATATCAGACAATAAATTGGCTTAAAAGGCCAATATGAACAAATTTCATAATGTGTTTGCGTGAATTCCTGAGCTAAGTTAATTGTGACAGGAATATGTTCAAGGTTACAAGGGTTTCTTTTCACTTCTACATTTACTGTAGAAAATGCAGACATTAAGTCATTCCATCGTATAATTACTGTATTGAATTCAAGTATGAGTTCATGCAGGTTATTCCTGTGTTTTATACAGATACAAATATGCCTACTTAGCACTTCACTCATGCTACACTAACAAGCAGTTACTTCCGAGACGAACTGAGCTCAACATAACCAGTGTCACGTTGAACTGACAGTACAAACAGATCTTGGTGAGATGACCTGTCGACAGTGGAAGTGTATCGATTCTCATACCTGTGAAATTCATGTGGAAGTGAGAAACTGAGGAACTTGAGAGAATGTACGATCTTAACGTTTGTGTGAACATGCAACGTTTTTTGTAACTTAACGTGTAATCATCGAACTATTGTTTTGTTTTTTTATTAAGAGAGATCAGTGATATGTCAGGCTTATGGTCGTATAGGATGAAAGTGTGGTGCAAGGATGGGTTTTGTAAATTATATTTGTTTGCATTTCTGTTATAATTTAGGATTTTTTGTGTGTTTAACTTTAATGCATATGTACATGGATTAGTACGTTTCACAGGACTTCCAAGGCACTGATATTCAACAGGTTCCCATACGGACATCTAACCATTATGGAGCTGCCATGCTTTTCCTAACGGATACTACACAATACTGGCCTTTCCTGCACAACAGGATCTCACACTTGAACGTTATCGTTCCCGACGGCAGTTGTCAATGTAGGACGAACGTGCTTGCCATGATGCAGAGTGGCTGTTTTACGCCAAACTCCGGCTGAAATACAGCTTTGCTTGTAATCTGGACCATACTAAACCGTGATCCATATCCATTCACCAGGCAATAGTTCTTCCAGTGTTCGGAATTGTTAACAATGAGACGGGCGTCCCGAATACCAAAATAACATCATGGTACCCATTTCCTCCAAAGCTCTTCACCTTAGTATTATACTGCCAAACGAACATAAAATTCGAACTGTCAATTGAAATTAGAACAAAACCAATTGGTCACAATTTATGAACATTTATTACATCTAATGCACACACCTTTCATCCACAATATGTACAAACCATTCACACAAATTCCTATCTACATTTCACGACTTCACTCCCTTCGCTTTCAACACTTCCGCCATTAAGTCCTTCATGTACTGTATCTCGCGTGCTAGCTGATCTACTTTGTCACGGAGTTCCTTGTTCTGTTCTTCCAGACCCTGTTCCTCGGTCTTCACCTCTTCAGCTTCTGCTTTTTTCTTATGGCGATACCTGATGGCTGCGTTCTTGTTTTGCAGTTTCTTTTTGTCTTTCTTTGAGAGAAATTCAACCTGTATATCTGAGTCAATTGTGTCCTTAACCTTAGACTTTGTGCTACGCCCACTAGACTTAGAATAGGGCGACGACCTAATCCTCGATTTGCCATTTGATTTGGGAGTATTGTCCAAAAGCATTGCTTGAAGCTCACTACAGGTGGATGAGCCACTCGCAGAGTCTACTGTACTACTTGAATCAGGGGAGGAGGGCTCGGAGCCAGACAAGAGACTTTCTACATCTTCAGCCGAGAGAGGCGAATGCATGATGCCATCCATGTCTGTCAGATGTATGGGAGACATGGGAGTCTCAATACTAGAGTCCAGGGATACTGTGCCCAGGTCGATAGTTGGGGCCACCTGTGCCTCTGGTGATGGTGGGGTTGACTCTGGCTCCAAACCCTGCTCGATCAAGCTTCGTAAAATTTCATGACCCTTGACCTCAGATGAGGTGTCTGCAGCTTCCCATAAAGTTTCTGGGACTGAGCTGGCATCCATGGCACTAGCAGAGTCCTGAACCAGGCTCTGTAGCATCTCCGTGATGCCAGCATTTTCCATCCACTCATTGCAGAAGGGGTCTGAAAAGTAATGAATTGGAACATATCACCAACTGATCATATACATAATGTAACAATGAATAACAATGGATTTATTTCAGTTATTCCACTATTAATTCTAACTGCAGAAAAACAAAACAAACGTTAAAGCTTCCTGGTCTAACACTTGACCCTTATAGGTCAACTCGTGACCTTAAACACGTACCTGCAATATGCTCTGTTGGAGCTCCAAGCAGCTCGCTGAGGTCATCGACGCCGCTATCGAGTGGTGTCTTGACAATATCTGTCGACTCAAAGTCGACGTTCTTCCATGGATCATCGAACAGGGTCAGTCCGAGCGAAGGCTCGAGCTGCCAGTCCTCCGACAACAGGTTCAGATCCTCCATATTGAGTGTAGACGTCATCGTTGGTAAAAATTAGTTCTGTATCTTGTGCCTTTACAGCAATTGCCAGGGCGAAGAGAAAAACGACATTGTGTTGGGGTCTGAAAGAAAAAGCATTTGTGTTAGGCATAACCCCTGTAATGATGGGAATGGGTGGGGCGAGAGGGAATTTTTTTTATATAAAATTGCAACAAAATTGTTTGAAGAAAATAAAAGAATGCCTGTGTATGTAATTAAGGCGTATAACTCCCATAATTGGGCGATGCTGTCATAAAATAAATTGCTTCGTCGTCCATATGGCGGGAAATGACACGTGGAAAATCCACATGGTGAACTGCGCAGTTATTTCTAACTGTAAATTAAGCAGGAGAAATATCACAATATATCACTTAAATTAACATTAAAGCGATTATATGTACGTATTAATAATGTACTTACGCCATGGTGCAAAATTATTTGCACGGGTGTGGTGGGGGTGCCGGCTTACACTTCCATCGCTATAGGTTGAACGTATAGACTTTCTCGTGAGCTGGGATATCTGAGAATGAGAGGAGCGGGCGATGTTGCCAGCTAAAAAGTGCGGCTTATGGGAAATATTACTACGCGTGACGTCTACGGGTGTAATTAGGTACTCGAATTAGCCAACTATTCACATATTTGTGCTTCATTACTTTTATTATAAAGTTAAATTACTCTTAAACCATATTTACAGTATTACTGATTGACATAAACTGATATATCAGTAAAGGTTTTCGTGCACTATTTTTCGAAACGGATGTGTAGGTATTTCTAGGGAGTAAGCAAACCAAAGGGTTGCATCAGAAAATTCTGGCAGTGTGCCAAAGCATGTGACATGACGTAGATCCTGTGAATGCTATCACGTGTGATCTGTTATTCGATTGGCCAGTTACCGACAGCGCCCACAAACGCTGTTGCTATATTTGGGTATTAGCGAGCTCGCACCTGCCTACCTCATCAAACATGAATGGACACGAGGCAAATACTATACCACAAGGCGAACGTGGTACAGCGAGACTTTACCATATCATCATTTTTTTGTTGTTGATTCAGCAAGTGACACGAAAAAGAAATAACTGTGTGTTTATTTCATTCAGAACGTGTGATTTTTATAATCTGTCAATCCTCGAAAGGTGTTATACACAAATATATGTTACAATCCTCAATATCAATACATGATGACGGTTTTCACATTCATGACGACAAAAATACCAAGTGTATGTTAAATACTAGACCACATATAGCGTAATATTAAACACAAAGCAGTGATTTGATGTAGAACAATGTAATATTATTTCGTTCGTGATATGTAGTACGTGACGTGGCGTTATGAAACAGGCCTGTAGTGAGTCACCATGAACTGGTTTTATCAATAATTTATACACTTCTGTACTTTCCCAGGAAATATCAAGATAATCCCAGAAAAGTTGGTTGATGTTAGGTTTCTACCGTCTAGTGACTGCTATTTGGTAGTAGTCGTTGTAGTAGTAGTAGTCCTGATTCGTCATTCATTTCTCATGCAGCTGTAGTCATTTCATGCAGCTATATTGTCATTCATTTCTCAACACAGTAGTGATCTGTACATTGTCATTGATAATATGTAGCGTGAACAAACATCTGTCTACTCATTTATGTATTTACTATTTGTACTTTGTTTGCTCTAATATCCCTCGAAGAATATGCAAGTCACGTTGCCCTTGTAGACCTTACGATCATCCGGGTACGTCGGGTGATAATACCGGGAAGTAATTAGATACGAAAATCCCCGAGTCGAGCCGAAAGCACATTGAGGAAGGACATCAGATAGCACTAACGCTTACAGTGAATATATATCATTTTCACAGAAACTAACAATTCCATTTACATCTAAAAGGAGCTCCAATGAGATGGGAGATTCCTGAACTTGAGGAAATTTAATCTTAACTTGCTTCAAATTGCATTGCAGAATGAGCTGGACGGAAGTGAAAATAATGACTGACACAGACTAATCAACGCTACAAGGAAGATATCACACATTTGGCGTCTCAAATAACAGGATGGCGATATAGTAATATATATGAGCAAAACGTAGGATGTAGGGAAACTACGAAACACTATTAAATTTTCATGAATACGTCCTCGAATCGTGCTTCGTCCCATGAGCAGCAGAGCATGAACTGTATCGCCCGAAGTGCTATATGCTAAAAATAGTTCTATCCTCCCAACATCAATCAATTAGAGTCAAGGAAGAGTCACAGCTAAAGATTTACGACCCATACGGAAGTTAAACTGTATGTCTGGCAACGGTGGAAAGTGTTGATCAACTATAACATGCGTTGTATTATATGTATTATATTGGATGAAATGTGAAATGATATGTACCGTTACTAGTAACAGAAAAACAGTACGTCTGTTTGGCAAACATAATGGCAATTTAATAATAACATTACATATGTGAGTAACTAGGTGATATTGAATAAAACTGCATGATCGACATTTTATTATTTTAACATAAAAGTTGGTTCCATGATGTTGATGTACCCTGTATATACAGATCAATATAAACACACATCTCAGACTTAATGTTTGGAATACTTCTGTTTTAGTATCATGAACACGTGTATAGTTGTTATGCTGGGGAATTCCGATATCAAGTACACCGATAAATATCTATTGAGATATCTGGAGAATAAAAATATCCTTAATATACCACAGATCATTATCATCACTCCTTAATTAACACTGGAACATGCAGTTGTTAATTAAGGAGTAATACTTTAATGCCTTTTCAGGAATTTGTGTTACATCAGCAGAGCTACTGACACATTAGAGAGATACCAAACATATTTACATAAATTCTTTGATTTAGGTATATTCACATTTGTTTAAGAGAGATATGGTACTTGGAATAAAGGATGTACGGGCTCTTAGTTTTCACAATTGGAACTTTGTAGCGGCGGCCTGAAGGGAGGAGGTTGTATTCCGAATTTAAGTAGTGAGTATGGTCAGATATGATTTTGACAGCTTGATTCACGATTTGCCGCGCATATATTGATAAACATTCAAATCTGACTCCAGCGATTTTACTTGCAATGTTAACAATTTTGTCCATTTTAGATTTGAGATGAACTGAGAGAGACCCGTACCAACAATGGAAGGAAAATTTAAAATACTCTGAATAAAGGCTACTTAAAAAGATGACATCACAGATGGGTTAACATTAAAAGATCTCAGTTTACGCATGAGATGAAGACGTTGTTGACACTTTTTGTATAGGGATTACGTCTACTACTATGAACATGACAATACTAACCCCCTTACTGACACATTCAGAAACTCGCTGGTAAAACGACCCTCATAAGCGTCATAGGGGAGGGTGTCCATTCTGGAAGTTGACAGATAGGCCTACTCTAAGGAGCCCAGCGATCAGGACAAAACACAAACTCATTTATATCGAACTTCATCTTTATTACGAAAATATATATTCATTGTAGGCTAGAAAAATACGCATGCAATATATATATACGCTGATTCACAGTCATTATCAAAATCTGTACATGATTAATACAGCCGAATGTATGGTGTACTTGCCGCTGTTATAACCTGTGAACAAAACTGTCCACAATTCAGTTCAAATTCTCTCTGAATATACAAATATCGACAGGGAGTGAACATAAAACATTCCTTCACACGGACCATCTCTATACAGCTCAGAACAGTAAAAAATACGGTCACGCATGTAGTCAGCTACTAATAGTTGGTGCGTTTAACTTAACGAAACTGACAATAGGTTTGCGTGGTTGGGTGTGTCGTCTAGTGTGCTGTATGTGTTTGATCGCACAGGGGTATCGAGGCATCTTTTGTATCATACCAGCCTACCTTTGTGATTCTGACTTACCAACCTGTCTGCAGAACAAAACTGCTTGCATATAACGACCCTAAAGGTATGATAATACATACAGTACATTAGCAGATATCGCAGTGCGGTATCCATGGCGACAGGATCGCCCAGAGAGCATGGCGGATTTATCACACATTTTGGTGTGCCTCTTCGGATGTATATTTAGTAAAAGTTTGACAAACTGAGTAAACGCCCACATTTTATCACTCTTATTTGCGATAAAACACTTTTAACGCCTCATTCAGCTATATGATGGCAGTCTGCTTATGTAATCAAATCTCGACCAGACAATCCAGTGAGAGACGATGAGCATCGACCTATAGACAGCGGGGATACCACAATATCGATCGAGTCAGCGAGCATGGGCACCACATCCCATCAGTCACCGTCCGATACATCAAGTCAGACCACGTTAGGTCAGGATGCAGAGACCAGCGTGGATAGTCCGCACATTCGACATAATACATACACCCAGTGGGCGTTTCTACCCGTAATGAAGAGTTTCTATATGGTCATTTAACTTTCAGGACACACACACACACATGAGTGAGTGAGTGAGTATGGTTTTACGCCGCTTTTAGCAATGTTCTTACAAGAGTGAGTGAATGAGTTTAGTTTTACGCCGCACTCAGCAATATTCCAGCTATATGGCGGCGGTCTGTAAATAATCGAGTCTGGACCATACAATCCAGTGATCAACAGCATGAGCATCGATCTGCGCAATTAGGAACCGATGACATGTGTCAACCAAGTCGGCGAGCCTGACCACCCGATCCCGTTAGTCGCCTCTTACGACAAGCATAGTCGCCTTTTGGTTCTTACAAGAAGGATTCAGAGGAAAACATACTGGCTGACAATCCCCATTGTAATGTATAGTGCAGCTGCAGCAACACTGGTTATATTTCACAAAGTATGGCATAAAAGACGGCTGTGAGAACCAGACTGATTAATCAGTCTAGGGGCAAGTCAAGGCACACATGTACTGCAAGGCATTCACTGCGTGGCTGTTCGGCTGTCGTGTTTAGACGTCTCCACACTGTAGACTAAACACACATCACGAAATGTTAGCGCTGTCGTCATCCATCTCCATAGTGATGGTGTTGGTCGCTGCATCGTTAACGTCTTCGTCCGATGTGGTTGAAACAGCATCACTGGCGGATTCGCCTCGAAGCTTTCGAATCTGTCGACGTTGGATCTTCATGATGACTTCTTGTCTCACGGCCAGACTGAAACATTGAGTTAGACATACACTGAGTGAGTGAGAGAGATGGGTTTAACCAGGGAGACTCTATAACGCAGTTTTCATCACTGATCTCGTGATACAATGTCTTATCCGCTGAAGTTTGGAGAAAACGCGGAAGCCATGCATCTCTTCAGTTTGGTAAAGCTCTAGACTAACATCTAGTCCCTGAAATGAACAGGTTTTACAAAACCCCGGTCGTTTCATTAAAAAAACAAGGAACGCCAGTCTAGAGCAGACTCGGGATCTAAGGAGTTTTCGAGTAAAACCATTGTGACGAGCGGAAAGTTTACTCAGTACTTCACCACCTGGTAAAACGGAGAATTGGGTGTGCACTCACTCTTTAAGATCTTCTACATCGTTAGTGAGAGACTCGACTGTGATTCGTAACTTATGCATGTCAGACCGCAGAAGGAGCTCGTTGTCCGCCATCAGGGCCAAGTGCTGCTGCCAGCACTCTTTGTTGTGCTTCTGCAGGTTCTGGCGTTTTTCCTGAAAGCGGGACCAGGTTTAAAGTATATATCTAACATATAAACATTCATCACAGGTAGATCAATTAATATAAAACTGCCAATTAACGCTTAAATTCCATTCAACGTTTTCAAAGCTTTTAATATATCAAATTTGGATAAGTGAGTGACCTTTGTTTCACGCCAGAATAGGATTTCGCACATTGTATCCATGTGAGGAATCGAACCCGGGTCTTCAGTGTGACGAGCGAACGCTTTAACCACTAAGCTACCCCAGCACCCCTAACTCGGAAGAAGGAACGACCATAAGGCGAAGACAGTGCTGTATTACTGCCATCAGGCTTCTGGCAATTGTATTTTTAATTTGTTACTAACACGGACTGTGTCGAATCTTTGCAAATCTGACAAAGATTACCATGAGTATTTGCCAAATAAAACATCTGTAAACCACACTGATATGGGAGCTGACATACATGCACCTCTCTATGTCCTGTGTGACATACCTCGGCCTTGCACCCCAGTCTGTTGAAGGTGCATTTAACCTCCACCAGAGGGCAGTCCTGCTCGATGTGGTCGGGGATGTTCTTCCGGAGAATGCCCACAGCTCCACACACAGTGCACGTTACCGGGAACTTCTCACACTCCAGCAGGTGGTGCATCTACACAACAGAATATTAAAGAATTAACATGCAATGCGGTAGTTACATTTCAGTCATGCCTTGACTGCATCAATACACTGTCACTGAAGTCGGGTTTAGGCAAATCTACACATGCTTAGACTGGATTTGTATTTCTATAAATATAGTTCATAACAGCAGCAGTGGTTAGTGTCATGTGTCCAATCACTGGATTGTCTGGTCCAGACGGGATTATCTGTGCGGCCTTAAAGAAACCTATTCTGATTTCTAAAATTTGATTACATCCCGGGTGATGTTATGGTATACAGATTGTGGACACATGACATTGCCCAACCATGCCAGCCAGATTGATGACCCTGGCTCGTTACCTGCTTCTTACAAGAACAGTACCTGCCTCAACAGGGGATGCCGAAGGCCAGTTCTAAACCGAGTCTCAGCGGATGCAATGTCTGAACTGTGCAGCAAGGATGTCTGACGAATCGCGGGTTTCAAGGTAACTTACTGGTCTGTCAGCTAATGCCAATGTGATCTGGCAGTGGTCACACGCGACTGGTCTTCTCCTGCAAGTCGCCATGTGGACGGCCACTTCGCCTCGGGTCACGGTCAGTCCACAACTGTACTCGCAAGGTATGGGGGGCCATTTGGCAGGTGTCCTTGTGCTCCTAAGGGACAAACAAGGCGAGGATGCCATTATGAAGTGGAAGTTTAAGTACAAGCACAATTCAAGATACAATAGGAAATAGGAGTCAAGTAAATATTGTTTGTTATTTAATGCCTCACTCGGCAACATTCAACCTATATACATGGCGGCGGTGCATCAATAATCGAGTGATTGACAATGGGAATCGATCAATGGGAATCGATCAACGCAATTCTGCCAAGTCACCGACTGTGACCAACCGGACACGTTGGTCGTAGGATAAGCTGCTTAAGACCAATTCTAAACAGGATCTTCTAGACCCAAGACCAATGTTACACGTGTTTTAGAAGTCAAGTTTTAATGCATTTAATAGAAGCCAAAAGAACAAAGATATACAACCCTTACAGACGAATTCTTAATTGTTTGTAACGGCATTTGCGGGCTGTGAATACTTAGTAAGCTTACATATTTATAAACTGTTTTATTAACTGTCTATGCAGCGGCAAATTCTAATTCACTCACATAGTATTAGCTTGTACAGTTCATATAGGACATGTCCGGGGAAATCACGATCAGCATGGATAGTCTCCCTTGGTCTACCTGGAGACTAATTTGCCCTGTCCTCGGGGACTCACCTGGAGTTCTCGGAGTTCCCCCTTCCACTGGCATCGGTCTTCACCTTTGTTGTAGTCGCACTTTACTGTCAAGGACAAGATTTCACGTCGGGTGGCGATGTCGGGAAACACCTGACCGCAACGACAATATTACATAAGAACCATGTATATATATGATGTCAGTGACCCCGAGAATACCAAGAAAGCCCTGGAATACTCCCATGCACATTGAACAGAAAACTAGTCACTGACACAGATGAGTTGACTGATGTCACGTGGCTCTGCAACATATGTACCAAATGAAGGCCGCCGGGTTCGTGTTAGAATAACGCTTACTTCAACACCAAGAAATGGTTAAATGCCGCACTCAGCATTAGTCTAGCTATATGGCGACGCTCTTGGCCAGTGATCTACAGCATGAGCATCGTTCTACGCAACGATGGAATACGATGACGTGTTCAACCAAGACAGGATGCTGACCACCCGATCCCATTAGTCGCCTCTTACAAGCATGGGTTGCTGAAGACCATTTCGAACTTAGGTCTTCACGGAGGATCACAGTTCCTTACGTACCCCCCGCCTATTTTTTGTGATGAGCAAACACTAGTTTAGTCTATAGTTAAAACTTAGTTTGGGGGTATGTAAGGAACTGTTTCCTCCGTGAAGACCCAAGTTCCATGACTTCAGTGGGCGACTACACACAATTAGTTACCAATTATCTGACTACACTAGCATTTTGTCAGCTCTTAAAAACATGGGTTAAGGTACGAATATTCCCATCTGGAATCACCGTCGGTTATAGTTCTTAATTATCGCAGGGAATGTGTTCGTCACGATGTCGGTATTAATTAGACAAGAAAAGTTAGCAAGACATTAACAGACATTTTAGGGCGGGTGTGTGTGTTTACAATCGACGTAAGGAGTGAAATTGTCACTGAATGGATCTTACTTCTCCTCGAACTCTGAACCATCTGTTGTCAACTGGACATTTGGCACACGTTCTTGCCCTGTGAATCGGAAGACACTGAAGTTACATATTTAAGATCAAGGATGACGACTATTGTTAATGTTGAGGTACGATGATTGATGTTATTCATGTTATTGTAATAACTATAAAGAGCGTGAATTATAGGCTGACATTACGACCAGATACTGGAGTTTTGGGAGATACTGGTTCTAAGGATATGGATGTTATAGGGAACCTGTAGATAATCAACGAATGGAAATATTAGTAACTCACTTGATGACGCCTTTCAAACACTCTTCACAGAACCTGTGTCCACAGGAAGTCTGAACCGCTTCCCGTAACACCGCCAGACAGATCGGGCACTGGTACTTCCGGTCTACTTGGGGGTCAAAGTCGTGGTCAAAACCGTGAATCTCCCCAACACTGACTTCCTCGTGACTCATCCTGTCTCAGTGTCTGTACGTGGTTTGTTGCTGCCATTAAACACACCCGTAGTTATGTTTTGACTGACAGTTAGTTCAAATCATGACTATATACATCAAGCAAACATTATCACGGTCTTACATTATGATATAATTTGTAAGAAGTACTAGGGGATAGATTATTTCGGATGTGCTGTATATACACAAGTGTACCCGTAACGACCTCAGTCTCAAAGACTGCAGGTGGTGGCTTGTGCAAAAATGTAATTTCACCTGGGCGAAAATGGAGAGAGTGGCAAGTAAGGCTGGTCACATGACTGTTTACGCGGGAAAGTGGGTGAGTGTATTTTTACGTCCGCTTCGGGAACTTCAAGGGATTCAAGTGTTCCACTACCATTCGCAAGGAAAAGGAAGATAAGCAAAAGATCATGAGTCAAGTAAAAATTATCGACTTTCAGGTAAATATTTTTTATGAAAGTGATATTATGTATCAACTGACTGACTGAGTTTGGCTTTACGCTGCTTTTAGTAATATTCCAGCGGGGGACACCAGAAATGGGCTTCAAACGTTGTACCTATGTGGGATTCGAACCGGGTGTCGGAGTGACGAGCCGACGCTTTAACCACTAGACTACCCCACCGCCCCTGTATCAACAGAAGATGATCCTGTTTCGTATGAGAAAATATGAATCACAAATCCATTAGAGTGCATATGTGTCAATGTTCAAAACCTTCATTCTACCGTAACTTGTTGAATGTGTTTTGGTGAGGGAAGTACAAATTGTATGTGTTCGCTTAAGTATTCAGTTTCGATCAGCTTATCGACATTTTCTTAGCTTACTTCGCAACACCAACATACGTGATTTCCTAAATTAAAACATGTATATTTAACGAGTGCTTCAGAACATTTAGAATTCGCACTGGTTGTAATCAGTTCTTACCTATAGGAGAATAAACGCTGGACTGACTGACCTCTTGCACCCGACCAATACAGCCACCAATCGACGGTATCTTAAGTATGGAGGAAGCGTGACATTTGAGCTGGCATCACTCACTCGACATTTCCAAATAACAGCTTGGGTGGTTGTCAATAGAGAAATTATTAGGCTTGTCACTCAATCTGACTTCTATCTCGACAATGCTTGTAATGGGCAAACCATCGCATTGTGTTTACAACCAAAGTTTTAATTGGTCCGTTGTGCACGTGCAATGAATTTATCGCATGACAAGCTTGAGTGTTACGCACGTTGACTACGAGATTAGTGGGTGATTCTACACTCGAGGAAGAGTTGTCACATATCCAGCGGTCAAAATGAATACTATTTCATTGATGTTCTTGGATCAAGCTTGTAATTTTACTTAAGACGAAGTTCATTATGCACCTCCGTAGTGATCTAACTCTATATTTTCAAATAAAACTTCTGCCTGTTATCTTAGAAATAATTCGGAATTTGAGTTTCTATTTCTGAGAGAAGGCGAGGACGGATATTGTTTTCGAAAGGTTGGGGTGCATTTTGCAGACAACATGCAAGAATAAAACAAATATATTGCGTTTGGCTAGTATATCTCTTGAAAGCATATTACACACCGTTCTGCTACACATTGGTTACCGATCAAATTAATAGCCAGTCTGCTTCAAATGACGAAACTTACCTTGTCTCTGGATTCGCGTGAGAGGAGTGGTGTTTTTCATACACACACACACACACACACACACACACGCACGCACGCATACACACACACATGCACGTGCATTAACACACATACACACACACACACACACACACACACACACACACACACACACACACACACACACTGAGAGTTCATGTGAGGCCCGTGTGTTGATTGGGACTTTGTACCATAAGAATGGTGCTGCTGATGCAAAAGACCGTTCGCCGTAAGACTTGGTTCTGAAGCTTGGTACCACAAGGAGATGGCTGGCTGTTGGCTGACTGCAGACTGCGCCGAGGTTGGTATGGCTGGATAAGACTTGAGATGTAGTCAGGAGCAAGATTGTGGAGAGATTGGAAAGTGAGGAGCAGAATCTTGTAGATGGTTCGGTAGCGAACAGGTAGCCAATGAAGTCTTTTCAAGACAGGGATGATGTGCTCGAACTTACTCCTTCCCCGTCTAACTATGTAGATGAAGTTTGTCGTTGCGTAACGCCACTATCGGCAATATTCCAGCCATATGACGACACGACGGTAAGTGATCGAGTCTGGGCCACACAATCCAGTCACTGATACTGTCACACGCGACGATCCACCCGTCGAGCTATGGTGACAGACAATTCGCACCATGGGTTACTTGGGACATATCTTAACCGAGAATCCTCACGATCTGGGTCCCGATCCACAAAGCGTTCGTAACGTTACGTGAGGTGCAATTGGGTTTAACGTCGTGCTTGAGAATATTTCGCTCATATGACGACGTGCATGCGTGTGTATGTGTATGTGCGGCTGCTTGTACTAGCCCAGACTTAAGCTGGTTTTATAGTGCAAGCCCACTGAGATACCATGCCGCAGTGAAGCATAAATACCCCACTCAGACACATTATACTTGTTGTACCCATAAATGCCGAGCGCCAGGCAGGGACCAACAAGTACCATATTTTAACGTCTTTTGGTATGACGCGGTCTGGGATCGAACCCGCGACCTTCCGCTCTCCGGGCGGACGCTCTAACCACTACACCACGGAGGCGGTCTCGTAACGTTACGACATATCGAAACTCTATACTTCATCACTGACTTACGAATGGCCTAATGCTTCTGAAAACATGAGACAGAAACGTCAGGGTACTGTGTACTTATAATAAGCTATAACTTACGATGGCCCTAGTCATTCAGCTGGATCCAGGTTAGAATTGATCTTCAGTAAGATATGACAGGAGTAACCTCTGTGGGAAGAGAATGCAGTAACCCATGCTTGTCGTTGATGGATGTTCATGCTGTTGACGGGATAGGGTGGTCAGGCTCAGTGACTTTACAGTTGACACTGTTGTATCTATCCCAACTGCTCATGATGGATGTTCATGCTGTTGATCCACTGGATTGTCTGGTCCCACCGATTATTTCTGGAACTGCTCATCTGATCAGGTGAAGTCAACTGTCAAATGGTACATCTTCTACACTGACCATTAAAAACATTGCCTTGTGACATTGCTGATTGTCTGTCATCCTACACAACTGCTGTTGATAGCTTTTCATGCTATCAGCCACTAATTTGCCTCCTGGACGGGACTTGTCAAGGTTACAAGCTCATGATGTATGTGCTTCTGAGCATCTTTAAGGTGGATATTAGGTACTTTACAAAAGTATTATGTATAACTTTATGTGTTGTATTATGGCAATTGTATAAATATATAAGTAGAGAAATACAATATCAATATAAGTATTATGTTAATATGTTTTATGTCCTACCAACAGTTAAAGAAATCCTCGACTTTCATTTTACCATCCACTTTAGTGAATAAAAAACCTTATTCAAATCCCAGCATCACCACTACATATCCTCATAATGTAGGTAAAGACAATACAAAGAAGAACATATTTGGAATATTTATTTTATTCTGTTTTTCATCCAACAGACCAATATAAATCAAGATATCACAGACTTTGATATATAAAAATAGAAAACCTAGTAAAGAGTACATCAACACATGGCAATATCTGGAAGGATTTTACAATGACTTTCTATCTTATGTCACAAAATACAGCTTATACCAATGCATAGTATTAGAAATTATCCTTCCACTACATATGTATATGGTTTTTAAATAGAAGACACATGTTACTTATAGTTATGGATATTTTTTATGTATATTGATCAAATTGGATAATTGTTTTTATCACAATCCTGTTTTAAAAGAAAATCTCCAGATTGCATCATTTTCAAGACTCTAAATTTGTCACAACACTGACACAAACATATATATGAGTACACATAATACTGATATTGTAAGTTGGATATACAATCACACTGAAACAAATAAGGCAACTACAGTCAAACCTCATTAGCCAGGACATGGTTGATCCAGAAACCCTGCAGTCCAGACATTCATTGTTGTATATGTGAACACAACAGAGTTACCACATACCCATGACTCATTATTGTTACCGGCCCTGTGGTCCACTGAATACAGCACCTCCCTGATCAGTGGAAGGTTTGGGGTTAAGTCCACATCCATGTCATATGAAAATATGTTGAAACATGGTACTTACTGTTATCATGCCTTGTGCTGGGCATCAAGGGGATAAAGTAACACTGGGTGGAGTCAGTACACTGTGTCTGAGTGGGTATTCATGTTAACAGTGTGGTATGGTATCTCAGGCTAGCACTATATAACCAGCATATGTGTGGACTAGTACAAGCAATGTACATGCCAATCATTTAACTGGGAACAGGACTGTCTGGATTAGCAGGGTTTCACTGTACAGAGTAGTATGACTTCGGGAATACATGGGACAGAGACTTCTAGCTGCTGCTGCAAACAAGCACCTTGCTCTTGAGATGCCCTATGGGGATGATGAGACAGACACACGTAGCACTAACTGGCATTACATTGAATATATGTACAATCCACATGTTAATAAAACAAACTCTTGTAAACAAATGATGAATAAGTACAAACTGGCAAATTCTCCTTGAATATATATTGAAGCCGATCCTGTGAGAAAATATTCTTTCCAATTTGTTCTGTTTGTTTACATCATAAATTAAAGTCTTATACTGTCAAGAGTTGAAATCTGATATTTTGTCAATTTTCAGACGTAAAAAGCTTCTTTATGATTATGTAAACAGTAATATGACTTCATATGTTAGACATTCAGCATCATGCGGAAATTCTAGATACACCAAGAACAATTTAATCACTTTTTTAACATATCATACTTTCAGTAGAATCTCCAAGTACCGGTATGTCTGTAAAGGGAAATAACTGTTGAGTTACTTATATCTCCAAATCTAGAGTTATGTTGAAATTTTGATTTAGTTATAACGTGCTTTGCTCAGCAAAGACTCAAGACAAAGAGAACAAATACAATTTTCCCACAACAATTGGGATATGTGGATATATAATAGCACGGGACAATACAGTAATAATTTAGTCTCTAATTTCTTCAAATCCTGGCTTCAAGTAGTTTAGGGATAAAATTAATTCAAACATATAACATAAGTCTAACTATTATGAAAATATTTACCTTTGGTGAATGAGGTTTATCCTGAAGCATATCAAATTTAAACATTCCAATTTTGCTTGAATGTGACTGTCACTGCAGCTAGTGATTCTTACTTGCTTCATCAAGGACATCTCTACTATCGGTCATCTTAAGTCTACTTTTTTATCTTACAATACCTTTTCTGTTTTATGATCCAATGTTATTTGATTTGTAATATTTGCAGCTGTCTAAAATATATGTACGATTGTGTGCCTCTCCTACACATTAAAGAGTTGGTTCAAACAGTAAGAATCACACAGTCTATGTATCACACTCATGTTAGTAAACACATCATCACTTAAACCTAACCCTTTCTCAAAGGCATCACAATGGCACTTTCAATGCAACACTTGTTACAGTAGTTAATATCCAATCACTGACACAACTCACATTGGAAACTTTTAAAGCATTTGTTATCACATTTTCATAGAATTATAATGGAGATAAACATATTGGTTATGTAGTAAATAGACACGTCAAAGGTTGTAAAGAATGTTTCAAGAAGGTCTTAAATTTTCAGCAGTCAAACTTCTTCAACTCAATAAAAATGAAATTCACAATAAACAATATTTCTTATGTTGTTTCAAAGATATTGTTGGTACAGAGATATACAACAGATTTAATGAAAAAAAGTGTTGTTTTTCTTTCAAATTCAAATAAAAGTGTTCATGTTAATGACATACTATTGGAGGTTTAGTTATTAATGAAATGGAAGAGAGACTTGGAAGAATCTAACCTGAAATACTGGGATGGTAAAATAAAGAAGGAATAAACACAATCATGTCTAACATACAAGTCTTCATTTTGGAAGTTATTATAGGAGTCCTCTGTAGTACTGGAATCACACTAAAGTTTTTGTTATTTTCGTAAGTAGGAGGATGTTTTGTAAGTCATACTTTTTGTAAAATGGTTTTGAATTTCAATAGTTTCTACTGGCTCAACTCTAATTTTGGCACACTAACAGTCTTTAGAGTGTCCTTGACTTCTTTGCCCTTGACCTCTTTGTCCTTAATCTCTTTGCTCTTGACCCTAGCCAACCATGCTGCTCTCTTCTTTTTCTCCAGTGTATCCTCTTCCCGTTGTTTCTGATCACGATGCATGGTCTCAATGTCGTTGATGTACTCCTTTTCTTGTTTGTGTGTCCTGAGCTCAAATCGGACATGACTTCTCAATGGGTCATTGAATGGACTGACTTTTCCCAGACTAGGCTCACTTGCTGATCGAGGTATTAGCTGTTCTCGGTCCTTCTGTCTTTGCTTGAACATCTCTATAGTGTCCTTCACTTCTTTTGAATACATAAGCATCGGGACTACATTGGATGTATGTTGTGAGGACGTCAGTCCACGTGACTTGGGGCGATGGACAGGAGCCCCTGGTAGTGCTGTTGCAATGCTAAGAGGGATGGATGTCGAGGTGATGGGGCGGGTCAAATTTGGGGCTGTCACAGGACGCTGGGACTTGGGTTCCCTGAGAGGAGGATGAGCTGATGTCCTCTGCATCACAGCAGCAGATATTGGTCGGATAACTCTACCTCTTGGTAGTGTTGACTTGATCCTCTTAGGATGGATGCTTATGTGTCGAGATGGGTTGATAGGAGTGGATACACAGCGAGTCGCAATGGACTCTTTTGGTGGTATTGGTGGAGGCTTTGGTTGTTCCTTGGTTCGGAGTGAACGCACAGATCTAAGATCTGAGTAGTCAGATATTGTTTCCCCTTGTCCTACAGGAATGAACTGTTCCAGATCCAGGTCTTCAATGGGTACTTTTGTCCTGGGATCAATCTTCCCAGGGGGAGGATGATGGGCGTTGCTTATGTGTGTAGGGAACTACTTCAATATCTCTGATATTATTCTGAGTGTTTCTATTTGTTTCACTCGGTTTCATGGAGTTCTGAATTGTATTTACAGTCAAATAAATAAAGTCAGGAGGAATCACACTTTCAGCTTTCATTCTAATTTGAGAGCGAAGCAAAGACTTCATTTCAGACAAACTAAAATCTTTTGATTTGTTAGTAAGAGGTTTATCAAATGCCCATGAGACTCTTCGATGAATAACAGGAGGTTCTGTTGGCACATCTTCTTCCTCCATATCGTCTGGCTTCTGCTCTAAAATAGTAACAGTAGGTTGTCCCTTGCCTGACTTGGATGTTCCTGGACGGGTCCGAGAGTGAGCTGACGACTGAGCTTGAGGCGACAGAGGTGGTTTCTTAAAGGCGCTGTTAGGAGGAGACATGGTCTGGCCATGGTCAGTTTGAAAGGTGATACGCGAATCAGTGGTAAAACCTGGACCTGATGTTGTCCACTCCTGACTCTCTAGACCAGATGTTCCTCTGCTGAACTGGATCATCCTTGCCTCAGACATAGAGTGGGTACTGAGTGTTTTAGCGCTGTGAGGTATCTGAGGGGCACGAAATGAGGTCTGCATGAGAGGCGTGCACCTCAGTGGCTGATCCAGTTTGCCATCATGGTTGATGATCTTCTTGTTGGCTGCTCCTGCCACCTTCATCCTCTGTGCCCGGATGTAGGAGTATGGCTGCTGTCTGACTGGGGAGTCTGAGTAGGAACTGTACTGCACTAGGGATGGCACCTTGTCTGTCTCCAGGCTATAGTCCCAGTCAACCTTCTCAAAGTTCAATACAAGCAGGTTGTTGTGAGTGTTCAGTGTGATTCTGGAAGCAGATAAATGATCATGCTAAGGTAAGCAGATGTAAAGAGACCACTACCTGCATATGAACAAATCATTATAAGATGATATATAAAGATAATGAAGTTTCAAGGATATAGGTTGATATTAAAATATTGTACAAGGTCTATGGATTATAGATTTTTTAGGAGTTATCAATTTTATTTAGTACCGAACAAAATATAACTTCAAACCAGTCAGTAGAAATAGTATATTTTGTCAGTGAAGATATTATGAGGGTAAATGACTAATAATGTTTGGAATCAAAACTCAACTCAAATTTAACACTGGATCAAGCATGCATTTTAATAAATGAACCCAAAAAACATTTTTTAAATTTTCGTTTAAAAGTTTGTTTTAGGTATTCTATGTTGTTCATAGTAACACCTCTGTTACAGTAACGGGCTGCAGTCTTACCTATCCCCCAGAGCTATGATGGAGTGGATTGGGTCACTGCGACTGTTGCCTCTCATGATGCGACAGCACTGGCCAGTTTTGATATTCCAGATCCTGAGGCGACCATCAGCCGATCCCGTGATGACGCGGAGGAACATGAACTCCAGACAGAGCACCTCTCTGGAATCATTGCAATTGGCAGTGTTACTTCATATGTGCAACTTCCAAATTATTTGTCCATGACATTTGTTATTAAGTTTTCATACATTTAGCCTTAATTTAGAAACATATTCAGTTATTTGAAATATTCAATGCGGAAGTCAAATCAATATTATCCTCAGTATTATTCACAATAAAGAAGTGTTGACATCCATAAATCTTGCTTTTCTTATTATCCTCATACATATACTTTTTCATTCATATACATTTACATGTATGAAAAGTATTCTAAACATGATGCTTGATATTAATTCAAGAAAACTGTTAATCAACAGAAATAACAATACAGGAATAAATACTCAATGGTCTGCACAGCTGAGGAATTTTTATTATCCGACTTGGAGCAAACAAGCCTGAGGTCTGCTGCTAGTGTTGGAGGAGTTACCTCCCTTGTTTCATTGCCGTAAACAACATGTTATTGTTATTGCTTGTGTGAACCTGCTGCTCACAAACCTAACGGCCGGGAAAACGGCCGGGACAGACATGTACTGCTTCACTCACTTGGGATGTCTGAGAGCTTGCAGACAGCGAGAGTGTTTTCCCAGGGCACTCCATGCCAAGGCATAGCCATCTTTACTGCCTGTGATGATATGCCAGCGGTCAAATTTGATGGCGGTCACTGGCCCCTGGTGACCTGACAGCCTCTGAGGACAATAAACAGAATGTTTCAGTAGATAGGGTTGGTGTTCACTCAAAGACAGATTGGGAAATCTGTTGATGAGAGTTACTTTCTGTTAGGATCTGCTGGTTGTGAGTCTGATTTCCAGGTAACAATGATGATTTCCTTTCACTGATTAGTTAATCAGAGACCATATACCGGACATCATGCAGATCCTAACAGCTGTATGGTCTCTGTAATAATCAATGAATTTTGATACACTAAAGTAGTAATAATCAATGACCTGCTTGACTTTACTCTTGGATGTTCTCCCATAACAGGCTAACAGACATTGATACAACTAACTGCTGTGTTATTTAATCCTACACACAGATGGATGTTCATCCTCTTTTACTCCTCAGTCTCATAGTCCTCTGCAGGCATTTTGCACAATGACATAGTTCGTGAACAATAAATGTAACACAGTCTGTGAGTTTTGCCAGTTTTAGTCAAGTAAAATCTATTACTGTCTAGTAAGCTTTGCTGATAAGTGTGGATATATTAACACTGATATCTGAAAAATATGTCACATGTTCATGCTAGAAGACACAAAAGGTTTTGGCACAGACAGTAATAAAACACATTTAATCACATTAACTAGACACTAAAACCACATGAAGATCAGGTTAGAAATGACCCATGTTTATGATAAGAGGAAACTTTGACAAGATCAAGTGGTCAGGCTGAAAGACCAATTACATAAACTGATTATCATGATGTCAATCACCGGAATGTTTGAGGCAAGAAACTATACCCAACATTAACAACAGCTGATGATGCTACAATGTGACAATGGTGCTTCAGCAGCAGGTAACAATTCTCACCTTGATGAGTTCCCCTGTCTCAACATTCCACACTTTGACCCTGCCTGACTCACATCCTGAGATACAACGATCCTTGGACAGAGCTACAGCCAAAACTGGGTGTCGGTGGCGAAAGGTTCGCAAACATTTTCCTGTCTGAAGGTTCCATACTGAAAACAACAGATTTTCAATTAAAATATATATATCATAACACAAGACATTTAATAGAACATTGTAAGGAAAAACACAATATGATTCATATGAAAGCTTGATGCTGAATATTGCAAATATAGCGAATATTTGGATAAATCATTAGGAGATTGTTTGAAAATAATCCTTAACTGGAGCTTTACAGTTTCTGTTGTCAAATCTATAAAGTAATTATTATTTATACCAGTGTCATAATTCCGTAATTTGATTACTTTCAAAGTTGAAATTGTGAAATTCCATAGGTTAAGCAGTATGACTGACAGGGGCCCAAGATTTCCTTTCATCATAATCTCCAAAATATTCAGTATAAAGAGATGATGTGCAAATTATTTAAGTTAAGAATTATATGGAACCTGTTATTTGAGATTCAGATTCCCAAATTATTTTGGTTATCACACTACACATTATAAATCATACCCTTGCAAGAGGAATCTTTTGATCCAGTAGCCAGAGTCTCTCCATGTACTATAATTGTCACAACAGTATCGCGGTGACCGCGGAATATCTTCAAACACTGCCCAGTTTCAATAGACCAGCACCTGAAAATCAAACCAACTTTAGCAAACAAATAACATAGGTTATGATGGGTATTGATCTTATTTCAAAATACATCCATCTTGGCTACAAGTATTTCTCATTAGCTATTATGCAGAAATTTTAAAAAAGAACCCATTGAATTTATTTAAAATATTAGTTGAGTACTCAGTTCTCAAATGAGTGTGCACAATACACCATGCACATTGTAAGTGAGGTTTTTGTTTGTTGAATAACGTAGCACTGAGGTTTCTAGAGTATCAATCAATATGTTATGCCAAAATCTATGATTGATAATGGCAGAGCACAATGTGGATGTAATCCATCATGAATAATGAAGTAGGGCATGATTAAGGGTTTCAACAATAACCTGCTGTGCGAGGTCTAAACATCGTACTTATTGCTAAACACCTATTCCAGCTAACACTCCATACATTTTCCAAAATGAACCTTGACACTAAATATACCAATATTTTGATTTTGATCATGGTTTATTATACTGAAGTTCACCTGGTGTCTATTCCAAACCCCTTTAAAGATAAAAGGGACTGAGTTCAAGTCTAGTAATGGACAAATACTTTGACCAACCAGTCTTCAGATACTGGCAAGTTAGGACACAGTTCAACAAATCAACTTGCATTAATGTAAGAAAATAAGGAATTACAGATCAATGAAAATGGCTTTTGGGCTTTTTTCAGAAACCTATTTATCCTGACATGGTTGATTGAGCTAAAAGCAACACTAAAGTGTATAATTGAGAGAACATAGACTAAAACAGTACCACAGGGCACTGCTCACTCCATTTCTAGTACCCACCTGACACTGGTGTCGTAGCTACCACTCAACACAATGCCTTTCTTCTCACAGAGGAAGGTACAACGGACAGATCCAGCATGACCAGTGATCACTGGCCCCTTCTCTTTCCCAGACTCACAGTCAATGAACCGAACCTTGCGGTCCTTGGAACCCAAGGCTATTGTCTGTCCCCCATCAGTGTGCATCACTCGGTGGATGTCTTCTCTGAAGGAAACACAGCACCATGGTTCTTAGAGGGGGTACAATTTACCAAAGACACTTCATACGTCAAGCCAAGATAGCAGAAAATTGTTGCAAGTCTACATTACTTAAAAATGATGCAAAACTGATATTCAAAATACAAATTTTTTGAATTTACCACAATTTATAAGCCATGTTCTACTGAACATGTTTTTGCCTGATATCTATTTGTTCACAGTCACTACTGCATGCTGCCACTTAACACAATAAGTGTAGTCATGTTTAGGGCTGCGCAATATAACCGGTTTACCGGTATTTACCGGTTCAGACATGAAAACAATACGTATTGCGATACGCTGATCGAAAACGGTATTTTGACTTGCATTCGGAAGGCTTCGTAACACTCGGAAATCTCCGGATATTTCCTCGTTTCATTTGTGCCAAATATTTATTCACATTTCCATTTTATCATGACTAAAAGTTGTTATTAAAGCTTAATCAAGATATTGATTTTGCTGTGATTTTTGCTCTATAAATCAAGCATTAACTCAATTATAAGTAGTTTTTATATTTAAAAATACTTCATGCAATATATTGCAATACATATCGCAATACATGCTTGCATCCCAATATATCGCAATATGAAAATTCTCTGCAATACCCACCCCTAGTAATGTTACCTCACCATGTATTGGTTACATGCCTGATATACTGTGAGAGTCTATATCCAGCCCTACTAATCTGTCCCCAAGATATTTAACAGCAGAGCTGACAATGGCACACAACAGTAACTGACAGTGACAAGCAGCTTGTCCAGGACAGGCGAGTAGGAAGCCAATTTTGTCGTGTAAGCCTGATGGGTTGCAAAGCTTTATATTTAGATAGTATTGAGGGCTTTCCCAAGCTTTTTATCAACAATCATGTGTAAGCTGGGCTTTTTTTTCATAATGGTAGCTACACCCCTGCAGGACAACACCAGTTATGTGCTTAATGAAGTGATTAAATGTGCTCTTGTTGTAGTTGTTACCTGTACTCCTTGAAATAACTCAGTTTAGATTCAATGTGGAGGAAGTACATCCTAAAATTTCTTCCTTTATCAAGAAGTAACTATACTAAAGTAGTACAAGGACATCTGATGTCATTTTATTAACTTACTGGTCACATATAACCATCACGTTGTAAGCTCCACAGTAGACATTCCTTTCCTCCATAATGACCTTCATGGTGGCCAGTCCACTGTACGCAGTGTTGAAGTTGATCTCACTCTTGAACATTGTCTTGATGACAGCACCATCAGTGGCAATGACATCGTTGGTGTCAGAGTCAATCCTGGGAACTATCACATCGACATCGTTGGCATAGACTGAGTTCACACCTTGTGCTGCTGCTCCCTGAAAACAGAAGGACATTGAGAAATGCCTTTCACCAGAATGATGCCTGGGTGTTTTCAGAGCAATAACCCAGATTATCCAAGCTATATTTGATCAAATATCTACCTTTCAAAGAGGCTACACTTCAGCATCCAGTGTTACACAATTTCCTCGTATTTCTAAATGAACTCCAAACGGGTAAATACCAGAATATAAATTGAACTTATCCGCAGCTCGTTTCAGACTTGTTGTTTTATAACCTATTTAGATTTAGAAGAAAATATCAAATCTTTCACTTGTCTCTAACCTTACTCCAATGACTATTTCTGTGTTGCACGTAGTAATCTCAAACAGACACAGTCAGATATTTTACAGACTTCAATTCTTGTCTCACCTACTTTTTTTAAAATGACATAATTTAAAGGAGTTATTTAAAAGTACAAATACTGCATAAAACCTTTAATAATGACTGCAAATTGTTTGTTACTTTATGAATAAGAATAGTCTATAATATCTAGGACTAACAAAACTGTCTGGCTTATTCTTACGACAGTTCTTCTCAGTGACAGCACATGACAGATAAGACACTAGCAGCGTCAATAGCAACACCATGCTTAGTCATCCAACACCACACACACAAACACCATAATTCACATTTTATCACCTAGTATGTCAGCATGGATGAATATTGACAATCTTTTGATTGCATCTGAATTCTATAGGAGACCACTGCATAGAAACAGTATCATGTATGTAGTCTGTGCATGGAAGATTTAGTCCGACAATACAGTATGATACACACTGATAGTAATACAGCACTAGTTATCAGGGAAGCGTGAGCAGGGACCTTGTTCAAATCTAGGCTGTGGAAGGACTGCAATAATCCATTATACATTTGACAATGTCCTTTAGCTCAATATAGGTGGAAGTCAGGTCAATACTGTATAAGGCCAATCATCAGACTTCAGTCCTATTGCTTGTCACTTACTCTACACCAATCAACTGTATCTACTGATAATGTACTTGCTGAGGCTACATGATACTATAGTGTTTGAAAAACCTAAGATCAATATCATGACTATTTATCAGCTTTCATTAATATCAGGAATTGACTTTTTGTACCAGCATGGGAAAATCAATGGTGGAAAACAAACAGTTTGTGATCTTTCTATGAGAGCACTTGACATACAGTCCTTGGCAACAACTTAACTGAATGAAACATTCAGAGGAGTGGTTTATTGTTTTATCAATGAACTGATCACACTGTAAACATGGTAAAACATGTTCATCATGTTGTTCATCATAGCTTACATTTATATTATGTTCATCCTCAGACTACTTCATTTTAAAAAATGTATATGACTATATTCAACTAAGTATGTATTTAAGTATTTTCAAACATCATTTAGAATGAAGAATAATGACAATTATTATGGATATACAATTTCTTTTATTCTGTGGAGGCGACATTTCGACATAGGTTCTAATTAATGTCGTTGTCAAGCAAGTGATGCTTGCTTGACAACGCGACATTAGAATCTATGTCAAACGTCGCCTCCACAGAATAAAAGAAGTTGTATATCCATAATAATTGTCATTATTCTTCATCAACTCAACTTCTAAAATGCCCATCAAAGAAATCATTTAGAATCAGTAACAAATCAGTAACAAAACATTTAAATCTGCAAGCTACAATTTGTCTGTAGTTGCTGAATGTACAGACTATTGTCTGCTGTGTTTACTTTGTAGCCAGATGCATTACTTCATATCTTTGCCTCTGACTGTACTACACATGCAGTGTTAGGTACTCGGCAGAAACCCAGGATCACCTTCTCATTGGTGCAACATAGAATACACAATTTAGAGTCTGTGAAATACATCCCAAATCTCATGGGACCCTGCAAGCTTCCATAGTTTCTGACACAAAATTTAGTGTGCCTTTAAATGGTATTCTATCTATTTTTACATCTACACACTGACTGATTGATTGGTTTGCTGATCGATTGTTTGATTGATTGAAACTCTTACCTCACATCACTATTTTACTCATGATGTGACTTGGGTACATGATATAAATTATGACATAAAATAATGTTGATAATATCACAGATATCTTGTACTTTTTAAAGAAACCCAAAAGCCCTGGCACACCTGTTCTGTACCTACCTATTAAATTGTTATTTTTTAAACAGTCTGATAAAGATTAAACATATCTACATGCATGACAGGTTTACATGTGTAAAGTGATGACAGGTTACATATATAAAATAGATCAAGGAAGTCTATTTAACTATGTAGACAACTTTGTCTTTTTGAACAGTATACATGAGACATGGATTCTTGCTACCTCAGTTTGTCTTTATCAAACATTTTATACCTGTATTGTCCCTGAATCCAACTGTACCAGTTGGTGGTGATCTGTAATTTATGACAATGTGTATACATGTAAATGCTACAGCATGACACATTATTCCATTATGGATGTAACGGAGAACCAAGTGTGTCCCTGTCCCAACATGGCATGTGCTTGCAAGATAAACAACCTGCAGGTTGTGTTCAGTAAGCGGAAGACTGCCTCTGTGTTGAGTGTGCTATCAGCAGGAACGTGACACCTGTAATGGTGGCGTTATCGATACACACCTCTACAGACCAGCACATTTATCTGTTACTCCGAGGTACAGTTACATCAAGAATGTACATTAGTAAAGTCATTGAAATGACTTTGGTTTTGAAGAAACTCTGGTATGAAGGTCATGAGAATCATAAAGATAACAGAGACATTTCTTTTGGTGGGTGAATGGAAAATAATGAACTGTCAGTTCACAGCTTAAATGTATAAAAATATTTTCACGAACAGATTTCAGGAGTACTTTAAATTAAACCGACACACTAAGTCATCGTGGCAGTGAAAGTGTGAATGGCATGGATTTTGTCCAAGGTATTATCTTAAGTGAGTGAATGAGTTTGGTTTTACGCCACTTTTAGCAATATTCCAGCAATATCACAGCGGGGGACACCAGAAATGGGCTTAACACATTGTACCCATGTGGGGAATCGAACCCAGGTCTTCGGCGTGACGAGCGAACGCCTTAACCACTAGGCTACCCCACCGCACCTTATCTTAAGAGTAATATGTTTAGAAAAATCATTAATGCATGAGTGAGTGATTCAGTTTTAGAGCCATATGCATATTTTGTTATTTATAATAAAGTGTGAAACAACACAGATTTACTGAAAAACAACTGCTCCCTCTTACAACAGAATGAGGGGCAGTAGTTAAAGCGTTCGCTCGTCATGTCGAAGCTCTGGTTTTAATTCCCCACATGGGTACAATGTGGGAAGCCCACTTCTGGTGTCCCCCACCATGATATTGCTAGAATATGGCTAAAAGTGGTGTAACACTTAACTCACTCACTATAACAGAATGAAATGCAAATTAAATGTTAATGAGCAGTCAAGAGTTCTGTTCACACAGAGTTTTGAACATCAAATATTGTGATTGCTGAAAGCCTCAATGTTATACTTATGCTTCAAACATATGGATCTAAATGCTTATTATGCCATTATGATCCAGCTAATCAACAGCCCAGATTTTACACATAAGAAAATTCATAGCTGATTGCTGTGAACCTGTATGAACCAGTATAAAGCCACAATTATTTATAATCCATGTAATCCTTTGACTTAAATTCGTCTCATGAACATATGGAATAAATAGCCTTAGTCAGTAGCCACACAAAAGGTGGTGGGGGATAATATATCCACTTGACATTTTCTGTGTGGGTGAGTTCTACCTTGATCAATATAGCGAGCCAGCCTAATTTCCCCCATAATCCCAACAGGATTTGCTGTGTCTTTCCAGGCTGCTGGTGTTACTAAGAAACCAGTACTTAGTGATTAGTCAAGCCTGATAACATTCACTTCAGGTAATTCCTTCATCAATTAGTCGTGGATGCTGACTATCTGATATGGATTATTCAATTATAATACATGACATGACTTACAATCGCTTTCTTTAAGAGGACACTAATGATTTCTCACGAAAATTTGCCTCATGGAAAATACATTACTCATATAAGAAATCCTCTGGAGTCTTTCCCGCACACATCCATAACTAATCAATTTCAAGATTAGAAAATAAAATCCGTATTACCTCTGATAAAAGGATAAAAAAAAATTCAATTGCACCCTCAATGCTCTTATCAAATGTCGATTGATAACAGTATGAATGACTGCACTGAACCAATTGAACTTTTCAACATATAGCTGACGATAAAACCATTGAACAGATTCATATCACCATGATCAGATGCAATTATTGTTGACCTTAGTGAAATTCATAAATAAAACAAACAAAATCACATATCCTGTTCTTAATACAAAATTACACTCATAAATAGTGTATAAGTTTCAATTTATCAAAAAACATTCCATCAAAATTATTACAGGCATAGAGATCTTTTGTTACTAAAATTATTAATAAAGTTCTAAGGACACCAGTGAATTATTTGTATTGCTGCGAAAGCAATACTTGTCAATTCCGTTTTGATTTATGCGACCCTATGACAAGCCCACTGTAAAGACACAATAAGACCCTTCAGGTGCTCTTTTCTCAAGCACAAATAATACCTCTGCACACAAAATGGCTTTGTAAGCAAGCACCATGAGATTTTTGTACCCCTAAACAACAACAGCCATTCAGCTATGACGCAGAGGCTTACAGGGTCAGCAGTAATTTGAATAGTCAATTATTACCATAATATGATGCTAATGCTTCAACGGAATATTGTAACTAACAGTAAATAGGGTTTGAAGAAGTATAATAGCGTACCTCGAGGAGGGTCTTTAGCTAAATAATAAATATTCCTGATATCTTACTAGATTGAAGATTATTTTGGGCTTCCCATATTATGGTGTACAGTAACTAAGTGTAGTTAAATCAGGTGACTTCCCCTAAAGGTATAAAGGCAGTTCTTGAAGGCATGGCTACACCTGCTTGTTTGAATCAACAGTCCCTCTCCACATTCACAACACAACTATGTTACAGGGCATACCACATGCCCTGTTTGCAAAATATTCTGGGCTATTCAAAACATAATGTTTCTTCAGTTCATGGGTTTGAAGAAACTACAAAAATTATACATATACATTAACAAGTGTTGTTTTATAATGTTTTTTTAAAGTTTCTGTGAACTAATTTTTTAAAATTAATTACATACTTACTGAGTATGAACAATTTATTTCAGGAATATATTCATTACATTAACCCTTTAATCTTATATTGTACAATGGGGACAAAGAAGTTGAAACTTAATTTTGGATTTAAATAATGGCAATAAAACAGTTTCTTGATTTTTTTAAAAATGACCAACATTGAAATGGTCTTGATAAATCCACAGAATCAACACTCTTGTATGTCATGTGGATGTAGCAATATTGTTGTTTGTGATTTACATCAGGATAGAAACTTAAAATCGACATGCCCACAATCCCACAATGCCTATCCATCAGTGTTGGATTAGGAAGAATGTTGGTCCTTCATGTTTAAACTAAAATATTTAAGAAGCCCACTTGTCAAACACTGCAACTCAGAACCTCAAGGACCCTAATAATGTAACATTAATCAGTGTTCGAAACAGCCACTGGCCTGCTAGCCTGTGGCTAGTAAAAATCTAGAAGATTTACTGTGAAGATTTACTGGCCCGACTGGCTAGTGAATTTTCATGGGGTCATATTGTAAATATATATCACTCTCCGACTTGTTAAGTATTAACACTCTTTTACATCATGCAAGATTATGACCTGATTAAAATGTTCATCATATTATCAGCTTAATGATGAAACCCATGTCTACATTCAAATTTTTGGCTAGTGAATTGTTTTGTGGGCTAGTGACTTTCAGGCATAGGTGGCCCGACTGGCTAGCAAAATTTGGAAACTATCTTGCACACTGTTAATACGTCTTGTCAGAAAAGTAGCTATACCAGACTAATAACTTGTGATTAGTCATGGACTTGTGCACAAACATCTGTGTTGACTCGTGACATCTACACTCTGAGGATTGTGGGTGGAACTTACCTTATTCTAATTAACATAACTGTAATGAATATTATCAATAATCAATCAATGTTATTCGAATTTAACAGCCAAGAATTCAGTGAGACATTTACTCAGTTAATAGTAATGGTGATCCCAAACCTAGTGAGTAAATGAGTATGGTTTATGCTGCTTTTAGCAATATTCCAGCAATATCACAGCCGGGGAAACAAGAAATGGGCTTCAAACATTTTATCCATGTGAAGAATCAAACCCAGGTTTTCGGCAGGACGGGCAGACACTTTAACCACTAGGCTACCCCAACTAGTAAGTCTTACCAGTTTCCAAATATTACCAATGATTTCTCATATTTACCTGTCAATTTTCAAATATTACCAATGATTTCTTATATTTACCTGACAATTTTCAAGTATTACCAACGATTTCTTATATTTATCTGACAATTGCCAAATGTTATCAATGATTTCTTATAATTTCCTGACAATTTTCAAATGTTACCAATGATTTTCTTTCACTTACTTGCATCAACATGACCTCCTCCCAGAGCTGTTGATTGACATAGAACTCCTTGTGAACCTCCTCAATGAGGACCCTCCAGTTCTGGCTCACACAGAGTGCATTCTGTTGTGACGGTCTGTCCAAAAGGCTCAGTATATACTTTGACAGATGTACAGGCAACAACCGGATGAAGTCTCGATACCGAGACACCCCAGAGTAAGCTTTGGATGAAGTGGACACCACCATGCACGCTGGGTCAATGGAGAGATCAGATGATCCTGTGAGGGTCTCATCTCCACTGTCATCATTGATAATGCCTTGATCATACTCAGAAATACTTTCTCCAGTGAAAGGGTCAGTGCGTATTCGGTCATAGTGAGAACTGGACTGTTGGAGAAGTAGGAGCTCTCGATGGTCAACTGAATCAAACGAATAATCAGAAGCAGCAACAGATGACGCCTCAGTGTGAGACAAATCTGAAACACAAAAGTAATAAAACGTGTCAAGTCGAACATGGTCATTTCAAAATGTCACTGAAGTCAAACCCAGGATCTCCTCGATCTTAAAATTCTGATCATCTGAACTTTGACTGTGGTCTGTTTAATGCTAAGTGACCATTAGCTGCAAGGACATACAGTTTTGATGAATTTATTCTCTCAATAAATTCAACATGTTTTTTAAAGTATTTCACCAAGGTAATTTTGTAAGATTGACTCATTATATTACTGTAGATAAATAAAACAAGGAACTATTACCATGGTAACACTTCCTGTTGAAGCATGAAGTTGTAAAATTTATCCGTGGATGGTTACAAAAGCACTCATTCACAAAGCGAGAGCTATGACTGGTGTAAGTCTGAAAGTACCTGAGTTTTACTTTGTACATCTTGCCATTTGAGATCATAATCGTTATTCTTAATGGCATTTTGAATGCCACAGATCAACAATCCAAAGTGAACATAATTTAAACAGCTCATTCACAGTTGCTACACTCCTACTTTCACTTAACCGAGTAAATTCAAATACTTAACAGATAGCATTGAAAGAAATCATTGAAAAATAATGTTTAATTACATTTTCAATTGATGGTAATGATAGACCTATTCTTTTTGTTCACAATTTTAATGTGACAAACTCCACAAAAAACACAGCTAGCCCTTAAGGTTTACTACTGAGACCTGTGAAGATTTGGGTTAGAATTGGTCTTAAGTAACTCATGCTTGTTGTAACGGGATCAGATGTTCAGGCTTGCTGACACGTCATCGTATCCCAATTGCATAGAACGATGCTCATGATGTTGATCACTGGATTGTATGGTCCAGACTTGATTATTTGCAGACCACCGCCATATAGCTGGGATATTGCTGAGAGTGGTGTTAAACAACAAACAAACAACAACTGTTACTACTGAACCATGGATTTGACAAATCACTTGATTACAAAAGCAAATAATGTACATCCTTAAAATATCCTTGACTTTCATCATGCTCATGCCTCCACCTACATGTATTTCACTGAATTGATGCAACAGTGATCACATATACAAATCAGTTGATAAAGGTAATGTAGCCAGTGCTATAGAGACAATTTGAAGATTTCACACTATTGTATTAGCTAATTCAAGCTTCCAGATTGGTGTATTCTCTAGGGCATTGATTGTCACCAGAAATGTCATGAAGATATTCCTCAAATCTGGGAAATTACAAAAAGAGTGTTCAATTATAATTAGCTGAAATCACAAAAATGCCTTAATGACATTTGTATTGAGCAAATTACTGATTCACTTTATTTTATTTTGCCAAAAACAATTTGTATCACTGTCCAAAACATCTTTTGTTTATGGGTATGTCCTATTCTTGAGTTTATAATACCAGTCATTCAAAGTAAGTGAGTCTTATCTTTATGTCATTCGGACAAAGTCAACGAGGACTAGCTGACATCTTTACCTATGTTTAAGCAAACATCCAATATCACAAAAAGTGATGTGATGACAGATTTATTGCCAGTAGATTCTTTGATATATTGCAGATGAAAAGCAAACCCCAATTTGTTTCCCAGCAGTATGTTAATGTCAGTAACAAAACAAAAATATATGTAACTTGAAAACACAAAAGCTATAAAAGATGTATGGCTGTAAAACCGCCAGAACATGTACAGTTCCAATGACAAAGGTGCATCTATTGATTTATCTTATCTGATCAAATCAACCAATTTGTGCACAGGAGGCACTTGAATCAGCTAGAGGATTACCCACCATATGATCAAACAAAGGCAACAAAAGAGTAAGAATGTGTGTGAGTTTTATGTCAGTTTTAGCAGTGTTGAACAACATTTGTGCAATGGTCAGTGAACTCTGAGAATTGTTTTGACACTGGGCGGTCTTCCTTTCCGTTATTCAGAGTGAACATATCACAATCGTGCTGATGTGTCATGAAAACCACCAGAAACTCTAATATTTATTACAATAATGCAAACTATAACACTGGAGTTTTTAATCATTATCTGTTGGTACTGATGCCAAGTATACTCTGATTAAATTACCATCATCAACTAGAAACATTTTCAATCACAAAGTTAACATCTGACATTATGCACTTGTTACATCAAGTATTTTCATAATTAATTCATTTTTTACATATCCTGCCTGCTTTATATCCAACACTTCAGTTTGTTTTGCTGATTCAAAGTTAAGATAAGCATGGTTATCCAGATGAACTGTGTTTAGTTTAAAATCATAAAAGACACGAAATGACTATACACATGCATAGAAGAGGACTCAGTGAAATGCTTCTGAAAATCAGTAAAATTAATGAACCACAAATATTTGGCTTCAATTCATAACATGGTTTGTTTGGATAATTCAGCTGGTCTACTCAATAACTGCACAGCTAAAATACAATTACAAATACTGCCAACCTGCCAATATTTAAGGGACTAGTCAACAATGGCTGGAATATTACCTTCATGGCCTCCGCATGCATTCTCCTCTGAGATGAGTAAAGTTCTTGCTTGAGTCCCAAGAATATGTAGAAGATGAACATCACACAACCGCAATAATGCCAAAGCGAAATTTGATTTTGACCAATAATTTGATTTTGCAAACCAGTCCCATGTGGAGGTGATATAGTACTCAACAGCACTGGATGATAAACTCCGATCTGAGCTAAGTGTCATTGTATCTGTTCGTAAGCTTGGGCATGTTCTTGTCCGAGCATAGGTAAAGTCCTTGTTCACTAAAGGTTGAAGAAGAGTCACTAATTGTTGTAGTAGGTTAATGCTGTGTATGCGTCTCATTAATCCCAACATGAAGCGTTTCTGGGAATGATCTCCAAATCGGACAAACCATTCCTTAACATATTTGAGTCGGTCGTTTAACTCGCATGTTTCACATTTTCCACACACAGTTGCTTTTTGTGAAAAAACACATCTGAGTTCAGGGGCCTTTCCCAGGTTAAACTCATAGGTTTCCAGGTTAGACTGTGGGTGCTTCATTGTACTGGACAGGGAAGACCCAGTAAAGTTGTATACGTCCAACATCTTTCGACTGAAACTGAATGAATCATGGTATGTCCTTTATTAACCTTAGTAAGAATGACTTACAATATAATTCATACTGCATATCTTATTGATAAATACATTTTTTTATCACCAACTGTCAGAAGAGGAAAGTTCTGAATACAAAATAAGTAACAATCCTCCATTCAGAAAAGCATTTCAGTAGACAAGTTTGCTTAAAAGAAACTTAAATAATTTTAAGAGACGAAAGAAACAAGATTAGAAATGGTAAATCCGGTTTTTTACATTTATAAATGTTTTGGAGAAAAATTACTGAATTCAACGAGCTCTAACATCACAATTCATGAAAATTAATATTAAACATTACATGAAGTCAACAAAACGAACAAAGTATAGATTTACAAGCATCGTATGTGACCTAGAGTCCTATGATTAATGTAAGCTGCAAGCATGTGTTTATGTTCAGTCACAAATGTATCAACTGCATGCTAGAGTAGACAATGACATCGATACAAACTGAACACAATAACTTTTCTTACCACTATCCAAATGTTTAGTGATATCCCGTTAGGCAACTGATCGTAACATTCTCCAAGTGGGACTTTCCCCTCTGAATCCTCATTGCTACTGTATCATTTCCACTACAACACAACCGACCAACCATACACATTCGACTCGGGGCATTATCTGTTCAATATGGCTTTCTTAGTAGGCCGCTTGCATTTCAGCGTCGCCGTCCCCAAGGTGACAACCATTTGTTTGCTTAATCGTATTGAGATTCGGCCTTTGGTTCTCTACACGTATGAATGAACGAGTTATCGCCCTTGATGCGACAACCCCGTACTTATCTGCTTATAACTCTTTATTCGATTAATATGACTGTGGTAATTTCAAAATTTGTCAGTTAACAATTCAATAATATCATATGATAGCCTGTGACATATTCTTCCATTGAAACAGAAAACAGTAATACTAACACAAAATCAAGGCTGCGAGGCGAAAGTATCTTATACACAGACTCGATATCAATGAACTATCAGGAAATCGTGTGAAATTAAAACAGCACCTCGTTTACCACAAACTAATAGTATAGTGCTATCGGTATTTTATACTAGAAATACATATTCTATGGCCTATGAATAGGACACATTAGATGTGTAAGATATCCATTCAACAAATGTAAGCAAGGGGTAAACCCATGTGAGGCGCGTCGTCTGCTACCGGAAATAACCTTGCGCAGAGGTTGGCCTCTTAGCAACTCAGTGGCCCGGATGTTGATTATACAAAATGGAGGATCTCTGTTGGTGACAGGTTTCGCGAATTGTAGTGTTCATGATTACGGGGACTGATGCCCTTGATACAGGTCCCCAGAAAGTGACAATAGCCTCTGTAGCAAAAACAACATAAATACATCTCCGAGAGTAGCCTACAGATTTCCTGTTTTCAGATATGGCTCTTCAGCGGGCCAAGGTTTGTAATTATAATTTGATTATTTGGTACTTCGACACGCAATTTATTATGTGAACCTATTCATACTGCGGATAAAGATATTTTATCGTTTCAAACTCTTTTCATTCGACATTTTTCGATTTATTGAACTTCCAAAATATTTTGAATTCTTTCAATCGTAAGTTGTCAAACCATTATATATGCCGCATCTATTATTCAGTTATCTTCACTTTCCATTCATGCAGAATCACTTTCACTATGTTGGACAATCGTTCAAAATGCCGGAAAACACACATCTTTATCCGAAGTCATATATGCATATATCCTAAAAACTAAACTTCAAAATCAGAGTCCCCTTTTTGCAGTATCAATATTCATATTTGGTTTTCATTCAACTTGCTGTTTAAGCATTTATACTGTCAAAGTTACATAGTTTTTCCACTCTGTTTTCAAGGTATTTCTTTTGGCCTGCACAAGCATGATTATGGCTTTATGTTTCCTGCTTTAGCTAATACAGTGAATGATATCCCTAAAAAATAGTTTTAGTGAAGCATATATCATTCGATAGATGGATTGGATGATGGATTATTTTTAGATTAAGTTGTCTTTAGTAAGTTAATGACATATCTTACAGCTGTTCATGTGATAATAAAGAAAGCAATTGTAGTTCTTTTGCATCCAAACAAGGATATGTTGTGCTATTTAATCACAGTGAATTGAACTTTGCAATTTTGACAGAAATATATTTGGTTATCTTACATAAAATCAATTTACATTTATTTGACTGGTTGTGCAGCTATACATATCAAAAGGCCAATATTGTTTCTATCAAGGACACATATATTAGGACTGTGTATAGGCAAATAGATTGTATTGAAATTTGCAATACAGCTGTACATATTGCAATATGTATTGTGATATATTGGTTGTTACAGTGTTTGACTGGAAGTGACACTGTTTGTGCATGCAGTTTTAATTCTTTACATACTAAGGCACTGAAAATATATGTTATGGTTCTGATAAGAACAATCTCAAAATTAGGTTGGATATTCAGGGAGAGTAGTGTGAAGTAGAACATATATAAAAGATTCCATAAAATAATGACACGGCACAAATTTTCTTCCTACCCGCTTCCACTTTATCGCCAGGGAGATAAAGTGGAAATGTGTAGGATGGAATTATATATGATACAGTGGTGTGATATGACCACAGTTAAAACCATGGACATCTACAGATTTATTTCACCAGCAATATCGCAACGATGCATGAAACAGTTCTAAATACATCAATAGATGTTATATAACAAAGTTTAAATGAATGTACAACATAATATCTCAATATTCCTGGATTCAGCTGACAAAGGCTATTACTTTTCAGGTGTGTGAAACACCTATCCAGAGTTGCAGCAAGACCAGAGGGCTGCCTGGACTCCCCCCACTTCCATCCACTGATAATCATCCATCTGACCTCTACCAGGTAACATTCAGGACAGATATGGATGTGAAATATAATTATTCAAAATACTCTAGCTTGTCACTTATGAAAGTTTGAGTAATTGCTTGCATACGATCTGTGGTATACAAATACTGATATACAAATAGAGTAAATGCATGGTCATAATCAGATTTTTCAGGGCTAGCTGTTGATATAGATCATAGAGATCACAAACTAAATATAGATAGATTATCAAAAGATATCAGCAAATTAATATTAAGGAGATATGTAACAATAGTCCCAAAGCAATCAACATAATTCTTCCCATCAGTGACAGGTATGATTTTTTTATCTTTGTAAATAGCTCAGATGTTTTGGTTAGAATTTAGTTCTTAGGGTTGACACTTTTGTATTTAGTGTAAGAAGGTTTGCTACCCAGGACAGTGGAGAACATTTTAGGGGTGTGGATATGCTGATGTAATGCTGCCTAAGAACCAAGAGTATCAGTTTAACTGTAATCAGTGTTGCTATTGTTCTACTTCTCTATGAAAAGGAGACTCCACTGTATCATGATGTTAAAAGCTTTGGTTTGGGTACATGGTAAAGTATTTTTCTTTTCCAGATTGTGCTGAGAAACAGTGAGCATCCCCCTTTGATGAAAGGTACATCATGGACTCTTGCAGCACCATTCAAAGAGCAGAAATATCACCGCAGCCCCAGCGAGTCGATTGCCAACAATTACACACCCACAGCATCCGATCTGAAGCTGAAAGACCTTCCAAAACTTGTGCGATCCAAGACAACAGGTAGACTTGACTAAAGACTCCACTGTCTTGTTCTTTGAAGGCAACATTTAACAGTCATGAATACAGTGATAACAGATTTGCCTATATTTTTGCATGATGAGATGAAAATATTTTTTTATTATTTATTTTATACTGACCAATGTTTATTTTGTTCCGACTGTCTTCTGTTATTAGTTATGCATACAGTTTCTTGACGTTTATCATTCTTAGTTATGATGAAAATATTAATAATTTTCAATGGTGAGATTCCTTTGAACAACATGAGATCAGCAGCTATATTTAAAAATGAATCTATGTTTTAGTTGAAGAGTTCTTGCTTCAAGGTGCGTCTCAGTTTAACTAACATGAAACCATCAGTCAGCATGACTAGTAATAACATACAATCAGTGTAGCTGAATATTAGTTTTCAGGTGAAGCTTGATGTTATTCCTTGACTTTAGTTGTCTTCAGCATAACATGTTGTGTTGTTTTCAGGCAGAACTTTGCCCCCAATTCACACTAGTGGTAGGTAGACCGAATGGTGTTACTAACTCAACAATTTGGTGTGATGTTGCTGTTGTAGATGTTTAACTATGTGTTTGCTGTAGAAGTCATGGATATTTCAGTAGCTCTGTTCACAGCAGCCTTTGTGTGGTAATACTGTTATGTAGCAAGTTTCCTATGTGTATCATTATACTATCAATGTATTACGTATAACGTGTAATATATAGTTAGGAATTGCTATGATGGCTTGTAGAAAAGTCATGGATTTCAAATCAATCCCGTGAAAATCAGATCTTGTCCTCACTCAGTGTTTGCCTTTAACCCTGATAAGCTGCAGGCCCTAAGGACAGAGAACCATAAAAAGTTGTGGGTCCTGATCAGAATGTGTAGGCCCTATATTTTAGCTACAATAATAGTAATTCCCAGCCAACAAACAATGTGACGACTAACAAGCTGAGTTAAAGAGTTTAATATAAGCTGTCAGTCATAAGGACCTGCAGAAAACAAAGCTGTGGGTCTGAGTGGTTTTCAGTTGGCTTTGGACCTAAGGACCTATGTTAATTTTGAATGCTGTCCTCAATATACATGTATATTTCACAACTGCAACAGAGTGGAACTTGACATAATATGTTTACAGATAAAATGAAAATATCGCCAACACTCTTTGGAGCCTCTTGGCAGCATGTGGAGCCATACAACCACTGCAAACCAAGGATAAAAATACACGTTTGTCACATGTTAGGATACTTACTCAATGAAGTTTAACGATTATGACATATTTATATAGATGTGACTTTTCAAAGATGATAAACAATATTTGTAGTTTGTTGAATTGAGATTGTGAAATGTGATGAATTGTCATATCACCTTGGCCTGTGGCAGTATAAAATTCACTTCAAAGAACTCTGGGTAGGAAAGTGATTATGAATATTGTTTGAAAGGCGAACATATTCCCAAACCATAGCTTCAAGTAAGGAGAAGTTGTTACACTTCTTAATGTATTTGCTCAATGAAATGAACTTAGCTTCCCATCTTACGATACAACTCACTATGTAGTGAGCTTGTGATATATTATATGGCATCAATATAACGTGGCATGTCTCATGTATGGCTATTTGGTATCTCTAAGGCATCATGACCTTACAATCAAGATACAGGAAACTGTCCCCAGGTTGTTCAAACCTGTATTTTTCTGTTGACAAGAACTTTAGAGAGGCCTTCACATAATAAGGTTACCGGTACGGTACTTATATTGTTGTTAATTGTACTTAGGATGATGTTGAACATGGTAACCAATATTACTATTAGTTACACAGAGTTTTGAAAGGGTGTACGGGACTGTAAGACCCTTGTAAATTGTATTTCCTGATGATGTTGAACAGCAGCAGAATTTAGTTACAAGAGTCTTACAGTCCCGGGACTGTAAGACCCTTCTAAATTGTATTTCCTGAGAGCAGCAGCAGCAGATGATGAAATCAGGAATTTACAAAGGGTCTTACAGTCCCGTACACCCTTTCAAAACACCATGTGACGAATTTATTACCCTTAAGATCTTTTTATTTAGCTTATCTTTAAACAACAACATTCAATCATCGGCAGATGAGACGCAAAACGTTTCGCCATGATTTTTCCTGAACAGTCAAAAAGGAAGATAACTCGGGATGGCTTAGTTTATGATAAAACTGTTGAATTTGAGGTTTTGTTAAACAACAAGTAAAATACAGAAACATTTTATTTTTTGGATATATTTATTGGCATAAATAAGAAATTATGGCAATAATTTTATTACTCTGTTTATACTCATAATTGTAAACGCCAACTCTAAACTTTCGAAGCGATCAGCCGTTTGGCAGCCACATTCCATCTAAGGTTAAGGTCATTCGGACAACCCGTGTAGTGTGTCACGTGACAGATTTGACGGGGTGTACGGTTCATACACCCTGGCAAATCCGCCTACATGGTTTGGTATCCTTTGGCTATTGACCAATCAAAATTCGACAAATTTATCTTAATGGTAGATAATGTAGACGGGCAATACAAGGAACTAAGGGTAAAGGGATGGGAAATGAGACTAAGAAATGGTGCAGGATGCAAAGTCTAAGTACAGTCTGTTGTCAAACAGTCAGTAAATTAACACAAGTTTATAAAAAAGCTTCATTTATACCTACCCGATAGTAAATTACGCTATCATTTTATTTTGTTAGCAAGAGAGGAAGGATATAGAGTATGATATTAACCAAACACACACACTGACACACAAACTGTAAGTTACATTGTGAACTAAAGGGGAATGTACACCTACCACTAATGAAATGAATTTGAAATGTAAATGCAGTAACGAACACTGATGAATATTACATTACGTAAAACAAAGGGCAAAAAAACCCCCAACTAACTGCACTAAACACAACTAAACTAAGATAAACCCAAAACTATACCTATGAAAAAAACAGCTGAAATGCTACATGGTATTACATTGCACTATGCTAATCAAAATCTAAACCTTAACTAAACCTAACTAAACTGAACTAATCTAAATTGAAACAAATAATTTAACTACAAATATAAACACAAAAATACACTAAATGTATAAGCCGGCAGTAATTACGTAACTTGAGTTACATAACTGAAAATTACATGAGAATATTAAGTAAAAAGATGAAAAATTAAATTACACAATGAATTAACACAAACAATAAATATATATTACATGAAAATTACGCCAGGTATATAATACACAAAGGCTGTAACTCACGTGAAGTGTCCATGATAATCCTCAATCCAAATACATGTACCTGAAAACACAAGTCACTATACACATTAAGTGTCACAAAAGAGTCACAGGCTCTCCAAGAAGGTCAAGGTCACAGTGTCATATCACTGGTTATCATCCAATGATGACGTAAACATAGACCGTAATAGTCCAGTTGTCCAAGAGTCTCCCTAGGTGCTGCCCGGTTCATCCATGCCCGAAACAATCCTCACTGGGGGCTCCAAATATAGCAGGGTCAACGTGAAGCAAAGATTAGCAACGCTCTGCTGGTTTGTGAGGTCGTTTATTTGGTAGGATGAAAGATTGCTGAACGATAAACGACACCCTGTAACAATAAATATAATAATATAATATACATCTCACACAATTCATACAAGATACATATAATTCCACTGAATACCATTACTTACTACACATATGAAATATTGGAATTATGATATTACATCATTACGAATAAGGTAATGATAATACATGCATACAATGTAATACACACAAGATAGATAAGAATACACCATTACGCATTAGTCGTAATGATAAAGTACACATGATTCGTCACCACTCATTACGTGATGGTACTATATACAAATACATGGATATAAAGACATACACACATACCCTGTGGGTGGTACAAGGGTGTACAACAATCGGGCACAGCACCAGTCTTATGGACGGGGACTTATCTGCTGTTAATAATATTAGATGATAAATAATATACACTGTAATGTGGAGTAGATTTAGGGCTGCTACATTCATGAACATAAAATTATTTCCACACATTGATAATTACACTTATAGTTATCATAGTTAAAACATAGCAACTTATATTAAAACACATTCTATCATCTCACACATTAAGTGAAAGGGATAGTAAAGATAAGAATATATTAGTGATACTTATTTATGTTTATAGCTTAGGATTGGAAAGCTAGCATAAATACATATAGCACACTTACATGCTATAGAATATAATACCTATTTAAATGATAGTAAATAGATATGCGTTTATTATATATATACTGCAAGGATGAAATGCAATATTACTTTAATTAAATGAATACTAACCTTAATGTTACACTGTGTCTGTCTAAGCTGTCCAAGAGTCAGTGCAGAATGAGTGAAATTGTGCATGGAGTTAGTGAGACCAATCAGCCGAGAAGCGTCATGGCTTGGGCAATTAGTGAGAGAGGCCAAGCTCTAAAGCTTAAACCTTAAACTGCCTAGAAATAATACAGCTAAAAGGAGAGTATAATAATATGATTAAAATAATATATTTACACTAAAATACACCTGCCACAATAAATATGCATATACTTGTAGAATAATGATGTTAATATATGGATTTGACTGTCATTAACTTTTGTGCCATATTTCGTCCATATGCATGCGTGATATCAGCAAGTCTTGGGCACGAGTGGCCCTTTTGTTTAAGGTGCCAGAATTGTTTGAGAAATATAAGAAATACAGTGGGATTGAATCCCATATTGACTTAATTATGTTTTTTGGTTCTTCAACACCACACCTTCATTACTTCTGACTTTCCTCACCCGTGAAGGTCCAGGTTAGAATATAATCTTCAGTAACCCATGCTTGTCGTAAGAGGCGACTAACGGGATAGGGTGGTCATTCTCGCTGACTTGGTTGACACATGTCATCGGTTCCCAATTGCGCAGATCGACGCTCATGCTGTTGATCACTGAATTGTCTGGTCCAGACTCGATTATTTACAGACCGCCGCCATTTAACTGGAATATTTCTGTGTGCGGCGTAGAACAAAACTCACTCACTCACTCTGACTTTCCTTTCCACATGCAACAAACATGCCAAGATATAACAGAAAAACTTGTCAAAGCAAAACTAAAGCAAACTTACTCACTCACCCTGCAAGACAGGTCGGCACCATGATTA
This sequence comes from Haliotis rubra, assembly GCF_003918875.1. NCBI lineage: Eukaryota > Metazoa > Mollusca > Gastropoda > Lepetellida > Haliotidae > Haliotis > Haliotis rubra. The sequence goes on from NW_025767190.1 coordinate 5,349,013, forward strand.
TGTAGAGTGATGTCTGTCACTGTATTAACCTCTGTGCATATTTGTGAATCTACCAGCATTGTTGTCACTCTGTTGTATTTGTCTGCTCTGCACTTTGTTGTTTTCTGTGTCTTGTTGAGTCTGCTCTTAACATCAACAAGATCTCTGCCAGAAATGGTCTTGGTAGTTTTTGAATGATTGTTTTGTGTGTAAATGTTTCATTAAGTCTGACGATCCTTGGTGAGTTAATTACTCCAGACCTACAACGGAATTGTACTGACATGCAAGAAAGATATTGTTGAACTTCTTTCCTGAGATATTCTACAAGTTACGACTGGGAGTTATTTGACAAGCAAGTATGGTTGATTATCAAAATGTATGTTTTGTACAAGGTTAAATGTGTACGCTTTAACATTATGATTTGATATTCAACTATTGACATGATGATGACCCGTGAAGATCTGGCGTAGAATAGGTCTTCAGCAACCCATGCTTGCCACCAAAGGCGACTATGCGACACCAAAGGCTACCAAAGTCGTAGGAGGCGACGAACGGGATCGGGTGGTCAGACTCGCTGACTTGGTTGACACATGTCATCGGTTCCCAATTGCGCAGATTGATGCTCATTGATGCTGTTGATTACTGGATTGTCTGGTCCAGACTCGATTATTTACAGACTGTCGCCATATAGCTGGAATATTGCTGAGTGCGATGTAACACTAAACTCACTCACTAACTCACTCACTCAACTACTGACATCACCTTGTCAGTATTTCCTTGTTTAACTGTCTGGAACTCTAGTATCAGGAGGATTTGGGTTGGAATGGGTGTAGCATGTTTTTCCTGTATCCAGCCTTAAAAATACTCATATCTGGAGTTATTGTTGGGTTGTATAATCACTGTGGACATACTGACTTGTTTGTGTTGTAGTGGAGATGGTGAAGAAAAGCCCAAGGCAGCGAGGGCCAGGAGTCACAAGGAGTAAAACAATGGATGTTGTGAAAAATGGGTGAGAAAATGTAACAAATACATAAACGTTTATGGAAAAGGATATTTGTCTAAACAAGTTCAAATTGAATTTAGTGCCTCCTGATTTGAATAATTATCAAAAGAAATGAGCAAGATTCTGTATTTCGAACTAATTAGAATAGAGCTTGACTTTTGTCAACTGACTCAGAGTCCTACTTTTAAATGTCTGAAGGAGAACTAGAGAGTTTGAGATGTCCTTTCCTGGTTTATAACTATGTGAATTCCTCGAAACACTGACTACCTATATCTAACCCTATGACTTTGCTAATAATCGTCGGCCAAAGTAGCAACCTGATGTAACTGATGAACTTTTTGCTCATCCAGATGTGTCCAAATGTTCCATTAAAACTCAAACCATCAAGCGATAAAATTCGCCATTGACAACTTTTGAAGTGAACGACCTGTCAAACAAAGTTTCCTTCACCCTAGCATAGTTCACAAAGTTAGAACCATCCATTTTTTTTAGCAGACCTAAACATTTGCCAATAAGCATCAGGATCTCAGTTATTAACCTGAACTACTACAGCTTTGACAGCCTGACAATCATAACTCCTATCTATAGGTTATGCAGAATAAACTTCTTCAGCCTTTCCTGTAAATACACTTTGCAACAACATTGTCCACTGATTCTCGGGCAGGTTTCAGATTGATAGCCACCTTTTCAAAATATGCATAAAACATTTTCAACATTATGTTCAGAGAAAGGTGGAACAAGTCTGCCTTTGAAAGATCAACGATCTGTTACATCCATTCTACATGGACCTTTACATAACTTTAATTTTTAAACTTATCCTATCTCACATCTTGTACTCTCTCTTTAATTTGTCCAGCTGAGTGGAAACGAACTGTAAACAAAAATGTAGGCCTCTGTTGTCCATACACCCATGTACCCATGCTGCTCCCCTTATTGGACAGCGACTGTGCCTCCTGAGAAGCATGCAGTACACTCCACTACCTGCTCGCGATACCATCCCTTACTGATCATCCTCATTCTTGTCGCATGGCTGTGCATACGTACTGTGAGCTAATTAAGAAATTTTCATCTCCCTTTGTCATTATGGGGAGATCTGATTCCTCTACTAAAAAAGGAACTTTTGCAATCAGTCCTGTGTGGACTGTGGAGGTTTATGTTCCAGGGACAATCGTTGTGCTCAATGTAAGTCCTTGAATGATGACTCATTTGTGGCTTATAGAAGGGTTGGTTATCTGTGCCGCTCGGACAGGGATTCGTCCGAAGAGTTTGGCCCTTCACCCGCTAAAAAGTCAAGAAGGTTGCTTACCAATTGGTCATGCCCATCTCAGATCAACAAGAGTTTCTCAAGGTTTCATCTGACTCCTACCTTTCAGCTGTCTCTTTCGGCCAGCCGACGCACCTTCACCTAAGTGGACCTTCGCTTCACCGGTGGTCGTAGTGGAGCATTCATCAAACCCAAAGGAGGCTTCTCCATCTAAGGGCAAGCTTGACCATGTCTTGTCATCCCTCATAACCGTTGGATTCACTGGATCAACCATCAGAGATTGTTCCATCAGTGGCTATTGGGAGGCATTCGACAGGTCCTCCCTCTCTGGAGCATTTGCCGAATCAAATTGAGCTGACTTTGGATTTCTCTACCTTCGCCCCATAGATCTGTGTCTCGCACATGGTTTGACCACCCCTCTTCGTCTCATGCTTCTTCTTGGGTGTCGCACCGACCACATTCCCGATATCATTCTCATTCTACAGAGTGACAGCATTCGACGATTCACCGCTCTTCGTCTCATGCTACCTCAGGTGCGCCTCACTGACCTCACTCCCAGGATCGTTCTCATTCGTAGAATCGACCCCTTTCGGTGGATCATTCTCATCCGACAGATTGTGCCAGTTCGATGAACATCCCCTCTTCATCTCGTGCTACTTCTTGTGCGCCACACCACCCATATTCTTGCTATTGTTCTCATTTGGCATATCAAGAGCATTCGTCGAATTGACCCCTTTCGGTGGATGGTCCATTCTCGGCGAATCTTCCGACCTCATCGAACCGTCCTAGTGCTACAGTCAGTCGTTCGGGTCCATCTGTGTCGACTGACATCCGATCTTCAGTTACCACATTCCCGTCTGATTCAGCACTTCCTCAGGCTTCATCAGATGTTGTGAACCCTCATGAGCCCATAGTTAGGCCCGCCTATTCTTCCCAAGTCTTGGGACCCATCACAGGATATTTCGCCTAGACCGATTTGTGATTTTGATACAATGGTTCGGGCCATTTCTGCAGCTTGGACCTAGATGCAGCAGCCACTCTCTCGATCTACGTCTCAGCCTGTTGTTGTGTCAGATGCTTCCTGTAAACGTCCTCTCAAGTCCGACTCCGGAGCCGGAGCTGGTTTAGGGAAACAGTGACTTGCAGACATTGTCGCACGACTGGGATCTTCCGCCCCCAGTCGTCCCAATCTCAGACCTGTATGACTCTGTCTCTGGGCTTCCAGATGCCACTCATCAGATTGCCACCCCTGACCTACGATCCAGTGCAATGAACCTATCCAGCGAATCAGTTACCGATAGATATGTTGCTCGAGAAACATGCTGTAGAACATCTCCGACCATTGTCAGATACTCCTGGCTTTTACTGCCCGATCTTTCTTGTTCCGAAGAAAGCTTCCATCCCCCCTACTTCTGCTTCTGCACAGGTTGTCGCAGAGTTCCTTCAGCATTTGCCTGCTGCTAAGAAATTGAAGTGAACTATGCTGGCTATGTATTTGGCTGCTATTAACATGGTGCTAGCTACTACAACCGTTGTCACGGTCTCCACCATTCCTGAACTCCAGTATCTTTTGTGCTCATATCAGTTGACTGACAAGTTGAAAAAATTCCGGACTCCGGCTTGGGACCTCTCTGTTGTCTTCCATCAGTTCGGTCCTTTGGTGCTCGCACAGCAGCTGTCTTTGGCCCACCATCGCAGATAAAGGGACTTGTTCCACGCGGTTCATTGCTTCCTTGTACATACAGAATAAAGTCTGAATTCTATTTCATTCTTTGTTTTCCGTTTATGGGCTTAGATTTACCTCACCTAGTTCCACACTAGGGCATTAAGTACGGCCGCCGGATGTGGCCTCCTCATTTACTTTGAGGCTTGTACTACGTCAGTGAAGTGTGAACTACCAAATTCCAGGGGATTTCGATGCGTTCCACTCCTAAGTCGCTGGATACATCATTGACTAAGCTTAGGCAAAGGAGCAAGGCTCATTCGATGTTGTTTCGGAACTGAATGTTAAAATAGTGAGCCTCCTGAGTCGCTTTCCCTTTCACCTCTATTAGATGGTGTCTGTGGGGGGCGGTCTCGAAGCAGGGGGTGGGCCAGATTAAGGTCGAGAGATCTTAATTTACTGGGGTTTTCTGTAAAGCGTAGCAAAGCGGGATTTCTTGCCGAGCTACTTTCCACCTTCGCATAAAAAGGTTGCATTACCACATTACACTGGAGCGCCCATCTCCCTTGGAGTTTTGTGCATAGAAAGCCAAGGGTTTCCGTGGATTAACCTGTCACAAGCATAGGAGTTATGTAATCTTGAGATTTGTAACAGGCCTCCCTTGTGCATCGCTATCTACGGTTGTTTGGCACTAGTTGTCTGCACTGTCTAGACACAGGGTAATCTGCGCTCGCCGTCCAACTGTGGGATAAGTACAAAACATGAGATAGGATAAGTTTAAACATTTGAGGCCTCCCCACTACTCCAATTACAACTTTGCTCCAAGAAAGAGAATGATCAGTAAGGGATGGTACCGTAAGCTGGTAGTGGAGTGTACTGCATGCTTCTCAGGAGGCACAGTTGCTGTCCAATAAGGGGAACAGCATGGGTACGTACGTGCGTACATTTTTGTTCACTTTTCGTTTCCACTTGGCCGTGAGATAGGATAAGTATAAAATATCAATTTTATTCAGAAAATTACATTTTAGAGTTAAAATTTTCAATTATGTATTGCCTATTCAGTCCATCAATAAACTTGTTTCTCTTCTTTTAGTCTGATCAATGGTCAGTTATCACCACGTCAGGAAGTTGTGCCAGAACTACCACCAAGTCGACCTCTGACCCCAACTGAGCAGATGGACATCATGCAGGCCATAGAGGAAGAGGAAAGTAAGCAGTCTGGAGAACCCAATGACAGAGACCTCGAGGTACGACCATCCGTTCAATATTATTTTGCAGTGGACAAAACAGATTTGCAATATGATGTTTAAGAATGACATCAACTACAAGAATTGATTTTACTCGCTTAAAATATTTGTACCTGAACTGGAATCCCTGTTATCACTGGTCTTCAGGAACCCAAGTTTGTCGTAAGAAGTGAGTGACAGGATTGATGACTTAGTTAATGCATGACATCATATCGGAGTTGCGTAAATTGGTGCTCATGATGTCAGGCACTGTATTGTCAGGTTCCGACTGGACTATTTTCAGACTTTCATGTTATAGTTGTAAAGTTGGGCATTAACAAACACAACCCTGCTTTTGCTTCCAGCGTTACTACTACTACATTAACAAGGGTATCCGGAAAGAGATGCTGGCTCCCCAGTCTCCAACCCAGATTAAGAACATCCAGCTCCTCGTCCCCTCTAGTCTCATCTCCAGCTGGGAACACGAGGCCCTCAACCAGCAGCTGCTGCAGGAGATAGATGAAGGCTACGAGATGAGCATCAGGAAGTCAATAGGTGGGTGCAGGACCTACGTTACAGTTCAATATGTTGTTCATGACATGTATTGTTTTTATAAATGTGTTTCTTCATTTTAATCCCCCCAAAAAATCAAATTAGACATTTGTATAGCACTACATATCCTGAGTCCTGCTCATGTGCTCTTAATCAAATGCTCGTTTGAAGAGGATGGTTTTGAGACAAGATCGGAAACTGTTGATATTTTCTAATTTTCTGTTGATATTTTCCGATTTTTAAGAAAATCATGCAAACCTTGATTGTAATGATTGATTTGTTTGTGACATATGCCGGTTGATTAAACTAACTGAAAATCTCTACATCAGAGTAGAATTAATGTTTAATGTCAATAACTTGATACCTGTAAAAATAATTGAAGTAAATTCTTATAAATATACAAGTCATCAAAAAACACTTCACAAGCACTACCAACTCTCCTGTTAGTCAGTCATCAAACAGTAGTACACAATCATACTTGCTCAGTTATCCGGTCAAATTGGATGTGATTGAGATCTATATCTTAAGCTGTATTTACCGTTTGGGATCTTCTGCATGTAATTACTGTCCAGGATTTTGGGTTATCATCATGACAATGTTGTGTTGCAGTTGACTACGTTCTGAAGGACCAGGATGAGAGAGACAGACTACACATTGCTTATACACCAAAACCGTTCCCTCTGAGGTAAAATGATGTCAGTTGACCCTTTCACGGAATATGTTGTATTGCCTTTACTTGTGCGCGATAATTCACACTTCTGCTTTGCAAATAATTGGAAATATATCACTTTGAAGTTGTTTCAGGTATTTGCTCTTTACTAGATGTATTTGTTGTCTTTATGACTGGTCAAGCTGTACAGATAGTTTGATCCTTGAGATGGAAATTTAATCTGTAATCTTTTTGTAGGTTGATACGAGCTCCCGTTCCCTGGCACCAGTCGTACCAGCTGTCTCGTAACTTCAACTTCAACCACCTATTCATTACAAACTCCATTATGCATGATCTACAGAACATCTGGTTTGACCAGTAAGTACAACATCATCCTGTACAAGCGGTGGTTTTCATGTCATATAATCATCTCTGGAACAAAGCTAAATATACAGGGTGTACTCTCATGTAAACACATGTACAGTTAGACATAAGTGCATGTTTACATTTGTAATTTGTGACATTTGTTCAGCCATGTGAAGTAGCGAGTACAGATGTGACAACCTATACAAGAAGTAGGTCAACATCTCTTCCAGCATATATAGATGATAATAACTCTTTCTTATACTGTTTTTTAGTACATGATATCACTTTCAAACTTTAACTCATATTATGATACTGATGAATTGGTTATGATAATGAGTAATTTATAATATGATGTTCAAACAAGCCCATTCTATAATGGGAGAGGAGATGATGAGCCATCAGTGCTTTTTGGTGAGTGAAATGGCAATTGGGAATCACAAACTGACACTGATCCTGATTCAGGTACTTATTCTGATAGACATCCATGCTGTAGATGTGATCTTGCTATTTGCAGATTTAAATAACTTTCACCAACTCACTCAGTGTATATATACCAGTCTACATTCGTTAATGTTATTTAAAAGTGTGTTTGACCCATAGCATTACTAGTTGATGTAAGTGCTGATGTGTGTACTTATATATTCTAAGGTTCAGCCATCTGCGGTTCATCAACCTGAAGGAACTGTTGGCGTCAGACCTGCCCCTGCTGCCTGCTGAGTTTGAATCCCTCGTCAAGAAACAGTGTTGGGAGGCTCATGAAGTTCTCAGGAAGAGGTGAGGAGTTCAGGACCTTTGTACAGAGGAGTGAGTGAGTGAGTTTAGTTTTACGCCACACTCAGCAATATTCCAGCTATATGGTGGCGGTCTGTAAATAATCGAGTCTGGACCAGACAATCCAGTGATCAACAGCATGAGCATCGATCTGCGCAATTGGGAACCGATGACGTGGTTAACCAAGTCAGCGAGCCTGACCACCCGATCCCGTTAGTTGCCTCTTACGACAAGCATAGTCGCCTTTTGTGGCAAGCATGGGTTGCTGAAGACCTATTCTACCCCGGATCTTCACGGGTCTTGTACAGAGGATGTGATCTTTCAGCAATATATGTTAGATAACGCAAAGAGTCATTATACTCTAATGTGTTATTTGTGCATGCATTTGAATATTGGACAGCACTATCAACCACATTCCTGTTAGTGATATAGCAGAATCGAATATTATTGAGTATGTCATACTTAGTGAATTACATATATATTTCAGGTCATACATAGGACAAACATGAAACATATATAACAAAGCTTTATGAATAGCTTTTCCCCATGGAATTTATAGGGTAGTATGTAGGTTTGGGGTTATAAAGACACAAATAAGTTGTGCTATGTTAATCCTCAGAATGGCTGAATCATGTGAATGGCTGTTACGTCTCTCATACTTGTCGGCTGTTTCAGCTGGATTCCTACATGTGCGAAGGTGTTCATTGAGAAGACCGACCTGTGGCAGGACCTAGTTCCTCCCAATGATACAGACTCCACAGAGATGATTCAGGAATTCTTCCGCTGCGTCGCCGCCGTCATGTCCATCCACCTCCGCAGCATGGTCATCAACTCACTCGGGGACTTCCTGGAGTTCTTCCAGATACACAAGGTATGGGTTGTTGGTACCTACAAATATAACCCTGCTGACCTTTATTTATGTAGTTATGCAACATTTTTATGAAAGTAGTCATTCGGATGTTGCACGATCTGCCATGTGTATCTTACCTGCTCCTGCACACCTAGTGTCTGTTACGTGATTGCTGTGAGTGAGTGAGTTTTGTTTAACACATGCCCTCAGCAATATTCCAGCTATAAGGCGTCCGTCTGTAAATAACCGAGCCTGACCACACAATCCAGTGATTGACATCTTGTGTCTGTTATGTGTGTACTGTGTTGATGAGTTAACCATTACCACCTGGTTTCTGTTATGTGCATGCTGTGTAATGATGAGTCGCCCATTACCACCTGGTGTCTGTTATGTGTATGCTGTGTTGATGAGTTACCCATTACCACCTGGTGTCTGTTATGTGTTTACTGTGTTGATGAGTTACCCATTACCACCTGGTGTCTGTTATGTGTATACTGTGTTGATGAGTTACCCATTACCACCTGGTGTCTGTTATGTGTATACTGTGTTGATGAGTTACCCATTACCACCTGGTGTCTGTTATGTGTATACTGTGTTGATGAGTTACCCATTACCACCTGGTGTCTGTTATGTGTATACTGTGTTGATGAGTTACCCATTACCACCTGGTGTCTGTTATGTGTTTACTGTGTTGATGAGTTACCCATTACCACCTGGTGTCTGTTATGTGTTTACTGTGTTGATGAGTTACCCATTACCACCTGGTGTCTGTTATGTGTTTACTGTGTTGATGAGTTACCCATTACCACCTGGTGTCTGTTATGTGTATACTGTGTTGATGAGTTACCCATTACCACCTGGTGTCTGTTATGTGTACACTGTGTTGATGAGTTACCCATTACCACCTGGTGTCTGTTATGTGTATACTGTGTTGATGAGTTACCCATTACCACCTGGTGTCTGTTATGTGTACACTGTGTTGATGAGTTACCCATTACCACCTGGTGTCTGTTATGTGTATACTGTGTTGATGAGTTACCCATTACCACCTGGTGTCTGTTATGTGTACACTGTGTTGATGAGTTACCCATTACCACCTGGTGTCTGTTATGTGTGTACTGTGTTGATGAGTTACCCATTACCACCTGGTGTCTGTTATGTGTTTACTGTGTTGATGAGTTACCCATTACCACCTGGTGTCTGTTATGTGTATACTGTGTTGATGAGTTACCCATTACCACCTGGTGTCTGTTATGTGTGTACTGTGTTGATGAGTTACCCATTACCACCTGGTGTCTGTTATGTGTATACTGTGTTGATGAGTTACCCATTACCACCTGGTGTCTGTTATGTGTATACTGTGTTGATGAGTTACCCATTACCACCTGGTGTCTGTTATGTGTATACTGTGTTGATGAGTTACCCATTACCACCTGGTGTCTGTTATGTGTACACTGTGTTGATGAGTTACCCATTACCACCTGGTGTCTGTTATGTGTTTACTGTGTTGATGAGTTACCCATTACCACCTGGTGTCTGTTATGTGTATACTGTGTTGATGAGTTACCCATTACCACCTGGTGTCTGTTATGTATATACTGTGTTGATGAGTTACCCATTACCACCTGGTGTCTGTTATGTGTATACTGTGTTGATGAGTTACCCATTACCACCTGGTGTCTGTTATGTGTACACTGTGTTGATGAGTTACCCATTACCACCTGGTGTCTGTTATGTGTATACTGTGTTGATGAGTTACCCATTACCACCTGGTGTCTGTTATGTGTATACTGTGTTGATGAGTTACCCATTACCACCTGGTGTCTGTTATGTGTACACTGTGTTGATGAGTTACCCATTACCACCTGGTGTCTGTTATGTGTATACTGTGTTGATGAGTTACCCATTACCACCTGGTGTCTGTTATGTGTATATGGTGTGTTGATGAGTTACCCATTACCACCTGGTGTCTGTTATGTGTATACTGTGTTGATGAGTTACCCATTACCACCTGGTGTCTGTTATGTGTACACTGTGTTGATGAGTTACCCATTACCACCTGGTGTCTGTTATGTGTTTACTGTGTTGATGAGTTACCCATTACCACCTGGTGTCTGTTATGTGTATACTGTGTTGATGAGTTACCCATTACCACCTGGTGTCTGTTATGTGTTTACTGTGTTGATGAGTTACCCATTACCACCTGGTGTCTGTTATGTGTATACTGTGTTGATGAGTTACCCATTACCACCTGGTGTCTGTTATATGAATACTGTGTGTTCTAGGTGGGTAACGACTTCGGTGAGGAGTTTGACGAGCTGCAGTACGTCATGCCGCAGATCATGATCATCAAGTTGAGGGTGGAGGACCCCAAGATCGTGTTTGACCCACCCTTCAGGGAGATCAGAGACATCATTCTCAAATGTTTCTCCGAGATCATTGCCAGTGGAGAGGGACTATCAAGGGTATGGAATAAATGTAGATAGCATAAACAAAATAATCTTGCTTTTAGTTTGATATCTCTTAAGTGTATGTATGTTGTGTAAATTAGGTGTTCCACCAGTATGGGATGTTATCCTGTAGATAACATCAGCTTTTGTCAAGTTCTCACATATTTTGGAGAGTTAATTGCCATGTTATTTCTGACATTACTGACTTTTGTTTGATTTTTATAAGAGATAATTTAGGCAACACTCAATAAATAACACTATTCCTGGCTGCAGGTTGAAACGGAACTATTCCCTGATATGAGAGGTCAGCGCCTCCTCTTGAGGTCAGTGAAAATCGAGGAGACACTGTTCACCGACTTTGTTGATAAGGCCATGGAGATCTTCAAGGATAACACGGTGGGACCTCAGAAGTAAGTAGGATCTCCTGTCCCACTTTATCTTTTTAAATTATACTTAACATGTTCAGAAGTGAGTAGCATGTCCTTTCCCATGCTATCTTTTAACATTATGTTTTTCCCTGCTCCTTCAAATTTTCAGGAAATCTATGCTTAAGATTAAAATTGGAATTTATTAAATATATTTCTGTAAATTATTGACCTGAAGGTTTGGACCTAAAATCTGTAAACCAAAGAAAATATAACAATTTCACCTTACTGACACTTAATGTACCAGTCCTTTTTCATGGTCTCTCTCATTGCAGATACCTAAACATATACAAGAAATATTCAGATCTGCTCAACAACAAAGCCGATCAGGACGTGTCAGCCTTCCTCCGAGAAAAACATTCCATACAAGCTTTCAAGAAGGTAAGTACTCATCATCTGGATATCATGTGAATGTAATTATTACCATAATTATTTTTAAAAATGCTTCTTAATGCTTCAAGCTATATTGGGGGCAGTGGGGTAGCCTAGTGGTTAAAGCGTTGGCTCGTAACGCCGAGGACCCGGGTTCGAATCCCCACATGGGTACATTGTGTGAAGCCCATTTCTGGTGTCCCCCGCCGTGATGTTGCTGGAATATTGCTAAAAGCGGCATAAAACCAAACTCACTCACTCACTCAAGCTATATTGTGAATCTGAATAGTGACTGATATTGTGTGCTATGTTGTTGGGGGACGATGACACATAGTTTGTCCATCCATTAAGTCACACATACAACTTGAGGGTCTGGAAATCCTGTGGACATGGATCTCAGGTGCTGCAGTACGCTAAACAGTGTTGTGCTCCTTGGTCAAATTCTGTTTCATCCCGAGTAGGATTTTAGGTTTGTCAGCAGACATACCTGGGTGCTCATGGGATTCACCAAAGTGGTAAACGCAAGGACCTACATCACCAGACACCTGCAAACAGACACATCGTGATATAACTTGAATACTTTGTTAAACCCAACAAGCACAATCACTACTGAGGTGTGTGGTCCTGTGAATAGAGCTAAGGTCACAAGTCAGTTGAAGTTAAGTAACGTTGGGCACTGAGAGTCCTTGGATGGGTGACGTGTGTGGCAGCTTGACTCCTGAGAGTTTCTAGGACTTCATCCCTGCCTTACAACAAAGCACATGTGACACATGTGGTCTCACCTTAGGCAAAGTGAGTTTGTTCAAAATTGCCTCTGTTCACCCAGCAGAAAATGGGTACCCGGTGAAATAAGTCATGTGACTATTAACCTTCTTGGGCCTCACAGGCAGCTTGGGTTATCTGGTATAATAATGATAAGATTGTATGTTAGCACTTTGAGAGTGCCCCTCCGTGGTGCGGAATTGAGCTCATTACAAATGTTCTTATCATCATCATGAGGACTCCACAGAGTTAAACATCATGGTAACCAAAATGTCATTCTTTTTCATGAGAGATCCTCCTTGGGGTACATATAAGCATTAAAGTGTCCATTTTTAATCCCTACGACAGTTGTAACTATATTTTGAATACAATATTTACAAAACAAAAACAATGTTTTGTCTTGTTCGACCACCCCTACGGAACCCAGAATGGACCCGTCCACCAAGTACAGGTACCTCTAGGCGCTAACTTGTACCTCACTTTCCATGCTGTCATTCTTCATTATCGACGTATGTGTCCAGCAGCCTGTCTTACAAGTTGATTTCTCCCTTACGATTGCAAGATGATTTCTTCAGAAACAGCTCTGGTTATCTCTTATTCGCAGACCCGTGAAGATCCGGGGTAGAATAAGTCTTCAGCAACCCATGCTTGCCACAAAAGGCGACTATGCTTGTCATAAGAGGCGACTAATGGGATCGGGTGGTCAGGCTCGCTGACTTGTTTGACACATGTCATTGGTTCTCAATTGCGCAGATCGATGCTCATGTTGTTGATCACTGGATTTTCTGGTCCAGACTCGATTATTTACAGACCGCCGTCATATAGCTTGAATATTGCTGAGTGTGGTGTAAAACTAAAGTCACTCACTCTCTCTTATTTGCAATGTTTTGGAAAGTTTTCATTCATCATTTGTTGTAACTTACATCTTAGTCCCTGTCGGCTTGCCATGTGCTTGTCAAGATGGATGGACGGGAGGCGCATACACGCTTGCTTTTTCAGGTTAGCCTGTAGCTTTCTTGTCTAGGTTTGTGTGTTGTTTTACTGAATTTGCAGATATTTTTTATCTCTTTTCAGGTGGATTATTTATATTATGTGATTTGCTCTAAATAGTTGTATTCATGTCATATATGTTGATTACGGGCTCCATGTTATGGAGTAGGACTAGCATGCACTGGTTCTTATTCAAGTACAGTCTATATGCTAGTATGGTTAATAATTATATTTATTAATCGCCCATGCGTATTATTGTTGTTACAATTTATACCTTCTCTGTGTCAGACTGGCCGTTTCTTTGCAGTTTAAAACCTGTGCTATGTGCAAGTCATCTATCCCCACAAAGGATAGTCATGATTCGTGTCTACGATGTCTAGTGGAGGTGTCGCACGATTCGTCGGTGTGTGTTACCAGCCAAGGGTTTTCACCCAGGACCCAAAAGTCGACATCTGCCGACTTTTTTTGTTTTTTTCTAAACTCATGTGGGCAGGGGGTGATATCTGGGGTCAGGATCCCCCCTTCCAAGAGATCGCATAAGAAAAAATCTTCCACTAGCTCGGGGGGATGAAGAAAGCTGGGGTCTGTAAGGAGTCGTCACCTGTTCCTGTATACTAGCTCCACACGAGTGGATGCTAGACCAGGGGATATTCGGGATTATTTCCCAGTTGTATGGGTCGTTCCAGGTGGATATGTTTGCCTCTGGGCCGACGAACCAGATACCAGTGGTTTGCTCTCAGATACCGGATCCAAGAGCGATAGCCAACGACGCCTTCCAACTTGATTGGACGGACAGAGTACTGTGAGCGTTCCCACCGATACCACTGATATACAAGGTCCTATCGCAGTTGGCCACCCAATCAGCTCGACTGTTAGTGCTCCTTGCACCTCTTTGGTCAGCTCAAAGCTGGTTTCTGGTAATTCTCAGGTATCTGGCTCAGCCTCCTGTACTATTACCCTTTCAACCGGACTTTCTATCCCAAAACGGAGCGCCGCACCCGAATCCCAGAATTCAGTGGTAGGCATGGCCACTGTCCGGAATCGCCTCCATGCGAGCGGAATTCCTGCATCAGTTGCAAACACAATTCTGACTTCGCGGAGGGATTCGACAAACGTTCAATATGAGGATAGATGGGCCTGCTATATGCACTGGTGTGTCAACAGGGGGATTCTTGATCCCTTTTCTGCAAATCTAGTCACAGTGCTTGAGTTCTTGGACTAGCCGCTTCAACTGTTCGAGGTTACTCAACGGCTATTTCAGCATTTCTGTCGACGGTGCACTCATGGGGCAGCACACTCTTGTACAGCGTTTTTTAGCAGGCGTGGACAGAATCTGTCCGGTTGTCCAGCGGATCAGTCCCCCGTGGGACTTGTCAATCGTTCTTGATTGGCTGTTCGGTCCTATCTTTTACGATCTGTCGGCTCTTTCCCTCCAGCTATTGACATGGAAGGCAGCTTTTCTTGTGGCGGTAACCTCCGGCAGGCGAGTAGGCGATATTCATGCAATGTCGGCCGACCCCGCGCTAACTGTTTTCCATAAAGACAGAGTTAGCATTAGGTTGCCGGATACTTACCGTCCTAAGAGAGATGGCGCCTTTCATGTCACGGCGCCTATTGAGCTTCCAGTTTTCACTCAGCCTTCCCCACCGGGTACCTCTCATCAGCGTGCTCACGTCTTGGATGTGCGTAAGACCCTCAAGGCTTATATCAAGCGGACATTGGCTATCCGGAGAGATAACCAATTGTTTTGCTGTTACGGTGGAGGTAAGGCTGGCCTTCCAGCGAACAAGCAGACCATATCTAGGTGGCTTGTCTCTGCCATTTGTACGAGCTATACACAGAAAGGGTTAACACCACCTACTGGGTTGAAAGCTCATTCGGTTAGAGCAGTAGCCACATCTAAGGCTTATGCTGTGGCTCTGCCTATTGAGGAGATCTGCTTCGCGGCTATCTGGAGCCGGCCGAGTACGTTCATCTATCAACTTGACAGACTCTCCAGTGAGTGTGCTCGGTTCGGTCAGTCAGTTCTCTCCAGTGGGCAGAGTCATAACTCTCTAGCCTGACAGAGCTTTAGAATTACGATTTTATCTGTATTTTACTGGTGGCAGGTTTGCAGTCAACCTTCCTTCCCTTTTACCCTTACTTGGTGTTGGGGTTTTATGGTGATGGTTTGTTCTCCTCGTATGTCAATATTGCACATTATTCCTTAGAAATCTATGCTTGGCTGTGGTTTCACGGGATTTTATGTCTCTCCCTCCCTAGGTAGTTATGAAACTCGGGATGGGGGTGGGGCACTATTGTTTACTACATGTGTAGTTCACTGCTTCATTTGCATATGAGCAGAATAGATTAACCATGGTCCTGGACCACGCCCTCGCCTGATTGGCTGAGGTCACGTGGCCAGGTAAGTGAGCTGTTCCCTTTTCTTTTTATAGTTGGGAAATTCCACTTGTCAGGGGCTTAGTTTATCAGACAGAATACCACTCCCAGGACTCTTTTCTTTAGGAGTCTGTCTTATGCTTATATGTACCCCAAGGAGGATCTCTCATGAAAAAGAATCGAACAAACCTGTAGAGGTTGCTGATTCTTTGATGAGAGTCCTCCTTGGGGTACGGCCACCCACCTCCCCACATTCTGTCTGTATTTCTTCAGCATGGAAAGTGAGGTACGAGGTTAGCGCCTAGAGTTACCTATTCTTAGCGGACGGGTCCGTTGTGGGTTCCGTAGGGGTGGTCGAACAAGACAAAAACGTTTTTGTTTTGTAAATATTTTATTTCAAATATACTTACAACTGTCGTAGGGATTAAAACTGGACATTTTAATGCTTATATGTACCCCAAGGAGGACTCTCATCAAAGAATCAGCAACCTCTACAGGTTTGTTCGAATTTATGTTGCCTCACATAGCAATCATAACATTTTAGGAGTAATAATTATAACTGGTAACAAATAATTACATACAATGATGTTGTTTGACAGAAAATCACAGGTTACCAGGATCTGAAGGATGAGATTGCTCTGCTCCGAATCACTGTCCCGTTGAGCATGTTCTGTCTTGACTGTGTTCAGCTGAACACAGAGCTGTGTCTCAGGGCACAAAGACTGAAGGAAAGACTCATTGTATTTGAAGTAGATGAGAACCGAGAGCTGAACAGAGCGTGAGTTTAAACACAGCAAAACAACATTGGTGCAAAGGGAGATAATCAACATGTGTTGGCCGCCATTTATGTTGTGTTAAGCAGATTGCAAACCATATTTTGACTTGAGTTTAATTTTCAAATGATTGGTAAAAGTTTACTAAACTAGCCAACATTTATTGTCAATTGAATCACAATATAGGATGTTTTGTAATTAAATTCTTTAGATTTTTTGTGTGCAAATGATTGGAGCAGGTCAAAGAAATTAAAGTATACTGCTCATCCTATTTTATATGTGTGAATTGGACTATTACGATGACGAAGTAAATTTCAAATGTTGACTTCCTGGAAATATTAAGAATATTTGATTGTTATTACAGCATCTGTCGTCGGTATGACGAGATGGCCGACAGAGTGAGCGAGATTCCTGAGACCACACAGGAACTGGTTGAAACGCAGGAATTCCTCAAAACTGTGAGTCAATAGTCACTCTATTTTGTGTCGTGTGTTTCATCTTACACTGATCCATGCTGGAAACCTATTGCTAAATTGTGTCAGAAAGGTATGTCAGTGGTGATACATCATGTGGTGCCGGTCAGTTAGAACAACCTGATTTTTTATTGAGAATTGATTTTTCAGGTGATTAACTGATGTCTATTTGGACTTATTTCATCTTATTCAAATTATGTCAGTTCTTGTTGCTGACAGATCCTTGGGCAGAATAGGCACAGCTCTCGCAATTAGATTACTTCAGTGTAATATCATGCACTTTAATTAAGTCTTTTTGCTAAAAACAATGATGTTGCTCATCATTTAGTATTCAGGAGTACTCAAAGCCTACAGGGCAGGTTTAACTGTGATCTATGCAGTAGTGCAATCGGCTGACAATTGTTCTTTCAGTCTACTGAAGTTACAGTGTACAAGCTGAAGGATGAGATAGATGAGTCGGCTAACAGACTGATGTTCCTCCTGGACTACGCTATCTTCCCATGTAAGTCATCAGGGCAAACTGAATCACTCACTGGCTGTGTCAGATGACTGTCGGGCAATATTACAGGAGAATCACTCTGGTGCGTATTGAATGAAGCCTGAGCTATGCAGAGCAGTGGTTGATAGCAGGAGCAACAATCCATACTTGAGGGTACAATGACACTCAAGCTGGGCCACCATTGTGACCTTCTAATCCACCTGCAGTCCAATAAGGATGTAATTAGGCTCATAAAGAAACATCATTGTAGCATATTGATGATAATGGTTTTCTTTTGATAACAAACTATTCTAGCAGTTTGGTATTGTTGGAAGAACTCCATCCCTACATAATTCTCTCCAGTCCTTTTGGTTCATGTGTGATGATGTATTCCAGTTGAGGATATCAAGCTGAACAGCACAGTATTCCACTGGCCAGACCATATCCGTACAGTGTTTGAGTTGAGCCAGAACCGCATTGTCAACAAGCGTGACACCATTGAGGATCACCTCCGCAAGAGGGTGTCCGACTTTGAGGACCGACTGAACGGCTACTACAAGGAGGTGGAGTCCTTCAGGAAGAAGGAGGTAGGTCATGTAGCATCAGTACCATAGAGACTAGCTGCATCACTCACAAGGAGCATTCCCCGTAACAATAACTACACAAGCAGTCAGTGATTCTACACAAGACACCAGTATTTAATGTGTAGCCAAGTCAATATTAAGAGTACTGACATTACTTCAGAACCAGGGCCTAGATTTTCGAAGCTCTCTTAGCTCTAAGATAGTCGTAAGTGCCATTCATTAACATTAACCTACGACTATCTTAGCGCTTCGAAAATCTAGGCCCAGGTTTGGACATTTCTGTATATGAGAGCTACAGAGCTTTATTACATTCTCACCAAGGTAATGTCTTGCTCTAAAGGTTTGTGTACAAAGGAAACAGTTTCAGTTATAGGATATTGGCTCTTCAACTTTTGAAAGTTGTCACAGTCAGTTTTCACATTTTTCTGTTCCATATTTGTTTTGAGGCGTTGCTATAAGAGAATCACTACACTGTATACTCATGATACTGGGCTTGTTCAGAGTATGCAGTTTGATTGGTACATAATGTGTAATGGATGAAGTGTTATGTATTCTAACATCCATGTCCAGATCATGAGCCCCGACGAGATGAAGAACAACACGGAGCTGCTGGCCCGTATCACGTCAGACCTGGAGAAGGCTCGGGAAGATCTGGATGGCATCAATGAAGAAGAACGCCTCCTTGAGTGGGAACAGAGTGCGTTCCCCATCCTGCACCAGATGTTCCAAATGAAGGAACCTTATGAGAAACTGTGGAACACAGCGTTCACCTTCACTCAACGACATGAAAACTGGACACATGGTAAGGAACCCTGGGATGCACAGGTTTCAGATTTTCAGACTTGTGGGAATCTGATGGTGACATTATGTGTTAACAGCATGAATACATTACTCTGGTCTCAATGCACAGTGCTGTACTTTCCACATTGGTTCAAAGAGATAAATGTTGACTGTAGATTGTAGCCATAATATTTGCCTCAGTGGTCTAGTGGATAGAGTGTTGGCTGGAGATGACCTCAATCAGTCCTCAGTCCTCAATCATGCCAAAGACAGTCCTTGTTGTTAAACAGGCTGGTGCTTGGCGGCAGTAATGTATCATGAGTATATAGTCACTTATATTGTCTTTAGCATTCTACATGGTATAAGTGTGGATTATTGGTTGTCTGAACTAACAAGGTTTCATTGTAATTTGATTGATGTAGTGTTTTGTCAAAGGGTATTTTCATATTGATGTTCATACATTTACCTCTTGCACTGATTTTGATGACTACAGTATAAACTCATAATATTTTAAGCAATCTTTTAAAGCCATGTCTTGTTTTAGGTTCATTCATGGACCTTAATGCTGAAAACATTGACACTGAGGTCAGCGAGATGTGGCGTGCAATGTACAAACTCACCAAGACCTTCAACGACCAGGCTGGCCCGCGCCGAGTTGCAGATAGTGTGAAGGGCAAGATTGATAAGTTCAAACAACACTTGCCTATCCTCCACACCATCTGCAACCCTGGCATCCGGGACAGGCATTGGGATATGGTGAGTACCTACAGGGTGGCAGGTTGTAGGTTGTTGTCATCAGGGATAGTGACTAGTCACGGGCATTGGGATATGGTGAGTGCCTACAGGGTGACAGGTTGTAGGTTGTTGTCATTAGGGATAGTGACTAGTCACTGGCATTGGGATATGGTGAGTACCTACAGGGTGGCAGGTTGTAGGTTGTTGTCATCAGGGATAGTGACTACTCACGGGCATTGGGATATGGTGAGTACCTACAGGGTGGCAGGTTGTAGGTTGTTGTCATCAGGGATAGTGACTAGTCACAGGCATTGGGATGTGGTGAGTACCAACAGGGTGGCAGGTTGTAGGCTGTACAGTAGTGACTAGTCACAGGCATTAGTATGAAATACTGTGGCCCTTGTCATAAGTAGACAGTGATAAAGCCAAATAATTCAACAGACTCTTGTAATGGATCCAAGTTGGTAGAAACATGGTAAGAGGAGGTACTGAGAAGATACTGGCATCTTCAAGAATTACTAGTGCATCCTCGTGTGACATCTTCATGGCTCAAGCATGTATATGTACTTGCAGATGAGTGACATCGTGGGCTTCAGCATCAAGCCAGAGCCAGACACATCTCTACATCACATGCTGGAGTATGGCCTGTCTAAACATCTCACTAGGTAAGTTTACCTGTACAGTTACACCTGACACACCGATTTGGTTCATACAATCTCACAAGCTGCCTATAATACCACTTGTATGTTTATGTCTGCTCATGATATCTCACCAAGTGTGTGCAGGTTGATCTTAGGTATGGTATAAATCCTTCTGGTGAATCACTTAGATAGCATGATTGGTGTATTTTTATGATATGGGAGTTTGATCTTGTTTAATTTTTTCACATTGGCTTGAATACAAATTAGTGATGGATTTCCTATCATGCAATTATTTTACTGTCCTTTGTATTACTTTCACAGTGTGACAGTGTGTCAGTATACATATTAGCATCCCCCAAGCTTAATTTCCTGCTGAGACGAACATTATTGTTCCTGGTTGTGTACTTCAGACTTGAGGAGATCGGCGCAGCAGCAGCCAAGGAACACTCCCTGGAGAAGGCACTGGAGAAGATGAAGTTTGAATGGAAGGATCTGCACTTTGAGATGATTCCATATCGAGATACGGTCAGTAAACAGAGCAATCCTATAACATAATGCACAGAACCAGCCCTGAAATGTTAATAAAAATATTTTTTCATATCTGTTTTATGATTTAAGTTGATTACCTCAACTAATAATAGTGCTTACATTATTACTAAATTTTGCCGAATAGTTCTGGCAAAAAGATTCTGCAGGATTTGACACAGACTTTTGAGCATTCAAATGGTCTGTTTTGCAGGGTGTGTCGATCCTGTCTGCTATAGACGATATACAAGTGCTGTTGGATGACCACATCGTGAAGGCACAGACCATGCGGGGCTCACCATTCATCAAACCATTTGAGAAGGAGATGCATGAATGGGAAGAGAAACTTGTGCTTATGCAGGATATCATTGATGAGTGGTTGAAGGTCAGTAACTCAGGTCACACACCAATGGTCAGCATGACACCATGTCTGAAAGATCTGTATTTGTTTTAATTACACACAAATGTTAAAATATGTGGCTTTAAAGAAGACCTTTTCTCACAGTCATCATAGGGCTCATTATTTGTGATACCTTTCCTTCAGTGCCAAGCCACCTGGTTATATCTGGAGCCAATCTTCAGCTCTGAGGACATCATGGCACAGATGCCAGAGGAAGGTCGCAAGTTCGGGATCGTGGATAGCTACTGGCGTGACATCATGACCGAGTCGGCCAAAGACACACAGTGTCTGGTAGCCACTGGTCAGGCCAACATGCTGGGCAGGCTGAAGGAAGCCAATGTCCTCCTGGAGGAGATTCAGAAGGGGCTCAACGCGTACCTGGAGAAGAAGAGACTGTACTTTCCAAGGTCAGGCATCATGTATATGTACTCCTTCCAACACATTGCAGAGTTTTTGATCATGAAGGATGCTGTCATAAGTCTGTGAAGTAGATCGTTTCAAGCTCACAATGGCAATCTGTTGATCTTTAGTTAATACTGACAAAGGAACACAGTATGAGAATTGAAGTCTGATGTTGTTACATTTGGTTGACGAAGAAAATGTTTATTAAATATGAACTTTGTGTTATCTTATTTTGTCTGCCTCGAAGGTTTTATGGAAACATTCGGTTTCAAAGAGACAATTTCTTCTGGGAACATCTACATATCTGCAAAGGCAGATTACTCCATTACTGTGATTTGTTGATGTGTAATGGCCAACATGACCTGCTTGTACTGTACGTAGGAATGTTGTTCTACAGATTCTTCTTCCTGTCCAATGATGAGCTGTTGGAGATCCTGTCAGAGACTAAGGATCCAATGAGAGTACAGCCGCATCTCAAGAAGTGTTTTGAAGGCATCAACAAGCTGGAGTTCACAGAACAGCAGGAGATAGTTGGAATGGTATCGGCAGAGAATGAGACAGTGCCTTATGTCACCAAGATCTTCCCTGCAAAAGCTAAGGTGAGTAGCCATTGAAATTAAAACTAGGGTACCTGGGGTAGAAAAAGCTGTGACATCCTTTGCTTATCTTAATTGTAATGTTGGACTGAATGGTGAACTTCTGTAAATACTCTGATTGTGTCAAAGGTCCCCAATGGCTTTGAGTGAGTGAGTTTGGTTTTACGCTGCTTTTAGCAATATTCAAGCAATATCACATTGGGGACACCAGAAATAGGCTTCACACATTATACCCATGTGGGGAATCGAACCCACGTCTTCGGCGTGACAAGCGAACACTTGAACCACTAGACTACCCCACTGCCCCCAATGGCTTGGAAAAAATTGATGATGATGATGATGATGATGATGATGATGATGATAGCAGCAATGGTAGTGAATGTAGTAGTAGTAGCAATAGGGGTAACAGTAGTGGTTGTGTTAACTCTCGTGTTCATCACCATTCACAACCCTAAGGCTGTGTGACAATATACATGTCGGTGTTACATGGGAGTGCTGTAGTGACAACATGCTTCATCCACCATCAGGGCATGGTAGAGAAGTGGCTGCTGCAGGTGGAGGACGTGATGATCAGCAGTGTGAGGAAGGTCGTCATGGACTCTGTCCAGGCGTACAAGGACACGCCCAGGAAGCGCTGGGTGGTGGAATGGCCAGGACAAGTCACGCTGTGTGTCAGCAGCATCTTCTGGACCGTGGAGGTTGTGGAGGCCATGGCCATCAAGGATGGAATGAAGGTAGGAACCCATGATGTCAGGACAAGGTGTACATTTCCAGGCTAGATAAGTCAAATTACTTAGAAATGTGTATGAATTGAATAACTATATCAGGTAGTTCTTTTTAATGAAGATTTTTCTAAATCTGTTGCATGAACCTGCAAAATAGCATCTGCTGGTACAGAATATCCTTTGTTGCTTTGTTTGGTTGGTTTGTACTTTAACACCTTACTCAGCAATATTCCCGATATATGATGACGGTCTGTAAGTCATCAAGTCTGGATCAGACAATCCAGTGATCAACAGCATGAGCATCGATCTATGAAATTGGGATATAATGATACGTGTCAACCAAGTCAGCGAGCCTGATCGCACAATCCCGTTAGTCGCCTTTTATGACAAGCATGGGTTGCTGAAGACCAATTCTAACCTGGATCTTCATGGATTTATCGCTTTGAAGATTTGATTATCATTGCGCATCTGCTGTGTGGGAAGTTGACTCTGTAGAATAACAGTTCTTACATTGTCTCTTATAGTCTAAACCATACCTCTCTCTTTCTGTCAGCCAGTTTTTGAAACTAGTAAATGTTCATCATTGTAGAATTACCTACTGAAGTGCAACAAACAGATTGAGGAGATTGTGGACCTGGTTCGAGGCAAGCTGGAGGGAGGAGCTCGTATCACACTCGGTGCCCTCACTGTCATTGACGTACATGGTAAGTTCTGCTGATGTGTTCCTTGATGTGGCATGTAGAAAACAGGCTTTGTTCATTCATGTCCTAAGACTTGTGAAACTGAAATTAAAATTCCTTTTAAGTGATTGTTTGTTAAATGAAAAACGACTATGTCAGAATGTGTTTTTTTAATTGAAAGGCCCAAGATCAATTCCTATCCCTAACCTTCATTACACACTAACTTAGTGGACTGAAGCAAATACATTTGAATATTTAGTCCACATATAGTTAATAATAATTGTGAGTTTAATTTTGATTTTGAATGATTAAAACTGGATTATGCCTACATTTAAAAATATGTCTCAGAAAAGCTAAAGAGATGTACCTGTGAGGTATGTTTTCAGGCCTGTCTCATGAAGGTTTTGCTTTCAGCTCGTGATGTGGTTGCTGGTCTTGTAAGGGACAATATACAAAGTCCTCTTGATTTTGACTGGCTGGCTCAGCTCCGTTACTACTGGGAGGATGATGTCATTGTTCGTATGATCACCACCGACATCAAGTATGGGTATGAGTACCTGGGCAACACACCTCGGCTCGTTATCACACCACTTACAGACAGGTGTTACAGGTGAGGGACAATTATTGGTGACTGCTAAAACTTTAGAAAATGTAATCTATTCATGTAAAGAAAAATGATAAAGGAGAATACTGCACCAAAACTGACATGACAAGGCACGAGGCTTTGAACCACAATAAATGCTAGTAAATATACAATATACCTGAACTATCAGGAGAGCACTGCATTGTTAAATACTTTGATGTGTATTATGAACCTATCCTGGCAAGTGGGGGTGGTGGGGTAGCCTAGTTGTTAAAGTGTTCGCTCGTCATGCTGCAGACCCGGGTTCAATTCCCCATATGGGTACAATGTGTGAAGCCCATTTCTGGTGTTCCCTGCCATGATATTGCTGGAATAATGTTAAAAGCGGCATAAAACTAGACTCACTCACTCTCCTGGCAATTGTACTCTTCAGTCTACCGATCCTCACATAGACAAGAGGATAGTATATAGATGTATTGTAAAGGTGGTCATCATGTGGTGTTCACAGATCAACCATCAGTTTACAGTACAAGCTACATCACTATGTCTCTCCTTCTACACTAAGCTGAGGCAGTAATACAAATAAAATGAGTTTCAAAACCAGCAGTAAACACAACTCTCTGTCAGTAGTCAAGAGTCAGTAATACTGTGTAGTCAGTGATATTGCTGACAGCTTCTAACACCTGACATTGCCTGTATTGCCAGAACCCTTATGGGTGCCCTGAAACTGAACCTGGGTGGTGCCCCTGAAGGTCCTGCTGGAACAGGGAAGACAGAGACATGTAAAGATCTAGCCAAGGCTGTGGCCAAACAGTGTGTTGTCTTCAACTGCTCAGATGGCTTGGACTATAAGGCTATGGGCAAGTTCTTCAAGGGCTTGGCACAAGCTGGAGCGTGGGCTTGTTTCGATGAGTTCAACCGTATCGAGCTGGAGGTGTTGTCTGTGGTTGCCCAGCAGATCGCCAGTATCCAGCAGGCTATTGCTGCTCGGCTGAAGAGGTTCATGTTTGAGGGCACTGAGCTGTCACTGAACCCAACATGCACCATGTTCATCACCATGAACCCTGGCTACGCTGGAAGACAGGAGCTGCCTGATAACCTCAAGGTGTGTTGGTGCTGTCCATATAGCTTAATGATATGTCATATCAAGTTAGTCCAGGTGTTTGGTATAGTATGTATCTGAAATTATACTCTAATTCCTGCAGCATCTTTTGGAAATTTCTCAATTGTCTCAGTCATTTAGATTAATATACATGTTTATTGATTGTCTTAAAGTGTTTTATGTAACTGGACATTATATTGAATTACTTAGACTCTAAACCATGAACGGGATCGGGTGGTCAGGCTTGCTGACTTTGTTGACACATGTAGTCGGTTCCCAATTGCGCAGATCGATGCTCATGCTGTTGATCACTGGATTGTCTGGTCCAGACTCGATTATTTACAGACTGCCGCCATACAGCTGGAATATTGCTGAGTGCGGTTTAAAACTAAATTCACTCGCTAACTGTAAACCATGAAAAGACCAATTTCCCTAAAAAATATTGATGAATGAATTTCAATTCTGTATTTCAGGTTCTGTTCCGAACAGTAGCTATGATGGTCCCAGATTATGGCATGATTGGAGAGATTGTCTTGTACTCAGTCGGATTTGTGGATGCTAGAAGGTGGGAAGATAAACTTATATCAGCAGATAGTTTATAAAGTAGCATTGTCAAGGGTCAGAATCACAGAGCAGCTTGCTGTAATTTATGAAGTTACATACCATATTCCCAAGCAATGATACAGCTGCAAGATGACTCTCAGCAGAGCAACCCTTCTTACCCAAAGATCTATAAGATATGAGTATTCTTGAAACTTAAATGTTGCATCAGCAATATGGAAGCTATATAATGAGTACTCTTGGAGATACAGGCCTGCCTATGATATACGGTATGTCACATATGGTTTGAAAATAGAACGTATGTCCTCAGAAACTTCATAACTCAACTGATGCTCACTTATGACTTACTTGTTGGTGAATGGTGTACTTTGAAATGTTAAATCATGTCATATTCAGTTGTAAAAATGTCTGCAAAGGTCATAGACAGTGATACTTTTTGTCATTTGTTGTACAAAGTAGGCAAATATTGGGGTATTATGCTCATTTTGATCTATATCCAAAATGTCTTTGTATGCAATGAAAGTATAATCAGTGATAAGGGAAGCAAGACAATACATCCTGACTGTTTCTTGCAGCTTGTCTAACAAGATTGTTGCCACGTATCGTCTCTGCTCCGAGCAGCTGTCGTCCCAGCACCATTATGACTATGGTATGCGAGCTGTCAAGTCTGTGTTGACAGCAGCTGGTAACCTCAAACTCAAGTATCCAGATCAGGATGAAGCTGTGCTGCTCCTCAAGGCCATCAATGATGTGAACCTGCCCAAGTTCTTGGCTCAGGTACTTCAATAGCAAGTGATGGGACTGTCGAATTGTTTTTTTCAGTCAGGGGGGGTTTGATGTGATTAAATGATTTCTGATTGACCAATCAAACAGGCTGTTTCAATTTAGAGTGATTTGATGATCTCTGACTGACCAGTCAATTTACTGTTTCATCTAGAGGTGGTTTAATTTACTTTGATGATCTCTAAGGGGGCATGGTGGGCGAGCTGGCTAAGGCGCCAAGCTAGTGATCCAGCGAGCTTGAGGTGACAGGATCGAGCCCACCTGTGACCAGGTGTAAAAACTTTGGAGTCAACTTTGCGTGCAGACTCTCTCAGTGTTGTCACAACCCCTAGTGTACAGTACACAACCCTGTGCACTTAAAAGAACCCACGAATCCGTTGGTATATGACCAGATGGTGGCCACATTAATACGTGCAAACACCTAGTTGCGGGTACAGCAACATGCAGTAAACTTGGACAAAATACTACGTGTCCCAGTCCACCCAGCTGTGAATGGGTACCTCGTAAGGTTTCGGAAAGCCACATTAACTCTGTGTGCCTAGTGGCTGCAAGAGTTGTATGCTCCCCAGGGAGTTGAGATTGATAATACATTGTGCCGTTTGAGACTGACATCCAATGATCGAGGGAAAAACAAAGCGCCTTTGAGCAGGTGATCTGGATATTGGCGCTATATAAATATATATAAATAAATAAAAATTAAAAAATAATTGACCAATCAGCATTGATTAGTATCCATTTGTTTTGGTGCAATTTTGAGTATCCCTTTACATGGTGCTTGTCGTATCAGAGTAACAAAATTATGTAATCTCCATAGTCTTGGCGCAGTTTTGAGTATCCCTTGACATGATGCTTGTATCAGAGTTATGTAATTTCAAAGTTGTCAGTAAGTTTTCAGCTTTCTCCCATGCTTACCTACCATGCCTTGATGTGACAAACCCTTTAAGTTTAAGTAAATATTCAATGAATCAGTCTTTATTGACAAGTTGCGTTTTAAGGCTATTTTTGTGAACATTTTTTGAATGGTTCTAATTTTTCCTTATCCTGACTCATGCTAATTATGCTTGTCTCCTTCCTCTTGCGAATGATAGTGGAACACTTGAAATCCCTTGAAGTTCCCTTTAAAAAAGCAGACGTAAAATCACTCATCCAGGAGTAGCATCCCTTTCCTCCCTTTGGCGCCCAAATGATCACATGATCGGCCATATTTGTCACTCTCTCCTTCTTCGCCCTTGAGGACGGTTGTGAGAGCACCTGGGTCCCTATACGGCACATATCCTTTATATTTTCGGACCTTACAACCATCCCCGACGGAATGGATGTTGTATCCAGAAGCATTCCAGTTCATCAGACAGACTTTAGGATCCCTACTAATGGACCTGTTTGCAACAAAGTTCAACAAACAGCTACCAACGTTCGTCTCACCGATTCCAGATCCTCAGGCATGGGCAACAGATGTGCTAAGCATCTAATGGGAAGGACCAAACGCTTACGCGTTTCCGCCTCCTGCACTACTACCAAAAGTACTACCAAAATCAAGTACTACGTTGCAACTGATTTTGGTCGCGCCCTACTGGCCAACGAGGGTATGGTTTCCCGTCCTCATACAAGAACTCGGAAGTCCAACCCTGAAACTACCAGAGTGGTCGAACCTACTCGTCCATCCACACACCAAGCAAGCTCACGGGAACCTGACACTGTTCCAGCTACACGCGTGGTGCGTATTAAAGCTTGCCTGAAGACTAGAGGGTACTCCGCCAGAGCAGCGAAAGCAGTAACACTAGCTCTACGCAGATCAACTCGCAACTTGTACGACGACAAGTGGCAGAGATTTGAACAATATGCAAAGGGGAAAGGCTTTACGGTGGTGAAAGCAACACATCCTCAAGTGGCGGAATACTTATGTCATCTACGACAGACGAGACACTTAAAAGGTTCAACTCTCTCAACTTACTTAGTTGACCTCAGCACAGTTATCACCATAAAAACGGGTATCAAGCTGACCAAAGTACCAGAGATTCTGGCACTACTACGCTCGTTCAAGTTGGAAGACCAACAAAAGAAATTTAAGGTTCCTGCCGTGGATCTCAACATAGTTTTACAACATCTCACCAGTGATGCCTAGGAGCCTCTAGAACGGACATCCTTTGAACTACTAACTCAGAAAATGCTGTTCCTGATCGCCCTAGCAACAGCTGCAAGGATGTCAGAAATACTTGCTCTAGACTTTGAAAGAACACGATTTGAAATAAGACATCGTGTCATCGTACATCTGGGACTGAAATGGGACTTTATCGCCAAGAACCAACTGCCTGGCCAGCCTGACAGACAGTTCTACAATCCTTGGGCCACAAGGGATCTATCCTTATGCCCAGTCAGAGCACTTTAAAGTCTACTTACAAAGAACTAAAAGAAGGAAACGAAAATTCAAGTGCCTATTCATCCCGTTATCCACTGAGACACCCACAGAAGTCTCACAGACAACGATATCGATATGGATCAGAGATTATATTAAGGGCCTATAAAGCAGCAGGACTTGAACCTCCATGAGCCTCCAATCCACATGAAGACAGAGCCCTGGCGTCAAAACTTGCTCTGCATGGAAACTGCTTGATTACAACTATAATGGAGGGCTGCTTTTGGAGATCGAACACTGTGTTTGCCAACCACTACCTCAGAGACATTGTCACTGAAGACATCTCAGGCATTCACCAGTTTGGGCCACTTGTTGTAGCACAACAACTAACGGTTCCACAAAGGTGCTGAGAAAATCTCACCCTTTATTTCACGTGACTTGTGAAAGCCAATGCTATGGAGAGCAAATGGTTAAAGTCCATGCACACGTCTTGGACAGACTAGCATGACTGATAGACCCTGTACTTGTATAGGACATACTCATACATGAAGAAGGGTCGTATCTCCACTTGATGCGTGCATCAAGAGATGGAATTACAATAGATAACTAATGGAATATTAGTATATCTAAAATCCACACGAAAATGTCAGGAGACGTTTCGTAAGAAATCTGACAAGTTGTGGTCCCTCCAGACTCATCAGAGAGAAGCTGAAAGAATCTTCAACAGTGCCGTCATAAGTTCCCAAGGGGGGTAATACAGGACGTAAATCTACAACTAGGGACTCGAGGAACATGGCTTGACCCACCACCGTTTCCGACGGATTCTGCAAGCATAATTAGCATGAGTCAGGATAAGGAAAAATATGTAATTTTCTTACTAAAATTGATATTTTATACTTATCCTGACTAATGAGGTTAGCCCTCCCAACCTCCCCTCTTATGGCACTCTGGATTTCCTTGTAAATCTGGGTGTCGGGCTTATATACGGAGAGAGTGACAAATATGGCCGATCATGTGACCATTTGGACGCCAAAGGGAGGAAAGGGACGCTACTCGTGGGTGAGGGATTTTACGTCTGCTTTTTTAAAGGGAACTTCAAGGGATTTCAAGTGTTCCACTATCATTCGCAAGAGGAAGGAGACAAGCATAATTAGCATGAGTCAGGATAAGTATAAAATATCAATTTTAGTCAGAAAATTACTTTTTTGCTTCAACTTGAAACTGAATAAAACTGACAGAAAAATGTGAATATAGTAAACATGTTTCATATATTGGGATAGTGAAATTTGACAATGGGCCATTTTCAGGATTATTAGCCATTTTCTGAATTCAGAATGGACCAAAACCCTTGTATCAATAGTAAACTTAAAAATTTTAATTGGCCAGTTTTTTATTCTAATGTGCAAAATGGCCTATGGCCCCTGCCTTTCCCAATCCCTGCATTATTGTATCATTTAAGAAGGACTAGTTACAAACTCAGAGCATGTGGGAAATGAAGTCTCCTGTAGTTCCACGGACTTGTCTTGTGGAATGAATTTCTAAGTCTGTATTACACTGACAGTGTCAACTCACTGTAACACTTCTGTTTGTTCCACCTCCCAGGATGTACCGTTGTTCGAGGGCATCATCTCCGATCTGTTCCCTGGTGTGCAGCTGCCGAAACCAGACTATGGCGTCTTCATGGATGCTCTGAAAGAAAACATTGCCAAGAGGAAACTGCAGGCAGTGCCATGGTTTATAGACAAGATTATTCAGGTTGGATTTATTGATATATTTAGTAGAAATAAATACTCAGAATTACCACTTATTTGGTATACTTTGCTTTTTAATGACATCATAGTTATGGTGCTATTAATATTTTATGTTGATGTTGTAAGTGGAACGTATGTTCGCTTGTCATGCAGTGTTCATTAAGTTAGCAATGGATGCCTGTGATCAACTGTTTACATGAACCTGTGTAATGACTGTTTGATACTGTGATGTCTTCAGTTCTTGTTACATGGTAGAATTGATTGTTCCTGGACTGTACTGTCAGTGAATTGTCACAATAGTCGACAGACAAATTTCTCAGTGTTGACTCGGGGCACAAAACTTTACATTAAACTACTTCACACCCAAACATTTACATTGAAGAACACAGATAATTCCTATGGGAAGACCATTGATTCGTCCCAGTGTATTGAGCACACACTGGGATGACAACCCTTCAGATTAAAGAGATTAGTCTGATCTTGATGGTCTCATACAGATTCTGTTATTGTGCAGCTGCTACTAATGATGTTGTTGTTATTGTTGCTGATGTTGCTGCTGGAAATGACTTTAAACCCATCTTCTAAAATCTGTAGTAAATGTTCCGCACTCCTGTACAGATAATAAATATGAAAGATCTATACCCATGTTCAAGTATTTGAGCCATTGTTCCTACTGTGTATAACTGATTCCAGATTTTCGAGATGATCCTCGTACGACATGGTTTGATGGTGGTGGGTGAACCACTGGGTGGGAAGACGATGGGCTGGCAGTGTCTGGCCGATGCCCTCGGGGACCTGCATGTAGCCGGCCTGTTTGATGAGTTTCGGGTCGTCCATCGTATCATCAACCCCAAGTCCATCACCATGGGTCAGCTGTATGGATGCTTTGACCCTGTCTCCCATGAGTGGACCGATGGTGAGACATGGAGCACTTATTTCCCAATTTTATGTTTAATATTGTCTTCAATATTGATATAACAGTTAAGATATTATGTATGCATGGGCATCATTTTTAGGATGTTTTATTAAAAGTAACAAATAATTATTTTTTAAGGCTTTATGACTTTTAGGACTGTTAGTTATGGAGAACTGTACCAGTGGGAGTTTAGAATAGTTTCCTGGCAATCTAAGCTGGTTTTAAGAGGCAACCAACTGAATCATTTTGCCTGTTCACTGATTGCATATCTTTGTACCCTCATGATCGAGATTGTTTGCTAACTACATCGATCACTGGATTGATCTGTCTAGATATAGATGGAAAATTTCTGTGAGGAGTGTTAAGCACAAAGCACACCCAAAGAAAATAGAAGTGCTGCAGATACACCCTGCGGTACTTACTATTGTATGTGATATCGGAGAATTATAGGATTCTGGAAGTTTGGCTTCATAATTAATTGTGACCTGATGATTCCTAGGTGTGTTGGCAAACACATTCCGAGAGTATGCCAGTAACCCAAATGATGACCGCAAGTGGATCTTGTTTGACGGCCCTGTAGATGCTGTGTGGATTGAAAACATGAACACTGTACTGGATGACAACAAGAAGGTAACATTGCATAGTCATGAACATTTACAGTGCAGTTTCAACATCTTCATATTATTCTTTCATACAAGGATCATAAGTCCATCAGTTTTTTTAATAAAATGATCAAATTTTGAACATCCTAAAATTCTATTCCAGCTGTGTTTGATGAGCGGTGAGATCATCCAGATGAGCAACAAGATGAACCTGATATTTGAACCGGCGGATCTGGAGCAGGCCTCGCCAGCCACTGTTAGTCGGTGTGGTATGATCTACTTAGAACCCCACCAGATGGGTTGGCGGCCACTCAGAGACTCGTACATGCAGCATGAGCTGCCACAGAAACTGTCTGATGAGAACAAGGAACTGGTAGCCGACTTGTTTGAGTGGCTAGTGGATCCATGTCTGCATTACATCAACAAGGAGTGCAAGACGTTCATCACGACGTCAGACATGCACTCGGTGCAGTCACTGATGAGGCTGTTTACTTGTCTGTTGGATGAGGTCAAGGAGGCGTGCGAGTACGAGGTGGAGGAGGGTGTGGAGCCCACCAAAGAGGTCTAACGAACCAACAGGTAGGTCACATGATTCTCTGAGGTTGTATTTGTAATGGTGATTTTTAGCAAAGCATTTCTCGTCTGATACGTTTTTGACCACTGTGTTCACTGTGCACATATCTGAACTTCACATGACAGGGTAACATATACATATTTCTATCATGCTTTAGGGACATTTTGTGAAAACAATAGTGTGAAGAACTAGGTCTGTTTCTCATAGATCCTAGACATACAGATGTTTGTATTTGAGTCTACTGAGAGCTGATCAGTTGTAGATATCATGGCTCATGGCTCTCTCTCTTCCAGATAACACTTTGGCTCCAAGGTTTGTTCCTGTTTTCGGTCATCTGGACTATCGGTGGAACACTGACTGGAGACAGTCGGAAGAAGTTTGACATATATTTCCGGACACTCATCAGTGGGACTGACCCAGATAACCCCAAACCAAAGAGTATCAAGATCACCAAGGTAAGACTGAAGCTTGTACAGGGATGTTTCCAGCACCTGCTGCCATTTATACAGTTGTAATGATCAACACTGAAACCCTGTCATGCTGGAAAGTGCATTGTGGACTTTATATGATGAAAGGAACAGTACTATTGACTCAAGATTTGCTGATGTAGATATGTGTTAAATCCAGACATAGGATACAGTGCTATCCACCGTACTGCTTAACCAAGCCGTTGTCAGATTTTACTACAGACTCGGGTTAGAAATGGTCTTCTGTAAACCATGCTTGTTGTAAGGGGCTATAAGTTGGATAGATGGTCATTGATGACTTATTAACTTGCTTGTCAGTTTCTCTCAATTGTATTCTTCAAAGCTCATGATGTCACTGGATTGTGTGGTCCAGACTTGATTATTAAGAGACCATCATCACTAAGCTGGGGTTGCACTACAAACAAAGGATCTGTTATCAGATGCTCATGTTTTTTATAGAGTGAGTGAGGAGTTTAGTTTTACGCCACTTTTAGCAATATTCCAGTAATATCATGGCGAGGGACACCAGAAATGGGCTTCACACATTATACTCATGTGGGGAATCGAACCTGGGTCTTTGGTGTGACAAGCGAACACTTTAACCACAAGGCCACCCCACCGCCCCGTTTTTGATGGAAACTGTTTTACACACACATATCATTGCATCAATATTTCAGAGTAACTCTATCCCAGAACGGGACACAATCTATGACTTTTGCTTCGAGAAGAAGGCCAGTGGTCACTGGGTCAGCTGGATGGACACTCTTGACAAGAGCAAGACCGGTATCCCTGCAACGGCCAAGGTAGGACCCCACCAAGTGTTTTTTGATTTGCCAAGCGTGAGACACTTATTGACTCACATGTATTTGGTGTGTGAAGCAATATTGCAGATCCAACTTGAGTGGATATGTGTGGTGAAATTCTTGGATTGATATTTTCATAGATGTGTATTTTGATCACAATCTCTGATATTCGAAAACCTTGTACTGTATTTTCTACATAGACCTGATTTCATGTAGCACAGGAACAGTTGTGTACACATGAGTTCTGAAGAAGATGTATACATTGTTATCAATAAAACACATGAGAATTTGGCAACACATAAGAGAAAAGCAACAACAAAAACATAATACTCTGGAAGCAGGTATTAATGAGCCTGAAATTCTTTTGAGTCATATTTTAAAACATATTGAATCTGCAGAGGTGTTCACATGATGTTGATGGTGTGATATCAAAAACTAGTTGAAATTTCCTAAATTGAATTAAATGTAACCCCCAAAAAGGCTTTTGCTGTAATTTGCCTTAAACTTACAGTCAACTGGTAAAAAGAAATTTGAGGCAAAAGTAAAGGTGAGATGTCCGTTGTGGAGCTTGTGGCATGAAGCCAGCACTTGGCCCATCTAGGAGTCATGTGTCTATCAGTACACGATGTCACTCTACATGGGGCATGCACTAGGGAGCTCTATGACTACAGGGTCACTCTACATGGGGTATGAACTAGGGAGCTCTATGAGTACAGGGTGTCACTCTACATGGGGCATGAACTAGGAAGCTGTATGAGTACAGGGTGTCACTCTACATGGGGCATGAACTAGGGAGCTCTATGACTACAGGGTCACTCTACATGGGGTATGAACTAGGGAGCTCTATGAGTACAGGGTGTCACTCTACATGGGGCATGAACTAGGTTGCTGTATGAGTACAGGGTGTCACTCTACATGGGGCATGAACTAAGATGTACATGATGTCGCTTTTCATGGGGCATGAACTAGGGAGCTCTATGAGTACAGGGTGTGACTCTACATGGGGCATGAACTAGGGAACTGTATGAGTACAGGGTGTCACTCTACATGGGGCATGAACTAAGATGTACATGATGTCACTCTACATGGGGCTTGCACTAAGATGTACATGATGTCACTCTACATGGGGCATGCACTAAGATGTACATGATGTCACTCTACATGGGGCATGAACTAGGGAGCTGTATGAGTACAGGGTGTCACTCTACATGGGGCATGAACTCTGGAGCTGTATCAGTACAGGTTGTCAC
This sequence comes from Haliotis rubra, assembly GCF_003918875.1. Taxonomy (NCBI): domain Eukaryota; kingdom Metazoa; phylum Mollusca; class Gastropoda; order Lepetellida; family Haliotidae; genus Haliotis; species Haliotis rubra. Next base: position 5,384,251 of record NW_025767190.1, read on the forward strand.
TCTACATGGGACATGAACTAGGGAGCTGTATCAGTACAGGGTGTCACTCTACATGGGGCATGAACTAGGGAGCTGTATCAGTACAGGGTGTCACTCTACATGGGGCATGAACTAGGGAGCTGTATCAGTACAGGGTGTCACTCAACATGGGACATGAACTAGGGAGCTGTATCAGTACATAGTGTCACTCTACATGGGGCATGAATTAGGGAGCTGTATGAGTACAGGGTGTCACTCTACATGGGGCATGAACTAGGGAGCTGTATGAGTACAGGGTGTCACTCTACATGGGGCATGAATTAGGGAACTGTATCAGTACATGGTGTCACTCTACACGGGGCATGAACTAGGGAGCTGTATCAGTACATGGTGTCACTATACATGGGGCATGAACTAGGGAGCTGTATGAGTACATGGTGTCACTCTACATGTGCATGAACTGGAGAACTATATCAGTACATGGTGTCACTTTACATGGGGCATGAACTAGGGAGCTATATCAGTACATGGTGTCACTCTACATGGGGCATGAACTAGGGAGCTGTATCAGTATATGATGTCACTCTACATGGGGCATGGACTAGGGAGCTATATCAGTACAGGGTGTCACTCTACATGGGGCATGAACTAGGGAGCTGTATCAGTACAGGGTGTCACTATACACTGGGCATGAATGGGTCTGACTGGGTACTTGTTGTTAGTTTAAAAGTTCAGTAAATATGTCTTGTTGAAAGTAAGTAACTTCAACCAGCAAGGTCCACGAGGGATGCATGTGGCATGTGACACAAATAGCACGTCAAATAAGTTTAGTTACCACTTTTCTGGCATGAATCACAATGTATTTTATCTGAAGCATTTTTTAAATCTTTTTATCTTTGTGCAAATATTTTGAACTCTTTGCATGATCACATGAATCTCACTAGTTGCAAACTTCACTTGCAGAGAATGAATATTGTGTAACGGGAAAAATATTGTTTCTCTATGATTGAAGAAACAAATTTGAAATAAAAATATATTGGATACCAAATAAGCGTGATAATATTTTCAGACACAGCATTATATAAAGCAAAGCTAAATTTGTTAGAGCTGCAGATAAATATAGCAGAACTTTCCCAAAGTAAGTATTAATCTGCGGTACATTGAGTAATCTGCCTCTGGGGCTGCTCTGTTGTCTGTCATTGGAGAACATATGATTTAACAGAGACAACAAGCAGGTAGATGTATTCAGTCATGAGACTCATCCTTCCCCTCATTGTTGTCACCATGTTCGTGAACTATGAGTTTTGCATGTGTGCAGGTATCAGACCTGATTATCCAGACAATGGAGACAGCACAGCAGACATTCTTCTTGAAGACGTATCTGTCCCATGAAATCTCAACTCTATTTGTGGGCCCCACGGGAACGGGCAAGTCGGCCATCACCAACAGCTATCTCCTCAGTTTGCCCAAGGATGTGTAAGTGATATATGGGGGCCAGTAAGGGTTGGAATATCACCTGAGCTATCAATTGTGGGTTGGGATCAGTAGTGTACAATACACCTTAATACACCTTCTATTGATGTTTGTTTATTTTGTCTCTATGGTATGAGTACTTGGTTACATAGGATAGGTATTGTTCAATATTGCAATAAATCAATTTTTCCTTATCCTGACTCATGCTCTTTTTGCTTGTCTTCTTCTTCTTGCGAACATAGTGGAACACTTGTATCTCCCTAATTGAAGCTCCTTCAATTTAAAATCACTAATTAGTATTCACCACGAGTTACCTCCTTTCCACAAGCTGGCGGGAGCGAGCTACCCTCTACCCATGTGCCTCACTCTCTCCTTCTTAAGCCCAGTGAGCTGGGCGTGAGAAGCGCCTGTGTCTCCGACACACTATATCCTTTGAATTATATTTAGTTAGTTACCTCATATATAGACATCTATAGAGGTTTAGCTAGTATCCTTCAGCGATTATATATTGATATTTAGTCGTTTTCTACAGTTTATTCACGGGGCGCCGTGTTTGTTTCAGTGGATTACGTTGATGAAAATTCTGTACTATTGCAGATTACGTTTTTATGCTGCTGCTGATCCGCCTTTAATATGATGTGCGGTAGCCATGTTTATTATATTCACATTGCAGTTGCGGTACTAATTTATCAATTCTACCTTTTTATTAATATTTACTTTGCGTTTGCGCACAGCAGATAGGTCGGCGTATGCAGAGTCTAGTATGACTGATACACGGAACCCCTCGCCAGTCTACTGCTGTTGGCCGACTCCCCTCCCGTGTGGTGTTCCGCTAGAGTGGTGGAGAGGTGTGGGGCGTGAGTCGCCATCTCCAAGAAGCATCCTGCTTCCCCAGACATCCCATCGTCGCAGCAGAAGACTAGAGGGTTTTCTACTACATCTCAACAACGAGACCGTTCCCATCGAAGTTTTGGGCCTGTATGATGATCAGCGGTCATCATACGGATGTACATCAAAGATTGACCGATGTCGGCACAGATCAGCATGCAGCCTGATGTACCAACGCAGATATCGATGATGCGTCCTGAGGGTCCCATCATTACCAACACTCAAGCGCAGGGCGTCGCACCCAGGGCAGCGTCGACCTCTGAGGAAAATCAGCGAAGTCTACTAGGACTTTCTCAACGAGATTGTTCCAGCCGATGACCTGGACCTCTCACGATGATCAGCTGATCATCATCCCGGCGATCGCCATAAAAAGCGACCGGGGACAGCTACAACGACATCAGCAGAGATCACCATGCAGCCTGATGCCTCTACACTGATGTCGGACGATTTTCGGTGGACCCCTCCATTAACACCGCCAGATAAAGCACCGGCGACCTCGTCACAGACCATCCCAGAAGACATGATCGCGACAAATTATGAACATCATGGAGGACCAATATCTCGCGGTAGCAGGGTCCGAGCAACCGAAGGCTCCAACGTGAACAACACCCAGAGGCACCCCCGTCAGCGTAGCAGCCAGGGCGATGTCACCTTCGCGAAGGAAGTCACGGACCACCTTGGCGAAGGACCTAGATGTACAGCCTTCGCGAAGGCCTTCGCGGCGGAAAGGACCTAGATGAACAGCCTTCGCTTAGCGGAAGAACCTAGATGTACAGACTTCGCGAAGGCAGGATAGATCATCACCTTATGCGGTTTCATCCCTAGATGTGGACTCGGACCATCAGACATCACGGAAGCCTTCGAAGGTCATATCGTCGGTCCCGGGACGGACGAGAGGAAGCTTCGCGAAGGCATCTGGCGAGACACCTGAATCCAGATCATCATCATCTAGAAGGACATCGAGGGACTATACAAGAGCTTGGCGAAACTATCAACGTTCCCCTCACAAGTCTCGAGAAGATCAACCCATAGACAAGTTGATCATCGATATCAAGTATAAGAACTACAATCGTATATTGGTTCTGTTGAATCCATGGCGAGGCGGTATGTTCGCTGGCCTAAATAGATCTAGAACGATCAATTAGACACTTATCACCAGACTTAAGTAACATGACTTCTGAATATGATAAGATGATCCATGCGCTCCCCCTACTTAGGCAAGCTTCACCGATCCACATCCTGTTAAACACAGAGGCTGTTCACGAAGCAAGCTCATATATATATTTATATATATATATATATACTAATCGGGCTTTGACTCGACACCTTCGCGATGGTCGCGAAGGCTAAGTAACTCAAGTCTACTTCACCCAGAAGATCTAGAAGGGATACTTCGAGAACTTCGCGAAGTCTCAGCGTTCACCGAGGAAGTCTCCTCCAAGGTTTCCATATACTAGCCACTTTCGTCATATATAGCTACTTTCGTCAGTCCGTTCAAGGCGTCGCATAAGTTGATTATCAACTGTATGCCAGATGCGATCTATAAGCCTCTGCCGAAGATAATTGCTCAGGCTATTTACAACACAGAACGTCGCTGTATTATTAGTCAGCGACATTTCATAGATCTTCACAGAAATCAACTATTCCGTATAAATTGCTAATATACAATCCCGGACGGCGATCACGATTATCTACATGCGTGACCATTACGCATATCTGCAGACAATTCAATATCGAAATTGAACAGCAGCCTTGTTACAGCGAGTATAACTCTTAATCGTCAAAGTTTCTGAGAAGAAATATGTACAACAAGTTCAACGTTAATTCTACAATTATGACGATACATTCATGTATACAGTCTACAAGCTCACAACTTGCAAGTTGTTTTACCCTTATATATAAGGAAGTCGAATTATATTCAAAACTGAAATTACTTTCCGACAACCAGGAAAATAACCTACCCAGCATAAAATTACAGAAGCGAGATATTTGGCCGGAGGTTTCAGCGGTTACCATTAACCCTCGAAACACGCGTGGTCACTTTCGGATAACCGGGAAGCTACGGTGAAGACCGGCGTTTATGCTAATATCAACGGCGACAAGAATTTATTCAAGGTGGGTTTTCCCGCTACACACCGTGACATCACAGCGGGTATTATACAGAATCAAAATGCCTTGTTCTGATTGGACGCGAGGGACAACGACCTACACAGAGGTCGATCTCTATTCACAGTTCAAGACTTACGTCACAAGTGACAACTATATATCAGTGAGCGAGCAAGCCTCATTACAGTCCAGTTAACCTGAACATTCATGATTAGACTGCCTTTCTTCAAGTTAGAGACCTCCCTGTCAAGTTAAGGCGAGGGATGGAGTCCAGTCAGGCGATTTTACATAAAGTTCAACGAGGACAGACACACCTGGTTGTGCACCTACATCGTCAAGGACTTAGCAGCGAATTACCTAGGCGAAAGATACAAGTGGATGTAAATCCACAGCGTTTCAGACTACAGCTGAATTTCATCAGCGACTAACACAACTAGATGGTTAGTAAACCTACTAAACTTCTGTTTGGAGAATAAAGCGGAAATTTCACGCCCAACCTGGGGATATGAATATAGTGCTCCAACACCTCACAAGTGAGGTTTATGAACACGCCTGGATGACATACTTGGACCCCATGATACGATGATTCTATCAAGATGGCCAGCAAGAGCACTGTAAATTTATCTCCACCAAACCAAACAGGAGGAAAAAATGCAACAGATTATTTCCTCTATCATCAACTTCATGAGAGTGAAGTCTCATGTACTATATCTCCATTTGGATCAGAACTGTCATACCTACGTGCATATGCGGATGGACCTATTCCGACCCTCCATGAGCTTAATACTCATGATATTATAGCTAACTTCTACAATTGTTCTACACAAATGTGATTGAAATAATGGAGGGTTTATTTCTGGGAATCCGATATGGTGGTTGCAAACCATTATCTGAGAGATATCACCACCGAGGACGTCTCAGGTATACACCAATTCGATCCCATGGTCCTCGCACAACAGCTGACAGTTCCTCGGAGAAGATAAGTCAATCTAACAGATTTTTACTTATCTTATAACAATACTAAATAGCTTCATGCTATATATAATTTACTTAAGTTCCTTTTATCATCACAGTACTATGATTATTACATCATACAATATATAAGTTAACAACTCTACAGAGTTTGTTATTATATATATTTACCTTAAGTTATTCATATCTTAAGAGTAATACTATGGTTACATGATAAATGCATTAGCTAACAAACTCTACAGAGTTTTGGCTATTTTATACATAGCTTAAGTTAATTAAGCTAACAAACTCTACGGAGTTTTACTATTATATAGGTAACTTAAGCTAATTATACCTTAAGCATAGTACTATACTCATATTATTAAAATATATTGGCTAACAAACTCTAAGGAGTTTTGCTATTATATAGGTAGCTTAAGCTTATTCATATCTTAAGCTTAGTACTATGTTTATATCATATAAGTAGATTAGCTAACAAACTCTAAAGAGTTTTTGCTATTTGGCTTAAGTATCATCATATTTCTAAGCAATATGGTTATATTATAACATGTATTAGCTAACAAACTCTACAGAGTTTTAGCTATTATATATGTAACCTTAAGCTTATTCATATCTTAAGCGCAGTACTATGTTTATATCATATAGGTATATTAGCTATCAAAACTCTAAAGAGGGTTTTGCTATTATATATTTAAAGTTTCATCATATTTTAAGCTTTATGGTTACATTATAACATGTATTAGCTAACAAACTCTCACGGAGTTCTTGCTATTATATATGTAGCTTAAGTTTTCCTTCATAAGCTCAATACTAGGTTTATATCATGGCTAACAAACTCTAAAGGGTTGTTTTAAGCTATTATACAATTAGCTTAAGTTTTCATCATATCTTAAGCAGTATGTTTACATTATAAAGGTATTAGCTAACAAAACTCGACGAGGTTTTGTTATTATATATATATATAGCTTAAGTTTCATTATAACTTAAGCTCAGTACTATGTTTTTAACATAAAAGTATATTAGTTAATAAACTCTAAGGAGTTTATTTTGCTTATATACATTTAGCTTAAGTCTAATCTTATCTTAAGCTTAGTACTATGGTTACACTATAAACATATTAGCTAATAAACTCTACAGAGTTTTTGGCTATTATATATATGTAGCTTAAGTTAATAATATCTTAAGCACAATACTCTACTCATATTGTAAAATATATTAGCTAACAAACTCTCTGGGAGTTCTGCTATTATATATGTAGCTTAAGTTCATTATATCTTAAGCACACTACTATACTCATATTGTAAAATATATTAGCTAACAAACTCTGACGGTTTTTTTGCTATTATATATGTAGCTTAAGTTAATTATATCTTAAGCACACTACTATACTCATATTGTAAAAATATATTAGCTAACAAAACCCTACAGAGTTTTGCTATATATATGTAGCTTAAGTTAATTATATCTTAAGCTCAGTACTATACTAATATTATAAATATATATTAGCTAACAAACTCTACAGAGTTTGGCTATTATATATGTAGCTTAAGTTAATTATAGCTTAAGCACAGTACTATACTCATATTATAAAAATATATTAGCTAACAAACTCTACAGAGTTTGGCTATTATATATGTAGCTTAAGTTAATTATAGCTTAAGCACAGTACTATACTCATATTATAAAAATATATTAGCTAACAAACTCTACAGAGTTTTGCTATTATATATGTAGCTAAAGCTTATTCATATCTTAAGCTCAGCATTATATCTATATCATATAAGTATATTAACTAACAAACTCTAAAGAGTTTGCTATTATATAATTAGCTTAAGTTTAATCATATCTTAAGCTTAGTACTATGTTATATCTTAAAGTATTTTAGCTAACAAACTCTAAGGAGTTTATACTAGCATATTAACAAGCTTAAGTCTATTAGTCTTAAGCATTGTATTAATGTTATATATACTTTATCATAATAAGTACATGGTAATAACCTTTTATATGGCAGCTGATAAGTTAGCAGCAGGAATTCATCAGTTCAGTGCCTTTATGAAGTTCCCATAGGGTTATTACAATCATCACAGTTCAAATCACTAATTATTAAAAATCCAAAGTATTAGATATTCCCACCTCCGTTCCGTTAGGATGCTACAAACAAAAGAGCATGAGTCAGGATAAGGGAAAAATATGTAATTTTGGAGTAAAATTGATATTTTATACTTATCCTGACTCATGAGGTCAGCCCTCCCATCCTCCCCAAATAACACTTTGGATTTCCCTGTAAATTCAAATGTTGGGCTCAGTATATGAGGAGAGAGTGAGGCACATGGGTAGAGGTGAAGCCCTGGTTCAGCTTGTGGAAAGGAGGTAACTTCGTGGTGAATACTAATTAGTGATTTTAAATTGAAGGGAGCTTCAATTAGGGAGATACAAGTGTTCCACTATGTTACTTGAAGAAGAAGAAGACAAGCAAAAGAGCATGAGTCAGGATAAGTATAAAATATCAATTTTACTCCAAAATTACATTTTTATTTTCAACATTCCAAGTATAACCTAGATCTATTGTTTGATCATCAGTTACATCCCCAACTGCATCAACTTCTCTGCCCGCACATCTGCAAACCAGACCCAAGACATCGTCATGTCCAAACTGGACAGGTGAGTCCACAAAGGTCATCAGTCACAGAGTCCAGGGCCCCGTTTCACAAAGCTCTCGTAAGCCTAAGATCTCGTAATGTTTCTCATAGCATTCGTACTTCCTATGTTACAGTATAGGAGGTACAAATGCTATGAGAAATGCTAAGATCTTAAACTTACGAGAGCTTTGTGATACAGGGCCAAGAGACTTTGCTTCTGTTATATATACAAGAAGAAACATCTGACTACAGCCATGTGTTTTGTCAATGTGTTGGGAATTGGTGATGCAGTGTATTATACCATATATATTCCTACATGGTGTAACTGGATCTAGAGTATTGTAAAATTGAAAATAGATTCAAGTAATATTACATCATGTCCTATGGGATCCAAACATGGACGGTTGTTTGAATCCTTAATTTCATCAAAATTATGGATTGTCTGTCACGTGGAACTGACCCAGTGTCTAGGGTGCCATTGGTTGATTTCTTCTTGTAATCCCCATTTGTAATGGACAAAGATTTACAAGTGTTAAAATTTGTTACAGAGTTATGGCCCTTGTCATGCGTTTCTTAACTTTGTGCACGTTATCCCCAGTGGGGACAGATTCTCTCAATTATAGATAGGGAAACCAAATGTGGTATGTTTTCTGGACATGAATGGCATTGTGGAGTTAAAAAATAGGAACCAAATATGAACACTGTGGTAGGGGATATTGATGACCATGTCTTCTTGTCTTTATTAATATCAATAAAAGTTGCTTAGTTGAGCCTTACTGCATATGCTATTGTACTGAAGAACTAATGAATGTTTTTACAAAATGTTCCCAGGAGGAGGAAGGGTGTGTATGGTCCCCCCAATGGGGAAGAGGTCAGTTGTGTTTGTTGATGATCTGAACATGCCTGCCAAGGAGAAGTATGGCGCCCAGCCTCCCATTGAGCTGCTCCGACAGTGGATTGACCACGGTCACTGGTATGACAGGAAGGACACATCCAAAGTCTACCTTGTTGATGTTGTAAGTAATCACAGAACATTTGTTCATTTAGATAACAGTTTGATCAACTTTTGTATGAACCTGCTGGCTAGAAAAACACTCAAATCTTTGAGGGGCATTTAGAAGTGGAATGTATAAGAAAAGCAAGACTTATGGACGGCAACTTCTTTATTGCGAATAACACCCGTCAACGTGAATATATGGGGCAATACTTATTAGACAAAACTTATGGCCTCGTAGACATAAAGATATCTCTGATTAACTGGATCTGAGAATTGTGGTTATTCATTAGTATATCCAGCACAATTTAGTGGAAGAAGATCTTGGGTACTGTCTCCATTCAGTGGGGACACCAGAATTTAAGCTAAGAGGTAAAAGCTTTCATTCCAAAGACTCCCGGATTGATTGCCAGCATGGTCAAAATGTGTAAAGCTCATTGTTCAGGTACCCCTGCTGTAGTTTACTGGACCATTGCTCTATGACATCTAAAAGTCCCCTGGAGTACTCAATTGTAATTTGATGTGATGTTATTTAACTGAATACTTGGCTCTACTCCCAGCTGTTCGTGACGGCCATGGGTCCCCCTGGTGGAGGAAGAAATGACATCACTGGACGATTCTCTCGCCATCTCAACATCGTCTCCATTGAGGAGTTTGACGACAACACAATGAACAGGATCTTCACAACAATCACAGACTGGCATTTCTCCAAGGGCTTTGAGCAGTCCTTCCCCAGGAATGGCAAGGTAGGGATCACCCACTGTTACTGATACCATTCCACTGTCACCCATTCTCATGGCCTAGTTCCTAGTGTTCATGACTTAGTTTATGGTCTGAGAGATTCTGTTAGCTGCTAGTGGTGTAATTAAATTATGGCCTTGTCTGTGAAGACCAACCACTTGCCTCTACAAATCTTTCTTGCTTGATGTTGCACATTTGTTGTGGATGCAGTCATATGAGGATGAAATAGTTGGACAGAAAGTGTTTATATTTCAATTGAAACAAATGTTTTTGGATTGTGATGAACCTTTTTGGAATGTAACAAGTGTTCTCATGTGGAAATCTGAAACCTTATCTGGTAACATGAGTGAGTACATATTGCTCCACAACTCATCAGCAGTCTTACAGCCAATCAGAGCAATACCTGGTACAGAGATGGAGTTATATTGCTAAGTTATTTATGGGATTGTCTTCTTGGAATTTGTTTTGTCAATTTCGTATAGCAGAGAACTCTAATTTGATCTGATAGTGAACATGAGAATGGGTGAAAAGTGTCACTTTCTATTTTACACTAGTAATATTTCATGTCATTCTTCACATAGAGCATGTTCATCTTACAATGTAAAAAATTGTCCCAAATGTCAGCATGTTTCCGAAGATGTGTTTAACTAAAAACACCAACACATGTATCTCTCATGTCATCTTGTGTATTGTGTATCAACTCACCTGTAATATCAGCTACTGTTCTTCTTCTCTCATATACATGAAGTCAGTCACTGTCTACTCACAGAATAGAAGTAAAACATGGTCATGTGATGCAGTTGAAGGGAGATGCAGCTATTAGAAGTTAGGCTAATGTGGGGTAGAACATTTGAATATTAATTATATTGTTAGTGATTCCATTGCATTTGATTGGCTAGCCATAAAAGTGTTTTGTTTTTTGTTTTCATGCATTAAAAAAAGAATTATCCATGCCAACCAAGGGACCTCTATTTTCTAACAGGCTGATAATAGAATTGACAGGCATATGTCACTGATTTTGTATTGTATAGTTGTATTGTACGATGGTTTTGGCCTATACGTATGTAGGTGGTAGCATGTATCATTCATTACCCTGTGATGTCTTTCAAGGGCCACCATGGTCAGTGGTGACCATTGATGGACACTATCGGCTGGTCAGTTTTATTGGTTTGTCACTAGGCTAGGTCAGGGGGTTCAGTGAAGAAGGTGCCACTGTGCAGTATATACTGCTTTTGGGTTCAAATCCTACATTTGCCATGGTCTGTAGGGTTTGACCAAAAGTGTGATCCATGTCCAGCATCACTGTGGTATTCCATCGTAAGTACAGAAGTAGAGGGTGAAAACTCACTGAGAAAGCCAGAAGCCATGTTTAACTCTTTGGAATAATTCATGCTCAGAATTGGGAATGGCGAACTGCAATAAAGCAATAATCTGTCAGACATTGTTATTGCTGGATTTATCTTTTATGAGGTTTTCTTGAGCAGATAACCACAGTTTATAACAAATGAGATTTGTGTACATGACCTTCACTGGAGGCATTCAAATGTAACCAACTGCATCTCCCTCTCAACAGTAGAACTGTCACATGTATGTTATTGTGTACATCTGTTACATGTCAAGTTGTTTCTACAAGGTAACATTGTGATGTCTCTGTAACCACTATCTTCTCACTACTCACTATCACTTAATGTCATACAGGACTCGGCTGTAAGTACTCTCACTGTCTGCGTGACTAACACCACTAACTCCTCACTAACACAACCACTACCCACTCACTAACATGACAAATTCCATCCAGTGTTAGTGTTACAATGCTCTTTATTCTGTTGAATTTGTGTCGACCAATTTGTGAAAACAAAATGTTTCTTTTGGATGTGACTGGTATACCATGATTTCTTCAGGAAGAGGTATTGGCCGTAGGATTACTGTTTTCTATCAAAGGCAAAAGGGAATGATATCCCTAATTATGTGCTCAATATGTTGATGAACATTCTTGGTCACTTGGTCACATGGTCACATGGTCATAGAGACTAAAGTCACTTTGAACAGGGCATGTATGCCTTGGTCGCCTGAGGTACCACAGATGTGCAGAGTTATGTCCCCTTATAAGGGTGCCATTGTATAAAGTGATCTTAGTGCTATGTAATTGTAATCCTCAAACTTTAACACAGACCTCCGACTCTCATGGCACTAAGGTTTGTTTTGTATGGGTGAGTTATAGTGCAGAGGTTGCTTTGAGGAATATAACCCTGATCACAGGTTCCAAGTTCCTGATTAACCTTGACTGTTGTTCTTGTTTAGCCACACCTTCCTCCCTTGTAAGACTGAAATACTTTGATAGTACATTAATGAAGTTATAGTAGTATTCAATGAAGTTATAGTGGTATTCAATGAAGTTATAGTGGTATTCAATGAAGTTATAGTAGTATTCAATGAATTTGTAGTGGTATTCAATGAAGTTATAGTAGTATTCAATGAAGTTATAGTGGTATTCAATGAAGTTATAGTGGTATTCAATGAAGTTGTAGTGGTATTCAATGAAGTTATAGTAGTATTCAATGAAGTTATAGTGGTATTCAATGAAGTTATAGTGGTATTCAATGAATTTGTAGTAGTATTCAATGAAGTTATAGTAGTATTCAATGAAGTTATAGTGGTATTCAATGAAGTTATAGTAGTATTCAATGAAGTTATAGTGGTATTCAATGAAGTTATAGTAGTATTCAATGAAGTTATAGTGGTATTCAATGAAGCTATAGTGGTATTCAATGAAGTTATAGTAGTATTCAATGAAGTTATAGTGGTATTCAATGAAGTTATAGTAGTATTCAATTAAGTTATAGTAATAGTAGTATTCAATGAAGTAATAGTAGTATTCAATTAAGTTATAGTAGTATTCAATGAAGTTAAAACTGGTATTCAATCAACATAAGTTACTATTATCTGTCGTGGGTCTTGGTGTCTGGCATCCACATGGAGTGTTGGCGAGGGAAATACAAAATTCATTCTCAAGGATGCTATAATCCACAGTTCTGGTTTCTGGGAGGTTGGGATGGGTGGTCCAGTTGTCCAGCAGCATGTTGTCGAATGTTCCTGTAATATTGCTGATATTGATTTAAACCGTTTCCGACTTTGTCAAAAGGCAGTATATGTTTTTTAGAAGTTGATAATGTTTCTCATTCAGTTGTCAGGCTTATGCCTTTGTGGTGTGTGACACTCAGATGTGTGTGCCTCAAGACACAGCAGCACTATGTGGAAACACTCCACTGTGCCTGTTTGGATCACACTCGTTTTAAAGCTCAGGATTTCATTTGGATACCAGATTATGTTTGCATGTTTTTGCTGTTATACAGATGTTGGTTTGAACATTTCGTTTGTGTTAAAAATGTTAAGAGTTCCCTTGTTGTCAGTTGGTGTTAAAGGACAGATTTTGTCCACAGTCATATCATATGACAAGTGTTTGAAAACTGTGGTGAAATGTTTGTGGGAAAAATTTCTAAAGCTCAAATCTTAAAACACAATATTTAATATTCAAAAGCTGTAAGAAGAATTGTAATTATATTTGATTCTTTGTTGATGTAGTTGTATTTATGTATTTTACAAAATAACTTTTGAGAAGATAGTTGGGATTATTTCGTTGTGTGTAATTTGTTAGGGTATGCTGTCATAATTGTATAACCAATCTCCCTAAGTATATGTGTGCTTGGTAAATGCAGAAGTGGCCTGCCCTAATGACAGCCTAATGAAATGTTTCAATAATGAATACACTAATATTTGTTTCTAACTGCACAACTAAACATCTCTATTATGAAACTGCACAGACTATTGTCCATGGAAGGTTGAAAGTTGCACAGTAGAAGAACTCCCAGAGAGCAACTCTGGTATTGTTGACGAGTTATCAAGTATGTTGTCCTGTTGCAGCTGCTTGTGTCAGCTACTATGGGTGTTTACAAGGAGGCCATTCAGAGCTTCCTCCCAACACCCACCAAGAGTCACTAACGTGTTCAACCTGCGAGACTTCTCCCGAGTGATCCGTGGCGTGCTGCTCGTGCCCCCCACTCACATGACAGAACCAGAGAAGCTGATGAGGCTGTGGGTGCATGAGGTCTACAGGGTCTTCTATGACCGTCTCATTGATGATGCAGACAGGTAAATATTACGTACGATAATAATCGGCTACAGTACCTGGCACTGGCCGTGTTGCATCCGCGTATTAATGTCCCTGGGGTATTCTGAATTCTGTGGGTTTGAATTCCACCTTCACCCTGTTTAGTATTCAAGGCTTGTCAGCAGCAAATCTGTGACAAATGTCTCGACTGCATGTATTCAATCTTTCCTCCCACATCCAGCTGACTCACATCCAGCTGACTCACATCCAGCTGACTCACATCCAGCTGACCCACATCCAGCTGACTCACATCCAGCTGACTCACATGTAATTACTGAAACACTGTCCAAAGTGGTGCTACACCCACCTACATGCTTAATGGTCATATATATGTCATACCTCATACTTTATGAAGGCAGGGTTAAAATAAAAAGGGCACACATTTTTGCATTTTGTGACACTTTTTTTCATGTGGTTCCAGTGAAACATATTCTTTTACACCAGTAAATCTGACAAATACAGGGAATATGTAATGGTTATATGCAGAATTTGGAACAACCCATGTCTTTCACCACTGACTTTTCTCCGGTTGATACACTTAAACATTTCAAAATCTCGTAAAAAGTGTTTTATAGTTCCCTTGAAAAAATATGTTTCTCATTTTGAAAGGTTTCCTAATGATATCATATGATATAAGTTACACTAGTTACCACTTAGAATGTGTGGGATGATATCATTATCAGTTAGTATGGTGGTTTGATTAAAAAAAGTATACTTGGTTGTCAAATACTGCCTGCTTCAACAAGGCATACCTGCATTTTGAAATTTAACCTTGCATAAAAGACAAAAATTGTTACTGATGCTTACAGTATACAGTGTACAAGATAATTAACAGGTTCTGAATTATGTCTTTCAGTGGCATTTAGAAGTTGTACATAGATGTCCAAGATATTTTTATGGATTAATGCAGTTATGACGTCATAGTGATGACGTCATAGTCTCAACTGGAAGGGACCTGGAATTGTCCTGAAACGTCGTAAGGGAAATAAAAAAGAAGTTTAATCCATAAAAATATCTTGGACAGGTTCTGAATTGTCTAATATGATGGAAATCTCATGTTTGTTGTTTAATACCACACTCACCAGTATTTCGGATATACAATGGCAACATGCACATAATAGAAACTTGGACTAGACAATCCAGCAATTATGAGCATCAGTCTATTTATTTGGGACTTACCGGGATGTTAAAATAGTTCAGTGTAGTCCACTGAACAGCACAACACTTTCATTGTTAAATATTTTGTCCAACCTTGATAATGTATTTATGTTGTATTTCAGGACCACTTTCTTCAACATTGTGAAAGAAATGTCACAGACCCACTTTAAGATGAACATTGATAAAATACTGGGCCACTTGTCTAAGAGTGGCAACGTTGTTGACGATAATGTCCGTAGTTTGTTCTTTGGTGACTACATGAATGCTGACCAGAAGGTATACGATGAGGTCACTGATCTCAAGGAGCTGACCAGTGTAATGGAACAGTAAGTCATCCATTTACGTTTTACTAATATTTCTACTAACATTGTTAATTGCCATTTTAAAGCTTTAGTAATAGTCAAGGCAGAATTGACAGGTAATGACTGATGGATTTCAAATTATATATTCTTTCAATGCGACATATTGGTAAGTGTAAGTACAATTATCAAGCTTAAACCTGTACCAATCACGCCTGATATTGACCAAAATTAATCCATTATTATTTTTTATAATTTTTTGTGGATCATATCCTATTGTTAATACATTGTAAGTTGTTTTCCTTTCTTATGACAAAAAGAATAATTTGTTAATGCTATGAAACTTTTTCAAACTAGGACCAAGGATGTTGCCCCTCTACTTTGTAAAGCCTTTACCTGAGAACATTCATTTTCATTTAACGTTCCATATTGTCATTCCAGGTAGTTAGATGTTCTGTTTTAATAAGTAACAGTGTACTTCTTACATGACTAACATAAGATCATTACTTATATTAGTCATTACCAAGAGATGGTGCTGTAGTAAGTAATATTTCTCCTCACTCACAGTCAGTGACCTCCTGGCATGGGTTGTTCAGGTCACAGTGACAGGTCGCTGTGTCAGGTCACCGTGTCAGGTCACTGTGTCAGGTCACTGGGTAGCACACAATGATCTCACTCATGTTATGCTGGCTTGTACAACTTTTTACAAATAGTTCAAATACTTGCATCTTGCTTCATCGTTCATCATTCCAGTTATTTTGTCTTTGAATATTTTGGAGGTTAAATGGAGTGTTCTGTCATTCATTTCGCAGTTTATTTGCTAAATATGCAAGTACAGTCAAATCCCGATGAGTCGAATGCCGGTGCCTCGAATATTATGCATAACTCGAAGTACCTGTTGGTCCCGACCATTCCCTGTTATAGTTGTCATCATTTGAATACCGGTTACACGAATTCGTCTCATAAATACACACTCGAGAAGGAAATTTGGTCCCATGAGATTCAAACAACAGCAATTTTGTATACATAATCCGAAGTCAGTCAATGAGAAGTTGATTGGTGTAGCAAACTGATCCAATTAACAAACCAGCGCGGCTCACACCTTTCCGCCATTGACGAGTTCAAAAGGCAGACTAGTGATTTTACGGAAATCACTGTCTGTGCTAATCAGACTGGAACTGATAAGGTGCCCCTATTAGTGATATGGAAATCATTAGATAAACAAATGCTTAGGCGGAGGAATTAAGACTGGATCATCTTTTTTTCTACCCTCATAGACATACCTATGTCTCAAATACATCGATAAGTTGAATTAATTACTTGGTCCCCAGCGATTCGACTCATCGGGATTTGACTGTATATGCATAGTTTCACAGGACTTTTGGATCTCAGTTTGTTAAGAATATGTGGTAATAGTAGATTTTCAGCATCCTAGTTTTATACAGTCAACATCTCTGGTTCTCATAGCCATGGCAGTATTTTGTCATTGCATACGAGTACAACCTGTAGTAACTTCAGTCCTGAACAGTGGTGATGGGCTAGCTTAATGGTTAAAGCATTCCTCGTCATGCAGAAGACACAGGTTTGATTCCCTACTTGGGCACAATGTGTGAAGCCCATTTCTGGTGTCCCCTGCTGTGATATTGCTGGAATATTGATAAAAGCAGTGTAATCCAAACTCACTCACTCACTCGCTCACTGACTTTCAGTCCTGAAGAAATCTGTTTCCATTACAGTATTGCACATTTAGCCTCCAATGACAGACTGTACAGGTTTAAATTATTGTTGATGTTTGTTGTGTGAAGCTGGGTCCTGTACACAGTCTGGTGGTAGATGTTTATATCTCACAGTATTCCTATATCTGTACACACTCTTATCTCTACAATAATAGACACTATTGGATGTCAGTGGGTGTTGGAATGTCATGACATGTTTCAGATACAGGATGGGCAGTAGGTGCATGTCACAAAGGAGCATGTCAGCATGTTGTTTGAAACACATTCAATTTATTGTTATTTATCATTAAGTCAAACATGAATTTTCTATCAAAATGAAATCACTATGCATGCAAAACATGTAGACTGTTTGTCAAGAATCTTTACTAATTTTTAAACATATTGAAATGCCCTGGCACTCTGTCTTATGAATATGCTGTTATGTACATTTTAAAATGAAGTGGAATCATACATTTTCTGCATATTGCAGAATTTCAGCAAAAGAACTTAAAATGCTATGGGAACTATTGTTATATCTTCTGAATTCTGTTCTATACACATGTAATGATCTGTTTATATACTGATATATCTTTCTAATTCTTTCTGTCACGATATGACTGAAATATTGCCGATGTGACGTTAAATAATAACTCACTCACTCACTCACTCTAATTCTTTCTATTCACATTACGGTAAAGCAGGAACATTTGTACACTTACCAAGGTTATTGCTGTTGTAGTAAATATCATGTTTAATATATCTGACACCCTGTCTAAAGTGCCTCTTTCTTGAGTTATTTTCTCTACCACAGGATGAATAATACTCAACAGTTCACTGAGAAAGGCCTTTGAATGATGTTTATTCCTCTTTGATGCATTTTGTTGAAATTTCTCAAATTTCTAGCTGCAATTTCTCGATATAAATCTTCTGGTATGCATGTATACTTGTCTAAACTCTTCTCTCCTCTCTTTCCTCTGCAGCTATCTGGAGGAGTTCAACACCATGAGCAAAGCACCCATGCACCTTGTTATGTTTAAGTTTGCTATTGAGCACATCTCGCGTGTCAGTCGCGTATTGCTGCAGGACAATGGACATGCGCTGCTTGTTGGTAAATATCTCTGTCTGTTTATTGTTTCATTAAACCTAGAGTGAACAGAGCCAAAGGAGGTTACCACATCTCTACAGCCAGGGTTAATTTAAGTCAGCCTGAGAAAAAAGTATTAAACAAGCATTAGTTGGCAATGCCCAAAATATAAATTATGAAATGAAACTTTACCTTCAATACAAAAAAGGATGCTGGGAGAAGAAATGCAACAGCCTTGTGTATTGTTATGACTCACAAGTATGAGAGGTTAACATGTGCTTCACATCTTCACTACGTGCCACTGTACCTTATTTTACACATATAAAATGAAAATAATGTGCATATTGGGACACAGAATGTAACATAGCAATGCAAATCATTAAATATCATGGTTGCGTTATTGATTCTTGTCTATTTCTACCAACATTCAGAAGTTGGATTTCCCTGATTCATATCAGAAATTATAAAATAGTAAAGCATGTTCATTAAAATCCTTCTGGTCATGATTGTATTAGTAAATGGAACTCACTTTAATGTCACCATGAATTCCATACCTTAAGTTCACTACGTCGGCAAGGGTTATGTAAATCATTAATATGAGCTAACACTGGTCAACCAAAGTTAAACTGGGCATACCTTTGTCAACATGGGTTCATCACGTTTATCAAATGTTTCTAATCGGACACAACCTGTGTTACCCATTTCTTGGTGACTGGTAATGAGATGAATGTATGGACTGACAGACTGAGTTTGGTTTTAACGCCGCTTTTAGCAATATTCCAGCAACATCACGGCGGGGATGAATGTATGGAACGCTGATGAATTAGTATGCAAGATCTACTGATAATCTGATGATTTTAGACACTGACTGAATAAGATAATTTCCCTTATATAAGAACATGATTTCGTGCCAATTAGTCACAGAAAAATGATAATATGTACATTTGTTACCATGGTTAATGTATATACCTGTATATTTTTACCATCTTGTTATTAAAATCGTGCTCTTGAAACTTCTTGCACTGGGTCACATTAAATTCTATATCTTTAACACTCACTCTACTATTTATGCATGAAAACAAATAAAAATGTCTTGATACTTCACATTTTGCTGGCTCATTTCCAGTAGGGATTCCAAGTTCCACATATCTTCCAAGTAGGGCTATGTGTGCAGGTACAAGAGATTATTATTGAGTTTTAAAGTACAGCATCATTTCCGCTCTCCCCTTTGTCCCTTTTTGAGTGATATGAATAATATGCAGAAGCATTCTGACCACCTCTGTGAACATTCATGTTAGAATCGGTCCACAGAAACCCATACATACTGTAAGAGATGACGTACTGGATCAGGTGGTGAGGCTCAGTGTGGTTGAAGCATGTTATCATTTCAACATTTATGTAGATTGATGCTCATGATGTCGACCACTAGACCGGTCAAAACTTGATTGTTTACAGTCTGCTGACCTTCAACTAGAATACTGCAGAGTATCTTTAACCAATAAAAGTTTAACATTCTGACCACTGTAACTGTAACATTGACTAGAAGCATGTATATTCAGGGGGTTGGGGGGTCCATTGGCTCCACCAATGCAAAAAAAATCTTCAATGTGGTCTTCAGTCATTTTCAAAAGGGGGGTGTCGAACCCCCTGAAAACCCCCTCTGGATCTGCCAATGATATTCCTTGTAGCTGCTGTTGTCTCACTGAATGACTTGTTCCTAGGTATTGGTGGTTCAGGAAGGCAGAGTGCTTGCAAGCTGGCTACATTCATGGCTGACTTCGACTTGTTCCAAATAGAGATTACCAAAAACTATACCACAGTTGAGTGGAGGGAAGACCTTAAAAAGGTGAGCATTGTGTAGGTCTACCTTATTATAGGAATATTGAGCACAGAAGTTTATGCATGCTATCACTAGGTGTGTTGAGGCACACAGGCATTGTAAATATTGAGATGATTGTGTGTTTTTAAGACAGAATGTTCATTTATAACTTACCGAGATGTTTTATAGTTGTTCATGTTATTAGTATCCGAACCCACAATTCAATGATGTTTACAAGCCACTGTGTAAAAGCTGGAATACTGCTGAATTCTGGAGTGCAGCATTAAACAGGAACAGATAAAAAAACAGCTTTTATATTGCATTCTCATCTCCCTGAGGAATATAGAATGTTTCTTGTCAGTGTCTTGTTGGATGGTTTTCTTTAACATTACCATCTTCTCCTTCTTGGAGTGGAGTTGGGTTTGATGCCACTTGGAACAATATTCCAGTTATATCATGACATGTGGGTGGAAAGGCCGAAGTGATGCAGGCATTTACTTTGGTCACACACACAAGCCAGGATATGGTGTTTACAAATGCAGATCATCGGGGTAAACCAGGAGTCAAACCCAGAATCATAGTTTTGTGGCATGCCCTGGGGGCCCAATGCTGTACACACAGAACACTAGGCCAGTGCTCCCAAATGTATGTAAGACATGAAAGTTAGGTCCCTCTGATTGTTATGTATGTATGTTAATCATTAAGGACATGAGAGTAGCCCTGTGTCAGTGATGGAGACTAAGCAGCCCTTGTTGGTATTGTCAGTTGCTGGTGAAGACAGGTTCTGAAGGGAAGCCCACAGTGTTCCTGTTCTCGGACAACCAGATCAAGGATGAGTCCTTCATGGAGGATATCAGTATGATCCTCAACACTGGCGACGTCCCCAACATCTTCCCTGCTGACGAGAAGGCAGACATCATTGAGAAGATGCAGGTGGTTGCCAGGAATGAGGTCAGTTGTGGAGAACATTTTCAAATCCTCCTTATCAGGACAGTAAAGTAATGTCAATGTGTAATTTAGGTTTTTGATATCTTGAACTGTCTGAAACAGCTACTATGTTTACATGCAAGATTTGAGCAGCATGGAGCCAAGTAGTGAAAGTGTTTTCTTGTAATGCTGAAGAACCAGGTTTGATACTGGGTCCAGATGAATTTGTGAAGCCGGTGCTTGGTGTCCCTGTTTCAGGACTATTATGGCGTTAAACTATGTACATTCTCAGATGTATTACTCTAGTGATTTGTTTTTGTTCCCTTTTATGGTCAATAAATGCATTGAGACAAATGAATGAGTACTTAACATGTTCATTATGTTGATGTTATGAAGACTTTTGTACATCTCAGCATGTCAACATGGCATCCTTTGCTTCAGAAGACTGAACATTGTCAAACAATACTTCTTGTCAAACTATACTAATATACATCTTTGTTGTATATCTAAATATATTTGTTCTCCATATGACTTCTTTTAAAATCATTTCCTATTGTTTTCCAGGGTAAGAAAATTGAGGCCACCCCACTGTCAATGTACAACTTCTTCATAGAGAGAGTGAAGACCAACCTCCATATTGTACTGGCCATGAGTCCTATTGGCGATGCGTTCAGGAACAGACTGAGGATGTTCCCCTCGCTCATCAACTGCTGCACAATCGACTGGTTCCAGGTGAGACACCATACTCATATATGTATAGTCAGATTTATCCTGAAGTTTCCCAGTGATACTGGTTCCAGGTGAGACACCATACTCATATATGTATAGTCAGACTTATCCTGAAGCTTCCCAGTGATACTGAGATTTTGTTCCATTGTTATTAAAGATAACATTGAGCTTCCTCTTCACAAACACTGATGATCTCAAAGAAACTGTTCCAAGTCATTTCCCCCAGATCACATCTCTGTATTAACATAGGAACTTTGCAGTGATCGTCATTGTTACATAAGAACATTTCGAACAGTTGCTGTTGAACCAACAAGTTGTACATGCAATTCAGTGTATAATGATGTATTGGGTTGACTTACAACACTGACATTATGATTCTGGTATCAGTATGGCAAGAATTATTACATGTTAAATGTGTAAAGACTGGCACAGTTAATGTCATGCACCAAGGCTGACTTAGCTAGATATCATTTGTGCAGCTGTAGACTGGTAATTTACAGTACACAGTAAGTATTTAGTATGGTGTTATCACGAGCCTGTGTTGTGTGTGTGCAGGCGTGGCCGGAGGATGCCCTGGAGATGGTGGCCAACAAGTTCCTGGAGGAGGTGGAGCTGGAGGACGGCGTTAGGAAGGAGACTGTCATCATGTGCAAGTACTTCCATGAGTCTGTGAGGAACATGTCAGAGAGGTAAGACAGACCTAGTCATCACAAGGTGATCTGTCAAAATACATACCATCATAGGCATAATAGCTCCTGAGTGCGAAATTCAGTTATTAGGAATTGTATTGTGTGAAATGTGTGTCTAGTGTCATTGCATCTTATCAGACACAGTTAGCATGGGACGTGCTCATAATATTGTAGCTATGTCTAATCCAGATGTGATTATTTACACGCTCCCACAATATTGCTTTCATATTGCCTACATTGGCTTACTAGTAAATATTAACTCACTTACTCTGACAGTTTAATGTAATTTGGATACGTTCCTGCCTATTTTAACCAATGATTTCTATTCTCTTGCGTAGGTATTTTGACATGCTTCGCCGGCACAACTATGTAACCCCAACATCGTATCTGGAGTTGATCCTGACCTTCAAGAGTCTCCTGGGTGTTAAGCGAGAGGCCATATTAACCATGAAGAACCGTTACCTGACCGGTCTAGAGAAGCTGGACTTTGCAGCCTCCCAGGTGTCTGTGATGCAGCAAGAGCTTCAGGACCTCCAGCCAGAACTCATCAAGACGTCCGCCGAGACTGAGAAACTCATGATCAAGATTGAGCAGGACACAGTAGAGGTGGAGGCCAAGAAGGAGGTGAGTGTTCCAGGACTGTTGGCAAGGACTGTTGGGCATGAATTGCTGGGCAGGACTGTTGGTTGGCGACTGTTGGGCTATTTGAACCCACTTGAGTTAGGCTCCTTCAAGTTCTGTATCCTTGAAAGTGAATCTTCATGACTTCATAACTTTTCATGAATTTACTATTTAATTGCAGGGTGTGCCGACAATGTTTGAGACTATTAGTGCGAACACTGCTCTTGGCATCATATTCATTACAACACAGGGTTACAATATGGACTGCTTTTTTTTGTGTGTAAGATGAATCATCATTAGGGATGCCTCAGAGCTGTAATTGTTTCATCTGGGCAATGTTAACATATGAATTTCATCTTTTATTCAATATATAACTAACATTATCGTCATATTGTTTTGCTAATATCTGATGATGTGTTGAAACGTGTCTTGCTTTCTTTTAGGTTGTAGCTGCTGATGAAGCTGTGGCCAATGAGGCTGCTGCTGCTGCCCAGGCAATCAAAGATGAATGTGAAAGCGAGCTGGCTGAAGCTATCCCAGCCTTGGAATCGGCCATCTCAGCCCTCAACACTCTCAAACCATCCGACATCACACTTGTCAAGTCTATGAAGGTATCAGATAATTCCATCTTGAAAACTTGAGATCAGTACAATCCAGTGATGTTCTAGCTGCTTGTTGATTTCTCCTTTCCTTTCAATGAATGTTTTCTATTTCTGCCTTATGTATAGCTTCAGAATGAATATTCAGGGTTTCATACGTGTAGGATATAACATGACCCACGGCCATTATTGAAAAGTAAGCCTGCTTCCCGAGGGAAGAGGGCTTACTTTTCAATAATGCCCACGGGTCATGTTATATCCAACTTATAAACCGACTGAAGATATAATTTCAATATTTGGTATTTACTGTTGAAATCAACTGGGATGAGACTGGCAGCCAACACCTTGCCTTGCACGCACAATGCACATGCTCTGCATGCGCTACCCGTGTCCTGCACGTGCGCTGCCCGCACTACCTGTCTTGTGAGGAACACACGGTTCATGCTGACAAACAATCTTATTCTGCACAGCGATCCTTCGTAGCCTACTGGATAAAACTGCCAAGCTAATAAGTCGAAGGGTTGCAGGTTCAAAACCAGATATCGGCACTACATGTTGGAAGTTTTCAATAATGTGATGTGTTACGATCGCATTCAGTGATAGCAAGACAAAGTTACATCAATCTTCAAATAAGTAATACTGAAGTAATATCCCGGGGCAGAGGGACCATATTGAAGTAATATCCCGGGGCAGAGGGACAATATTGAAGTAATATCCCGGGGCAGAGGGACAATATTGAAGTAATATCCCGGGGCAGAGGGACCATATTGAAGTAATATATCCAGAGGGACAATATTGAAGTAATATCCCGGGCAGAGGGACAATATTGAAGTAATATCCCGGGCAGAGGGACAATATTGAAGTAATATCCCGGGGCAGAGGGACAATATTGAAGTAATATCCCGGGGCAGAGGGACAATATTGAAGTAATATCCCGGGGCAGAGGGACAATATTGAAGTAATATCCCGGGCAGAGGGACAATATTGAAGTAATATCCCGGCAGAGGGACAATATTGAAGTGATATCCCGGGCAGAGGGACAATATTGAAGTAATATCCCGGGGCAGAGGGACCATATTGAAGTGATATCCCGGGGCAGAGGGACAATATTGAAGTAATATCCCGGGGCAGAGGGACAATATTGAAGTAATATCCCGGGGCAGAGGGACAATATTGAAGTGATATCCCGGGGCAGAGGGACAATATTGAAGTAATATCCCGGGGCAGAGGGACAATATTGAAGTAATATCCCGGGGCAGAGGGACAATATTGAAGTAATATCCCGGGGCAGAGGGACAATATTGAAGTAATATCCCGGGGCAGAGGGACAATATTTAAGTAATGCCCCCTAATCGACGGGCCATCGGTGTATGACTAGAAATACTGCCTTGCAAGAACAATAGAGTGACGTCACTGTCGGTTTATACGATGCAGGAATCTGGGATCTTCAAGGCATTTGTGACAAAAATACTCCTAATCGTATTCAGTTATGAGTCATGTGACACAACATATTCATATTATTCAGAACTATTTCCTACAAAATATTCAATGGGACTGTTTTATTTTTTCATTGAAGCATTAAAAATCAACTGAGTGTTCATGATTTCATTGTGTTATTAATTTCGGTCATGTATGACTCCATCAAGGTCATGACTCTCAAAAACATTTGCAACGCATCATAACATGTTTGATCATAAATTGATGTCCATTAAGGTATTTGATGTAAAATAAGTGACCTTAATTGAGGCCACAATGAAATGAATCATGTATTTATTAGCTACAGTAGGGAATCCAAGCTGGCAGATGGTGTGACAGTGATATTGCTGGATACAGCTACATTAACATATATTGCCTCCAAGTACTACCTCCCTGTACTGTCTCCATGTGCCGTCTCCCTGTGCAGCCTCCCTCCAAGTACTGCCTCCCTGTGCCACCTCCCTTCCAATAGTGCCTCCCTGTACTGCCTCTCTGTACCGCCTCTCTGTACCGCCTCTCTGTACCGCCTTCTTGCACTGCCATCCTGCACCGCCTCCCTGTACTGCCTCCCTGTACTGCCTCCCTGTACCGCCTTCCTGTACCGCCTCCCTGTACCACCTTCCTGTACCGCCTCACTGTACCACCTCCCTGTACCACCTCCCTGTACCGCCTTCCTGTACTGCCTTCCTGTACCACCTCCCTGTACTGCCTCCCTGTACCACCTCCCTGTACTGCCTCCCTGTACCGCCTCCCTGTACCGCCTTCCTGTACTGCCTTCCTGTACCGCCTCCCTGTACTGCCTCCCTGTACCGCCTTCCTGTACTGCCTCCCTGTACTGCCTTCCTGTACTGCCTTCCTGTACCACTTCTCTGTACCTTCTTCTTGCACTGCCATCCTGCAATCAGCTTCCCTGTACTGCCTCCTCCCTGTACTGCCTCCCCTGTACTGCAGCCTGGCACCCTCCCTGTACCACTTCCCTGTACCAGCCTCCCTGTACCACCTTCCTGTACTCACCACTGTACCACCTCCCTGTACCTCCTTCCTGTACTGCCTTCCTGTACCACCTCCCTGTACTGCCTCCCTGTACCACCTCACTGTACCACCTCCCTATACCACCTTCCTGTACTGCCTTCCTGTACCACCTTCCTGTACCACCTCCCTGTACTGCCTCCCTGTACCTCCTCCCCCTGTACCCTCCTTCCTGTAATTCCTCCTGTAATCGCCTCTCCCTGTACTGCCTTCCTGTACTGCCTCTCCTGTACTGCCTTCCTGTACTGCCTTCCTGTACCCTCCCTGTACCGGCCTCTCCCTGTACTGCCTCCCTGTACTGCCTTCCTGTAATCAGCCCCTGTACTGCCTCTCCATACTGCCTCTCTGTGCCTCCTGTACCGCCTCCTGCTGTACCCTGCTTCCTGTACTGCCTCCCTGTACTGCCTTCCTGTACTCCTCCCTGTACCTCCTCCCTGTACCTCCTCCCTGTACCACCTCCCTGTACCACCTCCCTGTACCACCTCCCTGTACTGCCTCCCTGTACCACCTCCCTGTACCACCTCCCTGTACCACCTCCCTGTACTGCCTTCCTGTACCGCCTCCCTGTACCGCCTCCCTGTACCACCTCCCTGTACTGCCTCCCTGTACCGCCTCCCTGTACCGCCTCCCTGTACTGCCTTCCTGTACTGCCTCCCTGTACCGCCTCCCTGTACTGCCTCCCTGTACTGCCTCCCTGTACTGCCTTCCTGTACTCGCCTCCCTGTACTGCCTCTCCTGTACTGCCTCTCTTGTACCTCTGTACCTCCCTGTACTGCCTCCCCCAGTACTGGCTTCCCTCTGTGCTGCCTGCCTGTACCGCCTCCCCTGTACTGCCTCCTGTAGTGCCTCCCTGTACTGCCTTTCCTGTACCGCCTCCCCTGTACTGCCTCCTCCCTGCATTGGCTTCCCCAGACTGCCTGCCTGTACCGCCTCCCTGTACCGCCTCCCTGTAGTGCCTCCCTGTACTGCCTTCCTGTACCGCCTCCCTGTACTGCCTCCCCATACTGGCTTCCTGTACTGCCTCCCTGTACCGCCTCCCTGTACTGCCTTCCTGTACCACTAATCTGTTCTGTCTCTCTGTACCGCCTCCCTGTACTGCCTTCCTGTACCACTAATCTGTTCTGTCTCTCTGTACCGCCTCCCTGTACTGCCTTCCTGTACCACTAATCTGTTCTGTCTCTCTGTACCGCTTCTCTGTACCGCCTTCCTGTACCACTAATCTGTTCTGTCTCTCTGTACCGCCTCCCTGTACTGCCTTCCTGTACCACTAATCTGTTCTGTCTCTCTGTACCGCTTCTCTGTACTGCCTCTCTGTACTGCCTCCCTGTACTGCCTTCCTGTACCGCCTCCCTGTACTGCCTTCCTGTACCGCCTCCCTGTACTGCCTTCTTGTACCACTAATCTGTACTGCCTCCCTGTACCGCTTCTCTGTACCGCTTCTCTGTACTGCCTCTCTGTACCGCCTCCCTGTACTGCCTTCTTGTACCACTAATCTGTACTGCCTCCCTGTACCGCTTCTCTGTACCGCTTCTCTGTACCGCCTCCCTGTACTGCCTTCCTGTACCGCCTCCCTGTACTGCCTTCCTGTACCACTAATCTGTACTGCCTCCCTGTACCGCTTCTCTGTACTGCCTCCCTGTAATGCCTCTCTGTACTGCCTTCCTGTACTGCCTCCCTGTAATGCCTCTTTGTATTGCCTCACTCACTGTGTTGATGTGTCTCAGAACCCTCCTCCTGCCGTGAAGCTGGTGATGGAGTCAGTGTGTGTGATGATGGGCTCCAAGTCAGAGAGGAAGCCGGACCCCGGTGGCAGTGGGAAGATGATAGAGGACTACTGGGGACCTTCTCTCAAGCTGCTCAGTGACCTCAAGTTCCTGGACCGACTCAAAACATACGACAAGGACAACATCCCTCCTCCTGTCATCAAGAAAATTAGAGAGAAGTAAGTTTCTCTCCAGAGTGTTCTTAAACTTCACAACTTATATCAGTCTGGTTGTGAAAAATATATATGGCTGTTGTTGTGTTTTGAATGCTTGGTCAACTTGTACTTTGTTTCAGTAGAAATGGATGAATTTTTTTGTAGTCATCTAATTTAATGGGATATCTGTTTGATATATCAAGAGATAACATCCCTGTCACTTATGAAATTATTCTGTTGTGTATAGGTATATGTCAAACCCAGACTTTGACCCTGCCCTGATTAAGAACGCCTCCACTGCCTGTGAGGGTTTGTGTCGATGGGTCAGAGCCATGGACACATATGATCGGGTGGCCAAGGTCGTAGCACCCAAGAAGGAGAAATTAGCCCAAGCTGAAAGCGAGCTGTCTGTACAGATGGACAAGCTCAATGAGAAGAGAGGTCAACTACAAGCTGTAAGTTTAGGATAAAATCTTGGTGCACATTCAGTCAAACGTATTAATCCAAAGTCTTTTCTATTGAAATCTGGATTCATACTGTGTTCAAAATTCTGTATTTGTAAACCTGTATCCATATTTTGTATGATGAATGTGAATCCATGTTTGTTTCAAATTCTGGATTGATATTTTTTTTAATGATGCCAAAGTGAGTTCCTCTCACAGTGACATCATGGTAACCAATGACATTACTAAGGTCTACAGAGTATTAAGATACAGTTTTATTGTAGTGACCTTCCCAGGATAGATTGATTGATATTTCACACAAAGCAATATCACCCATGGAAGCCAGTTTGGGATGATAAAACACAAACTCGTCTCTTCTGTGCAGGTGACAGACAAGCTGCAGGCGCTGAATGATGAGTTCGAGGCTATGACCCAGAAGAAGAAGGAGCTGGAAGACAACATCGACCTGTGCTCAAAGAAGCTGGACAGAGCAGAGAAGCTGATCGGTGGACTGGGTGGGGAGAAGGACAGATGGACAGAGGCAGCGAGGATGTTAGGGGATAAATATATCAACATAACCGGGGATGTCCTTATGTCTGCTGGTGTGGTGGCCTACCTTGGTGCCTTCACTGTCGACTTCAGACAGGTAAGTGTGCAAGCACACTCTCGGTTTGTTGAAATACTTTGATGCTAATGATTGAAGAATAGGGAAGAGGTGGGGCAATAATGTGCTCTAAAGATGTAACTTAAATCTCCACCTTTAAAGTCCTTGGAGACTTTTTCTCTAAACTCCTAGCCTGCTGAAGGAGGTAAAGCTCATCACTCCTCAGGCCATGGTGTTTTCCCTTCCCCACATGGTGCAACATGTCCAACTTTATCCACTGGTGTGAAGCCCCTGTGTCGTAAACTATCTTCTGGTCAAGTTAGCCCAGCTTGACTAGTCCATATATTAAGGGTGTACACACACTGAAGACTCAGGTTTTGGAACAGACTGATTTGAGATGCCCTGTTTTTGTGTGATGTGTTATTGCTGATCACTGCTAAACGTGGCATTAAACTGCACTTGCTGCATCTAAAGTCCTTACCAGCATCAAGTAACATGAGGGCTTATTTGAGGTTTGCTCCATTCCTACCATCCTGGAGGTAAGTAGCTGCTGAATGAGACCTCTGTGTCTCACTTCTGGTCTTGCTGTTACAGGACATCACCAAGGAGTGGCACACGCTGTGCAAGGAGAAGGAGATCCCAAGTTCTGAAGTGTTCTCTCTCAATCTTACACTGGGGGATCCAGTGAAGGTTAGAGCATGGCAGATTGCTGGCCTGCCTGTTGATTCATTCAGTGTTGACAATGGAATCATTGTTAGCAACTCCAGAAGATGGCCACTTATGATAGATCCACAAGGTAAGAGTCATTATGACTGCCTGACTCCTGCTACTCTCCTTCTCATCCACTGTGTATATAGTATATATCGTTCCTTATGTCTCTGTTTAATCCCCATCAGGTCAAGCCAACAAGTGGATCAAGAACATGGAGAAGGAAAACAAACTTGGCATCATCAAGTTGTCTGATGCGAACTACATGCGTACACTGGAGAACGCCATCCAGTTTGGAACGCCGGTACTGCTAGAGAACATTGCAGAGGAGTTAGACCCAATCCTGGAGCCTATCCTGCAGAAACAGACGTTCAAGCAGCAGGGTGTGGAGTATATTCGCTTGGGGGACAATGTCATAGAGTATTCCCATGACTTCAAGATGTACATCACCACCAGACTCAGGAACCCTCACTATCTGCCGGAAGTCTCAGTCAAGGTAAACACAGAATTTGATTCAGGATTTCATTCATCTTGGAATTGGGGTAACCTTATGATACTGTGGTATAAACTGTTTGATGTATATATTCACTGAATTTGTTATAGCCTGTGAAAAACATAAAATAAAAACGTTTTTGGTCTTTCGGGTGCTGAGACATTGTGATATTATTGAAATGCTGTTTCAGTAGTATGAAACAGGCCTACTGAATATCACTGATGATGCACCAGCTATAGTGTCTGTTAATGTGTGTTGTAGGTGTGTGTGCTGAACTTCATGATCACCCCCCAAGGTCTGGAGGACCAGCTGCTTGGAATTGTGGCAGCCAAGGAAAAGCCAGAGCTGGAGGAGAAGAAGAACCAGCTGATCCTGGAATCAGCTGCCAACAAGAAGCAGCTGAAGGAGATTGAGGACAAGATCCTGGAAGTCCTCTCCTCATCACAGGTAAGGAACAGCCTTTCATTCTGTTCTCAACATGAAACACTTTCAGGTTCTCTGTCCCATGTCTTTGTCTTACTAGATTATATACCAAACCTAAATCATTAAGGGACAGATCAGATTTCAAATTTTTTTTAAACTTGAATTTATAGATGACATACTTCTTGAGCTGAATTCGCATCAAAAGCATAGGCATGAGCCTTTAGGGTTGGTGGCCATTCTGAGCCATTTGAATTGACTTGTTTGCTTCCTCTTCAGGGTAATATTCTAGAGGATGAGACAGCTATTAAGGTCCTCTCCTCCTCCAAAGTCCTGTCTGAGGAGATCTCAGCCAAGCAGGAGATCGCTGCATCCACAGAAAAGGAGATTGATGAGACAAGAAATGGATACAAACCTGTCGCAGTTCATTCATCTATATTGTTCTTCTGCATCTCTGACCTTGCCAATATTGAGCCCATGTACCAGTACTCCTTGACCTGGTTCATCAACCTGTATCTGCAGGTGAGGCTTGAGTATAAGCATTTGTGTAACTGCAGAAATTATTTTAATGTATTGTAACAGTCATATACAGTTTAGACTTTGGGACGTTTGACTTAACCACGATTAATTTTATAGAATATGTCCATCAGTGTCCTATGTTATTACATATCAACACAATACAGCACTGCCAGACCAATATGTACCAAGTTTTCATAAATGTGCTTTCTCTCATTTCTCTCAGGTCCAACATAAATGAATTTTTTTTACTTTACCAATATTGTAAAAAAAAACCATTGAATATAATATCAGACTGTCTTATTCTGTAGCTCCTTTTTCCTGTGAGTGAGTGGGTGAGAGGTTTAACTCTGCTTTAAGCAGTATTCCACCAATATCATTGCAGAGGACACAGGAAATGCACTTAGCATATTGTGGGAAATCTAACCCAGGTCTTCAGCATGATGAGCATTTTAACCAATAAACTACCCTACCGACCCTTCTTTCTCAAGACTTACCTGACAAACCTGTAACCCCATAACTCCTTAACCCTGTTTCCCTTCAACTATGTCACTTGATAACCCTGTAACTCTATCACATGTGGACAGAAATCCAAGTTCCAAGACCTATTTTGGCTTTTAAGATGCAAAGACAATCATTGTTATGTTAAGTCTATAAAATACAATGCCTTGAATGAATACCTCTTTTAAACTTTGAAATTCTTATTCCTTCAGTCCATCATCAACAGTACACCTTCAGATGACTTGGAGGAGAGAATCTTCAACCTCAATGACCACTTCACCAACAGCATCTACCGTAATGTGTGTCGGTCACTGTTTGAGAAAGACAAGCTCCTCTTCTCCTTCGTCCTGTGTATTGGAATTATGAGAGGACAGTAAGTTGATCTTTTGGATATATCATCCTGTAATCAAAATTTATATTGTTTGGTTTGGATATATGTATTTGGCAAATTAATATATTTCAAGTTTTTTACTATTATGTTTACATTTTCTGACAATCACTTACCTCATTTCTGGATCAGCTGTGAAATCAAACAGTTTGAAAATATACAAATCAAAGTGCCCAGAAATCAGGAATAGGGACTCACAGTACTCAGAATATTTGAAATGGGGAGTCACAGTATGCAGAAATGGAAAACAGGAAGTCATAGTAACCAGAAATCAGAAACAGATATGGGTTTCCAGATAAGCTGAGGCATGATAAACAGATGACAATGATAGCAATATACCTGCAGTTTGTCACAGTCCAGTGACACTGTTCGTCTGTTTTGCAGGGGCAATATCATGGAGGAAGTGTGGAGGTTCCTGCTGACTGGGGGCGTGGCCCTAGAGAATCCCTACCCCAACCCAGCCCCTGAGTGGCTCACAGAAAAGTCCTGGGCTGAAATTGTCAGAGCAGGAAGTCTGCAGAATCTCAAAAATTACAGAGAACGTAAGTTTGGTTGAAGTTGGAAGTGTTGTAAATCATGTTTCTATTGTTAATTTTGACCATAGGCCATCATGAATTTTTACTGGTCATAAATTTGTTTCAAAACTGTACCAACTTCCATCTATTTCTCAAGTTAACTTATTTTCAACAATTTTGTAGATTTTGAAGAAAATGTATCGGAATGGAAGAAATTCTACGATTCCTCAGCACCTCATGAATACAAACTGCCAAGTCCATTTAATGCTCTTAGCGGTCTTGAGAGGATGGTCATATTAAGGACACTGCGGCCAGACAAGATTGTTCCTGCAACTCAGGAGTTCATTGTCGACAATCTAGGCCAGACATACATCGAGCCTCCGACATTTGACCTGGTTGGTTCATTTGCGGACTCGACTTGCTGTGCTCCTTTAATCTTTGTGCTCTCTCCGGGAGCCGATCCTATGGCGGCTCTTCTCAAGTTCGGCCAAGACAAAGGCTTTTCTGGCAACCGTATCCAAACCATCTCCTTGGGACAAGGACAGGGTCCCATTGCTGCAAAGATGATTGACAATGCTATCAGAGATGGTACTTGGGTGGTGCTACAGAACTGCCATTTAGCCACAAGTTGGATGCCGAGACTGGAGAAGATCTGCGAGGAGGTGATAGTTCCTGAGAACACGCACAAAGAGTTCCGTCTGTGGTTGACCAGCTACCCCTCAGATGAGTTCCCTGTGTCCATCCTGCAGAATGGGGTCAAGATGACCAATGAGCCTCCTAAAGGTCTACGTGCCAACCTGCTGAGATCCTACCTCAATGATCCTATCTCAGACCCTGCCTTCTTTGGTGGATGTAATAAGGTAGGTGTGCATGTGTTTAAAGGCTTAGATCCTCAGATTAACTTTGTACTTTGTATGATCAATAGCCTAACACATTTTTTGCTTGTAAAGCTGTTATATCTCATTGTTGGTTGTTTTTTATGGCTGTTGTTTTAATCAGTCTGTTAATAAAACACCCTTACAATCAAGCTGCATGAAGATATACCAGTAGCCTAGGAGCATGTGACACTATGCCTACTTAACCAACTTGTCATGTGTTCTAGGGAGTCAAGTGGCACAAGATGCTGTTCGGTCTGTGCTTCTTCCATGCCATGGTCCAAGAGAGGAGGAAGTTTGGTCCCCTTGGCTGGAACATCCCGTATGAGTTCAACGAATCTGATCTGAGGATCAGCATGAGACAGATGCTGGTTAGTATACCACCTTGTTGTAATCATTGCCGACACTTTCTAGTGCTAGAAGCTCTGAGATCTGTGTGCTGTGTTCTAGCTCCCCCTGTATGACCCTGTCCTGTGTTGTAGCTCCCCTGTATGACCCTGTCCTTTGTTGTAGATCCCCTGTACGACCCTGTCTTGTGTTGTAGCTCCCCCTTTATGATGCTGTCCTGTGTTGTAGCTCTCCCTGAATGACCCTGTCCTGTGTTGTAGCTCTGCTGTATGACCCTGTCCTGTGTTGTAGCTCCCCTGTATGACCCAGTCCTGTGTTGTAGCTTCTCCTGTATGACCCTGTCTTGTGTTGTAGCTCCCCCTGTATGATGCTGTCCTGTGTTGTAGCTCTCCCTGAATGACCCTGTCCTGTGTTGTAGCTCTGCTGTATGACCCTGTCCTGTGTTGTAGCTCCCCTGTATGACCCAGTCCTGTGTTGTAGCTTCTTCTGTATGACCCTGTCCTGTGTTGTAGCTCCCCTGTATGACCCAGTCCTGTGTTGTAGCTTCTCCTGTATGACCCTGTCCTGTGCTGTAGCTCCCATGTATGACCCTGTCCTATGTTGTAGCTCCCCTGTATGACACTATCCTGTGTTGTAGCTTCTCCTGTATGACCCTGTCCTGTGTTGTAGCTTCTCCTGTCCTGTGTTGTAGCTCCCCTGTATGACCCTGTCCTGTGTTGTAGCTCCCCTGTATGACACTGTCCTGTGTTGTAGCTCCCCCCTGTATGACACTGTCCTGTGTTGTAGCTCCCCCGGTATAACCCTGTCCTGTGTTGTAGCTCCCCCGGTATGACCCTGTCCTGTGTTGTAGCTCCCCCTGTATGACACTGTCCTGTGTTGTAGCTCCCCGGTATGACACTGTCCTGTGTTGTAGCTCCCCGGTATGACACTGTCCTGTGTTGTAGCTCCCCGGTATGACACTGTCCTGTGTTGTAGCTCCCCTGTATGACACTGTCTTGTGTTGTAGCTCCCCCCGGTATGACCCTGTCTTGTGTTGTAGCTCCCCTGTATGACCCTGTCCTGTGTTGTAGCTCCCCTGTATGACACTGTCCTGTGTTGTAGCTCCCCCCGGTATGACACTGTCCTGTGTTGTAGCTCCCCCCTGTATGACACTGTCCTGTGTTGTAGCTCCCCCCTGTATGACACTGTCCTGTGTTGTAGCTCCCCTGTATGACCCTGTCTTGTGTTGTAGCTCCCCCCTGTATGACCCTGTCTTGTGTTGTAGCTCCCCCTGTATGACACTGTCCTGTGTTGTAGCTCCCCCCTGTATGACCCTGTCCTGTGTTGTAGCTTCTCCCTGAATGACTATATCTTGTGTTGTAGCTCCCCTGTATGACACTGTCCTGTGTTGTAGCTCCCTCCTGTATGACACTGTCTTGTGTTGTAGCTCTCCCTGAATGACTATATCATGTGTTGCATCTGTCTCTGAGTGACTATATCCTGTGTTGTAGATGTTCCTGAATGACTATGAAGAACTACCCCTCCCAGCTCTCACCTACCTGACAGGGGAGTGTAACTATGGTGGCCGCGTCACTGACGACAAGGACAGAAGGCTGCTGATGTCACTGCTGTCCATCTTCTATAAGGATAAGATCATCAGCCATCCTGACTACAAGTAAGTGCAGATGTGGTATTTGTTGGAGAAGGTCACTGGTGTTGTTGTAATGCACTGTTGTTCTCTTCTCCAAATCTCTCATGAACATTGTATTGCTACCAACCCTGATCTCATCAGTATTCCATTGAAATACCATATATTACCATAGATAAGCCGATTTCCTAACTTGACCCTTGAAATCTGTAGTAAAATGGTATGACCAATACATAATGTTCTTCGCATTTCAGGTATGCAAATTCAGAACACATTACTTTTCCTATCTCTGCACATTCTTCAGGATATTGTGGTGATGGGGTTCTATGATTTGGTGTTTTAGCAAGTGTTCCCTACTATGAGTGTAAGGCAGCGTGTGATCATCTTTGTATCTGTGTGCAGGTTCTCCCCAAGTGTTCCCTACTATGAGTGTAAGGCAGCGTGTGATCATCTTTGTATCTGTGTGCAGGTTCTCCCCAAGTGGTCTGTACTATGCCCCTGAGGAAGCCCAGTATCAGAGCTACCTGGACTACGTCCGCACCCTCCCACTCATCCCCAACCCGGAAGTGTTTGGGCTTCATGAGAACGCTGACATCACCAAGGACAACCAGGAAACTCAGCAGGTACGTCTGTCCTTACTGACTCTGGGTTTTAGGTGAACATTGTTGATTTTAATGGATCAAGCAACATTTTCCACATTGGTATGCAGTACCTGTTGTAGAGTATAAGCCTTAGAAAATTCATTCTGACCTTGGTGAGTTTGTTCTCTCTGTAGTCAATGAATATATGTTGTTGTTGAATTATTCTGTGGTCCTGTTTAGTTAGGCCCGATTCAGACATAATTCCGATGATGATGATGATGATGATGATGATGATGATGATGATGATGTCGTCTGTCTTTCAGCTGTTTGACAGCATCCTACTAACTCTGCCCCGACAGAGTGGTGGAGGAGGAAAGTCTTCGGGAGAGGTTCTACAAGATCTTGCTGCTGACATTCTGTTGAAACTCCCTAAAGACTTTGATATCGAATTTGTGAGTAGCAGTCTACAAGGCATGGCATTCATTAGATATGTACAGCTACATGTAATTATCAATGCAGTGACTCATGGCAGTATATCAAGGGTGTCAATCCATACCAACTTAACTATATCAGACTATACTTATAGCTGCCTCCCTTTTCCTTGAAGAGTCTCTTAAGATATCTGCCAGAACTCAGATTTGGTTCCAATCTGTATTACTGAAAAGTAAGTGTACACATTTAGTGCAGTACTATTGCAGTTAGAGCCTGGCTTGTTGTTGACTTTCCAATAGACTAAGGCTTAGTCTCTGAATATATATAATTTTGAGGGTAACAAACAAGCCCATTTATATTGAAAAGGAGCCCTAGGGAGACCAGAGATTCTGAACCTGAGGAAATCTAGACTTGCTTCATTTAGGGCTTTAGCACTGCAGAGAGGGCTTGGCAGTAGGGAAATTAATGTGGTTCAGGGACTGTGACACAGACTAACTTTCCCAACAGTATAATGTTCCTTGCTATTTCAACAGCAATTCAGTAGTTTAATGCATGCAACAGCATGTTATCATTCTAGAACTGTGATTACCACCTTCAGGCACTTTACCATGTCTATAAAGATGACTCACTTTTCCTTCAGGTGATAAACAAGTACCCAGTTGTCTACAATGAGTCCATGAACACTGTGCTACGTCAGGAGCTGATCAGATTCAACCGACTGACGAAGGTTGTTCGTAGCACCCTCCAGAACCTACAGAAGGCCATCAAGGGTCTGGTGGTCATGTCCTCCGAGTTGGAGGAAGTGTTTGACTCAATGCTGGTGGGCAAGGTGCCTGCTGTGTGGGCGGCCAAGTCCTACCCATCACTGAAACCTCTGGGTAGCTACGTGACAGATCTCCTGCTCAGGTATGTTGTCACTGTATGCTGTCAATCAATCTTTATTCAGAACTGAAGGTCACAGGCCCATAGTACAGGTATACACAAAGTTCAAAAGCAGAGTGGGTTTCTCTTCAATATCGCATGGTATATGAACAAAGCAATATTTTCAATCAATATACGTTTCGAAGTTGACAACAGTTGGATGAATTTATGTTTTGACGGTTGTTTCGTAAAGTAACTGGGTATATATTTGCTTCTAATGTTTCTATAATAATCACAAATTAGCAGAACATGGTATTCATCTTCCAAGACATTCATTTTACAGTATCTGCACACAGTAGATTTCTTATGAAATTTTCCCCTTATAACAACTTAAATCATAGTAAACGGAACGAAACTGTGATAAGGCTAGTCTTACTTTCTTGATATTGATACAACGTACATATGGTTCACACAAGAAGTCTTCTTTTAACAGGGAATAAGTATCCCAATTAAACCTATTACGCTCGGCGCTTGCCTTTAAATCTAGATTACATAACATTTTGTAAGCTTTTATCACTGTATGATAAACACCTACCCTGATTACCACGGCTGCAAACTAAGCTGATGGTGCAGTTAGTATGTGATAGCATGTGTGTATATCATTAGGTGGCATGGTTACCTGTGGGAACCTGGAGGACTATGGGTACATCATAATAATGTGTCCACTTATATAGCGCCAAACTCAACACTAGGTATGCTCTTAGCGCTAACAATCAAGGCACAGCACATTATTACCCCGGATAACCCAAGCTGCCTGTTAGGCACTAGAAGGTTATAGTCATATGACTTTTTCCACCGGGTACCCATTTTCCTGCTGGGTGAACAGAGACAATTTTGAACAAACTCACTTGCCTAAGGTTAGACCACATGTGTCACATGTGCTTCGTTGTGGGGCAGGACTCAAGTCCTAGAAACTCTCAGGAGTCAAGCTGCCAAACATGGTCACCCATCCAAGGACTCTCCGAGCTCGACGCTGCTTAACTTCACCGATTTGTGACCTGGGCTTTGAGCACAGGACCGCGCGCCACCACATAGAAGCCCATCCTTGTCATAAGGGGCAACTGAATTGAATAAGTGAGTCAGGCTTATATCCTGGCTGGTTGTTCACTAACCAACATTGTCATAAGCCGTATGTAACAGTGTTCATGTCATAAGACATATTCACTATTCCCCACTGTCATTAGGACGTGTTCAGTTGCAACTCTATGACTATTTGTATAATCTGACTGACAATGTTATAACCGACACACTCTGAACTCTCTGGCAGATTGAAGTTCCTCAAGGACTGGATAGACAACGGTGCTCCTGCCACATTCTGGCTGTCGGGATTCTACTTCACCCAGTCCTTCCTGACAGGCAAGTGTAGCATTAGTTTACATATCCCGTACAAAGTAATGTGACATTGAAGATATAACCAGGTGAATTGTTTTTACATATAATTTGTCAAATGTAAGTCCCTTCCGAACACTTTTGAATCCACTTTGAAAACTTGCTTTGCATTTTCAGCAGGTATTAATTCTAATGAATTATGTTGTAATACTTCAGCACATAGACATAAACAAAATGACTAGGACTGTGGCTAAGGTCAAAGTCAGTTGTAACAGCTTCTATAGATAGGTTGTGATGAATTTTCAGTTTGGTTTGTAACATTGTTCAATGGTGCATTTCTAAGGAAACTTTTATTCTCACAGGTGTGTCACAGAACTTCGCCCGCAAGTACAGCATTCCCATAGATTTGGTCGGGTTTGAGTTTGCAGTAACGTCCGAGGAGAGAGAGATGACAGAAAAACCGGAAGATGGAGCTTATGTCTATGTGAGCTATTGATATATTCTCATTTCCAAAGTTCTCATGATTACTAAACAAAATTGTGACTCAGGTGAAAACTCTTTATTAGGGATCATAAGATAAATTTGAGGAGCAATATTGTGTATTGAGATATGTACCATAATATGTTGCTTGTGCTTCATCAATAATTTGTTATAAACCTGAACTTTTCCACACAGTTTTTACAAATTTATGATCGCCCCAATGTTTTGTCAAATGTTGCTATTGTCTCAAAGAATGCATTGTCAACATGTTATATACAAGAAACTGGTTGCATATAGTTTCTCTTCTTTGATCACAGGAATCAGTTGCATATTTCTGTATATCCTAATTTTGACTTGACTTGTCACATGTGTCAACTTACATGAATACATACATGATGTGGGAACAAAATTCGCCATACGATATTGTATTCATCAGTATAACAACCAAGCCATTGCAGTAAGTTGTATCTGTCACAGGTTACTTAATGCCCTAGACACTTAGATTTTGTTAGTGTGGATTTTTCATGTCATCCAACATTTCAACGATCACAGACATGAGAAACATCTGAGATATGAATTCAGAGGAAACTAACCTATGTTTTCAGGGCCTCTTCCTCGAGGGTGCAAGATGGGACCGAGAGAAGATGCAGATTGGAGAGTCTCTTCCCAAGATTCTGTTTGACTCCATCCCTGTCGTATCCTTTCTCCGTCAGTTAATTGTCAAATACTGTTATGTTTACCACAGTATTGTAAACTTCACAAACTTGAATGAGTGTTTGATAATTATATCCATGGTCATTATTCATATCATTTCTGATCCATATTTTCAAACTCACAGGAAACGCCATATTTTGTCTGGTTGTAGAAGCCGTGGTGTTTGGCAGTTCTTGGTGGTGTGCAATGTTTGTATTTATCTGGTGAAGGTGGTTGAGCGGAATAAAACTTGAATGGACGGAACACATAGAGTATTACCTATTGTGAAGCAGGCTGTTCATTTGAAACATAATGTTAAATTAGACTTGTGCCGATGTTTAAATATTTTTATAAATATGGACAAAATAGACTGATACCGATATATAAATATAAATGTGTTCTCTGACTTAATAGGGGTGGTGGGGTAGCCTAGTGGTTAAAGTGTTTGCTCATACCCCAAAGACTTTCGATTCCCCACATGGGTACAGTGTGCGAAGCCAGTTTCTGATGTTCCCTGACGTTATATTGCTGGAATATTGCTGAAAGTGGCGTAAAACTAAACTCACACAATAGTTGTGGAATTATTTCCCCTTTGCACACTGAATTTGTGATCATGAGAGCAGAATGGCAGCATGGTCATAAGAATGACTGTCTTAGTATTAAAACAGCAAAAGTTGATCAATTGTAAGGAAATGAGGTCTTAATAGAGTAAGGGGTCTTCATAGTATAGCATCATTTTCAAAGCATCGGTCACTAACAAAGATCTTAAGAACATATTCTGTTGCCATGGTTTCCTTAACTCCTCCAGATCTGGCTGAAGCCCAATGAGAACAGCAAGTTCAAACCTGTACCAAGCTACTCCTGTCCTGTTTACAAGACCAGCGCCAGGAGAGGGACACTGTCCACTACGGGTCACTCTACAAACTTTGTCTTGTACATCAACATACCCACAGACAAGCCTCAACAACACTGGGTCAACCGAGGGGTGGCCGCTCTGTGTCAGCTTGACGACTGAGAGGCCTCATCGTGGGTGTTATGTGTCGTGTGTTGTGTTCTTTCTGAGATTTAATCCCCATACACTATGTCCAGTGATCATCAAAATTACAACAACAAGAGTTGGAAAGGAGATGTGTTCTGTTTCAAATGAATCATTTGAATAAAAAAAATTGTTTATAAATTCTTATTACAAGAGAAGACATAAATAATTGGATCATGAACTACAGAAGCCTGGGTTTTTATGTGTATTTGTTTGTTTGGTTGAAATGCATCTTCATTTATTGATGGATGCAAGAGGACTTTAAACAGGACCATCTCTGTCTCTGAAAACAGTCACATAAGACAGGAGGCCCTGCTACTGCATTGATCACTGTACCATGTCAGGGGTTTGTCCAGATTGTTTACAGCTGTTACCATGGATACTGCTGGTGGGTCCAGTGGTACTCTGTGACTGACAGCATCATGTTCATTGTCATTGTACATAGCGAGACCAGGTCAGCTGCTGTGATCCTACTTCGATGTCAATCCGTCCACATAACACGAGCAGAAACAAAGCATTATATATATGTGAAAGTTGTGACACTGCTGTTTTGTATTTAACATGGATCAGCAACATTTGTATAGTATATTGGATGACTGCTGCTTATTGCTATTGGAGACATTCCATTTGTTATTTTTGTTATGTTTAACACGTCAAAATATTTTTCCTATTGTACTTACAGCATTTTAAAAAGATTTGTTAACTCTTGATTGGGTACTTAATTGTTACGGAATAAACAGACTGTTCTTGCTATTCCAGTTGTGCACTGCTGAACTGATTATTGTTTATCTGTTTATCTCAGTTTGAAGTTTGGGGAAATACACTCTTATTAACTAATTGTCATACTTTGTGATGGAGCTGATGTTAACCGATAACAGTTTGGTCAGTAATTCCAAGAGTAATTGCATGTTTTAAATTTGAAATGTACTTAACATTATAATGTTTGTTTTACCTGTGGTGATTGTACTTAAAGCTTTGATGACTTGTATATTTGTTTTAAAGAAGTTGAGTTTTGTTTTTGTTTTCAGATGAAGGTATTTTTCACTTTTAACTTGTATCAACAATGTTGTTTTGGCAGTTTGAGTAGGAAGTCATGTTACAGGTAGATTACAACCAAGTGATTTACTGACTGACTGATTTACAAAGTCCAATACTGAAGGAAATATAAAAGGGAATAGCTTAAGCATTGGCTTATTATGTTATTGTATATATACTGTTAAAGAATCAGATATTATTCTATAACAGTGGACTCACCCAAAACTAGCATTTTATTTTGGTACTTCTTGGTCTGAATTCTTTCACTGACTCCAGATTTCCTTTTAGTCTTAATTAAGTGATGGTCTTGTGATATTTTGATTAATCTTTTTAAATGATGGGCAGTATCATCTGGCAATCACATGCTCCAAGTACTGTAACAGAGTTAAAGACTTGATAAGAAACACGATTGGGAAAGAAATTTGTGATTTGTTGTAATCATAAAGCTTTCTATTTGTCTAATTTATAGGTGTTTGAGAGATGGTGTGAAACTGAATCAAGAGCTTTCCATCACATTTATGGCACACATTGTTTGAGAGTTGTAAATACTGCTCCTTGTGTGAGATGTGTGATGGTTTCTGTGATACTGAAGCTGCTAGTCCCCTACCAAAGTCTTGACGAGTTACTGAATACTGACAGTGCTGAAGAATAGGAACACTGCTGATGTAGAAGGCTCATTAATGGGTCCCAATATGGTTAATCCACCAATTATGGTTGATTTCGGAGAATTCAAGTCTGATCCACACATTCAATCTTCTTGTGAATTTCTGAAAAGTAATGTTTTTGAATATTTTACTTGAATTCAGAGTTGTTGAATTTGAAAAAAGTTGTTGTTTTTTGTAATATTTGTATTCTGAACGGTGATGCTATGAAATCTGCATTTGTATCACCAAGAAAGATGCTTCAAACAATTATTTTCTCATGAAAGCTATGAACCACCGTAAAACTGTTGAAATATGTACTTGCTATAACTATTTGCAGGATTCTACTGTTTAAACAATATAAGCTGTTGGTTTGTGAAATTCAGAAAGATATATAAATTATATATCAAAGTTTTATTATGGTGTGGTTTGCCAGTAATAAATGAATAGATGTCTTTATACAAATAATTATATGTCAAATGATAAATCTTACTTAAGTGTTTGCATATATTGGTAACTGTACATATGTATGTTTGTATATAATACACTAAACCCATGGTCACTCCTATGTTAATGACATGCCAAATGCCAGAGGTTAACAACCCAGAGAAACATTTCATTATCAGGTTCTACCTTTATTTTCAACAGCATTATTAACAATATATATATTTACACAGCCAAATTGAAGACTTTTCAGATTTGTTTGAAATTCAGATTGAGATGAAATGTTTGAGTTTGCAAGGATTTTCTTAAAACATTGTAAGAAATTTATTTTAAAGATTGAAGAAAAGATTTACCTGTACTTTAGCTGGTGTACAGCACATGTGTAAATCAAAACTAGATGCTTGAAGTTTCTTGTATTTATTTCCCTAACATTTTGATCAGTGTTATTTTTAGTGGTGTACGTACACTTGTGGTTGTCCATAAACAAACTGTGATACACATTCAGTGTGCTAATATTGTTTTTACAAAATGTCAAATAAACAGGCGATTTTGTCTGATGTTTTCCTTGTTGTGACATTTTGTGGTCAACTCCAGCTATGGACCTTGTGCGAGGTTGTACGTTTCATCCATTCCTTGGTGTACTCCCAAGCTGGTAAGGTCATATGGATCTAGTGCATAGGTCACGCATAGGTCACGCATAGGTCACGTAATCTTGTTTCATTTTATGTTTGGTCTTACAAGCCAGTTCTTAAATTTTCATTTATACCTTCTACAACAGCTCTTTTGCTAACAGAGCGTATGAAACATTAGTCATAAGACTAAGTTCAAAACATTATCCATGAGAGATGTTTTTTTCAGTGACATATTCAATGACAGTTAATGTTTCAAGAATTAGATTTGCACAGGGTCAGATACAGCTTTTTTTAGAAATGGGTGGGGTGGGGTGGTGGTGCACACTTCATTTTCACAAGAGTTTCAATGGTCATTTAACAAACTTTCAGAACAAGGGGGGGAGACCCCTGCAAACACCCCCAACACCCCCTGGATCTGCCTATGTTGCACTTTGTACCACATCTGGCAAAGGTCAAGTCTTTGGCATTAGCCAATGCTTGGAGGGATAAACATTACGAGGGATTACAAAAGTGGCTTTTCATAAGAGCATAAGACTATAAAGTGTCGGAGGCTGTCGGTTGAGTATGTCATGTCAGCATTAGATTGTGTAGAAGACCGTCACCATAGGTGGATCTAGGAATTTTTAGTGTGTGTGTGTGTGTGTGTGTGTGTGTGTGTGTGTGTGTGTGTGTGTGTGTGTGTGTGTGTGTGTGTGTGTGTGTGTGTGTGTGTGTGTGTGTGTGTGTGTGTGTGTGTGTGTGTGTGGTTTCGAACCCCCTCTTCGCTCCCATTAACTTGGCCATTAGTCATTTTCAAAAGGGGGTGGGGTTCGAACCCCCTGAATCCCAATAGACCCCTCTGGATCCGCCAATTATCACCTACATCTTGGGCAAGTCTAATAAATCCAAAATTAAAGACAATCTGTAATGTAGATTATCCATGGTGCAGCCAGTGTCATCAAGCTGTATCAGATGGATATACACTGACAGTCTGTGTCCGTCAGGCAGACAAACCTACTGTAATATTAAACTGCTTTGGACATATATACTGAAGTTTAAGGGTACCTCATAACAGCCTACATTCACCATGTACCATATTCTTGTTTTCCTCTTTAGATGGGAATATTTACCAATATTTTTGGCTGAATCGGTCATTGTGGGCAC
Organism: Haliotis rubra; assembly: GCF_003918875.1. Taxonomy (NCBI): domain Eukaryota; kingdom Metazoa; phylum Mollusca; class Gastropoda; order Lepetellida; family Haliotidae; genus Haliotis; species Haliotis rubra. Next base: position 5,429,079 of record NW_025767190.1, read on the forward strand.
CGGTACTACAGATGTGTACCACAGAAACGTACCCTAACCAAAATCAGAAAGCAGACTTTGTTTACGATACATTTATGTATACAGAAACGTACCTGGGGTACATATCTGTAGTACCTGCGCCGTCAACGATCACTTCGGAAATATTTTGCTGTAGGACATTCCCCATTTTATTTCTTATATGTAATAAAAGCAACGAACAAATATTTTCAATTATGATAAGAAAGTCATGTTTAGTAGACGTGAGGACGTTCTTCATTGAGAGGTTGAACATATTGAACTTTCGTCCAGTTTTCTTTTTGTAATCAAGGAGTAAGCACAATGTCAAAGAAAATGTAAAATGACTTCATTTTAAAAGGGCAAGAATTTCTTGAGATCTCCTTTTTAGTTTAGTCTTAATCATAGTTTCATTACACAATGCTATCGGCGATTCCCACAGTTTCATAACACAAGGCTGTCGGCGATTCCCACAGTTTCATAACACAAGGCTGTTTCATAACACAAGGCTATCGGCGATTCCCATAGTTTCATAACACAAGGCTATCGGCGATTCCCACAGTTTCATAACACAAGGCTATCGGCGATTCCCACAGTTTCATAACACAAGGCTATCGGCGATTCCCACAGTTTCATAACACAAGGCTATCGGCGATTCCCACAGTTTCATAACACAAGGCTATCGGCGATTCCCACAGTTTCATAACACAAGGCTATCGACGATTCCCACAGTTTCATAACACAAGGCTATCGGCGATTCCCATAGTTTCATAACACAAGGCTATCGGCGATTCCCATAGTTTCATTACACAAGGCTATCGGCGATTCCCATAGTTTCATTACACAAGGCTATCGGCGATTCCCCCAGTTTCATAACACAAGGCTATCGGCGATTCCCATAGTTTCATTACACAAGGCTATCGGCGATTCCCACAGTTTCATAACCCAAGGCTATCGGCGATTCCCACAGTTTCATAACACAAGGCTATCGGCGATTCCCATAGTTTCATTACACAAGGCTATCGGCGATTCCCATAGGTTCATAACACAAGGCTATCGGCGATTCCCATAATTTCATTACACGAGGCTATCGGCGATACCCATAGTTTCATTACACAAGGCTGTCGGCGATTCCCACAGTTTCTACTATGTTTCCAAAAACAATTTAGGTCTTGCTATAATGTGTTTGTTAACGGAATCTGCATGCAGATGATTTGTATTCGTCAGGTCAGTGACTTGAACTGTAGTGGCCTGACAACAGAGATTTGATTTGTTTGTTTAGGCTCGAACTAAAAAGTTTGGAGTATGACTGATCTATCCTTGATTGTAGGTGTTGACCTAATTTATGTACAATGTGCATCAGTTCATGTGTAAACAGTACCTTTCAACAGTATGGACTATTTTGCCAAATTTAGTTTAGAACAGTTGCCTGAAGTAAGTGGCTATATTTACTCAAGTGAGTCTAAACTTTTGATGGGAAGTATACATAGAAGAAGCTACCGCTCGCTCAGTCATTGGGCGTGGTAGTACATAAAACATTCGCAGTCAGATCACAAATACTGCTTAGGGCTAATTGACCACATGCTAATGAAGTGTCAAAATGAAGAATGGCAGAAATAAATATTTTCGACCTCTTGATCATCACCTCCATTATATATTTGGCCAAACATGCATAATCATGAATTTAACGCCACTGACGACTGTTGCACGTTTTATGCCTGTGTATTCATAGAAATCATGGTTTCTGTTTGCGAGAGTTGCGAGTTGCAACTGAGAACCGTAAATTGGAAATTATGTCTGACGATTTCCTTATGTGCAATTTACCTCATGGTACCTCAGAAGGAAACCAGGTTTATGTACACTTGGTCTTGGGGAACCATGTATGTCATGTGTGAAATATAGCATAGGTGTATATACCTGTAGCTTTACGTGAGTGAGTTTAGTTTTACGCCGCACTCAGCAATATTCCAGCTATATGGCGGCGGTCTGTAAATAATCGAGTCTGGACCAGACAATCCAGTGATCAACAGCATGAGCATCGATCTGCGCAATTGGGAACCGATGACATGTGTCAACCAAGTGAGCGAGCCTGACCACCCGATCCCGTTAGTCGCCTCTTACGACAAGCATGGGTTACTGAAGATCAATATTCTTCGCGGGTATGTAGCTTATGTAGCTATGTCATTATGTTTTCAGTGGACCATGTGTAGTGAAAAGTGAATACACAATGACATTAGAAAATGGTCAAAATGGTCACATATGTTTGGGATTACACTTCCTCAGTTAAGTACAGATTCTTGTAATTTTGTTGGCTTGAGTCCCATCTGAGATTCGAACCCACACTCTCAGAGTCAGGCACCTAATCGCCTGCACACGAAGACAGCAATTTAACCCACTCAGCCATTGCGACTTCCACAAAAATGGAAGTTTAAGAGTGTTGATTCGAATCCCCGATGCGATTCAACCCACCAAAAGTTCTAGAATCTGTACTTTACTGAGAAAGTGTAATGCCAAATGTAACGTGTTACATTTGACCACTTTCTACATAGCATTGTGTATTCATAGCCATCGGAGCTGTGCAAGTTTACATTATTCAGAGGGGTACACAGTCTGTCACTTAAGCCACCATGACACTTGCACAAATTTTGTCCCCGCACTGGTACGCAATTTTGCGTGCCAGTGAGTAAATTTGGCGTAAACTGTTCAAAACTTCTGGTACGCATAATCTTCTTGCAACTTGCGTGAACTAGTCGTTAACATTTCGCAACCTACTCGCATTGACACGCAGTGTCACGCATTGATCCACTTTGATCACGAACTTTGTGCGACAAGGTTGCGACAGATTGGACAAAGTTTGGGCCTTCTAACTTGTGGTGAACTGGGCGGACGGAGCTTGTGTATTGTCACTACTTGTTCACGTGGTCATGGCGCGACGAGTTCCCGCATATTTTGCGCACGGCACGAATAGTTTGCGCATGTCATGAAATTGATTTGCATTGAGCACGCCTACTTCACGCATTGCTGGCGCACGAATCAGCGACGACCGCGCAATCGGCAGTGCGTACATAAAAGCGTGCCCATCGCCAGTCCCCACATTCCTTAACTCGACAGCGAAAAATCAACAAGATGCCTGCCAAGAAGAAGAAGACAACCAGAGGAAGAGACCGGACAAGAAACAGAGACAGAGACAGACATTTGAGATAAGATTCCAAACGCATTCTCCACCACACGACGAGACAACCTGTAGCTGTAGATAATGTCTCGGGGAATCTGGGAGCGATGAGAGAATGGCTTCACCAGCCAAGTTCTCTGTGCAAATGCTTCATAGGCTACGAAATGATATGGCACAGGGCTGTCATCATTAGGGAGTGGAGCTGGTCCAGGCAGTCCGGCCCGGTTGTCTTAGACAGCTTATGATTGTAGTAGAATGATTCAGCTTTGGGTGACTTCTTCATAGCAACGTACTTGCCGTCCACAACCCCCAGACAGTTGTGGTAGTTCCTTCAGCAACCTCCTTCCACTCCTCTTCAGTTTTGGAGCACCTGAGTACTTCGTCCTTGTACACCTCAAGGATGGCTTTGCAAACCTCTGGCAAGAACTTGCCGATTGTAGTAGCTTCAACTGTGAAGCTGTACTGTAGACTTGCATAGGAATTACCAGTGGCTAGGAAGTGAAGAGTGGTTGACAGCTTGAGTCCAACCGCCAGCGGTTCTCTCATGAACGTGGTGTTCTTCTCAGGAATGAGGGTTTAACTTCTCCACCATGTCTTGGAACAAGTCGGGGAAAAAAACTCAGGTCATTTCTGTAGCCTCTTGGATCTTCATTTTGGAGTTCTGTCAAAAACTTATCATAATGTCCGAAGTGATGTCTTCTAGTCAGCCATTCCCCCACCCACACTGTCCTTGCCTTCCTTTTTCTAGTTGGGGTTACGTCTTCTTCTTTGACCTGTTCTTGAAGTAGCTGCATTTGCTGGTCTTCAAGAAGTAATAGTGCGGCACCTGCGTGATATAGTCATTTTCTTTTTTATATATTTTCTTTTCTGTAATCTGAGCTTGTTCTCTGGTGTTCAACATCTTGTAGGTTCACAGCAATGCATGAAGCTGGTGTTGGTGCCTGCTATTTATATAGCGTGGAGTCAAGCGGGACCACATATTACCACGACTGCTACACGCATGCGCCATGTGGTTGTGGCAATGCATGCCCATGCTGGGACTATGCGCGTCGTGCGTACCATGCCGTACAATAGACGTAAACAATGCGCCAACATTACTTGACCTAGTCGTAAATAAGTTGTACGAAAGCATGCCAATGCGCACCATTTTCGATCACGCATTGCGTGCCAACTTATGCATAAACACGACACGAACAGTGCGCAAACTAGTCCGCACGCTTCCATGCGTACCATCTACATCACACGCATTGCTACGACGAATTGCGCGGCAGTGCGGGGACAAAATTCGTGCAAGTTTGAGGGTGTGGAAGCCGTGTTGTGATACAGACAACGGCTACATGTGATTGTCACAACATCATGCATGGTGTCATCATTCCACGACCGACTGGCATTGGGATTGGGATTTTATTCAACATACATGGACTAATGTTTAATTAAGTAGGGATTCCCATGATGTGAAGCTGAAACAAGAGCCTTCCTACATGTTTACATTACACAATGTTACAGATGTGATCCTTGTGTGAGATGTGTGATGGTTTCTGTGGTAATGAAGCTGCTAGTCCCCTACCAAAGTCTTGACGAGTTACTGAATAATGGCAGTGCTTAAATAGGTTCATCAAATATATTATCATGTAAGGATTGTACAAACTGGCAAAATAGGAATTCAATTGTTAAAAACTTCTTTATTGTAAGTTGCTGGTAAAATTATACTTCACATCTTTAATGTAGACTGAAATGATAAAAGAACATATATACATATCCACATTGTAAAGGATGAGGTTCCAGAGCCAGGATATAATGATTAAATCTCTATAAGATAATATATATATGAAACAAATAATATTTTCCAACTACATAGGCATACCGAGCCTGATCATTTCATTCGCTTCTTACGACGAGGACAAATTGTGTTGGGTACTCAGTGTCCCCCGAAATACCAACAAGGCCTCGGTAACACTGATGTACTAGTATGTTATATGTATTTATATAACATAATGTAAAATGGAACCTCGATTTGTCGTTTTGACCAAATTAGGATAGGAATCTTTATTTCCTCGTCTACGCAGTGTCATAGAAAGGCAACTTGCAACATTTGACAGCACTTTGGTTTAGCTTGCTCAGCTGAGTTGTGTCCCTTAACTGCCAGGATCCGCTATCGTAGTTCTTTAATTCCTGTGACTTCTCAGCATCCACGGACCGGTTCCTCGATTAAGGAAATGTCTACAGCATGTATCAATGTAGAATTGTCGTAGCTTGTTGAAACGACATAGATGTGGTGCTTTTTCAAGGTGAAACCACATTTATACACACTGGCATCAGGAAATCTTGCGACGTCTAATGACAGGTAGTTTGTTAGAACGTTCATCTGACACATCTACTCAATGAAGTATTTTTGGATCACAGCATCAACAGCTATCAGTGACCCTTCTGCCCATCCTTGCAGATCATCCGCTGACCAGGAGTTGCTGACGATGTACACGTGGTCAGACGGGGACGGCTTGTAGATCATATCACGGACTTTTCTCTCGTCAAACCCGGCCTTGAAGTAGCCCCATGCCGCGGAGAAAGGATACCTGTCCCACAGCATCATGGCCCCTCCAACAGTTTCGGGGATGTCGGACTGGCTGACGTTGTAGATGACGCTAAGGTACTTCTCAACTCTATTCTTGACGACGTCGGTAACGGCATTCACTCCAGGGAGACTTCCCGGGATGGGTGTCCCGAACTGACTCAGTTCTCGCCAGTAGTGGGTGAAGTCCCCGTCGTGGTAGGAGGCCATGATGATGGAGACGTTGTTGGTGCCCGTGGACCAGTCATATGTTTGTCTATTGGGAAGGTCACTCTTGGTGTGGGTGATGTCAGGATTGCCAGTCTTCCACCACTTGGTGTTGTAGGCCAGGTAGATTCTACCAGCTGGGAATCCTTCCACAGAGTCTATGGTTCTTCTGATCTCGGGGTTGTTCTTGAACTCGGGAAAGTCGATCTGCTGTATAGCATCCTTTTGAGCAGCTAACACAACCTTCCTCGCACACATCGTCAGGCCAGTATTGCCAGTCTAGAAAAGGAAGACATATCATGGTTTAAAATGTTTAACTTCCCGAAAGGATTTTATCTTGTGCATGAATGAATGGATTCCAACATAATTTATTCAGGTGTGTAAATAGACGCTTGCCTAATAGCATATGCGACGATCACCAACGTCGGCCTGATGGCACAATCGGTAAGGTCATGCACAGCTACAACGTCGTCATCATCATTAAACGACCCCTGTAGCACTGAAAACTGGGGTTCGTGAATGTTTGATCGGGAGGCTGTTTGTAAACGGTGCAAACAATCACATGTATACAGTGAGAAAGAGAGTTCAGTTTTCTGCCGCCTTCAGCAATATTCCAGCAATATCACGACGGGGGACACCAGAAATGGGCTTCACACATTGTACCCATGTGAGGAATCGAACTTGGGTCTGCGGCGTGACGAGCAAACGGTTTAACCACAAGGCCACCCCATCTCCCACGTGTGTAGAGTGAAATGATGCAGATGAGCATGATCGAGGCAACGGGGCCTTGGTAAATACACTATCTCACCATAACGGGGGTTGTAACACCATCGACTGTCTGGGTCTTTCTGAACCTGAGGTTGTAGCCTCCAGTCTGTCTCCTCTCCATCCTCGTCAGCTGATGGTTCAGGTGGAGCTTATGGCTGAGAAGAAAGAGATGGACATGACAGACTACAAAATCTGGGCGGTTTAAACAAAATCATACATACAAAAGAGTCACAAGGGAGATAACACTGGGTGAGTGATTTTACGTCCGCTTTTTTCAAGGGAGCTTCAAAAGGGGATTCAAGTGTTCCACTATCATTCGCAAGAAGAAAGAGACAAGCAATTAAGCATGAGTCAGGATAAGGAAAAATTCATACATATTGTTATAGTCTGACAGATCCATAGTGAGCTTTGGACAATGATGATTTAAGATATGAAAAACAATAAACAAGAGAATTTACTCACTATGTAATGTGCATGATAGAATGTATTGATAATATGGCCGATATCTCAAATAGATAACATGGCTTTGGTTCTGTTGTGGGGTTTGGTATGTAGTTAACGCCTGATGCTAAGTCGAGACTAGTATTAGTTTTCAGACTCACGTGGTATTAGCTTCCAGGAATTTCTCCATGAGGGTCCGGGGAACCTTCTCCATCCCACCAGCGATTGTCTTGTAACCTTCAGAAGACCCCGTGTCCCCGGGGTAGGACAGAAAAAAGCTTGGGGACGTGGAGAGCACCATGTGTCCCGACGATGTCAGCCCAACCACTGGAGTCCAGGGCAAAGTTGTAGGCTTCCCGACTGCTGTAGCGCCCGTAGAAGTTGTCCAGTCTGTGGTATATGTATGTATTGTCAGTAAGTATCAGTTTAAGACTCAGGCATATCCCAGGTACATGTATGATAGCCCAAATAACGTCATATAGACAGTCACCGTTAAATCATCAAACGACCTGTCGGGAATCGAACATAGGTTTTCCGTGTGATGAGTTAATGCTGTAATCAATCAAACCAATTACGACGATAGACAAAAATGGAAAATAGTATCAAAAGGATACACATTTAAACAAAATAATGACATACATTATAGTCTGTTTGCAGTGAAAACGTACCGATGAATTTCACTTTAAACAGAAAAGTAAATCACATAAAGTGAAATTAAGATTGCGAATCCTCATGATTTTACCTTGCCAACTGAACTTTTAAATCTCAGAATTTTATTCAACTTAGGATGAAAGTTGTTTAACAAACGATCATAGTTTCAAATCGCTATTATTGGTTTGTATTAAAAGGGGGTACGCGCAGTAGTTGGAATAGTGAAACAAATGCATGTGCGGTCCGTGATGAGCGTTAACTTAGACTACCGTAGAAACCAACCCTTCTTGTTGTCGGGGTTTCATTTAATGTGCATACCCCCCTTGTAATACACACCAATAATAGCGATTTGAAACTATGATCGTTTGTAAAACAACTTTTATCCTAAGTTGAATAAAATTCTGAGATTTTAATGTTCAATTGGCAAGGTAAAGTTATGAGGATTCGCAATCTTAATTTCACACTTTTTGATTTACTTTTTTGTTTAAAGTGAAATTCATCGGTACGTTTTCACTGCAAACAGAATATAGTAATGAAGCATACACCTTTATGGATAGCAGCTTAACGTTTCGGTATAGATTCTTACACTGTTATCCTGCTAAAAGTGTCTACAAGTGATGAGAAGTATACACACATACAATGTATAGATTCTTCTCAACGTAGTATGTATATATACTTCTGATTGTAGTCACTCTTAGCTTAATAATGGTGTCAGAATCTACACGGAAACGTCGCTCTATGCAGTAAACAACAACCAAGTGTTGTTTCCTAAAATTATGCTCGTATACTAATCTATATGAACAGCAATGGTGAAAGCCTGTTTGTGAATGGATGAGAGGATCAAATGAAAACAGCAATGTAAGAAGTTGATACTGACGTCATTTTGTAAAGCGGCGTTCCGTCTGAGGTAGTGAGTGAGTACAGGTCCTCCAGACTGGGGTAGGTGTCGGTGATGTTGACGTTGTTCTTGAACAGCTCCCTGTGACAACAAACATCACTCATGGCGTAATTCGTTCATAATCGATGAGATATCAAAGTAATCTTCCTCAATCCCTGCAATAGCTATGAATATACTTATAGGATCCTTATAAATGTTGTTGTTTATATATTTTTATGTTTATATTTTGTTGTTGTTGTTTGTGTATCTCTGGTTCTGCTGTTTGTGTGTGCGTATGCGCGTGCGCGTGCGTATTAGGTGACGTGAAATTAAATATCGACATTTATGAGGATGCACGATCTTGTCTGGTATTGACATGAAGGGCTGGTCGGTTATCCAGGTGCACCTTTAATTCTTTTGATCACTGATGCCGTTTTCACCTACCACAATAACATATCGGGGTCATTTGCCTCTCCTTGCTGAAGGTTGTAGGGTATATTAGTTGTTCCTAGGTCGGTATTGCGCATGCGTTTACCGCGATTGTACCAGATCGTCTCATCCGCATTGCCGTATCCCAGTTCAAAGGGGATGATGTTTAGTCCTAAAGCTGTTGCTGTTCTGTTCAGTGTTGGGTGAGCTCCAGATTTAAACCTCATTGCCCCGAAATCAAGATACGTCCCCGGGGCGACAGGCAGCTCGGCAGTGAAGAGTCTTCCCCCGACACGGTCGGAGAACTCGAACACGGAGATGGAGAGACCTCTGTCCCTCAACCTCCATCCCGTGTAGGCGCCCCCGATACCGCCGCCGATGACGGCAACGTCGAGACAGTCGCCATCAGAGGGAACTGAAACGTTAAATTATATCTGCCTTAATAAGATGCTTAAAAGATTCAGGGGTCGACAGCCATTGATCCTACGATACATATTTTTAGTAAAATGATCGGACGTTATAAGGATGTTCCAATTCTAAAGGGGTGGTGGGGTAGACTAGAGGTTAGAGCGCTGGCGCGTCACGCCGAAGATCCGGGTTCGATTCCACATATGGGTACAATGTGTGAAGCCCATTTCTGGTGTCCCCCGCCGTGATACTGATAAAAGCGGCGTAAAACCAAGTCACTCACTCCAACTCTAAAATATGCGACTCCAGCCCGCGATTATATATGGTACATACACCCCTGCAGAATGGCATCTGACACGAGTGGACGACCACGTGCTGCACAAATACGTGACGATGTGGATTTCACGCGCGATCAAAACTGATTCAAGGTAGTCGATGGTGCTGAGAAGCTGTGAGAATGGGCTTCAAACCTACGGCGACATTTCTCGCACTCAGCCGAGCACAATGACTATAGCGGTACAAGCAAATGGACGTGAGACATTCGAGGGGCAGTGATCCAGAGCCATTCCTTTATCACTCCAACAACAATCTTAATCACGACGACTGGCTGTAGCGGGGCGTGGGGTCATCCCACGGACGACATCTTTACTTTGTCAGCTTGCTGGCGGGGTTAACCTTTTTGGTCATGTGGACAATGCGTCCGACTTCTGATCAGAAGGTCCGGGGAAATTTTATGGCCGCTACACCTCGACCGTGACGGACACTGGGATTGGGCAACAATGACGTTCATATCCTTGAAACAGCGTTGACCCCAGTTTTTAGGGAATACAGATTGCATCTGATACCTTGCTGATACTCCCTTGCTGTAACCCGTGTTTGGTGGTATAAACCTACACCTGTTTACTTGTCATCGTTCACTTGATGGTCAGTTAATGAATTTATAACAGGTATAATTAGTGTTTCAAGGATATGAACTTCATTTTTACATGAAAATATGTATAAACGTTTGCTGTGTACTGTATATACCTGTTTTTAAGATTATTCCAGCAATGTCAATGTGACGTAGAGATTAAAAGAATCAAATATGTTTCAATATCCAAGGTAAAGACATGACGTTGTTACATGATTACATATCGACGTAAAGACCACAGAAATATAATCAAACTGGATTAGTCATCACACCATCTGCATTTTGAAATTCTGCCAAGGTTGAGGTCGAGGATCACTTGACAGGTAGACGTAGTGATTAAGATTGTTGGTGCGAAGCAGGAATCGCTCTGGATCAGTGCCCCTTAAGACTCGAATGTCTTACCTCCTTTTGTTTGTACCGCTAGTTGTTGGTGCGAAATAGGAATCGCTCTGGATCAACGCCCCTTTAATGTTTGTGACTCACCTTCAGCATTCACCACCGTCTTGCTTAGTATGGTTGCGGAGAATTGCATTGGGAGTGCTGCAATCGAAAAATCGCAAGAATGTCAACCGAAAACTATTTAAACATCATCTGAATTATGAAATATAGGTTTATGATAACAGGTAGATAGACACAGTCAGTGTAAAAGTGCGAAGTCGCTCACTTGATTTAAAAGAAAGACAAAAGTCATGTTATACATGTACTTGATACAATCAATCCGGAAGGAGAATTCAGCTGATTTTAGGTCTTCCAGACTTTCCTTATGACTGGATGATCTCTTGGTATCTCATTAATTTCCCAGTTCACATGATCACGATTTACTAGAAAGATTATACTTTACACGGCCATTGACATACTTACACGTGGCTATGAGACTGGCGGTGACGACTGCAGTGACCAGTAGGATCCCCAGCGTGATGAGAGTCATCATGCGACATGGTCCACAACGCCGATCCAGGAAAGGTACAGTTGGCTCCTGAAACAGTTGGGGAAACAGTCTGGTCTAGGGAATGTACAACTATTCTTCCTGTTTAATTAATTTGTGGAATTACTTTCTGAATGGAATAATATGTTTGTATCATGTATGTACCTTTTGTTATAAATCCTAATCCGGCGTTCTGCTGCTGGCATTGAGTGTGAGTGTTCGCATATCATGTCATGGTAAGGGAAGAATTCGGAAAGAGTTCCTTCCGTTCCCCCAACCCTAAACCAAACTCTAAACCTAACTCCAAACCTAAACCTAACCCGAAATTAAATGTTGGACCTTTAGTCATTTTTGTGAGTTCTCTAGTAATTGTTGTGTTTAGTTTTGTTAATAAATTTAGTATATATTAATTTATAGATATTATTTGGGATGGGGGAACGGGAGGAACTCTCACCCCAGCCTCAACTAGTGATGGACTTCGTCAGCAATGACCGCCCGTTTTCGGTGTGTGATATTGCGAATTGTTTTAAGCTGCTTTTAGCAATATTCCAGCAATATCACGGCGGGGGACACCAGAAAATGGACTTCACACATTGTACCAATGTGGACAATCGAATCCGAGACACCAGTGTGACGAGCGGAGGCTTTAACTAACAGGTTATCCTACCGCGTCCAGTGTGTTATAGAAATATTGGCAATTTCATATATTCTCAAAAGAATAAATGTCATTATGACGAAGAACAAAAATTCCTGACAAAATTTAGAAGACAACTTGCTTGGACTTACCATTTTACTCTACTCTGCAGCCACAACAATTATTTTCTGTGTGGGGGAACGTTTTCTCAATGACCTGTTCGATGGCAACTCTGTCACCATAAGTCGTGGTCAGAGTCCAGTCACGTGACCTTCTGTACTCACTCAGCCCAAGCGAAGGTATTGTAACCGGTTTAGACACTCCTTTTAAGACTCCATTGTCACAAACAAAAACAGTGAACCAGATCCTTGGGGAGATTATTGCTTGTTGTCGGTGTCCCCACGGGATTACTGAGTCAATTCAAACTTAATTTAATCCAAGCTGACGCGGATTAGGATTTTGACATTGTTTTACGAAGTGTCGATTCTGGATGTTGTTAAAAACGATGTCAGTTTGGGCTTACCCAGTAACGACGTGTTGGTCTGGTCCAGTGAACGTTTATGTAACACAAATAATAACATATGTTATTACTGTCACCCAGCGTACTCTACACTTAGTGAGTGAGTGAGTTATTATTTAGCGTCACATCGGCAATATTGCAGCCATATCGTGACGAGAACATTTGACATGGAAATAGAATACATATAGATATTATAAAAACCTGTCGACGAAGGATAGTAAAACAACTAGAATATCACAATTTGAAGTAAAACTAGCATAGAAAATTAAAACAAATAGCACTATTTGGACAATACAATATAAAATGTGGCCAGAGATCGCCAACAACTGAAGGGAGATCACCATACTAGGGACCATGGGGACTTACATTACTTTTGCTACCTGCATGGACCCTAGCTGGATTTACACCATCCCTTCAGCCATTGGCGTTGATGCTGACATTAAGCCATACATTAAAAACATCTACACTGAGATGATGTTTAGTATGATTATACAACAGAAATGTAAGGCGTTTTACGGCCAATAAAGCCGATGAGGTAAGACTCGTATCACTAAAGAAGAAGTAGAAACACTCAATGTTCTACATTACTATATGTTCAAACAAATGGTTAGAAGATTCTTATACATTTTCCAAATCCTTAATAAAGCAGTTGAACTTCAATATGAATGTGGTTTAAACAATACTTGTTTCAGAAAGAAATGTATTTAGTCAATAGGCATATGGAAACTATTTTACATATACCATATATACATATGTGTGTTTGGTTTAAACATATTTTATTCTATTCAAGAAGAAAGAAAAGGATTGGCAAACAAGCCTAAATGGCTTATATTAATGCCGCTCCATAATACATGTGAACGTGTGTGTGTGTGTGTGTGTCTGTTTATAGAACTAATTAAATTTCCAGCCCTTAAACA